>NC_064852.1:10237079-10837079 GCF_024139225.1 Suncus etruscus
AGAAAACTGAGCAAACAGTTGATGCACATAGTCACTTGAAGGGCCACTCAGAAAATTCAAGGAAACAGAAGCTAAAATAATCCAAAGAAAAGATCAGTGTGAGGCCAGAAAGGGCACGGAAGATAAGATGCTTGCTATACAGGTAGTCAACCCTGATTTGATCCCTGACACCCCATATGGTCCCCAAGACCCATCAGTAGTGATCCCTCTGCAGAGCCAGGAGTAAGCCATGAGCACAGCCATGTGGCCCAAATCCCTTCCTCTCCCCACCCACCCACACAAAAGATCATATAGAAAATTAACAATAGGAATCTCTGGAAAGAGATAGATAACTGAAATTCCAAAATGATATGAACCCACAGAAATCTAGGGGAACAAAAACTTTCCTGCAACTGAAAACTATATCTGCAGCATGAATATACATATTCCGTGTACCCAGCAAGCAAATTAAAACAACAAAATGGAGGTATTGACTGAAATAACCCCTGGATTTTAAGAATAATATAGTCATTCAGAAGGTTGGGTTGCAGTCAGGGAAATGACCACAAAAATAAAATAGCACTGCACCTCAGACTTACTTTTTGCTATATTAACAGCATAGGACTAAGAACAGTTATAGAATGCTGAGAGAAAAAATAGGAAGCTATTTTTTAATAAATAATCTCTATTCATCTGAGATGCCATTCACATGAGAAGGAATCAAAAATATCTTCTTTAATTATGCAAATACTTAGTAAAAAAAGAAAACTAGCATGAAACGTATTACAAACCACACTAATAAATGGAAATAGGACTAAGTCTCAGAAACTCAGACTCTCAGACTCTGAATTTTTAAATATTAAAAAAAATAAAAATGACAGGCTGGGCCAGAATGAAAGCCTACTTTCTACACAGGAGGCCTGAGTTCAATTCCCAGCACTACCAGGAACAATCCCCATGCACCAACCAGGAGTAAATAAATTCCTGAGCACTTTCGGGTATGACCCTAAAGCCAAACAAAAAATAAATAAATAAATAAATAAATGATAGGCCTGTTCAAAAGAAATATAATTTTAAAAGGCAGAGAAGGGTTAAAAGTGAGCTAAATGTGCAAACTAAGCCAGGTAAATGTCAACAAAAGAAAGTAGGAAGTGTTCTATAAAAAAAAAAAAAAATCCCAAAATTAAAGATGAAAGCAGAAAACAAATGCTAAAAATTAGAAAATCAAGTAGAAAGCATAAAGCAGGTCAAGAAAGGCCTACTTCTATAGATTAATAATATTAATTATAATAAAACAGGGAAGACAGATCTATTTCTGTTGAATAACCCAGCAATAAAATATGTGAAGGAAAACACATAAAGCAAAAGCTAAAAATCAAATGAAACATTATAAAACATAAAGCAAAAGCTAAAAATCAAACAAAAAATTATAGAGGCATTAAGTTTTTCAATTTCTTGAGATAATTTGCAAAAAAAAAAAAACCCACCCTAATATAAGAACCCCATAGGGAACCCCAAAAATGTAAATAATAAAGTAAATGAAGTATTAAACTAAGGTATATATGTAGTTAGTAAACAATAAACCCTTAAAATAGAAACTGCTTCTCTTTTATGAGACAATGAGAAATTTATACCATTTACCATACTAAAAGCAATTCAAAAAATTCAATAAATTATTTAAAACAAAAAAAATCACTGACAATTTCTCCTACAATAAACTAAAAATGAATTTAAAAAACACCGTGGTAAAAGTAAAAATTACCAACAATAAGAATAAATAATAGTAGGCAAAGAACCATGTCAAAACTGAAATTACAGAGGGCCAGAGAGATAGTTTAGTGGATAGGATACTTGACTTGATCATGGTTAGACCTTCAAAATCCCTTCTGTTCCCTGAGCACTGCCAGAAGTAATCACTGAGAACAGAGCCAAGGATAAGCCCTGAGCACCGCCAGGAGTGGCCCAAAAGACCAAACTAAAAGCTGAAATCACAGAATATATCTGGGGTGAACAGGGAAATAGTAACAAACAATATTATAGTACAGCTTATGAGATGCGACCAAAAATATAGTCAGGGAAAAAATTTATTGATTAAGCACTATTATTATGAAACAGGAAAAAAAAAATTTTTTTTTTTTTTTTTGGTTTTTGGGCCACACCCGGAGGTGCTCAGGGGTTACTCCTGGTTGTATGCTCAGAAATAGCTCCTGGCTGGCACGGGGGACCATATGGGACACCGGGATTCGAACCAACCACCTTAGGTCCTGGATTGGCTGCTTGCAAGGCAAACGCCGCTGTGCTATCTCTCCGGGCCCAGGAAAAAATTTTTAAAAAGATATGCAATTCTAAAAATATTGAAAAGAAATTTGTTAACACAAAATATAGTTATTAGAAATGTTTTAAGTAGTTAAAATTTATTTTATAAAAACTAAATTTTCAGAATACAAAAAATAGTAAGTGGAACTGGATATTACAATTCAAACACTATTCAAACACTAAAAAATTACAAAGCCACAAAAAATAGGAAATACAGTAAGAGGGCTTTCCCCCCCATTATATCAGTATCATATAGTGATCTAGGCAATATAGATTAAATTCTTTAGGGAATGAGGGGATGGAGTGATAGCACAGTGGTAGGGTGTTTACCTTCTATGTGCCGATCCAGGACCGACCTTGGTCGTATCCCTGGTGTCCCATATGGTGCCCAGAGCCAGGAGCAATTTTTCTGAGCATATAGCCAGGAGTAACACCTGAACATCACAGGGTGTGGCCCAAGAGCCAAAAAATAAAATAAAATAAAATAAAAAAATAAAAAAAAAATATATATATATATATTCTTTAGGGACTGAAAAAATTCTAAGAAAAATGCATATGATCAAAATTGTCAACAAAAAATAAACATCAAAAATATTATTGAAAAAGAATTGCTGTGGAAAATAATTATCTCCAAAAACCTAACAGGATGGTTTTAAAGCCAAGTCACTTTAACCATCCAAAAGACAGATAATTCTTGTACAATATAAATCATTCTAGGCAGGCATTACAAATAAACATCTGGCATGCAAGCTTTAATTCTCGCTTCCTCTAATTTTAACAAAATACTAAACTCTTTGCACATGCTAGGGCCCATGATCTTCAACAAAACGATCTCAACAACCGCTACCAAAAGGGATTTGTCCTTCTTGATGATTCCATTAAAATTTTATTTAAAATAAAAAAATAAATAAAAGGGGAAAAGTAATATAGATATTTATCCTTCTTGCTCCAGATCACTGAAAATGATATAAAAGCTCTCCAATTTATATTCCAATCTACTAGCATAACCCCCATTACAAAAAAGGACAAAAGACCATATTCAGAATAACACTGCAAGGCACTCTCATGAATGGATATAGACACAAAACCTAGCAAAATGGGCCAACGGAGGGGGGAAAGAAGAATGAAACAGCATGAACAAAATGGGTTCCTTCTAGGATAGTTTAATATTATGAAATCTATTAATATAAATCATCGCATCAGCAGATCAAAGTAAGAAAACCATATGGCCATCTGGGTACATAATGAAAAGGCATTTGTGAAAAATTCATCATCCTTTTTTCCCTTCTTATTACTAAATAGCTTTATAGAGGGGGTGTGGGATGATTCACAGACTAATGCCAAGGAAAAATTCAGAGAGCGAAGTGAAAAGTTACTTCTAAATCAAACCACTCACCTCCATCATGATAAAATTAAATTAATAAGACCAACAAACTCTTAGCAACTTCCAAAGATGCTTATTTCATGATAAAAAATATCAGAAATCAAAATAAAATTGTAGGCTTGATTACAAGCACTGCAATCCTTTCCACTAAAGTAAGTACAAAAATGTTATTCTTGCTATTACTTAAATAGCTTGAGAAAGTCTAGTCAATGCATAATATTTTAAAATACGGGGGAAGTAATATTCTAGAACAAAGAAGACCATAGAGATAGCAAAATGGTAGAGTGTATGAGGCCCTGGGTTCAATCCCTGGACCTGCAAAGCAAAATGAGAACAATAACAAAAAACACCACAATATTAACCTACCCTCCCTTTTCCCAGGCCACCGTAACCAAAAAAAAAAAAAAAAAGAAGGCAGCTGGGGAACTCTATTTATATATATTATTCCAACCCAGAACCATACAAATCCTATTAGAACTAAGGAAATAACATAGTTATCCACTAAAATCAAAACATACAAATCAATAATTTTTCAACATATTCATATTTATTAAGCAAAAATATACAAGAGAAATCCCATTTACATTTTAAAACAAGAATAGAAATTCATCTAATAAGAAATATCCAGAATTTACAAGGAAAAACCAGCAAATCTTTACCATGAATCAGATTAGGGGTCACAAAAGAGACTGACCATGATCCTGGACTGTTGTGTATGTAAACATTTGATGGGATTATTATGTTACTGACCCTACCCTGATGGGTGATTGTGCCCTACCCTAGGGTGTGTCAGGGTTGGGTCAGTAACATAATAATCCCATCAAATGTTTACATACACAACACTGGACAAGATAACTGAGTGGAGAAAATGAAATCCTGAGAATGGCCTTATTACTTGATTGGATCAAAAATTGGGTTATTATGGCAGTCACAAAATTTTTCAGGTAAAACTTTTACCTGAAAAAGTGACTTTAAAATTAACTGATGGAATTTATGAGTGAGACTAATGAAAAAGTTTGAAACAATAATCAAGAAATGTGCATATCACATGTCAAAATCTTTTAAGGCATCATTAACCAAAACAAGGGTACTGTTAATATACAGCTAGCTTGCTTCTCAACTTATTCCATTTTATGCCTCCCATGACTATGTCAGTTGTTCTAACCTCTTTAAGTTATTGTAAATTTTATACAGTTTAGAAAAGATGGCTTCAGAACCACCCATCTTTTGGTCAAAGCGCCATACAGCTTAATTTCTCAGTCCTTTCATAAGCCCTGATACCACCCAAACAAGAAAAAGGAGTGAACCTCAAAGCCAGCCAGAGTTGGCCAATGTGACCCATGCGCCCACCATATTGATTCCCAAGGAGAAGACATCACTAACTAATCCCAGTATCTCTAGCCCACTATGGATGATCCATGTAACTATTAACTACAGCTGGAATTCAGAATAAAAACACTCCAACATCCCTATCATGTAATCCCTTCATGTTATGGATGGAGGAGCTTTTTAGCCTTCTGGTAATTTTGCACAGCAAAAGTAAAAAGTTCACCAACTCATCTTCTAGACAACAATGTTTCTGAGAGAAAATACTGCCCAAAATACAACAGAGGACAGATAGAAACTATAGCCTGATAAAGGCTATAGTTATCAAGACCTTGTCACTTGCAGCTGGTAGTAATATTCTTCCACACCCTATGTCTGACATTCAAAAAGAACCCATATACATGACTAATACATCTACACAAAGTTTCCGTCTTCTATGCAAGTCCCCTCCAAAAGGCTTTCTTCACTACTGCACAGGAAACGTTCTCAAATATTAGATCCCATACTGGGCCAAAAACTAATTGTCAACATCATGAAGAGTGAAATCATATCAAGGACCTTTTCAGTACATGCTAGAATCACTATGAAGGGAAACTAAAAGAACACTCTAATATTTAGAGACTCAACATGCTGCTGCATAACTCTGGAGTCATTGAGGATATCATAAAAGAAAAGAGGCTCGAGTAATAGTACAGTGGTTAGGGTGCTTGCCTTGCACATAGCCATCCTGGATTTGATCCCTGGCACCTCATGGTGGGGGTGGAGAGGAAGAAGTGGAGGAGGAGGAGGAAGAGGAAGAAACAAATGAGAAAGATAAATGAATTATCAGAAAATACAGGAGTCAACAATAGCAAGTACCAAAAGGAATGTTCATCGCCATCTGAGCTTACATAAGGTATCTGTTTAAAAAAGATGTCATGGGCTGGGTGGTGGCACTAGAGGTAAGGTGCCTGCCTTCCCTGCGCTAGCCTTGGACAGACTGGACCGCGGTTCGATCCCCCGGCGTCCCATATGGTCCCCCAAGCCAGGAGCAACTTCTGAGTGCATAGCCAGGAGTAACCCCTGAGCATGTGACCCAAAAACCAAACCAAAATAAAACAAATAAAAAAGATGTCATATAAACAATCTACCTTCCCACCTTTAGGAACTAGCAAAATATAAAATAAAATAAAACACATTTTTTTGTGTGGGAACAAAAAACTCTAAATTAGCCAGTTAATCGCCCCAGAGACCTAATCCTCTGTAAAGCACTGTTCTACTGTTTTTAATATTTCCTATCTGATCTCACTCTGAAACCAAGAAGCTCTAGTTGCCAAAAGCCATGGGTCTAAAAGGGCAAGATCTGGATTGTGGATTCCAGCAGCTTTACTACTTACTAACTCTTAGCCACTTTCCTAAGCAGGAACCTAAGAACCTTTCCCAGGGCCAGACATCATGACATGCCATAGTATACTCTGCACACTCCTGCCCAACCTCTTATGTCGGGCTTTTGCAAATTATACTGCAAAAAAAACCATATTTATAGATAAAATAATTTTATATTTGAAATTATTTCCTTTAGAAATAATCCCAACAAACAATGATTAGGTCAAGAACAGACATCACTTTAACACATAAAACACAAACACACACACACACACACACACACACACACACACACACACACTTGACATTTCCTATGTAGGAACTTGCTGTAATATTTGGGAGCCTCTGCTGAAATTGTAGTAAATTCTTTTAGATACATTTTTTTGAGGGGCCAAAGCCATAGCACAGTGGTAGGGCATTTGCCTTGCATGCGGCCAATCCAGGACAGACCGTGGTTCGAACCTCAGAGTCCCATATGGTCCCTCAAGCCAGGAGCGATTTCTGAGCGCAAAGCCAGGAGTAACCCCTGAGCATCACAGGGTGTGGCCCAAAAAGCCAAAAAAGAATAGTTGAAAGGGAAAGGGGGAAGAAAAAAATAAGGTTTTATTTTAATTTACTTTATTTATTTAATTAATTATAATTAATTAACTAATTTATTTATGTAATAAGGTTTGGGGCCACACTTGGTGATGTACAGGGGTTACTCCTGGCACTGCACTCAGAAATTTCTCCTGGAGAGCTCAGGGAACCTTATCTGATGCCAAGGATCAACCTGGGGCAGCTGCTTGCAAGGCAAATGCTCTACCCACTGTGCTATTGCTCCAGCCCAAGGGGAAAAAATGCTTTGTGGACTTTCTTATGAAAGAGTATTTTACTTTATGAATTAAAAAAAAATCTATATTGGGGGTTCATACTCCACTGAAATGATCCCTATTAATAATTTTGTTTACTGGGGAATCATGGAACTGCTGAGCCTTCTAATTCCTAGCAGGAAACTGGTCTGAGCCCATCTCCGCATAAGCCATAGAGCCTGCTGTGTCTCAGAACCCATTCCCTGTACTCACATCTTAAACTAAGAATTACAAGGATGAGGAGGAGCCAGAGGCCAAGAAAATTAGGCAGGCAGGATATGCCAGGGCATAGTCCTTACCTGTGACATGGGAAGGACTCTGCTTCTAGCAGATCAGGCCAGCTGAGAGGTCCTGGTAGGGAGTCTAGAGTTCAGGTTTCAGGGATCCAGGATGGGGTCTTGATAGCAACTTAATGATTCACAAGCTCTTTTCTTTTTAAACAGAAACTACCAGAACACATGGCAAGTGGTTCAAAGTAAACACAGTTCCCTACTTTTGATTTACTTGTATGAGCCCATATGTATACATAAAATGCACTTCTTCCTGTGGAAAAAGTTCCATTCTTTCAGTCAGTCACGAATTTCATGACTGCTATGCAGCCCAGCTCTTCTCTTTCTCTGGAACTGCCAACAGTCCCAGACTTTGAAGAGGTCTGAGGGTTTCGAAAACCAAGGAGTGAAACTGTATATGCAAAAAACATTTTGCAAAATGAAAAATACTGTTCTGCAGCTGGAGAGAGAGAGAGAGAGAGAGAGAGAGAGAGAGAGAGAGAGAGAGAGAGAGAGAGAGAGAGAGAGAGAGAGAGAGAGAGAGAGAGATCTCCAAAGGCTTGGAAATCAGGGTTCAATCCCTGGTAGCACTACTCCTTGGAGCATGACTGGGTTTGATCCCTAGGTATTGAGCAGAACAGCCCCTAAACACCCCCTGAGAATGGTCTGAAAAACAAAAATATTGGGACCAGAGAGATAGTAAATAAGGCACTTGCCTTACGTGCAGCTGACCTGGGTTCAACCCTGGGTACCACATAGGGTCCTCAAACACTGCCAGCAGAGATTCCTAAGCAGAGATCTAGGATAAGTCCTAAGCACAACCAGCTGTGGTTCCAAAACCAAAATGATGATGATGTTGATGGTGGTAGTAGTGGTGGTGGTGGTGGTGGTGGTGGTGATAATTAAAATGTTCAAGGCCGGGCCGGGCGGTGGCACTCGAGGTAAGGTGCCTGCCTTACCTGCGCTAGCCTAGGAGACGGACCGCGGTTCGATCCCCCGGCGTCCCATATGGTCCCCCAAGCCAGGAGCGACTTCTGAGCGCATAGCCAGGAGTAACCCCTGAGCGTCACCGGGTGTGGCCCAAAAAACCAAAAAAAAAAAAAAAAAAAAAAAAAAAATGTTCAAGGCCAGAGATAATACAAGGATTAAGACACTTGCCTTGCATGTGACCAACTCTGTCTGATCCCTGCCACTGCATATGGTCTCCTGAACACTACCTGGAATCACTCCTGAACAGAGAGTCAGGAGTAAGCCCTGAGCACTACTGGGTGTAACCCCAAAACAAACAAATCAAAAAAAATCTGACCTGACACCAGATCATCAAAGACTACTTTCTTCCCTGAACTTCCAGCTTCCAGCTTCTACCCTCAGAGATAAGAATTATGGATAGTTGCCAATTCTGGTGGGCTCACGAAAAAAGATATCCATTTTGTGCATATCAGAACTTTGTGATTGGGTGATATTCAATGGATTAGACATATAAGAAAATATATTGAACAATAAAACTTACTAGAAGTAAGTTTCTTATGGTGATTCCAATGACTTCCTTAACCCAGACTGCTCTGCTCCATCTTCCTTCCCATCTTTGGTCCCTAAAAACTTGTCTGTCCTTCAAAGCCAAGCTCATATGCTACTTCCTTCAGGAAGCTTCCAGAATTCATCTTTCCTCTACTAAACACTCTTTTTTTTTTTTTTTTTGGTTTTTGGGCCACACCCGGTAACGCTCAGGGGTTACTCCTGGCTATGCGCTCAGAAGTTGCTCCTGGCTTGGGGGACCATATGGGACGCCGGGGGATTGAACCGTGGTCCGTCCAAGGCTAGCGCAGGCAAGGCAGGCACCTTACCTCTTGCGCCACCGCCCGGCCCCCTACTAAACACTCTTAATGACCAGACTCAAAGCATTGAGAAGAACATTGTAGAAGACATTAAGGCTTATCCACAAGGCTGTGGAGAGAATTCAAACTGACTCAACATCTTGGCATGTCTCAAGAGTTATCCTCCATAGCTGGGATAAACATTTCACGGTAGGTTGGAAGATGGTTCTATTTAGAAGGCTTTTAAGATTTTGAAAGATTAAAGGATCATCACGTGAGTACACAAAACACAGTTAGAGAATTTGAATAAAAAAATATGAGATGGAAGGAGCCAGAGCGGTGGCACTAGAGGTAAAGCATCTGCCTTGCAAGCACTAGCCTAGGATGGACAGAAGTTCAATCCCCAGGTGTCCCATATGGTCCTTCCAAGCCAGGAGCCATTTCTGTGTGCATAGCCAGAAGTAACCCCTGAGCATCAAGAGGTGTGGCCCAAAAACAAACAACAAAATATATGAGATGGAAAGTGAATATTGCACACACAATATAAGAATTGAAATTAGCAGAGATCATCTTGAGAGGTATAGTACTAGGTTTCCTCATTAAACATGACCGCTCTTAGAATAATTCAATCAATGAAACAAATTTTGTTTTTTAGTTGGGGAGACCACACTCGGAGGTGCCTGGTCCTGAGCCCTGCCTGAGTACTCAGAGGTCATTCTCATTGGTACTTAGAGACCACTTTGTGCTCAGGACCAAATCAGAGTTGGCTGCACTCAGGGCAAGCATTATTTCTCTAGCCCATAAAAATTTTTAGGGATTAAAAGATCTATATCTTCCAATCAATCTAGGTTCCAAAGCCTGGTCCAATAAATGGCTAAAAAGGAAGTATTTATTTCTTGATTCAGTGATTTTTCTTTGAGATGGTTTTAAAAGGAGACAGTCTTAACATGTCCTATTTTATATAAAGATGCTCACTATTATATAATTTTATAAAAAAGAAAAACTAGGGGCTGGGAAGGTGGCGCTAGAGGTAGGGTGTCTGCCTTGCAAGCACTAGCGTAGGACGGACCGCGGTTCGATCCCCCGGCATCCCATATGGTCCCCCCAAGCCAGGGGCAATTTCTGAGTGCATAGCCAGGAGTAACCCCTGAGTGTCAAACGGGTGTGGCCCAAAAACCAAAAAAAAAGAAAAGAAAAGAAAAACTAGAACCAAATGGTTCATAAAAGATGTGTTAAATAAACTAGACTGATTTTCATGTGTGAATATTACACAGTCTTGGAAAATTACTATTAGAAAAATGAGAAGACCAAGCAAAAAGGATGAGGGAAAGAAAAGACGGGAGGCAAAATTTAATACCCTATGATCTGAATAATAGAAGTGAAACAACTAGAAGAAAATGCTCAGAGATTTTAATAGCTAGAACAAGGGACTGAGAAATCATTTCGCTCAAACTTTTCATTTCCATCTTTGTAGATTACTTGTCAGCATCATGATATGCCTTCAATCATTTCAAAGTCAACCAATTACAACAATGTCAGCATATAAATAAGTACAGTCAGAGAAATATTTCAGATAAGCCATATCTCTGGCTTCCCATCTAGTTTAATGAGCACTACTCTGTGCCAGGCACTGGGTTTCCGAGAACAGGGGAGGTCTAGGACAGATCTCCACACAGGAACTGGACAGACCAATCTCCACCCCACACTTCCCAGATGTGGTAGATAAGTGCCAGGTAGTGACCTACCCGTGGCTAGCCCATTGGCTCCCAATTTCTGTACCTTTACTTCTGAACCAATTTCTAGTTCTGTACCAATTTTTGCCTCTACACATGCCAGCCCTCCTCATTGGTCCCAAATTTCTATACTTAGACTGGCTGAGGTCAGTCAAGGTAGCAGGGTGCCTGTCCTATCAAGAGAATCCTGGGGGCCCTAGACAGCTGCCCCTCTCTGGGCAGCCCCATATGTGATGATTCATACTCTAGCTTATAGGTCTGTTCCTAATTCTAGTGCTAAAGTTTATTTTAACGTCATCAAATTAAAACAGTGTTACAGCTGTACTCTCATAGAACATAACAAAGTCCAGAAATAGAGGTAGGTGTATGGAAATTTAATATTCGATAAAGATGGCATTGCAAGCCAGGAAGGAAAGGGGAGGATTGTTGGATGATGGTTGTTCTAACAAGTAACTTACTTATTGGGGGTAATGTTCCCCCGATTCAAGGGAAGAATGCCCTTGATTCTTCTCTAAAGCAAATACCTCTAGGTAGATAAAACAACTCAAATAAAAGTAAAGCAAAATTTGTATAAAATTATAGAAAAGATGAATATTTTTATAAATAACTTTTTTTCCAGTTACTTTGTGGGGGGAGGCATACTCGGCGTTGCTCAGGGCTTACTCCTGGTTCTGTGCTCAGAAATTGCTCCAGGCAGGCTCGGGGAACATAAGGAATGCCGGGGATCAAAACCAGGCCTGTCTTAGGTCAGCGCGTGCAAGACAAACACCCTACTTGCTGTGCTATCACTCCGGCCCTCCAGTTACTTTTCAAAGAGTGCTCTTATATTATTCAGATACATATCCCAAGCTATCCCACAAGAAATATTTATGATCTTAAAAGACAAATTGCTGACGTGTTAGTGGACATCCATACTCCAAAAAAATTTTTTTTACTATTTTAACCATGTATACGAATATAGTTCAGTATATTCAAAGTGTTGTGCACTGCAACACACCTCTAGAACTTTTTCACAAGAAAAACTGAAACTCCATACGCACTGAACAGAATTCTATTTGCCTCTTCCTCTAGTCACCTCCATTTCTCTTCCTATTCAATACCTGTTATGAATGGAACCAGGCACTAGGTATCTTTTTGAACCTGGCGTAATCCATCTAGCAAAATGTCCTCAGAACTGATTCATCTGAAAGAGGGTAAATGAAGTGCCTTCTTCCCTTAATGCTGAATAAAATTCCACTTATACAAGTATCATATTTTATTTACCCAACTGTCCATCAATGGACATGGGAGTTTCTTCCAAGTGCTTGGCTTCTGTGTCTAGTGTATGAAAAGGAATATACACTGTCTCCTTAAGATCCCGTTTTGAATTTCACATGTTATATACTCAGAGTATCCTAGGGCAATTCTAATTTGATTTGTTTGAGGTAATGCTAACATAGTAGATGTGCAAGGGCAGCCACCAACAATTTTACACAAAGGTCCGAATCTCTCGACATTCTCACCTGTTGCAAGGCAGCCCTTGATGGGGTTGACTGATGGAGGGATGGAGGATGAGGCCTTTCTCCTCCAGCTCGGACAACGAGTCTGTTATCCTGTTGAGCCAGCGGTTTAAGGTGAATGCGGCGGGAAGAAAGCCAACAGGCAGTCAGGCTTCTGGAGAAAACAGCTCTTTATTCCGTGAAGAGGCCAAGGCAAAAGGCCCCAGAATAAGCCCAAGGAAAAAAGCCCTTCGCCTTTCACAGACCCTTGTTTTATACCCCAGAATCAGGTACCACCCAATGGTGGGATCAGATACCACCCAAAGGTGGAAGCAGAATCAGGTACCACCCTAGGGTGGGAGCAGAATGCCAGGTTACACCCTAGGGTAGGGCACAATCACCGATCAGGGTAGGGTCAGTAACATAATAATTCCATGGAAATGTTTACATACACAACACTCAACAACACACTGATTTCTTGATAATGGCCAACCTAAAGGCTGGCTGGGAGGTGGATTAAATTGCTTTTCTCCAATGATTCTGTTATTAAACATATTTTCTTGTTTGGCAATCATTCCTAAAAAGGAACTTCATTGGGGCCAGCGAGGTGGCGCTAGAGGTAAGGTGTCTGCCTTGCAAGTGCTAGCCAAGAAAAGACCACGGTTAGATCCCCCGGTGTCCCATATGGTCCCCCCAAGCCAGGGGCGATTTCTGAGCGCTTAGCCTCGAGTAACCCTGAGCATCAAACAGGTGTGGCGCCCCCCCAAAAAGGAACTTTATTGGAACAATATTTCATTATGTCCTTTGGTCCAATTATTTTTTAAATCAGGTGATCTGTTGGGTTTTGGGTGTTTTTGTTTTTGTTTTTGTTTTGGTGTGGTAGAAACTCAGAATATATTCTGAAAATAAACACCTTAGAAGATCCACAATATCTTCTCCCATTCTCTAAACCTATCTTCTTTATGAGTTCTTAATGTGATAAAGTCTTTTTGAGTGTGATACCAAAAATATGAACAAAATCCCCAAAACAGGGACATGGAAACATTTTTCAAATGAAATTTTTTATTCAACCACTACTAATTACTACGAATTAACATTGTTTGAGACCTAGAAAAAAATACTTGAAAAATAAACAGCAAAGAGTTAATACCTCTAAATCAAAAAAAATTAAAGTGTTTAAAAACTTACAAAAGAAACATAAATAGGGAAAATGGGCAAAATGCTTGAACAAGCAATTCACAAGACAAAAATACAAGTGGCAGGCCTGGAGAGATAGCACAGCGGCGTTTGCCTTGCAAGCAGCTGATCCAGGACCAAAGGTGGTTGGTTCGAATCCCGGTGTCCCATATGGTCCCCCGTGCCTGCCAAGAGCTATTTCTGAGCAGACAGCCAGGAGTAACCCCTGAGCACCGCCGGGTGTGGCCCAAAAACAAACAAACAAAAAAAAAATACAAGTGGCTCATAAATATATACCAACAGAGGTTCAACCTCATTAGTCTGTCCAGAAGACAATCAAAAATAAAAAACATTACTATTACAAGGGATTGGCCATGAAGTTTACAATAAAAACGTGAGACCAGAGATAGCATTGGGATTGAAACAACTTGCCTTCCACACAGAGCTGAGCCCCATTCAATACCTGATACTGTCTATGGTCCCTGAAGAACAACCATGAGTGATCCCTGAGCACAGATCCAAGAGGAAGCCCTGAGCACCACTACTGAGTGTGGACCCCCACCCCCAAAAAAGAAAGAAACTAAAACAAGTACATGCAATTTCCTGGTATAAATAAAAATGTAAACAATACCAATTTCCTTGGGACATTTTAGTAATTTCTGTCTACATGTAGAATCTGAATGTGCTGTGAAATCAGCAACCATCCTTACGGCCCATAATGCTAAAAAGATCCCTATGCGAGTAAGACACATTACATATGAAAAAGATGAAGAACACACCAAATCTTAAAGGGGGCTAGGTTTGGGTGGGGGACATGGGCACAGTGGGAGTTCAACGTGGATAATAAAATAATGAAGAAGATACAGATGAAGGAAGATAGTCGCCCATTTCAAAGGAAAGAAGGCGGTAGGCTATAGAACAGCATGAGAAGCCTAATCCCATTTGTATAAAGCTGTAATCCCATATATTTAAATATATAGCAAGAGAACTCAAATAATGCCTGTCAAAATGTGAACACCGATTATCTCTGGGTGGTAGGATTTGGGGTGATTTTTTTTTTAAATAGTAGAATGATATTTTTCGGTAATAAGTTTTTTTTTTTTTTAATTTTCATTTCATCCCTTTGGGGCCAGAGAGATAGCACAGCAGTAGCGCGTTTGCCTTACATGAGACCAACCTGGAAAGAACCCAGGAAGGACTAGGGTTCAATTCCCAGCATCCCATATGGCCCCCCAAGCCTGCCAGGAGCAATTCCTGAGCACAGAGCCAGGAGTAACCCTTGAGTGCCGCTGAGTATGGCCCAAAACAAAAACAAACAAAAAAAACAATTTTTTGAAATTACAAAATTCTTCAGTTGGGTTTCAGGCATAGGATGTGTCAACACTGATACCTTCAGCATTGTCCCCTTCTCTCCACCAATGTCCCCAAACCCCATTTGCCTCCTATCCACCAGTCTGCTCTTATGAGAATTTTTTTTTTGAGGGGGTTTTGGGCCACACCCAGTGATGCTCAGGGGTTACTCCTGGCTATGCTCTCAGAAGTCGCACCTGGCTTGGGGGACCATATGGGACGCTGGGGGATTGAACCTCGGTCCGTCCTAGGCTAGTGCTGGCAAGGCTTACCTTACCTCTAGCACCACCATGCCGGCCCCGAGAATTTTTTTTTTTACTGCAGTTTACAGTATGGACTTTGGATCATAACTGAATGTGAGAGTTGCCAAAAAAAAAATGATTTAAAATAAATTTGTGACTTATTATCAGTCAATGCTATTGTATATCTTTTATAGCTATGGTCAAGTAAAATCTATTACAAGGGGTTAAAATGTTTGCCTTGTACATGGTCAACCCCAGTTTGAACCCCAACCTCACATATGGCCTCCTAAGCACCACCAGGAATGACTCCAGAGCACTGCCAGAAACAGTTTGGTGTTCCTTGGACAAAAGAGGAACAATCCATTGGTGGAGTAGAGGTGTGGTATATCTAGATATCTGAACCACAGAACCAATAAAACTAAAAGTCTAAGATCCAAACTACAACAAAAACTTAAAAATGTGCCTGTCAGAGTCAAGATGGAGCATGGGAGGGCCACTGGGGAAACTGGTGGAAAGAAGTGTACACTGGTGATGGGCCTGAAACCCAACTATGAATAACTTTGCCAATCATTGGTGCCTCAATTAAAAAAAAAAAACAACTTTTTTTTTTAAAGGGGAGGCAAGTAGGAAAAAAGTTTAAGAAGCCCTAGCTTAGAGTTTGGCAGAAAGCGCTGAGAACCAAAGAGAGCAAGACATTATCCACTGCCAGTGTCATAGGTAGAAAAAGGACCCTAGTTCCCATGGCAAACTCGAGTTCTCTCCAACAACCTGTGGGCCCCGGGTCTGTCTTCTGCCTGTGTTTCATTGTCATGAGCCCTAGCCAGCAGCTAGGTCCGCCGCAGGCCTCGGCTGGGACGTGCCAGTGCTTTTGGCGTCAAGCTCCTTTACATCTGTCTCGGCATAAATTTGCATTCTGAATGCAGGGGGCCCCCGATTCCAAGTATGTCAAATGTAATTAATTACAGCAAACCTTCTGCAACTGTTTTCAAACGTGGTAATAAAGGCTCAGTGTGGCTGAAACACAGAACCTGCTGGTCCTCCTGGGCTGGGGAAGGAGGGGACAGAAGTAGGGGACTCCTACCTGATGTGGGGGTGACATCATCCCATGATACCATGAAATACAACCTACTACCATGACAGTGGAGACAGAAATGGTGCCTCCACTGGATGGGGGTTCAAATCCCCAGCAGTCACCACCTCCCACCACCTTCCTTCCCTCTGAGTGGGGAGCAGTGACCACCACCCCCCCATTCATCCATCCATCCATCTCATCCAGCTGCAATGAGCATGAAAGCAACAGTGGCCAGGTCCCTGAACAACTTAATTTCTTTCTTCTCAGACCAAGTAAAGAATTGTGTTCTCCTGCTGAGAGTGACTTCAGTGAGGTACCCAGTGTCCAGACCTGGCAGATAGGAAGCACATCACCACTGTACAATGAACAGACTTCAAATTCCCCACAATGCTGGAGAACCAGAGTGGACCTTCCAGGTCTACATCCAGTGGGGTGCAGGTTGCCAGACATCCAAACTGGTTCCCTGCCCAAACTTCCCCTAACCATTGAACTATCTCCCTGCCTTCTGATAGAAAGAAAAGTTCCTGGTTAAAAGATGGATATTGAGGCCGGAGAGATAGCACAGCGGTAGGGTGTTTGCCTTGCAAGAGGCAGACCCAGGACCAACGGTGGATTCGAATTCTGGCTTCCCATATTGTACCCTGTGCTTGCCAGGATTGATTTCTGAGCATAGAGCCAAAAGTAACTAACCCCTGAGCACTGCCAGGTCTGATCTAAAAACCAGAAGGAAAAAAAATAAAAAGAATGTTAGGGCTGGAGAGATCCTTTAAGGGTGAAGGTTTGTTGTTGCTCTGCCTGTGGGTGACCCCGGTTGATCAACCCCAAGCATCATCAGGAACAATCCCTGAGTCGAGAGCACAGGGTAACTCCTGAACACCTCCAGGCATTGTCCAAATGACAATCCTTACAAAAAAGAAAAAGGTATTTTAAAGTTGAATTTCAATGCATGGTTCCCAAGTCACTTCAAAATACTAAGTGCCAGAGAACAAGGGCTAGAAACTTAGAACCCTGAGCTCAAGTCTGATTTTGCTGCTTCCTTCTTGGTCTAGTTGATCCCTGATCAGGTCTTTGTGCCCAGATGAAAATCAGGGAATCAAAATTCTAGTCCCTTAAACTAGATCCTAGTCAAGTCATGTAAGCAGATGTGGGTTCATTTTAAAATACATTTCTTGGGCTGGCGAGATAATACAGTGAGTGTACTTGCCTTTGCAAATACTGATGTCAGTTTGATCTCTGATTCCCATATGGAATGATCCCTGAACACAGAGCCAGGAGTAAGCTTTGAGGAGCACCAGGTGTGGCCCAAAAACCAAGAGAAAAAAGATTTAAAAATGGAGCCAGAGGGCCCAGAGAGATAGCACAGCAGCGTTTGCCTTGCAAGCAGCCGATCCAGGACCAAAGGTGGTTAGTTCGAATCCCAGTGTCCCATATGGTCCCCCGTGCCTGCCAGGAGCTATTTCTGAGCAGACAGCCAGGAGTAACCCCTGAGCACCGCCGGGTGTGGCCCAAAAACCAAAAAAAAAAAGGAGCCAGAGAGATAGCACAGCAGCAGAGCATTTGCTTTGCATGTGGTTGACCCGGGAGAAACTGGGTTCAATTTCTAGCATCCCATATGGTCCCCCAGCCTGCCAGGGGTGATTTCTGAGCACAGAGCCAGGGGTAACCCCTGAGCACCTCTGGGTGTGGCCCATAAATCAATTAATCAATCAATCAACCAATAAATCAATAAAGTTTTTAAAATCAATAAATAAAAAATAAAAATAATAAATGTATTTGTGATTGGTTATCAGTAAATGCTTGATTTGTAGACCTACTTTATATATTTATATGCTTGGGATTACAGAAACTTTGTAGGGCAAAAGGAGATTACAATGGAAAAAGTTTAAGAAAACCTGGAAGAAGCCAGTGAGACAGTACAGCAGGAAGGACATTTGCTTTGCATGCAAAAAAAAACAAAACAAACCAAAACAAACAAACAAAAAAACCAGCTCAATCCCTGGTACTACATATAGTCTTCCAAGTACTGACAGGAGGAATCCCTGAGCACTGCCTAGTGTAACCCCAAAACAACAAAAGTAAGTAGCACTTGATGAGCACAACATCCTATTGGCTCTGTCCACAGCAGCAAGGTAGTGTATGCCCCCTCTTGTCTCTTTGAGGCCTTGCCCCCATATCACCACAGAGAGCAGTCCCAGACCCCAAATCCACAATCCTGAAAGTGACCTGAAATCATTCCCATCCTCAGCCAAGGCCTGTACTATTGTAATTCCAAGAGACTTCCGCTAAGATCCCAAAATTAAATAAACTCTGTGATTTGGGAATAAAATAGAAAAAAATGATTGGGAGTCCTCCCTGAGATTTTGGGGGACTTGTTTTATTAGATTAACTGTCTTTCCTGCTATGTAACTCATGCAAATACTTGGATTTTTACCCTGAATCACCAACACAGCCTCCCTGTAGCCACCTCTGCTGGCAATGCCAATACCCAGTCAGACATTCCCAACCCTCTCCAACTAACCCACCTAGTTGGATTTATGCCTGCACCACACCATCTAGCCAAAGCTCTCAGCTCTGCCATCTGTCCAGTTATGGATGTCGCCACTGCATGATCCTGAGCAAGCCAGTCCCTGCCCCCACTCAACCATGCCTGGGGAGGAAGTGGAGGGACTGAGGTCGGCACTGTCACAGAGAAATGTCAAGCCAGCCACACCAGTCATTTCCAGTTGTAAAACATAAAAACAAACGAAATGCATCTTAATAATACCATAGAGCCTGCTATCATTTTTAACCTGTAAATCCTGGTCACAAATAATCAGCTCTTCGTCTGATTTGCCCTGCTAATTCTTTTTTTTTTTTTTTTTTTTTTGGTTTTTGGGCCACACCCTGTGACGCTCAGGGGTTACTCCTGGCTATGCGCTCAGAAGTTGCTCCTGGCTTCTTGGGGGACCATATGGGACGCCGGGGGATCGAACCGCGGTCCGTCCTAGGCTAGCGCAGGCAAGGCAGGCACCTTACCTCCAGCGCCACCGCCCGGCCCCATGCCCTGCTAATTCTTAAAGCTCAATACTCTGAAGTATGTTTTTGTCACATTTCCACTTCTCAACACATGCATGTAGCCAATAAGGACCAATTAGAATCTCCCAAGATCATCAGCTTAGAATAGATGTTGTCTGAAAACCTTCTACTTCCATGTTCCTCACATTTCTCCTCATGCCTGTGACAGCCCCAGAAAAGAGCCCCTTCCCTGAGTCTTCCTGGTCCTCAACTTTCAGTTTATATCAGTTTCAGTTTCTGCTCTAGAAACATCCAGAAAAAGAAAAAGAAACATAAAAGGCACTTGCCTTGCACCCAGCCAACTTGAATCTGATCCCCATCACTAACTGTATATGGTCCTTTGAGACTTGCCAATAGAGACCCACGAATAATCATAGATAGAGCCAAGAATAAGCCCAGAGCACTGCTGGGGGTGGCCCCAAATCAAACAAGCCTGTCAGAAACAAACTTTAAGTCCATATAGTTATTTTTCTCTAGCTGATGAAATTTTTTTAAGCCAACCAAAAATGTTTGTCTTCTGTCCTTTCTGGGTATATAGCCCTGATTTGCAAAACTTTTTCTTTAACTTGATTGATTGATTGATTGATTTTTAGGCCACACCCAGTGGAGCTTAGGGGTTACTCCTGGCTCTGCACTCAGAAAGCGCCCCTGGCAGGCTGGGATGCTGGATTCCAACAGGGTCCCTCCTAGGTCCAGGGCATGCAAGGCAAATGCCCTACTGCTGTGCTATCTCTCCGGCCCTGAAAACTCTTAAGCTCAAAATAAAACACAGATTCAAGGCCAAAATACACTGGGTTAAAAAAGAGAAAATAATTCCTTCTGCAATGCTTCTGTTCAACAGTGGTCCAGAGTTTTGTGGGAGTTTATACCCAGAGGTTCCAAGCTAAGATGCAAAAAGGCAGAGCCCCTCGGGTGAGCTGTCTTGGACAATATCACTCAGACTAAACTAGCTTCTGTTTTTGGACGTTCCCAAGCAGCCAGTAGCCAAAGGACCTGTGCCAAGAGGCACTTGTGGCGTCCTTCAGTTTGCAACAGTCATTTCCACTCTGGGGAAGGGTTTTCCTTTTTTTTTCCTTTTCATCTCAGACTTAGAACTGGTTTCACTCGGAAGAGAGTTTTTCTGTGTTTCTCCAACCAGCTTAAGAGCTGAGCATTGCTGGAAACCCTGCACTCTTTTGAGTGGATACCTCCAGTTTAATCAGCCAAAGGTTAGCTCACTTCAGCTCATTTTAGGTGCCATCCTCGCCTTGGCCTTTTCCCCCTCTAAAAAAGTGAGACACTGTGGCCAAATGTTTTGTTCCTATGTTTCTGAAGCACACTTGGAAAGTTTAATGCCTGGGAGGCTGGCAGGAAACCTAATGTGATTTTGAGTGTGTTGTTACCCCACTTAACAGATGAGCAAAGAAAGGCTGTGTCACACCTAACTGTCCTAAGCCAGGCATGTCCCATGCAGGGCTCAAACCATGGAGGGTTCAGTCCTGGCCAATGACACAGAAGAGTCTCCTGCAAAGGTTCTCAACTTTTTAAACTTCAGGAGGGGGTGGGGAGATTGAACAGAGGTAAGTAGTTTGCCTTTTGTGCTATCCAGCTAGGTTCCATAGGGTTCCCCCTAACCACCAGGAAAAGATTCTAAGAGCAGTCAGGAGTAATCACTGAATAGTGCCAGGTGTGGCCAAAAATTAAAAAACAAAACAAAACAAATAAAAACACTAAACTTCAGCATGCAAATTTTAAAAAATCAAGGTGTATAGAGGAGGGTCCCTATAGAGATTATACGGGGGTTAAAGTTGATGCCTCATATCAACTGATCCCAGGTTAATCCAGGAACCACAAGGTCCCTTGTGCATTGCCAGGAACAATGACAGGTGGAGGCGATCAAGCCCTGACAAGGCACTGGGGAAATCCCTGGCATGGCAGGACCAGGATAGCACCACATCTTCTGGTCCTTGCAGTGAACCACTAGCCCAGTTGGCCAAGAATCACTCATGGAGTCCTCTAGCACTTGGGAGGACCCCAAAAACCAGAATCAAAATATCAGTCCACCCACTCTATGTCTATGGTTTTACACAAGTTAAGATATGAGGGATCAGTGCAGGGTATAAGAAAATAAAGCCATACTTCCAGAGGACTTTTGAGTGTAGAAACTATGTCCAAAGGCATCGCCTCATTTTACCCTCATGAAATATAATTACCATCCATTTTCCTAAGTGTCCAAATTCAGACTCTGATGCAGAACTTGTCAGGGGTCCTAGAAACTGCAAATTCGTTGCAAACCCCAGCACCATCCAGAAGACCCCAGGCTGGCCTCGCACCTCTGGCAGCTATCCCAGTGCGTGAGCCAGCACACAGGGGACATTGCCATACCACTGTCCTCACCACCGACATGTCCCCTTAGAAACCTGTCTGCGTCAGGAGCAGGTAGAAAAATAGGTCATCCAGGCTGCTGTGATGACAACCCTGGGGTAGCTGATTACAACAGGGAAAGGAGGGGTCGGGTTCTTGAGCTATTTCTCAAAATCAATGTAAGTAACTTCAATTTTTTTTTCTTGACAGCATTTTTGCAGACAGTAGCGGAAGCATAGGGTAAAGAATTGAGAGTTTAGGCTATTATTCACTGAGAGGTGGGGTAAAGTCCTTCACCTACTTCCTAAGGGTGTGTGTAGAAGGACACTCCCCAATACAAGGCTCTATGTGTGTGTATATGCATATGTGATTGTGTGTGTTGTGTGTTGTGTGTATGTGTGTGTGTGTGTATAGAAAAACAACTTAGCTTCTTGTTCCACATTAAACCCAAATATCTGGTGGCACTATGTTAATAAAAAGACTCTGGGATTGGAGACATAGTTCAGGGATTAAGGGTCCTGCATGTAGTTGACCAGGCAGGAATCCCAGCATCACATTTGGTCCCCCTGAGCACTACCAGGGTCACTCCTGAACACAGAGCCAGGAAGAAACCCTGAGTACCTCTGCATCAGGTCCCCCAAACCCCAAAATGTAAAAGGATCTGAGGCCACAGCCAGACTGAGTGGGAAGCCGTCTTGATGAAGGAGCAGCTGTGTCTGCTATAGACTGGGAGTGGTGGCCTGTATGACTCTGATTTAGACAAGAATCAAGCACAACCAAGGAGGCAGTCCATCCCTGACACAGCTTTCTGCCCATGACCTCACATTCTTCTTAACAAAGACTCACAGATCATCATATCATGTTTTCCCCACTTTGGGTGTCCTGGGCTGATAGGAAAGGGCTTTTTCCTGTTTGTTCACATAAGGGTAATTTTCGGGGGGTGGGGGGGGACTGAGTATTTTTCTGTAAAGTAGGAAAGAGGCTAAATAAATTCAGGAGCCTCTAATCATCATTAGGCCCACTTTATAGATGAGGAAAATAGGGACCCAAGAGGTAGCTCAATGGGCTGAGAACATGCTTTGCATGAAAGAGGCCTGAGTTTGGTCTCCAGGATCATGTGGTCCCTCAAGCATGGCCAGGAGCAACTCGCAAGCACAGCACTAGAAGCAGCCTCTGAGCACCTCTGTGATATGGCCCGCTTCCCCCCAAAAATAGACAAAGAGCAGGGAAATAAAGGTCTTGGGCAAAATTCACATGATTAAGTAAAGCAAAAAAGAGCCAGTCTTTATCTGGTCAACTTTGATCCTTCTGTTTTGTTTTTGTTTTGTTTTGTTTTTTCTGTTTGGGTTTTTGTTTAGCTGTGGGAGTAGGAAAAATACCTTCAAAGCAATGCCCAGGGGGCTGGAGAATTCTCCAAGGGACCCTCCGACTACTTGGCCAGACAGCTCAGGGCCAGTAACGCTGGCATCATCAGTTCTTCCAACTGTGGGCATGGCACCTTAGGTTCAGCACCAACAGGACAGCTCAATTGACCTTCAACTCCTTGCCACTGGCCACTTCTACCTCCCCACAGAGACCCACCACAACCAAACAATGGTACTCTCTCGAAGACATGGTAGGGGAAAGGTTTTGATTTATGGTTCCAGATGCTTCTTCCAAAGGCCAAGCAAGGCTAGTCCTCATAGGCCAGGAACTTCTTCTAGAAGTCAAGTCCAAAGGTAAGTGAGGGAAGAAAGAATCTTTCCATTCCAAGGTGCCTTTGACTAACTCAAGTTTATATCTTTTGGAGCAGGAAAGAGGGGCAAAGTGTGCTAGACAAGACATTTATTGATAGGACACTGACCAGTTTCAGAAGTCAAAGGATGTAGCAGTTTGGCCAGAGAAGACATAGGTAATCTACCTCCAGTTCTAGGCTCATTTGCTGAGCTGAACTGGAAAAGAGTTCAAAGGGACCATGGCCCCAGCACTGTCAGGAGTGAACCCTGATCCAAAGCCAGGAGCAAGCTCTGAGCAGAGTTAGGAGCCAAAAATTGAAGAAAAAAAAGTGTCACTTTGTGGGGAACAGAGTGGAGAGCATGGCCTGCAGACATAGTAAGTAGGATGCAGACAGGTAAGTAGGATGATGCTGGAAGCTGTTTAAGAACCCCCCCCCCCCCAATAAGTACCACCTCTAAAGCATGTGACCTGATGTCATCACATCAATAAAGGGAAGTGTGTTGGGAATTTTAGAAATCAGTGATTCCTAAAACTTAAAGAAAACAAATCTGCACAAATACTCAGAACATACTCTGCTTTCTCTCCCATAAACTTGCCTTGAACCTTTGCCATCTGCAAAGCAGAATTCGATCAAAGCTCGGCTCTGGTTAAAGAACAAGTCACACGTGTGCCACCTCCCACTGCATGGGCTGGAGTGTGTAGGGTTGGGGGTGGGTGTCAGTAAACAGCCCCTGGGCCGGGCCCTGGGCACCCAGCCAAGAAGAGCAGCACCCAGAATAAACAAACATTGGGACTGCACACTCATCCCTCCTCCAGGTCTCCCGCATTTCCACTGAAACTAGCCACCTGGGTGGTGAGCCCAAGTTTCTTTCCACTTATTTCCAAGAAAGCAGGAATGAAGAAGCTCAGAGAAGTTTCTAACCATTATCCGAAGACCTGTAAAGTCAAAAGAATCTGCACCCTCACCAAGAAGCCCGTTTTGACTTCTTATTCATGGCGGCTAGAGCCAGCTCTAAGGAAATGGGCTGAGTGTACCCAATTATAATAAGGGGTCAGGTCGCCCAAGGATTTTTCATCAGACTCCTGTGAGCACATTACCTTTAAAAGTGCAGTGAAACCATGAACCAAGGGGTAAGCAGCAATTTGGGGCCAGTTCCCCTCTGATGACACTCATTGCCGGGCTCTTAGGGACCACACATGCTGACTTGACAAATAGCCTTGAAACCCCACCCCACCCCTTTCTCCTCCACTCCGTTTTTGAGTCTGCCCCACACTATTTAGGAAGAGCTGCAGACAGGAGTGATGTACTAGAGATTCCGTCCACTGTGGAAGAGGAAATACAAGTCTGAGGAGTTTTTAGTTTGTTTCTTGGGGAGAAGAGGGAAGAAGGCAGCAGATGGAAGCCCCCGCCCCAAGTGAGTAGCAGTGCCATCATGCAGGGTTTTCCTGGGAAGAATGGAAACCCTCCCCATAAAGATTGGGCCACAGCTAGCCTCACCTACAGGGGCAAAGGCACCCCTGGATGAAACCTCATCCAGGCAAGACCTCAGGCAAGGATACCCCATCTCAGCAGACTTAAGCAATGATTTTAAAGCAATACACCCCAAATGGTACATTTCTCATTCCAGCTGCAACAGACCAATCACCAAGTTTCCCTCCAAATTAAAATGCTTGTCAAAGGGCCTCCATCACCCCTGAAGACTCAGGGGCCAACAGAACAAATGACACACGTGACCCACCACCTTTAAAGGACCTCCCGCTGAGGGCCAGCTTGGGGTCCCACCCAGGCTGTCTTATTTTGTGGTAAAACACACCTTCAGGAAAGAAGGCCTGAACTTTCTCCTGCAAGAGGCCGAAGCTGCAATTCTTAAACTAATGCGATTTTTTTCCCCCAACAACAAGGCTTGAGTTCAAAACCCAGGCAACTTCAAATTCAATGTTGCAAGCCCCATGTGGACATGGAATGGAATTGCCTGGTTGAGGGGACAGATTTCTTGGTGGTTGTCCATTTGGTACAGAAATGGATTTTACTGGCAGACCTTTGCCCCCCATCTCCCTCCCTCTCTAGTCCCACCCTATTCTCACCACCCTGACCTTCATCAACTTGCACATCACAAGTCCCTTGTACCCAGCCTGAGAACCACCATCCCAGAAGCTTTAGCTCCCACTTGTCATTTTTAATAGAAGAGTTCCAGGCTGACCCTGGCAGAAAACCACTCTGGGGCAGCTCTTAGGCAGTCGAGAACCACTTTAGCCAGGGGTTGGCTAAATGGATGGAGCCTATAACCTACCAAGAGGACCTAAATGTCCTGCCAGAGATTAGAGCTCAGGACAGAAGCCCACACAGTGACAAGAGATTGAAAAAATGAGCTTCCACTCAGGACCAGACTAAATGGACTTAGATCAGACTCCATGCAACCAGTGAGAAGACACCAGCCACCAGCAAAAGCTCAGCTCAGCAAATGTTAAGTCCTCAGATCCTAGATCAGCCTGGGAAACACACATTCTTCTTGAGGTTTGAAAAATGTTAATATTCCCCAAAGCCAGAACACAACAAGAGTATTTAGAGTGGGGTGGAAGGCAACAAAGTCTAATGTTATGAGGAGGAATGTATTGCATTAATTAATTGTATTACCACAAGAAATCTCACCATTTCTTCTTACCTTCTTAGAGCATTACAAGAAAGGGGACTATTACAGAAATGGCTGCATGTCCATCCAGCTTGAAGCCTGTTCCTACTGACAAGTGCAGGTCTGACACATGATGGAGACAAGCAATCCTGGAGGAATCTGAAGGCTATTTAAGAAGTTCAAACACACAAAATCATGGACACGCAGGGAGACTGAATAAAATATAAATATAGGGGCTGGAGAGATAGTACAGAGGTAAAGAATTTGCTGTGTATGTGGCTGACAAGGGTTCAATTTCATGTGCCCCATATGGCCACCCAAACCTCCAGGAGTGATCCCTGAGTACAGAGCCAGGAGTAAACCCTGAGCACTGCCAGGTATGGCCCCAAAACAACCAACCAAACAATTATGTATAACTATAAAACAAGCATAAGGAACAAGATAGATAATAGCAGTAGGGCATTTGTCTTGCATGTGGCCAACCCAGGATGGATCCAGATTTGATCCCCAGCATCCCATATGGTCCCAAGAGCTTGCCAGGAGCAATTTCTGAGCACAGAGCCAGGAGTAATCCCCAAGAACTACCAGGTGCAGCTCCCCTCCAAAAACACACACACAAAAAAAAAACATAAACTTTCTAACCAGAAACACCACCATCTCCCATACAACTTAAAATAAAGGTAACTTTGACAATTCTCTCTGCCACTAACCACTGTATGGTTACCCCTTTAAATGTCCTTTGCAACAGGAGAGTCTGAACAAATCAGTGCCTAGCCCCCACACCTGCCCTTCCCATCAGACTCAAGGCCCAGGATTGTACACATCAGACTCCCAAAAAGCTCAGGTTTCTTTCTAGTTCACCCAATGGCAAGTGCCACTGGGGGGACAAGGCACAGGGCACTCCCCTCAAAGGGTTCCTACTGGTCAGTTCGGAGTGCTTATGAAAAAACAAGGTAAAAGCAATCACGTACAACTTAGGGGCAGCTGCATTTCTCAAAGGACCATCTGGTTCCTTCCCATCTCCTGGGACCAGGGCTTATGGTAGGAGTTATCAGTTCTCATCAGGCACGTACATAGGCAAAGAAAAATCAAACAGACATTCCATAAGCTCAGCCTTACCTTTAAAACTGTGCTATGCTGGGGCTGGAGCACTGGCGCAGGCGGTAGGGCATTTGCCTTGCATGTGATAACCTAGGAGGTACCTTGGTTCGACTCCCCGGTGTCCCATATGGTTCCCCAAGCCAGGAGCGATTTCTGAGCGCATAGCCAGGAGTAACCCCTGAACATCACCAGGTGTGGCCCAAAAACCAAAATATATATATATATATAATAATGCTATGCCTCTGCCATTTTCTGTTCCCCATATTCTATTTGGGTTCAGTTTGGTTTTGTTGTCTTGTTATATGTTTTTTTTTGTTTTTTGTTTTTTGTTTTTTTTTTTTTTTGAGGGCTTTTAAGGCCACACTGAGTGATGCTCAGGGCCTACTCCTGACTCTTCATTCAGGAGCTACTCCTGGCAATGGGGAACCATGTGGGATGCAGAGACTGATCCTGGTCAGCGGTGTGCAAAGCAAGTGCCCTACCTGCTGTACATAACTCTAGCCCACAGTTTGGTTGTGGTTTTTTTTTTTTCTTAAATGTTAATTGGGAGTCAAGACATTGATTTTACTAGCCACAAACAAGTTATGCCTCCCAGCTTAGCAAGGATGTGGAGAATAAGAGACACACTCCTGACTCTGGGACTAGCACTGCTTTTTGACCATGCCACCCTTCCTTCCAGAATTTGGGCACCTAATGGGACCTCAACATCCCCTTCTACACACTGATCTGCTGGGCAGATCTAGCAAATCACTTGCAGTCAAGAATCAGAACAGAAACCCGCTGGTAGACTCATGCATGTTCTGACCCAAATTCTCCCTTTTTACAAGTGCGCATTTGGAGGAAAACATGATATGACCAAAATCATTTTATAAGACCTCCGAGGACATGAAGCCCCAAAGCCTAAGTGGAGAAATGGCATCAATTCACAAATACTAGAACATGGTTGGAAAACTCAGGATTCCATCATGATCATGAAATGTCAAAATGAACATTCTGGCACAAGATGGCAAGGATGGTCTCATCATGCCACTGCAGAAAGGCACAAGGACTGGGAAGTCATAGGAAGTACCACATCAAGAGCAGAGTCAATGGTGACAGGGAAGAAACAAGGTCTGACATGTCTCAGATGAAAGAGACCTTTGGCTGATGACTTCTCTAAGCCCAGGGAGCGGTTGGTCTGACACTACCCAGCCATCTTTCTTGCTTTCCTCTGCAAAGCAAGAGTCCTTGTTTTACTTCACCTCTGTACAGGGCTGAAAGTAGAATCAAATCTTTTTTTTTTTTTAGAGCTTGATCCAAAGTCAAGCTAAAAAGCAAGCCCTTGAAATTTCAAACTGTATTAGAAAAAAATAATAAAACTCCTAAGGCAGAAAATCAAAACATGAAATAATAAGAGTCTCTATGTGAAACTATAAATGATGACCTTTCACCAAAATAACTTAGTCCATCATCAAATTACCACTCCTCGAGTCCAATTTGCCAGATTTTTTTAGCCAATGTTGTAAGGGAATATGGCAAGCAATCTTAATTATTCCATCAAAACCAAAGCAAACAAAAATTACACAAAATATCCAGCCAACAGAGGTTTGTAAGGATGGTGAAAGACTTTGGCAAGTAAAATTGAACTCATTGAGTCATTTCTGGTGACACTTTTTTGAGAACCATGAAGGAGGGGGGCAGGTCCAGGTCAGTCCTAGATATTTTCAGATACCAATAGAAACAAAGCAGAGTTGACCCCAACCATGCAACCCCCAACCAGTACCATCATACACCTCTATTTCCTTTATAGCAAACATGACCCTAATCACCAATTTTCTCCTTGAAGAGCAGAGGAAAAAAGTCTACATACCCGAAATGATTTTAAATTTCTTGCGACGGTGAAACCAACCAAAATTTTGCAGAATGGAAAGATGAATTTAGAATTTTATGTCAAGGAGCTCCAAGACAAAAGGACAAGCTAGAATGCTTTTATTCCTTGCCCCAGAAATAACCTGTTTTCTACCATTTATGTACCTGCGGATGTTTTCAGAGGGGTTCACCCCCACTCCTCCCATGTCCCAGTCTCTCCTCCATCGCTTGCAAAACTCAGGCCCACTGTCTCAGGAGGCCTCCACAGCCCTTAAAAATTATAAATTCTTGAACCGTCCTAAGGCATCGGCCTAAATAATTCAACAGGAAAAAAATTTTTAATTATGCTATTAAAAAAAAATCTCATTCCAAAGATGTCAGAATGTGGCCAGTCAGCCCTGAAGGATTTTGTTACTAAAAAAATAAAATGTCCTAAATGCAATGGCCATGTTGGGAAGTGTGGATTTCTGCCATTGTCACACAGATTGCACAGAATGGACCTCCCCTTAGTAATCTGAATCTCCACAAAATGGAGTTGGCAATCAAGTCAAGAGTTGGGGCACCATTTCTTCCAAGATTAGCTGGAAGCTAGCAAAGGGGACACAAGTTTACCCTCCTGGTATTTGTGTGGGGGCTGATGGACAGTTTCATCAAGATCTACCTTGCAAGACTTAAATTATATTGCTCTTCTTTAGGAGTGGGGAAAAAATGTAACTTTTTTTTTTTTAAAAATTAAAAAATTCCCAGCAAGTTCAATCAGATGTTAATGTATCATAAATATAAACCTTCTACTTTGGGGTGGGTCCCTATTTTTATCTGTGAAATTAAATTTCAATTCTGTCAATATTTGCTAAGGAGAGGGAGGGAATTTTTTTTTTGTTTGTTTCACCTTCATCTGATTCATCTTAAGGCCAAAAAAACTACATCAAATACTATTTGCACACAGGCTTTCATCTTCCAAAGACAACTGCCTTTGGTCTAAGCTTTTGTTTGTCTTTTTTTTTTTCCTTTAAGAAATTAAATTTTGATCCTAGAATCATCTGAATTGCTGTTTTACCCCCATTTTTTCAAAGTAAGTGTTTCACCTCTGTAGAAGATGGATAAGAAACATCCCCCCTCTGTTCTTCCTTCTTCTTTCCTTCTGATTTAGTCACTAAAATTTGTGCTTAAAAAAAAAAATCAGAAACCCCCCCATGCAAATAATAGAAGCAATAGATCCCCTCTTGGAAAGTAATTGAAATTGTGAAAAACAAAAAGAAATGTTAAAAAAATTATCAACCTCACATCACAAACAGAGGCCAGTAACCAATTTAAAATTTTTTTAAATAATAAATTTTTGAAATCAAAAGAGTAAGCAGTCCTCGGAAAGGAAATTTTTCTTTTTACCAAGAATTTTTGAAATCTTGTCTTTATCACCAGTTTCAGTTGCATGTCATAAAAAATGAGCTTCTGTGAATCCACTGTTAGTTTTTTCATAATAATGTTAATTATGCATATCTTATTTTAATGGCGGTGTCTCCTACAAATCTGTGGGTTACTCAATTTGTATAATGCAATAAATTTCCATTTCCCCCATAAAATACTGCTCAAAAAGGGTTCCTCCTATTTTCTAGATGAAACAACAACAACAACAAAAAGAATTGCCTTCTTCAGAAAAGACCTTTCAGAAAATAAAATCAGAAAACAATCATAATTATTCTGTCAGAAAAAAAAAAAGACACAAAACCCAACAAATGCAAGGAAAAAAAGAAAAGATTTTACTCTAACTTTCTCAGTTTCTATTTTTCTTAGAACCTTGGGGTTTAAATGCAGTAAAATGTAAATGCAAATTTAAAAAAAAATTTGGGTGTGTCCAAAGCCAATATTTTAAGGATCTATTTTCTCTGTCAAAATCTTCCTTGTTGGAAATAGAGAAACTTTAAATTCTGCCAAATGGTGAAATTCATCTTTTTTGCTAGCTGAGCCAAAGAAGTTCCAAATTACAATGAAGTACAATTTCTAATTGCTTCATAAAGCCAATTCTCTCAGTTTTCCCAAACTCAACAATTTCCCTCCTTTCCACATCCCAATTAGTTTTTTTCCTCAAACTAAAATAAGTTGGGCAGTCAAACTGACTTTGGTATTTGGGAACATTTGTGCTTTCTCCCCTTCAAAAAAAAACTGAGTTCATTCAAATTCTGGCTTAATTTTCATTTATATATTATCTGGATTTGGCTTCGGAAATAAAAAAAAAATTGTCTCCATGTTCCTGGAAAGATCAAAGTGAAAAAATGTTCACTCTCAAAGAGAAAAAGAATTAGAATTTCTCAGCCCCCACGATCTTCCAGTGCAAACTTTTGAAAAAATCAGAAATACAAAATGATTTCTTTTTTTCCATTTTAATTTCTTTTTTTTTATTATTATTATTTACAAAATAGTATCCTCTAGGTGGCGTCGTTTTAATGGGGAAAAAAAAACTACCGTTTGAAGAAAAAATTAGAAAAAAAAATTGAGAAAGGAAAATTGGGCCTAAAAAAAAAAAAGAGAGAAAAAATTGTTGCAAAGATGGGGGGGCAGGAAGAAAAAGCCCTTTTGTGGGAGTAGGGGGCTCAGCAGAGATACCCCACCAGAGTACCAAGAGACTCTTGGGGGGGGTAGGGAAATTGCAAAAAAAAAAAAAAAAAAAATTCAGGGGAGCAAAGCTGGCAGCTGGGATGGTTGGTTGCATTATTTTTTTTTTTTGCAAAAAATGTAGATTTGTCCAGACTGAAATGGCTGCTCTGGTTCCTCTGTTGGTCGCTTTTGTTTTCTGGGCTCCGGGCTGGTTTGTGAGGGGGTGGCTGGAGATTTTTTGGGGGGTGGGGGAGTGTTCGGAAAGATCCTCCAGGGTCACCCCCTCACCCTCCCCTAACCCTCCCCGTACCCCGCTTCTGTCTGTCTATCCAGATCCCCGACCTACCGGCTTGCACACCCCCCTGGAACCCAAAAATTTTGCAAAACCGCACATCCCCCTGGAAATCGCACACCCCCCTGGAAAGCTGTTAAGGAGAAGCCCAGCCACTGTGCCCTTGGCAAAAGGGGGCACTTTGCTTTTGCTTTCGCTTTTATTATTATTATTTTTTTGCAAAGGTTGCAATCAAGAGGCGCAGCTCTCAGGGCCCCCCAGCCTCCCCACCACCACCACCACCACCCTCGGGGCCTCCCCCAGGCCCCCCGTGATTACCTGCGGAGCCACCGCGCCGCCGGGCTGGTTCATGGGTCCGAGCGGAAGGAGGCGTCCCTACCCGCTGCTGGTGCGCGCACAAAGACTGCCGCCGCCTAAGCCCGAGCCCCAGCCTGAGCCTGTGCCGCCGCCCGCCGCTCCCTCCTCCCCAGCCCGCCCCGCTGCCGCCGGGGGAGGGGGAGCAGGGGCGCATGGGGGCGCCCGGCCCGCACCCCCATCCGCCCACCCACCCCCGGCCCGCACGCACCGGCCGCCGCCGCCCCCGCGCCCCCCGGCACCCCCCAACCCGCCTGCACCCCGGCCCGGCCTGGGCCTCGGCCTGCGCGCACTTAAGCACACACAAAGCCGGCCGGGGACCCCCCCTGCGCGCAGCTCCACGCCCCCCCAAACTTTCTCTCTTCCCCGCGCGGCACCCCTGCCACCCCTCTCCCCGAAAAGGAAGGTCATGTTCACGTGTGGGGGGAAAAAAGTTTTGGGGAGCCGCCTCTTGGAGGAAAGCGAGGAGGGGTTGGTTGGTTCCTGGGAACTCTTCCTGCACACACACACAGGCACACCACAGAGACACGCACAACCCACACACAGACACCACCCCCCCACCCCCCCAAAATTAAACATTTAGGATGAAAAGAATATATATATTTTTTTATATTGGAAATAAAGTTTGCAGAACTGGCTGGCTGGATGGCAGCATCTCAAAGCTGCATGGAGACAGTCTCCTCCTTCTTTCAGCCTCTTTGCCCAAATTTGAATGCAATTTAAAGATAAATAAATAAATAAGTTTGGGGAACAGGCTATCTGTCACACACGAGGGGGATCTACTTAGCAAAGTTTGTTTTCCCCTTTCCCCCCACTCACCCCCATCAGACTGATGTTTAAAATAAATAGTTGAGAATCTGCTTTATTGAGATGTGCGGAGAACAAAATAAAAGTGTTTCTCTGGCTGCCTGCGTACTTTGGGGGGTTTTAAGAATATGTTTATTCTAACTAAGAATGATGGTTTGAAGGTCTGGACTTAGGGAAAAACCAGGATGGGTAGGAGGTTCAGGATAGTCCACCCCAACCGACTTCCAGATACCCACGATCACGTTGATTTTAAAAAGAAAACTTTTCTCAGCAGCAAAGTTGTTTGGGTTCAACCTACCAAGACTTCAGGTTTTTGAAAATATTTGACCAACCGCCTCTTTGCACTTAGCAAAGTTTGTCTTGTTTTGGTTTTTTGCTTTTGAACCGCACCTGGCAATGTTCTGGGGGTCACTCTTGGTTCTGGGCCCAGGAATTACTCTTGGCTGTGCTCTGGAAACCAGGTGGGATGCAGAGGACTAAACTGAACCTGGGCTGGCCATATGCAAGGCAAGTGCTCTACTCCTGCACTATCAATCGGGCCCCTTCCCAAAATTTTGAAGGGAATTTCTTTTTCACCTGTCCTCATCCTCTCTAAATCAGATTAAAAAAAAATTTAAAGTGTGGGCCGGAGTGGTGGCACATAACGGTAAAACGTATGCCTTGCCCAGGCTAGCCTAGGACAGACCATGGTTCAATCCCCTAACGTCCCATATGGTCCCCCAAGCCAGGACCAATTTCTGAGCACACAGCCAGGAATAACCTTTGAGCATAACCGAGTGTGGCCCAAACACCCCCGAAAAAAAATTTAAAGTGTGAAGAAACTGCTTCATGAAAATTCCCTCAAGATTGTAAGATGCACCCTTCACCTCCATAAACTGATAACTTCCCCTCAAATTTTTCAACAACTGTAGGAGAGAAGAAAATTCTACCCCACCCAAAGAAAGCACTAGAAGGCTACTTTTCAGGGGAATGGGGGAAAGCATTGGAACTTAAAGGAAACCTCTACTTATCCACCCTTTCTTTTAAAAAAAAAAAAAAAAAGTAAAATATTTCATTGAAATGAGACCTGAAGGGTTTCCCCGCCTTTTATCCTTCAGCACCCCCAGGAACTGTCAAAAATGTCAGAAAACTGGAGAGTGGTACAGAGGACACTTTCTCTCCCTGAAAGATAAAAAATATGGTGCAAAGGGATCTCTACCTAGGAGGCAGAGGAAACATGTAGGAAAGAAAGGTTAAAAAGATTTTGCTAAGAGGTTGGAAGTCTGTAAAAGAAAAAGTGAAAAATAAAAGTTTTTCTCTGCCTGGCTGTTAATATGTTTCTGGCAAAGGTTTGCCTGCCTGTCAAGGTTGGTATAGGGCAAGCATGGGTGAGTGGGACAACTTTTAGGATCTAGTAGAGTGAGAGCCCTGGATTGGGCCTATGAGCTCCCTACCCATTTACTCTTCATTTACCTGATTTCTAAACTCTTGTGACCCAGACAACTCCCAAGTTGGATAGCTCTTGGGCTCCATCCCTATCAGAAAATGTCTTGAGTCCTGAGACCAGAGAGATTTCAGTGGTTAAGTCACACAGGTTCAATCTTTGGCACCACATAGGATTCCCTGAGCTATCCTTGTGTGAAATACAAGTGATCCTTGAGCACAGAGTCAGGAATAAGCCTTTAAATTACTAGCTTTGGACTTCAATTGCCACCTCAAATGGTTCAACTCAACACACTTCTTCGAATCTTCTTGATCCAGCACAACTGCCTGCAACCCTTCCAGCCATACAACCCTCAAAACCAGCATTGACACAGCTTGCTTCTCCAATCCTGGGGAAATTGAAACTGAAATCCATCGCTGGGCCCCAGGCTGGATCTGTGATCTTGAAAATACAGGTCCCTGCCTTTATGCCTTCACCCCCTTTCTTCAAGTGGCATCGATGACAACATGCCCTTCCTAGGACTATGCTGGAATAGCAGCATGTGGATAAAACTTTGACAGGTGCCTGGTAGAATACAAGCACACCCTACACTTCAGCTAACATTGAAACTTCCACAAGCCTGTGAGGTTGCCCATCTCAGAGGCAACAACCTATATGGCCTGAATTTTCCCAGAATTCGTCTTATCAAAACATTTAATGGGCGTAAGTAGAAATCACACAAGACCCAAGCATAATGGAAAAGCAGACAGAGCAAGAGAAAGGAGGGCGGACAATTATTTGACTCAATAATTTCCATGGTACCCAAGGAAATCTGAAAGAATTAAAGTCAAAAACTGGAATATCATATCAATAAAGACCCTGGATCTCAATACTTGTCTTTTTTTTGGGGGGGGGGGGAGGTTACACCCGGCAGCGCTCAGGGGTTACTCCTGGCTCTACACTCAGAAATCACTCCTGGTATGCTGGGATGCTGGGATTCAAACCACAGTTCTTCTGCATGCAAGGAAACTGCTGACCTCCATGCTATCTCTCTTGAGTCTCAGGTGGATTCAATCCTCTCTGGGGTTCTGTCTCTCCCTCTCTGTCTCTCACCAGTCTGTGCTCCCTACTTCACTGGAATTCAACATGGCCTCCCCCAATGCCTAAGAAAGGAGTGTGTGATTGGCCAAATGTGGTTCAGGAGCTCCAGAAGCCAACCAGTAATGATCCAGGGCACTAGTACCACTTGTTGGGGAAGAGGAGGCCCCTTTCCTATTGAACTTCACAGTCAGCAAAGATTTGCTGAGATATGGGTTGGGCCCAGGGCCTGACTCTGACCCCCTTAGAATGTAGGTGGCTTCCCACAAGAATCTGGAGTTGAAGATGGGGAGATTCTGTCAAATGAAGGTGGAAAATAGAAAGATAAAGAAATTGGAAGTATCTCAGAAGTGGCCTATTGGTCCCCTAACAGAACCTGGGGCTTGGCTACTATCTCATGCATTCATCTTGCTGGAGAAGATGCTGAGAAAGGGTGTGGGATAGAATTAAGGCAGGGATGGACATTATCAAATTGTGTCTTCTACCAACCTAGTTTCTTGCTTACTTTCTTTTTGCTTTCTCATTTTCTTTTAAAAATAAAATAAAAGAACTGTGTTTTGCAAAGTTATTCATAGTTCCTTCCAAACCTCATCTCTACTGACACTGGGTATTATCATACTGTCTTTTATTTTTCTTAAATTCCACAGATGAGTGAGACTATTCTGGAAGGACCACCCTATAATATGAAGCTTACCACAAAGATTGGTGAGTGCAATTAAAGAAATAACTATACCAAAAACTATCATGAGAATAGTAGTGAGTGTGAGAAACAGAATGCCTATCTCAAAGACAGGTAGGGGTTGAAGGAAGACGGAGTTGGGGGACATTGGTGATGGGAAGGTTGCACTGGTGAATGTGGGGATGTACTTTTTTATGACTGAAATCCTACTACAAACATGTTTGTAACCATGGTGCTTAAATACAAATATTTAAAAAACCCACAAAGTTCATAGTTGAGTTTTACACATACCATGTTCCAGCACCAGTCCCACCACAAGTTAACTTCTCTCCACCAGTGCTCCCAGTTCCTGCCATCTTTTCCTCCCAGTCTGCCATCTTGACAGGTATCTTTTTGAGTCTGATTATCTAATGAGTTCAGTATGATTAACTCTATAGTTTGAATATTTGTCTCTGGTCTTAATACCCCCAGTGTGCCTGAATTATATCTCTGCTCCCTGTTTCTCATTTATTATTTATTTATTTATTATTTCTAATTTATTTATTATTATTTCTCATTTATCTTTCTCTTATTCCCCTCCAGTTTCTTTCTTTTATTCTCCTCTCTGTACTCTGGGACCAGATCTAATCATCCCCTAACTTGTTGCTTTTACTCATGCAGTTATTCTAAATACCACATATAAGTGATATCATCCTGTGTTTATTCTTCTTCATTTAACTTTATATCTTCCATTTCCATCCTTGTCACAGTAAATTGCATTATTGCCTCATTCCGTGTAGCTGTGTCGTATTCCATTGTATATATATATATATATATATATATATATATATATATCTTCATGATTTACTCATTTATCATTGGACATCTATGCTGATTCCAAATCTTAGTTATTAGTCTGAGTTGGTGCAAGTAATAAGCATGTATGCCATTTAGAATGAATGTTTTTCTGTCCTGGGGATAAATACCAAATTGGAATCGATGGATCATATGACAACTCAATTCTGAGCTTACTGAATGAAGATCCTCCAATACTGTTTTTCATAAGGTTTGGACCAAAAAATATTCTCACAAGCAGTAAATGAGAATCTCCTTTTTACCACATCCCCACAAATACAAATTGTTCTCATTTGTTTTTGATAGGTGCCATTTTCACTGGAGTAAGATGGTATCTCTTTGTCATCTTGATTTGGATTTCCAAATAATAGGTGATATGAGCATTTTTTCATGTGCCTGTTGGCCATATATTGGTCTTCTTCAGAGAAGTGTCTATTCATTTTCTCTATACATTTTTGGATGGGGTTTTAATGTTTTGGTGTATTTTTGTGAGTTCTTTATATATCCTGGATATATCAACTCTTTATCTGACTTGTTGAGTGCTAATATTTTCTCCTGGTTAGCTAGCTATCTTTTAATTTTAACCCATGTTTGATTTTCCAGTCTTTGCCATTGACTAGTATCATTAAAGACTCTTTTGAGGCCTAGGTCTACCTATATTTTTCTCAATGTACTTTAGAGACTTAAGTGATCTCAAGGTCTTTGATTCACTTTGAGTTGACTTTTGTATAAGTTGTGAGATATGGATCCAACTTAAATTTCATGCATTGACCCAACACCATCAGTTGAAGAGAGCATTTATTTTATGCTTTCAGCACTTTGTCAAAAATTAGCTGTCCAGACATATGGGGGTTTATCCTTAGATATTCTAGTCTGCTCCTTTGGCAAGAGGCTATTTTTATTCCAGTACCATACTGTTTTGGTCATAATGGCTTTGTAGTACAGTTTCAATTAGGTATTGAGTTACCTCTCAGTTTTTATTTTTCAGTATGGTTCTGGTTATTTGGGGTATTTTATGATTTTTGTAATTTTTTATATTTTTAATTATAATTTTTATAATTGACTATTCTAAATCCTTGAAGAAGGTTGTCAGAATTTGGATAGAAATTGTTTGAATCAACATGGTAGTTTAGGTAGGATGGTCATTTTGACAATGTTGATTCTTCCAATCCATTGGCATGGAAATTTTTCATCAACTTTTTTCTTCTTCAATTTCTTTCTTTTTTTTTTTTTTGGTAGTTTTTGGGTCACACCCGGCAGTGCTCAGGGGTTACTCCTGGCTCCATGCTCAGAAATTGCTCCTGGCAGGCACGGGGGACCATATGGGATGCTGGGATTTGAACCTATGACCTCCTGCATGAAAGGCAAACGCCTTACCTCCATGCTATCTCTCCAGCCCCTTCAATTTCTTTCTTAAACATTTTGAAGTATAGATTTATCACCACTTTTGTTAAGTTGATTCCTAGTTACTTGATATTTTTGGAAAATTTAAATGGGATAGACTCTTTGAACTGTATGTTTCATTATTTGTATATAGCAATGTAACCAATTTTTTGTAATTAATTTTTTACAAGTAATTTTTGTGTATAATTTTGTAGCCAGCCACCTTGCTGTATTGATTTATTGTTTCTAAGAACTTTATGTGGACTCTATAGGGTCTTCAATCTATATTATGTCATCTAAAATTAGAGATAATTTGACTTCTTTTCTGATTTGGGTCTCTTAGATTTCCTTTTCTTGCCTGATTGCTTTTGCTAGGACTTCTCGTACAATATTGAATAATCATGAAGAAAATGGACATCCTTGCCTTGTGCCTGATCTCAGCAGAAATGCGTTCAGCTTTTCAGCATTAAGAATATTACTGGAGGGGCCTGGAGAGATAACACAGTGGCATTTGCCTTGCAAGCAGGCGATCCAGGACCAAAGGTGATTGGTTCGAATCCCGGTGTCCCATATGGTCCCCGTGCCTGCCAGGAACTATTTCTGAGCAGACAGCCAGGAGTAACCCCTGAGCACCGCTGGGTGTGACCCAAAAACAAAAAAACAAAAAAAATATTACTGAAACCCGGAGCTGTGGTGTCACCCAGTTTGTGCAATGGGTCTTTCTGCTGCTCTTTGGGAATAATCCAGGCTGGAGAAGATGGAGCCTCACCTTCTGATGTCCTGTCCCCAGAATTTTGAGCCATGATTCCCAACTGTGAGTGTTGCCTGTGCGTGTTTTTCCACTGTCCTGTCTCCGAAACCTCTTGGGAGTGGGCCGAAAAGGGCCCAGAAAAATAGCTCTCCCAGAGGCTCATCCAAGGGCCAGAACACCAAGGAACTGTGTCTGACCATAAAAACCAGCTATCTGCAGTACTTTGCAGAAAGGAAGGTCCCCTGTTTGTGACGTCAGGCTGGGAAAATCTATGCCCACCCAGTGATTCCCCACTGTGAGTGTTCCTGTGCGAGTTTTCCACTGTCCTGTTTCTGAAACCTCTTGGGAGTGGGCCGAAAAGGGCCCAGAAAAATAGCTCTCCCAGAGGCTCCAGAAGAGCACACACTCTTTCTAACCAATGAACCCCACCGCAACACTCATAAAAAAAAATTACTCTACAAGCATGACAATGGGGAAACCTTGCAGGCAAACACCAGGCACAGAGAATGAAGACGATAGCTCGGATGACCTAAAAAATCCCAACCATCTGATTAACCTCTCGGATAAGGAGTTTAGAATAGCAATATGGAAGATATTTGTAGAACTCAAAGAAAGCATAGATAAATCTGAACAGAACACAATGACAGAAATCAGAAAACTTCAAACTGAAATAAAATATCTGAAAAACACGGTAGCTCAACTGAAAAACTCAGTGGATGGCCTCAACTGAAAAATTCAGTGGATGGCCTCAACTGAAAAACTCAGTGGATGGCCTCTACAGCAGCTGAGGACAGAATCGCTGTGCTGGAAGATGAGATGCAGAAAAACTCAACACAGCAGAAGAAATTGAAAAAGAACCTTAAGGCAAACAATCAGGCAATGGAAAAAGTACTCAAGGAATGTGAACAGATGAAAATAGAAGTCTTTGATAAACTCAACAGAAACAACATAAGAATCATTGGAGTCCCAGAGGCCCAAGTAGGAGATGTCCAGGAAGAACCAACTGTCAAAGACATTATCAAAGAGATACTCCCAGAGTTAAAGACTACATGCAATCAAATCCTGCATACCCAAAGAATACCAGCTAAAAGAGACCCAAAGAAAAACACCCCAAGACACATCCTCATTACAATGACAAATCCCACAGATAGAGATAGAATACTGAAAGCAGCAAGATCAAAAATGGAAATTACATTCAAAGGAGCATCCCTAAGACTTACAGCAGACATGACACAAGAAACTCTCAAGGCCAGGAGACAGTGGTGGGATATTGTGACAAGACTAAATGAAATAAATGCCTCACCGAGAATACTGCACCCAGCCCAACTCACATTCAGGTTTGAAGGAAGGATACATAGCTTCATGGATAAACAACAGCTCAGAAACTTCACAGATGAAAAACCAGCCTTAAAGGAAAAACTGAAACGTCTACTGTAAGACAAGAAAGACCAATAAACACAGCAAACTTATCTACAAAGATGACATTAAATCCTATGACAATCATCTCCCTCAATGTCAATTGACTAAATTCACCAATTAAAAGACACAGAGTGGCAAAATGGGTCAAAAAGATGAATCCAACCTTCTGCTGCCTACAAGAAACACACCTGAATAGTCAGAACAAATATAGACTCAAAATCTAAAGCTGGAGGAAAATCATTCAATCAAACAACACCCTTAAAAAAGCTGGGGTGGCCATATTAATATCTGATGACACCAACTTTATTCTCAAAAAAAGTTTTAAGGGACAAAGATGGACACTATGTACTAATCAACGAATATGTGCAACAGGAAGAAATCAGACTATTAAACATATATGCACCCAACGAGAGACCAGCAAATTATCTAATACAATTACTGGCAAATCTGTAAGAAGATATCAATAACACAATAATTATGGGAGACCTCAACACGACCCTGTCAACACTTGATAAGTCAACCAGACTAAAACCCAACAAAAACATACTAGCCCTGAAAAGAGTAATGGAAGAAAGAGGGCTAGTAGATATATATAGGACACTCCACTCTAAAAAACCTGGATACACATTCTTCTCCAATGTACATAGGTCATTCTCCAGGATAGACCACATGCTGACACATAAAACATACCTTCATAAAATCAAGAGGATAAAAATCTTGCAGGCTACCTTTGCTGACCACAAGGCTCTAAAATTAGATGTGAACTACAAAGCCACACAGAAGAAAAACTTTAACAATTGGAAATTAAACAGCCTGCTACTGAACAACCAGTGGGTCTGAGATGAAATCAAAGAGGAAATCAAAACTTCCCTGGAAACAAATGATAATAAAGACACAAACTGCCAGAATCTATAAGACACAGCAAAAGTGGTCCTGAGAGGAAAATTTATAGCTTTTAAGCACAATTCAGGAAGGAAGAAGGGGCATACCTGAATAACTTAATGACGCAGCTCATAAAATTAGAAAATTACCAACAAAAGGAACCAAAAATAGGGAGATAGAAGGAAATAACAAAACTGAAAGTAGAAATCAATAAAGTGGAAAACCAAAAAACAACCCGAAAGATCAACGAAAGCAGAAGTTGGTTCTTTGAAAAAATAAACAAGATTGATAGACCATTGGCAAAACTCACAAAGAGAGAAAGAGAGAGAGAGAAACCTGATAACCCGTATTAGAAATGAGAAGGGGGAGATCATGACAGATACTGCAGAGATCCAAAGGGTAATCAGAGACTACTTTGAGAAACTTTATGCTACTAAACATGAGAACCTAGAAGAAATGGATAAATTCTTGGACACTTATAACCTTCCACAGTTAAGTAAGGAGGATATAGCATAGATAACCACCCCCATCTCTATTGAGGAAATTTAAACTGTAATCAAACATCTGCCCACAAAGAAAAGCCCAGGCCCAGATGGATTTACTAATGAATTCTTTCAAACCTTTCAAGAGGAGCTACTACCAATCCTAGCCAGGCTCTTCCATGAAATTGAAAAAACCAGGAACACTCCCAAACAGCTTTTATGAAGCCAACATAACCTTGATACCAAAACCAGACAGAGATGCTGCCAAAAAAGAAAATTACAGACCAATATCCCTGATGAATGCAGATGCAAAGATCCTCAACAAAATCCTGGCAAATAGGATTCAATGCATCATCAAGAAGATCATACACTATGACCAAGTAGCTTTCATCCCAGGAATGCAAGGATGGTTTAACATCTGTAAATCTATCAACATCATACACAACATCAACAACAAGAAAAATAAAAATCACATGATCATATCAATAGATGCAGAGAAAGCATTTGATAAGGTCCAACACCCATTCTTGATCAAAACTCTCAGCAAGATGGGAATGGAAGGAACCTTTCTCAATCTAGTTGAAGCCATCTACAACAAGCAAATGGCAAATATTATCCTCAATGGAGAAAAATTAAAAGCCTTTCCTCTAAATTCTGGCACAAGACAAGGCTGTCCATTCTCACCACTCCTCTTCAACATAATACTGGAAGTGCTTACTATAGCAATCAGGCAAGAAAAAGATATCAAGGGAATCCAGATAGGAAAGGAAGAAGTCAAGCTCTTGCTGTTTGCAGATGACATGATACTTTACTTAGAAAACCCTAAAGACTCTACCAAAAAGCTTCTAGAAACAATACACTCACATAGCAAGGTAGCAGGCTACAAAATTAACACACAGAAATCAATGGCCTTTTTATGCACCAATAATGATAGGGAAGATATGGACATCAAGAAGGCAATCACATTCACATTAGTGCCACACAAACTCAAATATCTTGGAGTCAACTTGACCAAAGATGTGAAGGACCTATACAAAGAAAACTATAAAGCCCTGCTCCAAGAAATAAGAGAGGATATACGGAAATGGAAACACATACCCTGCTCATGGATTGGCAGGATTAACATCATTAAAATGGCAATACTCCCCAAAGCATTATACAGATTTAATGCGATCCCCTTAAAAATGCCCATGACAGGGGCCGGGCGGTGGCGCTGGAGGTAAGGTGCCTGCCTTACCTGCGCTAGCCTAGGACGGACCGCGGTTCGATCCCCCGGCGTCCCATATGGTCCCCCAAGCCAGGAGCAACTTCTGAGCGCATAGCCAGGAGTAACCCCTGAGCGTTACCGGGTGTGGCCCAAAAACCAAAAAAAAAAAAAAAAAAAAAAAAAAAAAAAAAATGCCCATGACATTCTTCAAAGAAGTGGATCAAATACTTGTGAAGTTCATCTGGAACAATAAACACCTTCAAATAGCTAAAGCACTCCTAGGGAAACGGAAAGTGGGAGGCATTACTTTCCCCAACTTTAAACTGTACTACAAAGCAATAATTATCAAAACAGCATGGTATTGGAATAAAGACAGAACCTCAGATCAGTAAAATAGGCTTGAGTTCTCAGACAATGTTCCCCAGACATACAATCACCTAATTTTTGACAAGGGAGCAAAAAATCCTAAGTGGAGCAGGGAAAACCTCTTCAACAAGTGGTGCTGGCAGAACTGGTTAGCCACTTGCAAAAAAGCGAACCTAGACCCCCAGTTAACATCATGTACGAAGGTAAAATCTAAATGGATTAAAGACCTTGATATCAGACCTGATACCATAAGGTATATAGAACAGCACATAGGTAAAACACTCCATGACATTGAGACTAAAGGCATCTTCAAGGAGGAAACTGCACTTTCCAAACGAGTGGAAGCAGAGATCAACAGATGGGCAGATGGGAATACGTTAAGCTGAGAAGCTTCTGCACCTTAAAAGAAATAGTGCCCCATTAAAATGTGAAAATACTATACATACAAATAAGATCCTATCTAATAGAGATTGGAACACACAAATCTTGTAGTGCAAAGGGACCTTACACCCTGAACATTGACATAACGACCTGGCACAGACCTCAGAAGAAAGGGCATTTTTCCATTCACCCCTGAACCAGAGAAGCCATCCATGAAATGTCCAGGCTTGTCTATAACATCACCTGGAAGCAATCCTCTACACTGCTCAGACATCGACCTGCTCAAAAGAGACTTCCCTTAACACTGAGAAGACTTAACAACAACAATGACCTATTTACAGGACAGGGCTCCCTGCATTGCCCTTTGATTGTGAGGTGAAACGAGAGGACACTCCACATCCTGACTTCAATGTAGGATATGCAGATTCCAGGACCTTTAATACAGAAACATGATACCAACAACAGAGACTGTGTGAAAAATAAAAGTGTGTTGGCACTACAGACAGTGTCTTGGATTGGACGATCTAGCTTGCCTGGAGCCTAGAGTTGGTCTTGTGCCAGGAAACTTCAGGGGTCGGGTCTCTTTGTATTTAGGCCAAGGTTATTTTTTTCCATGTCCCTCATATTTTGGTGGGCCTATGCAAACAACAATTGCCACTCTAACACCATTTTTACTGTGCTCCTTTGACTCTAATCCTTAAAAAGAAGCCACTTAAAATTTGAGGTTAACTTAAGCTAATATGCACGTACATGGAAATGTAAAAAAATACTATGCCTGTAATGTTTAAGGAGTTATGTAAGTTTTATGGCTTTAGATTGCCTTGTGTGTTGTTAAGAAATATTATAATGTGTTACAATCTGGGGACTTGAGGGACAAAGTAATTGTACATGGATTCTGTCTTATTTATCTTAATGTTCTTTGGCTGAAATTCAGCAAGGGGACTTCTGAGAATTATGTTATGGGTGATTGTCCTTCCAAACCTTGTCCTCTTTCTTTGCATCTTTGTTCTCATAATTAAAAATTAAAAATTAAAAAAAAAACAAAAACAAAAACAAAAATAAACAAAAAAAATAAATAGTGCCCAAGATACAAGAGCCACCCACCTTATGGAAGAAACTATTCACCCAATACCCATCAGATAAAGGGCTAATAATCAAAATATACAGACACTGACAGAACCTTACAAGAAAAAAAATCTAATCCCATCAAAATTGGGGAGAAGAAATTAATAGACACTCTGATAAAAAAGAAATACAAATGGCCAAAAGGCACATGAAAAAATGCTCCTCATCACTGATCATCAGGGAGATGTAAATCAAAACAACGATGAGATACCATCTCACACCACAGAGACTGGCACACATCACAAAGAATGAGAACATTTGGTGCTGGCGGGGATGTGGAGAGAAAGGAACTCTTATCCACTGCTGGTGGGAATGCCATCTAGTCCAACCTCTATGGAAGGTGATATGGAGATTCCTCCAAGAACTGGAAATTGAGCTCCTATTCGACCCAGCTATTCTACTCCTAGAGACATACCCTAGGAACACAAGAATACAATACAAAACCCCTTCCTCATACCTATATTTATTGCAGCACTATTTACAATAGCCAGGCTCTGGAAACAACCAAGATGCCCTTCAACAGATGAATGGCTAAAGAAACTGTGGTACATATACACAATGGAATATTATGCAGCTGTCAGAAGAGATGAAGTCATGAAATTTTCCTATACATGGATGTACATGGAGTCTATCATGTTGAATGAAATAAGTCAGAGGGGGAGAGAGAGACACAGAATAGTCTCACTCATCTATGGGTTTTAAGAAAAATAAAAGTCATCTTTGTAACAATCCTCAAAGACAATGAGAGGAGGGCTGGAACTTCCAGCTCACTTCATGAAGCTCACCGCAAAGAGTGCAGTTATGGAAATAACTACACAGAGAACTACCATAATCATGTGAATGAATGAGGGAACTGGAAAGCCTGTCTAGAGTACAGGTGGGGGTGGGGTGGGATGGAGGGAGATTTGGGACATTGGTGGTGGGAATGTTTCACTGGTGAAGGGGGGTGTTCTTTACATGACTGAAACCTAATCACAATAATATTTGTAATCAAGATGTTTAAAGAAAAAAATGCAAAAAATGCAAAAAAATTTTAAAAATAATATTACTGGATTTTTTGTTTTTGTTTTTTATTTTATTTTTTATGAATAGCTGTTACTATCTTGAAGAAGGCTCTTTCCTTTACTGAGAGTTTGATGGCTTTTTTTGGTTTTGTTTTGTTTTCAAAACATGAATCAGTATTGGATCTTCTTAGGAACTTTCTCTGCATCCATTGATATGATCATTTTATTTTTATCTTTCCTTTTACTGATGTTGCATATTATGTTAATTGTGTTCTGCTGCCGAATCACAGCTGGAGGAAGGCCCAGGCTAGAGAAGAAAGGAGAAATAAAAGTACTTGAGCTGACATAGGGCAGGACTCTGGTTCTCAGCTCTGAACCCAGCTCAGTCCCTTTCCAGCCATGTGCACCTATGCTCATGCTAGATAGAGTCTTTGTTTCTCTGTTATCTTCTATGTTAAATCGGAATAACTATGAGACATGAAGATTTTACAGGAGTGTAGAAAATACATTGCCTGTCCAAAGCACAGTTTATTAGTCCAAGCTAATTCCAATCATGACTAGGTCTCCAGATTAAGAAAATTTATCTGAAATATTTGAAAAAAATCCAAAGGCTATACCAAGATGGTTTCCCCAGAATGCACTCTTTGCTATATGTCTGACAATAAAATTTGATTCATTGACCAGTGGTTTTCACACATCAAAATATGAGTAACATGAATTTTCTTTTGTCATCATTATTCATACGGGGTCCAATTCTCCCCAGGCAAATTTGGTGATCTGAAGTTTTCTCAAGCACACTGAGGGCCTGTCAGGCAATTAGAGTCAATAATAATTTTTGTTGGGTGCAACGTTCTTCTTGCTGTTATTTGTTTTTGCCAAGTTAATATTTTTTTTCAGAATTTGTCATCATCAGTGTTACTAAAAGATTTTTTAATTCTTCAAACTAAAACGTTTTTTTTTTTTTTTCTTTTCTAAAATGAAGTTTGTACAGTGTAGAGGGATTCTAAACCCTGGCAAGGCATCAGAATTGCCCGAGGTTGGTGGGAGTGGGTGTTTGTGAAGTAGACAAGCTTTTCAACCTCTTTCCACACCCATAACTCCCAACATTCTGGATTAGCTAGTCTGGTAGGGCCCAGATACCTGCATTTTTAACAAGTCCTCACCTCTTAGTATTTGGAATACTCACGGGCCCATTGCTTAGCTTTTATTACTGCTAACAATAATTGTAAACTCTCTGGGTCTTGCAATCTTCATCATTTTAACACTCTGTTTAACCAAACTGATGAGGAGACTGAGTGAGTTAGTGATCCCTAGATGGCCAGCATAGTTTTTAAATTAGGGTATGCTGCAAAAATAGTAGCTGATTGGTTGTTGAATCAATTTTTTTAAATTTTTTTTCCATTAAAGGAATATTTGGATAATGGGAGGGGTATATAGACCACAGAAACTGTAATACCCCTCATGAAAGAGATAGATTGACAGAGAGGGAGTGGGAAAAAAGAGGGAAAGGAGAATAAGAAAGGGGGGAATGGGAGGGCCTGAGGAGGGGAGGGGAGAAAGGGAAGAGAGGAAAAGAGGAAGAGAAAAGAAAAAGGGATAAGGGGAAGAATATGGAGGGGAGGGAGAAGGGAAAGGGAACACAGAAAATGAGAGAGAAGAGGATGGGACCAGAGGGAAGAAAGTGGAGAGAAGCAAGATGGAAAGAAGGAAAGGGGAGGAGGAGGAGGGATCTGTTGAATCAATTTAAGTCTTGATTATCAGTATTAAGAGAAAGCACTTTCTTTCATTATCGTATCAGAGATACAAAGGAATAAAGGCACTTGCCTGTATGTTGCTAACCCCAAGATGGATTCCTTGTACCACATATGGTCCCCCAACCATTGCCACAAGTCTATCCTGATCACAAAGCTAGATTTAATCCTGGAGTACTACTGTGTGTGGCTCACCCTCCCCTTAGTACATATAAAATAAATACTGCCATTTTAAACCTCTAAGTATGAAAATCAGTGACATTAAGTATACTTACATTTTTGTATGTTCTCTACAGAACCTTTATTATTCCAAACTGAATTCCGTACTATTCCCTAGTAACTCCATTTCTTCCTTCCAGCCCCTGAAATCCTCCATTCTATTCTTCCTCCCCTATGAGTTGAATGTTATTCTTCCTACAGCATGTTAGTAGAATCATACCATATCTGCCCTCTTGTGTTGGGCTTATTCCAGCTAGCACAATATCTTCATAATATAGTTATAATTTTATTCCTTTTAAAGACTGAATAATACTCCTTCTGTATATGTAGGTCATATTTTGCTTATTTATCACACCCAGACAACAAAAAAATTTGAATTGTATCCCTTCGAGCTAGTGGTATAGGTAAATGTTTGAGTACAGATACCTGTTCAAATTTCTGCTTTTGCTTCGCTCAGGCATCTACTGCAGAGCAGAAAATTTGTATCATATGGTAATTCTATGTTTAATTTTTTGATGAATCACCATAATGTTTTCTATAGCACTGAAGGAGGAACATTTTTTAAAGCTACTTTAATAAAGGTAGCACAATGATTAATCATTTCTGACTTTCATCCCAAGTCTATTGAGAAACAAAATCCATACATCTATCTTTAGCAACCTCAAAGGATCATGGGACATCATACTTCCCCCTCATTTCCGTGGTAGACTGGCTGCATTAAAAGCAACAAACTGCACAGGTTTCTGCCTCTACTCCTGCATACATCTTTGTGGATCTCTCTGGAAAGGTGAGGTCTAGTTCCCCATTTGTTAATTCTGAATTTGATCACATGACTTGTTCTGATCAAGGGACCTTTGGACAAATTTCACATAAGTCAGAACTTTGAAAGTATTTGTGCACTTGTGTTTGCTATGGTTTCTCTGCCCCCACTATGCCCAGACTAGCCTTTTAGAGGTAGAGGAGAGAAAGCTGAAACAGCCCCATGACCCTCACTGACTACCAGATCTGCAAGCTCCCAGCCGACAGCCAGTCACTCCCAGGATGTCAGAGCACTTACAGGAGAGATTTGAAGAATCATCCCAATTAAGTTCGTAAATCACAGATTCAAGAGCTTGATAAGTGATTGCTCTGTGTCTCTGAGTTCTGGGTAGTTTGTTACATGGCAATATTGTGACAATAGCTAACCAATACATCTCCCCCTTCTCCTCTACAATTTGAAGCAGTACTTTGTACTTCTGTTTTGGGGTGATGAAACAAATGAAACAGTATTATATAGAGCAGACATAAAAAGGAAATACCAGCTGTTGACCAAATCTACACCTACTGCTACAAATTACTGCTACAAAATAAAGGTTGAGTTCTCTCTACCCTTTGCCTTCTGTCTAGCTTATAGGAGTACCCCTTGTTTGGATATTTTATCTTAGTGCCTCTTAGAGAACAAGGTCTCTGCCATGCTAAGTCTGTGTCCTGGGTGGGTGCCCTATTCATCTCTGAGTGCCAGTCAATATATCCAATCCTATTTGCCCCAAATGGTCACATGACAGATCGAGTCAGTGGGAGTCCGTTTTAAGAATATGAATGCAAAGTTTTCTTTTCCACTAAGATTACTGAGAGGCCATATCTGAAGTCCAGGAGAGGCTGGGATTAGCATGGCGTAAAAGCTTGCCTGTGTATAGCTAGCACAGAGGCAGCAAGAACCCAGAGAGGGGAAGATAAAAAGCACTCACGACAGTATTAGATTCCCACCAGGCCTGAAGGTCTACCCTCCTCTGTGCTTTTTAGCTCTATGAGTCAAAAGAAAATCTTGTGAAGTTTTGTTTTATTTATTTTTGTTAAACCTATTGGAGTCTAGCTTAATAAGTAGGTCCCTTCTACCTGAACAATATGATTTTTATCTTGCATTCTTTCTGGGTCATCTTTCAATTGCATTGTTTCTCATCATCCTGGGATTCACCGCTGTGTCTCAGTCTCATTACTATGAAGACCCATGGGGTTTATCACAGCTGGTCACCACCTGCAATTCTGGAGCGAAGTCCTCTGCCCTCAAACCCTCCCTAAACAGAATTTGATTTCCCACAAACCAACTCCAAAAGCAGGGAGAATGAAGACTCCTCTGAGCACTCAGCCTGCTCAGGAAGACCCGGTGCCTGCTGTGCCATCATGATTACTTACAGCACTGCCATTGATTGTTGATGGGGCTGTTGATGGAATACTACATTTTATGGTCCTCCTTCACAGACCATACTTCTCTTTCTTGGATTGGCTCTTTATTCCCTACCTCCATTGCAACACACACGCATATACACAAGCCTAATGCTTGTTCCAGCCTTTGCCAAATGGCTGGGGCAACACATAGAAGGCATGATGGAATCCAAGACAGTAACCATAAGGAACCTCAATGAGACACTAACTCTTACGTGCCTGCAGTTCAAGAGACCTCAAAGCAGACTTCTGACCTGCAATAACTGAGAGACACGAGTTGTGAGATGGAGAAGATTTATGTATCGACATTGTTTTTTACAATCATTTAGAATAGAAATATTCCTCAGCTGTTAGACAACAGTCAATACTATACTCTCTGTCCCCTTTCAGAACTGTCTTATGGAGCAGGACCCTAGGACCCAGAAAGCTCATAAAACTGAACCCAGATCTTCATAGCAATGAACTCATCTTTGGGGCCTGAGGAAGTGGCTGATGTAATCAAGTACATATCTTGCACGTGTGAGGCCTGGAGAATGAACATAAGCACTGTTGCCCTGCTTCTCCAAATCTACCTGGAAGGATGGGGGAGGGGGGGCAGCGTAGGGGATACCACAGCAACTAAAAAGTAAATATTGTAAAGAAAGACTTTCCCCCCAGATTTTTATATCTGTTAAATATTCAGTTCAGAAGTCAATGTTTGACTCTATGAAATCAGAAACAGCCCTTCCACATTAATCTGTCATCTTAATACCCAAAGACAAATGCAATACAGAAGTTCCTGAGGCCTTAGTAGCCTATGGGTGTTGATGACGTCACACTTGATTTGTTGATTTAACAAATACTTACCTAGGGCTTTTAGTGAGTCATCGAACTGCTTTAAAACCATTCATCCTTCAAACAACCTGTGGAGGTAGTTACTATTCATTTTCCTCCTTGCGTTACAATGAAGCAACTAAGACACAAAGAAGCCAAGCGACAGGACCAAAGATACTGAGCTCTTCACTTAAAACCAGAGTTTTAAATCCAGAGGGTTTCCTCCAGACCCTAGATTCATATTTATTTGCTTCTCATAGCTGCAAGTTTCCCCTTACTATCCCCCCACTAACTTCATGGCTGACCAACCAGCCCCCTCCTACAGAAAGAAGCATTTGCGCCTCTTTTAAAGGGCCTGATCCTTTCTCTAACATCATAATTTTGAGAGCCCTTGGGAGTGTTGCAAGCTGCTGCTTCTAAAAGCAAGTCAGCCACTATTGTCACCACTGTGTGTCACAGCAACACTGCTGCGTAACAAATATTCCCACCGTTGGTGGCTTCCAAATATAAGAATGAATTGAGTTTATGAGTCTGATGGTCAGTTGGTTTACTTAATTTTGTCTGGGCTTTCTCAGGTGGCTGAGATTAGCTGCCTCTTTGCTGATGTGACTGGGACACTGAAGGCCAGCTAGTGTCCTCGTGTGTCTCTTTGGACAGACAAGCTTAAGGAGCACTTTCCCAGGCTCTGTTTAAGCCACATTTGCAAGCATTCTGTTGGCAAATGCCAGATATATAACTAGAGTCTCCTAGTTTCATCAAAAAGGGGGGGGCAGATATAGTCTTTCTAGGGTACAAGTTGTAGATACAGGGATAAAGGATCAGAAACATGCATGCAAGACATCTAAGACACTGATCTCCAACTTGTTTTCTTCTCAAAAATGGCCTAAATAAAATTTAATGTTGGAATAAACATTTAGATCAAATGCAACCCAAGTCCATATATTAAAGCTAGGCTCTGAGATACCATATATGCTCAAATATAAGCCAAATTTGTGCCAAAAACCTGACTCGGCTTATACTCGGGTCATACAGGCTATTTGATTCCTTATGCATGCACCAAATCAAAAGCATGTAGTCTCCTGTTATCTTCTGCTGTCTGCTGTGGGGAGGGTGCTTCAGCTCAGTCCACAAGTCATGGCTGAGCTGAAGAGGTAGGCAGCTGGACTGAACCGTATGCCAAGGAACTATTTAACCCACAATGTTCTGCGCTTTGTATGAGACCAATGGACAGCAGTGATGGTGATATCTGCGAACTCAGTGATGATGACAATGTCTATGCCGATACCCTCACATCAAATACAGCTGAAGCTGTTTGGACATACACATGAAGAGGAGGAGGAATCCAGTTTTGAAGGATTTTAACCTTTGTAATTTAGCTTAATTTAAAAAATTGAAAAACATTGAACCTACTGATTACTCAATTATTGTAACTGTTTTGGATACATATATTTATTTTTGAAATTTACAAGTGGCTGCTGCATTTTCCACCTCGGTTTATACTCAAGTCACTAAGTTTTCCCAGTTTTTAAGATAAAATTAGGTTGGGGGTCGCCTTGTACTCAGGTCAGCTTATATTTAAATATATACTTCTTTTCTTTTCTTTTCTTTTTAATATACTTTTTATTTTAATTATAGTGGCTTACATATCACTCAAGTAATATTCCAGGTACATATTTACATTAAATCAGGGGAATTCCCACCACTGAATTGTCCTCCTACAACCGCTCCCATCCTGCCTCCCATATCCTCCCCCCTCCCCCCCAGGGGCTGCTAGAATGCGTGGTCCCTTCTGTGTCTAGTTTATTACTTAGTGGTCTTATAACTGTTTGGTCTCGGTGTCTCCTTTACTGCCCCCTCTAATTGGGAAGCGGGACTAGAAAGTTCAAGTTATGTGGTTTTGTTTGAGGAAGAGAAAGGTAATATAATGGGGTAAAATCGACTACACCGACTATGAGCAGAGTCATTCTAGAGGCTCTCATCCTTGGTTTGAGGGACAAAGGGGAAAAGAAGAAGGTGAAACACCACAAGAGTTCAAAAAGAGGAATCAAATAAGATATCCAATGAACACTGCAGCAATAAAAGTATGCACCACATAGTTGCCATGGTCATGAGATAGGAAATATGACAAGGCGCAAAGAGGAAGAAGAGAAAAGAAGAAAGAAAAAGTAAATATATAATTAAAAAATGGACAACTACTTCAGTATCTACCCCAAAACAAAGAAATCGACAAAAACTAGATAAAAAATAATAAAAAAATTAAAATAAAAAAAGAAGGATTATTTAGTGTTTTTTGTCTCTCCCCCCCTCTCCCGCATTCTTTTCTTTTAAACATATCATCTCTTGGTCTAGAGAAAGAATAGCATTCCTCTAACTCCAGAAGACATTAAGCAGATCCCTGTCCACGGAACAGGGTGGTCCCTTTCTGGGTACAAAGTGGCCATGGTGTGCCTTTTACAGGCCTAGCCTCTAAGCATTGATGTGAACACAGAAGTTTCATCAGAGCAGGTGATTTCAAGACTGACTGTTTACAGACTCTTAGCCTATTAGTATCCTTTTTGTTCCTGGGAGAAGGCACATTCATAGGCTGATACCACCAGACATTGAACTCTGCGCCCCCCAACTACTTCTAGGAGGGGAAAAGAAGACAGAATCTTTGTTCTCACTTCTGAAAAGCAGGTACTGTCATTTTCTGGGATTGTGCACCATACACATGGCCTGATCGTAGTTCTAACTTGGAGATCAGGTAGCTCCATTGAGATAGCAAGACACAACACCAAATCTCAAATTCTATGGCCTCTTTCCTCTACCAGGAAAAAGTATAAGAAACAGCAGCTGCAGGGAGGCAGCAAAGAGCAAGCCCTGTGGATAAATAACCAATTTTTAAAGGAAATGTCAGAAAAATCTCAATCAATAGAAAATACTAAACAAAGAATCTAACGCATCCTGCTTCCTATCCAAGGGACATTGGGGACATTTACAGTGGTGTATACTTGTCTTTAAGTAAGAGGCTTATTGAAGACTCAGAGAGACTCCAAACCGTTTCCCAAAGCCAAGACAAACCACCACAATCGCATTCACCTTTCTGGATTGCTTGGCATAGACTGGAATAGATTTAGCATAGAAACCGTGCGAGAAAATGTACATGGTGGTTGGGACCATGAAATAAAGCTGGTTGACTCCTGGAACTTCTTACTGCTTTGTGAATTTTTCTGCCATCACCCTTCAGACCCTTCAGACCCACCAGGCTGTAGGAGCTACAGGAGCCTGGCCTAGCCTAGAAAGGCCTCACCATCAACCTCCCAATACATTGGACTGTCCCATATATATTAAAATAACACTGTACTTCTTTGACAAAGCAAATTTTATCCCTTTTCCATCCTAATTAATTTTGTTCATTTGTTCATTCTTTTCTTTTGTTCTTTCTTTCTCCTTTGTTTCTTTCTCTTTCTCCTTTTTTCTTTCTTCCTTATTTCCTTTGTTCCTTTCTTTTTCCTTCTTTCTCTCCCTCCCTTCTTCCTTCCATCCTTTCTTTTATCCTTCCTTATTTCCTATCTTCCTTATTTTCTTCCTCCCTCCCTTCCTTCTTCCCACCCTTCCTTCCTTCTTCCCTCCCTTCCTTCCTGCCTTCCTCCCTCACTAACTTCTTCCCTCCCTCCCTTTCTTTTTTCCTTCCTCCCTCCCTTCCTTCATCCCTCCCTTTCTTATTTCCTCCCTCCCTTTCTTCCTCCCTTCCTTCCACCCTCCCTTCTTTCTTCCCTCTCTTCCTCCCTCCCTCCTTCTCTACTTTCTTCCCTTCCTTTCTCCCTCCTTCCTTTCTTCCTTCCTCCCTCCCTCCCTTCCTCCTTTCCTTTCTTTCTCCTTTTTTCCCTTTCTCCCTCCCTTTCTTCCTCCCTCCCTTCTTTTCTCCCTTCCTTCCTCCCTCCCTCCCTTCCTCCCTTCCTCCCTCCCTCCCTCCCTCCCTCCCTCCCTCCCTTCCTCCCTTCCTCCCTCCCTCCCTCCCTTCCTCCCTTCCTCCCTCCCTTCCTCCCTTCCTCCCTCCCTCCCTCCCTCCCTTCCTCCCTTCCTCCCTCCCTCCCTCCCTTCCTTCCTTCCTTCCTTCCTTCCTTCCTTCCTTCCTTCCTTCCTTCCTTCCTTCCTTCCTTCCTTCCTTCCTTCCTACCTTCCTTCCTTCCTTCTATTCAGTGATGCTCAGAGGCTACTTCTAGCTCTATGGTAGATGTCATTTCTGGCAATGCTCAAAGGACCAGGTGGTGTCAGGGATTGAATCTGCACTTCACACATGCAAATCATGCACTCAACTAGTGAAATATATTACTGGCCCTTTCAACCCAATTGTATGAGGGGACATTACCCTGGTTAGAAACTCAAGGTTGGGGGTGAAGAAGGCATTAAATAGGGCTCATTCTAAATATTGGGGAGCAGAAGTTCCTATAAAACACGATACTGCCACTTTCCATCTCATTAAGGAACAAAATCTCTTAAATTAGTTTTTTTCTAACAATTATTGAAATTTTGATCAACCCTATTCTGAAATTAATTGTGTCGATGACTCAATTTAGAAAAATGTGTAATTCATACAGAGCCTTATGATTGCAGAAAATGTAAACATTTAAAATTTTCCATCTATAAACATATTTCTGATTTAGAGAGTATGCCAAGACAATCCATAGGAGACTCACAAATAGAAAAATATATTACATTCCTATAAAATTCTGTGGGGGAAGTAGAAGAAAAAATTGATTTAAAGGAGAATAAGGCACATTGTAAAAATTCTAACTGATAAGAGTTTGTGATTTTTATGATTTTTAAGTGAATTACGGTAAGTATAAAATCACTATGGTATTTAAATTTAATTAAATACATTTAAATAAATTAAGTTACAGCTTTATTTATAAACATTTATTGGGTCAGATAAATAGTATAACATGTAGGGCACTTACCTTGCATATGACTGACATGGGCTCAATTTCTGGCATCACATAAATATGATTCCCAAGGGTCATCTCTGAGCTTAGAAGCTCTGTGCATGGCTGACTGTGTCCCTAAAACTATATATGCAATTTATACTATGCGAGGCCTTTATTATTGCCTGCCTTTACAACTTAAAGTTGATCAAAAATTTTTCAATATGTGATTATTTGGATTTTTAGAATTCTTTTGGAGGCCTCTAATTTTTACAAATGAGGCACTTAAAATCCAGAGGTGAATGGATTTAAGAAAAAAGGAAAAACCTGAGGACCCCCTAATGGGCTCTCTTTCCTTAATCCATGCTGCTTCTTAGGATCAGAGCCCCAACAGGCCTCAGCACTCAAAAAGGACAAAAGGCAGGAAAGTTAATCATGTGTCTATTTACCGAGCTGAGAGCAGGGTTAAGGGAAAGCAACAGGATTGGCAAAATCCCAGGGACTAGCAACAGTGTAAAGTCCTTCCCATCCTTGTTTAGAAGCCAAGAGACCTATAAGAGAGGCACAGGATTGCTATGAAAATAGTTGGTAGGAGCAAGAAGAAAATAGGTCCAAGGAACTTTCTCCTATAGAGTCTCCTTACTGCTTCCTCTGGCCAAGAGTAAAGGGTGCTAGTGGATAGTCCTCTGAACTCATACTCCTGGGCTCAGAACAATAGAGCAGAAGAAGGGTAATGTATCTGTAAGGACCACCAAAAAATGTCTGCCATGTTCAAAATGTTTATTTTATTTTTAAAAAAAGGGTCATGGCCTGGAGAAATATAGGAGTTACAGTGCTTACCTTGCATGCAGCCAATTTCCCAACCTCGGTTTAATCCTAGGTAGAACATAGAGCCCTCAAATACCATCAAGACTAGCCCCTGAGCAGAGAGCCAAGTGCAAGCCCTGAGCACCAGAGACTATTTACAGTTTTGAGTTCTGGGGTGGCCCCTGGAGGTTCTTCAGGGACTAGGTAGTTCCCAGGAGAGTTTGCAGCTTCAACATGGAGAGCATGTGCTCTAGCCTTTGAGTTATCTCCCCCAGACCTCACAATGTCATTTGGAATCTGACATTTGGATTTAAACAAAACACTGAGGCTTTCAAGTCAAGGCAAAACAAGGAAATTTACTCTCCAGAGAATCCCACCATCTCTATTTATGAACTGGAAGCCTCAATAATCTAGAACATCTTTCTTTCTTCTTTCTTTCTTCCTTCCTTCCTTTCTTTCTTTCTTTCTTTCTTTCTTTCTTTCTTTCTTTCTTTCTTTCTTTCTTTCTTTCTTTCTTTCTTCTTCTTTTCTTTTTTCTTTCTTTCTTTCTTTCTTTTTCCTTTTTTCTTTCTTTCTTTTCTCTTTCTTTCTTTCTTTCTTTCTTTCTTTCTTTCTTTTCCTTTTCTTCTTCTTTCTTTTCTTTCTTTCTTTCTTTCTCTTTCTTTCTTTCTTTCTTTCTCTTTCTTTCTTTCTTTTCCTTTCTTTTTTTCTTTCTTTCTTTCTTCTGTCTTTCCTTCTTTTTTCATTCTTTCTTTCTTTCCTTACTTTCTTCTTTCTTTCTTTTCTCTTTCTTTCTTTCTTTTCCTTTCTTTCTTTCTTTCTTTCTTTCTTTCTTTCTTTCTTTCTTTCTTCCTTCCTTCCTTCCTTCCTTCCTTCCTTCCTTCCTTCCTTCCTTCCTTCCTTCCTTCCTTCCTTTCTGTTCCATAACTGTGATTCACAGATCTCTATTTGCTTTAATGCTACAATTTGGGGGCTATCTCTTTTTATTGAAAAGTTATCTTTAGTTTTCTATAGTTTTTCTAGTTAAATCTCCCCACTCACAAAATATTTTATAGGCAACTCCAGCTTGAAAAACACTATTGAGGGCAAGTCTCTGAGCAAAGTAGTGCAAATGGCCATTTTTTAACAGAACTATATTATTTTTAAAAAATGTAAATTAACAGTCCTCAATTAGACGAAATTTAATCCTGCTATAATTAGACAGAAAGAATGTATGCTATTGCCATAATCCAAAATGCATTCACACTTAATTTGTGAAACATCTGTTCTAGAAAGAGCAGCGCCCTCTAGGGGTAGGGGACACCAATGAGCTAATGGCCTTGACCTATGCTTTTTGCTTTGTACAGGTAAGGTCACCAAGGATGGTGGGGATGGAGTAGGAAAAAATGGGAGGATGAGGAGACTTTTATCCTCAGTCTTCACCCACATGAAGGTAGCTGAGTTAGATACATCAGGACCCGCAACCAAGAATATGGGGAAGAGTCCCAGTTTCTAATCATGGTAGTTATCAACTATTTTTATATTTCTTTGGCCAATAACCTTCTTTTTGAATCTCAGTTTGCTCACCTAAAAATATTTATTTCTACGATACCTGTTATAACCCTAAAATATAACAACAAAAGCAAACTTATTTAAAAAAACAACAACAGGGTGATCTTAAATAAAAGAAATACTTTATCACGAAATTAAGTCAATACTTGGTGCAAAAATAATTGTCAGATGCTAAACCAACATAATGGAGGCCACATGTAAAAATTAGAGACACTGTGCTCAGGAGCAGTAAACCTGGGTTTAAAACTAGACAAAATTGAAGACTTTTTGGCTATAGCCAATGGTAAAGATCAGAAAATATTATCCCCAAAGAACAATTAGGAAGCTGAATATATCCTGATTAATCTCTGGAAATACGCTGAAGACATACATCAGTATGAGAAACTTTTGTGCTTGAAAAATTAAGTAACTATTCTTTTCTTGCCCGTGGCTCTTCCCAGTCTTTACCTCGCTCCAGTTTAGTCAGGGCAAAAATTCTGCAAGGAGAGTCTGGACACCATACAGATGCATAATTGATATTAGAGGAGATTTATTTGATTGAAAATATAAGTGCCAACACTGTTAGTTAAGGTTAGTTGGCAGCTGAGTCTAGAGAGCAACTGATCTGTCATGTGAGGTTATGTGTTTAGTTGGGTCAAATCTATTTTTGGTCAAGGCTACATATAAGAGCAATGGAGAACAGAAAGGACACAAGGTATATGCATATTTTTGGCCGTGAACACTCACGATGGAATTAGGAGATCCAAAAGGATATAGAAAAATCAAAATGTCCCTGTAGAATTAAAAATGGTCTGAACTTGGAATGTGGTTTTTTTTTTTCAGTAAAAGTACCTCTGCCCCATGATTAGCTGACTATCAAGCTACATGGTCATTGAAGGAAACTTAGGAAGCTAAGTTTAAATTAAAAAAAGTACAAGAAAGCAAATTTGCATAAAATTTGCATAAATGTGAGAATAATTACAGAATTAATTCAGACAGGTTACCAATCCAACAAGTAGAATAGAAAAAATAAAGGAAAACATTTTGGGGGAAAAGGTGCACAGAAACTAGACTTTCTATGTTACCTCGTGTTTAGTCTTCAATGGTCAATAAATAAGACATGCAATAAATAAATAAATAAGTGCAGCCCTTATTCAATAAAAATAGAAACTATCCACAAGCTTCTATAACAATAGAACAACTATAGAGCTTATCTCCTAATGCTTCCAGATATTTGGTGTGGCAGAAAAAGAATTCAAAGAAACTAGTTAGCTCAAATAAGTAAGGAAAAATGTGTTAAACATTTAAAAAGAGAGGATGAGGAAACAAATAGAAACTTGCAATAAAGATAGAGGAATAATTGAAAGAACCAAAGGAATTTCTAAAATTAAAAGTAGAAAACTAAAATGAGAATGTTACCAAGAGACCTGGAACCCAAAATTCAAGACACTGTCAAAGAATCAGTGAAGAAGAAGAAGAAGAAGAAGAAGAAGAAGAAGAAGAAGAAGAAGAAGAAGAAGAAGAAGAAGAAGAAGAAGAAGAAGAAGAAGAAGAAGAAGAAGAAGGAGAAGGAGAAGGAGAAGGAGAAGGAGAAGGAGAAGGAGGAGAAGGAGAAGGAGAAGGAGAAGGAGGAGAAGGAGAAGGAGAAGAAGGAGAAGGAGAAGGAGAAGGAGAAGGAGAAGAAGGAGAAGGAGAAGGAGAAGAGGAAGAAGAAGAAGAAGGAGAAGAAGAAGAGGAAGAAGAAGAAGAGGAAGAAGAAGAAAGATAAATAGAAATTGTGATAGATGTCATAAAAACCAGTTGTGAAGGAGAGAGAGGAAAATATGTTAAAAATAAATACATAACACTTCCAAGGTCTGTGAGAAAGCACCAGATACCCTACCACCTATGTAATGGTAGTGCTAGGAGATGAGGAGACTGTGAGAGAACAGGAAAGGAATAGGAGAGAAACAATGGTTAGAACTTTAAATTTGAGGATAACCTTTATTTCGCCCCCCCCCCAGGGCTCTATGCACTCCAAACAAGATCACGATGAGAAAGATTCATAGTTAAATGCATCATAGTAGAGCAGTAGAAAGACAGAGTCTGTCTTGAAAGAAGCCAGAGAAAAATGATTCAGCATTCACAGAAAAGCACCTAAATCTTTAAGTATTGACTTTCCATGTGAAATAATGGAAACTAGAAGGATACGTTAATGTACTGGGAACACAAAGTACACTCATCCAAGAATTCTATATTAAACAAACCCCATTGGAAACTGAAAGTCAAATAGACAAAAAAATTTTAAAGAAGCAAATAAAAGAATTAGAGAATTCATGGTTATTAGATATACTTCACTATATATGTTATATATATGTATATATATATATATATATTTTTTTTTTAAGTCCTTCAGGGATCAGAGAGATAGTACAGCAGATAGCAGTTAGGACAATTACCTTGCACTTAATCGACCCAGGTTTGATGCTTGGCACCCATATGGTCCCTCAACCCCCAAGGGTGATTCCTGAGTTCAAAATCAGGGTAAGCCCTGAGCACCACAGGGTGTGACCCCTAAACAAAACAAAACAAAAAGGTTCTTAGGGAATGGGGAAGGAATTGACACTAGATGACGATTTACACATACAGGAAAAAATGGAAACTTCTGATAGTGATACATGGTTCAATAAGAACTAAACCAAGAGAATAGATATGAAGGTATCTATTTTTTATTTCATTCTCTTAATTTAAAAAATGATATAAAGAAAAACCACAGGTAAAACCTGTTGATGCCACAGCCACAGCGAATTATTTAAAGCTTGAGTCAATTTACATATAAATTAATCTGACCATTTCTCTCTCTCTCTCTCTCTCTCTCTCTCTCTCTCTCTCTCTCTCTCACACACACACACACACACACACACACACACACACACACACACACACACACACATACCCCTCCACAGCAAGGAGATAAAAGATAAACTCTCTTGGATTGGAGATTTAGGAAGAAGAAAGAAACTGCCAAGGAGTAACAAGCCACAGTTGAGAAAAAAAAAAATCTCTAAGTACAGGGTCCTTTTTTTCTGGGGAGCAGAGGAATTTGTACTACACAACCAACACCCAGCCTTAAAATAATGGGAAAGGTGGCAAAAATCTATAACAAGGATTGGAGTAGGCGGCAAATGTTATCTTGATATTTCTTTTCACCCCATTGATGACAATGCTGGCACAGACCTTACAGGATGTCACTCTCCAGAATCACATATCCCGAGGGCAAATCTTTAAGCGGGATTCCACCCATCCTTACAAAATTGCTGAGTTTTCTGTTCTCTGAGAAACTGTTATCAAACTGTTAGCAAACAGACCTGCTCTTTTAATTCACATTTGACTGCTGGAAGCTGCTCCTATGAAGACAAAGTAGATCCTGTGGATTTCCAAATCCATATCCAATGACTTCCTCTGACTCCTTGCCAGCCCACATCAACCAAACTTTGCTCGTTTCCAGCCCCATAGTATACACTTTCACCAACTGGGGTTGAGACCCCAGCCTCCTCTGCAACATACACCTTGTATGGATTATGCAGTCACACCCCAGATTTCGTCAACTGTTGTAGAGCCCTAAAGGCCTTGATTTTTGGGTAACCACCCAAGCTATCTCAAAATGAGTGCACTGTGCCCCCTGAGAATTCATGACCTTGAACAGGAGTATTGCCACCAATATCCACTTAAAAATCATGCAAAAAACCTCAGAGTACTAGTGTTTCAAAATCTTGGCCATTCCCAGGCTTATTTTATATTTATGTATTTCTCCTAAGCATTGTCCAGATCTTCCCAAACTCAAAGCTAGAGACCGTCATTAAGCACCACACATAGTGGGAATATGGAATGACATAGATGCTAATGAGCAAAGACAATAGCCTGGCAAGAACTCCCAATGAAGTAGACCAGGGTAAGCTACCTGAGGATAGTTCAAAGCAATATTCCTAATTATGCTCACTAAAATGAGATCAGTGAAGAAAACCTAAAAAAAAAAAAAAAAAAGAGGGGCCGGAGAGATAGCATGGAGGTAAGGTGTTTGCCTTTCATGCAGGAGGTCATCAGTTCGAATCCCGGCGTCCCATATGGTCCCCCGTGCCTGCCAGGAGCAATTTCTGAGCGTGAAGCCAGGAATAACCCCTGAGCACTGTCGGGTGTGACCCAAAAACCACAAAAAAAAAAAAAAAAAAAAAAAAAGAAAAAGTATGAGAAGGAAGCTTGAGAAAAGTCAAAAAGAAGTCATAAAGCTAAAGATTCAGTGATTTAAAATATTTTTTAATAATAGTTTCGTATGCACACTAATTTTTAGTTCTGCTTTACTTTTTGACTTTTGGATTATTCCTGGCATTATTCAGGGCTTATTTCTGACTCTGCACTCAGGGATCACTTTTGGAGCTGCTCAGGGGTCTATATGTGGTACAGAGAGTTCAACTAGGATTGGCCTCATGCCTACCATACCTACTGGACTGTCACTTCAGCCCCTAATAATACTTGCTTAGTCAGCAATAGTTTTTCCAACATAAAGGTCTTATTGTGAAATTTTAAGCAAATTTAACATTGAATTTTTACAATAGCTTAAGGAGAAATGGAAGAAATGGAGCAAAGTTTCCTTATTTTACCTGAATTTAGTTCTTTATAACTTCAAAAATAATATGTTACTGTGCCTGTTTTCATTGTAAAACAAACTTTAGGAATTTGCTAGTAAATATGTAGAAATTTAAATAGAGCACAAGATATTAAAAATAAAAATGAAATGAGAAACATAAGAAAACAAGATAAGAGAATATAAAGCAAAAGAAAAATAGCATATGTTAACCCACCATATCAAAATGTAAATGTCTTAATGAATAAAAACATGCTATCACACTAGATAAAAATGTCTGATCTGGCAGCATGTTCTTTGTAAAATCTGTACCTTAGATTCCAAGGCACACATAAAGATAAAAATAAAGGATTCTTAATTCTATAATAAAAGGACTTTATTTTGGGGGCCTGAGTGATAGTATAGCATAGGGCATTTGCCTTGCAGGAGGCTGATCCAGGATGGACCTTGGTTAGATCCTTGGTGTCCCATATAGTCCCCAAGCCAGTAGCAATTTCTGAGCGCACAGCTAGGAGTTACCCCTGAGCATCACTGAGTGTGTGGCCCAAACAAACAAACAAACAAACAAACAAAGCAAAACCAAAAAAAGGTCTTTATTTTTAATCTGTTACAACATGATGGGTGGGAAAAGTATGCTATGTAATTAAGAGTTCAAAGAGAGTCTATCTGTATTAGTTCTATTGATATAGTCTTCAGTATAAAAAACTGAACTAGAGATAAAGTGAATAACATAATGAAATAAAAAATTTTCATAATGGAAATGTGAGTGCTATACATTCACCTTATAACGCAAGCTCACAGGTCAAGAAAATGTTATAGATTTGAAAGAAAAACTCATTCAATTCAACCACAATAGTGGAGAATTTGATACCACGAGAACTCAACTCTACAGTTGGAAAGCTTAACCCTAGATCTGTCTCCTAACCACCAAGAACTCTCATGTATTTAATGAATAGAAAAAATGTAAGAAATCCTGAACTTTTTTTTTATATGAAATAGCCTTTTATTTTAAGAAATAACATTCGGGACTTTTCATAGCTAGAAAGAAGTCAAGTTTTGATGGACAGGCTCTTTTTATCAGGGTGTTTGTGGAGGAATTTGGGTAAGCACCTATATGTTGGACTATGACTCCAAGATTAACAATTCTAAGTTAAACTCAATGCTCATTTTTCATTTAGAAAAATTTGAGGATCATAAGACTCATACTAAATTTACACTGACTATATTATATGAATGGAACAAGTCTGGATGAACCCTGAACATTTTATAGCTTTGAAAGTGGCATCTACTTTGCTTTATTATTTGTTCTTTGTAGTGTTCAAATATAGACATAACATTAATATGAAAAGCAGTATTAGTGGGGCCGGAGAGATAGCATGGAGGTAGGGCTTTTGTCTTGCATGCAGAAGGACAGTGGTTCAAATCCCGGCATCCCATATGGTCCTCCGAGCCTGCCAGGAGCGATTTCTGAGCGTAGAGTCAGGAGTAACCCTTGAGCGCTGCTGGATGTGATCCAAAAACCCAAAAAAGAAAAGAAGAAAGAAAGAAAGAAAGAAAGAAAGAAAGAAAGAAAGAAAGAAAGAAAGAAAGAAAGAAAGAAAGAAAGAAAGAAAGAAAGAAAGAAAGAAAGAAAGAAAGAAGAAAGAAGAAAGAAAGAAAGAAAGAAAAGAAAGAAAAGAAGAAAGAAAGAAAAGAAAGAAAGAAAAGAAAAAGTAAGAAAGAAAGAAAGAAAGAAAGAAAGAAAGAAAGAAAGAGAAAGAAAGAAAAAGAAAGAAAGAGTCAGAGAAAGAAAGAAAGAAAGAAAGAAAGAAAAAGAAAGAAAGAAAGAAAGAAAGAGAAAGAAAGAAAAAGAAAGAGTCAGAGAAAGAAAGAAAGAAAGAAAGAAAGAAAGAAAGAAAGAGAAAGAAAAAGAAAGGAAAAAGAAAGAAAGAAGAAAAGAAAGAAAGAAAGAAAAGAAAGAAAGAAAGAAAGAAAGAAAGAAAAGGAAAAAGAAAGAAAGAAAGAAAGAAAGAAAAGAAAGAAAGGAAAGAAAAAGAAAGAAGGAAAGAAAGAAAAAGAAAGAAGAAAGAAAGAAAGAAAGAAAGAAAGAAAAAGAAAGGAAGGAAGAAGGAAGGAAGGAAGGAAAGAAAGAAAGAAAGAAAGAGAAAGCGAGAAAGAAAAAGACAAAGAAAAGAAAGACAAAGAAGAAAGAGAAAGAAAAGAAAATAATATTAGTAAAAATAAAATAATTAGTAAATAATATTAGTAAATAATATTAGTAAAAATAAAATAATTAAGTCATAGTTTTTTAAGAGAAGACTTTAAGCAGTCTTTTTTCTTTTATATATATATATATTGTTTGTTTGTTTTTGGGCCACACCCGGCGGTGCTCAGGGGTTACTCCTGGCTGTCTGCTCAGAAATAGCTCCTGGCAGGCACGGGGGACCATATGGGACACCGGGATTCGAACCAACCACCTTTGGTCCTGGATCGGCTGCTTGCAAGGCAAACGCCGCTGTGCTATCTCTCCGGGCCCCCTTTCTTTTATATCTTATGCTAGCTCACATGCAAGTAAGGAGAACTTCTATAAGTTGTATAGAAAGAAACATTGGGTTATAAATTGGGTTATAAATAAACCTTTCCTTACTCTTAGCACACATGTGGCACCATCAGATGAAATGTGGAGAGGACAACTAGGGCTATGAACAGAATCTGTCTCTACTAAAATTCAGGAGTTTTTTTTTTTTTTTTACTCTTGAGGCTCACTCACTGTGTTTCTGCCATTTTGAGCTGATGCTTATTGGCTAGCTCGCCCTTTGACTTCTGTTTCTGCCTTCTGGTAAGATGTACTTTGTTGTAGTGCACTTTCTGTGTTCCCATTGAGCTCGGATACTAGAATTAGCAGGCCTAAATCAGAGGTTTTAATAATTTGTGTTTAAGTGTAAGAGGATGGCAGTTTAGACCCCCTTCTCAATTGTCCTGGATCTGAAGAGGGAAGATGAAAATAGATTTGCACAGCGCTGTCAACTAACTCGCGCAACTAATAGAGCTATAGAAGAGTCTATCCAATATCAGGGGAATTCACATTCTTTTAGAGCACATATGGAACATTTTCCAAGATAAACCAGATGCTGGGCAATAAAAGAAGTCTCAACACACTTAAAAGGATTGAAATGATCACAAACTATGTTTTTAAATCATCATGGAATTAAGTCAGAAAGCAAAAGCACAAAGACATTTTGTAAGTCAACAAATATTTGGAAATTAAACAATAAGTACATTTGAAATAACAGATTAATTAAAGAATGTATACAACTTGAGAGACAGTATGGGAGGGAAGTCACTTGCCTTGCATGCTGCCAACCCTGGTTCAATCCCTGACACCACATATGACCCCTTGAGCATCTCCTGGAGTGATCCCTGCCAGGACTAATCCCTGATCACTGCTTATTATCCAAACCTCCATTGCTAGGACCCAAACTTCTCCCTACCTCACAGAAAGGAAGGTATCACAAAGAAAGTTAAAGAATATTTAAATCAAATAAATAAAAACATAATGCAGCAGAAGTGTTGAGATGAAATGTATAATTTTAAATGTCCATAATAAAAATAAGACTTGATGAAATGGAGTACATCTTGTGAGGTCCAGTATGATATCAATAAGCTAGCTCTCACTTTAAGGAACTTTTAAAATTAAGAGTAAATAATTCAAACTGGTAGAAAAGAGGAAGTCACAAAAATGAGAAATAAATTTTAAGATTTTAAAATAGAGACAATTCAATCAAATATAGATTATTTTAAAAGATTAACAAGTTAAACAGCCTCCAGTTGGACTGACCAAGGACCAAAAAGAGAATATACAAGTTAGCTGAATCAAAAATGGGGAAGAAATTATCTATCCCTGGACTCTTTTTTTTTTTTTTTTTAGCTTTACCGAAGCAAGGCCTCAAAAAATTGGTTACGACTCAGAATTGTTCCTCTCCACAGAAATCTTTAGTAAAAGGCGAAAGATTTATGCGATCTGAAGAGAAACCAGAGTATTATCCCTGGCCTCTTGATAGAAATAAAAGATTACAGATTACAAAGGAAGTTCATAACTATTTGTGTCAGTACTTTAAGTGACTTAGATGAAATGGAAAAATTCCTAGAATGATTCATATGATCAAAAACTATTCAAGAAGAAATAGAAAATCAGCATGTACTTTTATAATAAGTTAAGACTATAATAAATGGAATCTAATTGGCAATGTAAAATATACTCTCAAGGGAAAGTCTAGCTTTACATGACTTCACTGGTGAATTTTATTTTTGTTGAATACAGAAATAATATCAATACCATCAAACTCTTCCAAAATACCAACAAGGGAGAGTACTTCCCAATTCATTCTATAACTTCTATATGATTTGAAAGTAGTGCCAAAGATATCACAAGGAAACTGTAAATAATTGTTTTTTGTTAATATAGATGTTTTAAAAATTCCTCAATAAAATGCTATCAAGTGAGTTCATCAGCATATTAGAAGAATCATTCACCATGACTGAGTGGTGTTTATTCCAAAAATGTAAGATTAGTTCAACACATGGAAGACAATCAGTTTAATATACCACATAACAGAATAAAAAGAAAATCATCAATCTTGACAGAAAAATCATTTGATGAAACCCCAAAACTTTTCTTTGTTTAATTTTACCCCCAAAACTTTTCATGATAAAATCCTAGCTAACTAGAAAGCAGAAGCATCAACAAATTCCCACAATTAACATCAAACCAAGTATTGTAAAAAATTTAATGCTATATTTTAAATATAGGGAGAAAAGTAATAATCATAGGGATACATTCCTCTATAGGGGATTTCTACCACTATAGTAAAGGAAAATAACCATGTAAAATGAAGGAAAAAAGTAAAGTCTCATTTATTCACTGGTGACGCATCTTTTATGCAGGACATTCCAAAGAATCAACAAAAGAACTACTACAAATAAAAATAAGCCTAGAAAGATCAGAGAGACATGATGGCTATATAAAAAAATCTTTAGATTTTCATATATGACAAAAAATTCAAGTAAGAATTTCTACTTACAATAAAATGAAAAGAAGACTAAAATACTTACATATTGCATAGAAATGATTCTAGATATGTAGGGTGAAAACTATGAAACATTGTTGAAAAGAATTAAGTATGCTAAGATACATCTTATGCTTGTGGACTTGAAAACTCATCATTGCCCACATGACAAATTCTTTCCAAATTATTCTATAAATTCATTTTCTTTTTGAGGGGAAACATGCATTGACCCTGTTAATCTACAATAGGGACCTAATAGTTTCTTCTTTACAAAGTGATTATGAAAATTAAAAAAGATAATGCATGTTATTGATTTACATAATTTTTGGCCAAGAGTTGGCTTAGTAAATGGATGTAGACAAGATGTAGACAAGAATAATTTTAAGATGTTATCTGTGTATCTGTTTCTATTTTTATCACAATGTTTTTGCTGAATTTTATCAGATTATTGATTTCCTTTTCATAGATTTAGTTTATACATACAAAGTTGTTTGTTAATAAATTCATATCTGAAACAAAGTAATGGTCAATTTCTTTAGGTAAACATCTATGAAAACTTATAAATGAAGATGTAGTCACTGGATTATTTTGCAGAAAAGTTCATTTCTTCAACAGCATTTCTTTTTATTTTATTAAAAATTGTATTAAGACAGTGAATTACAGTTATTAATAATTGGATTTTAATTTATTTAAAACTAAAATTTTGGCCTCCCAAATGCTTACCACAGGCTGTGTTCTTTACACTGACTGTATAGAAAGAGGAGGTACAGTAAATGCTCCCCATATACATCTCAAACCAGGCCCTTTGCCTGGTCTGTATTGTGAATGGGGAAACAAAAATAAATAAATAAAAATAAAATTTAATTGAACCCGTGAGATACACAGTTCCAAAGTTGTTCATGATTGAGTTTCAATTATATAATGTCCAACACCAGAGCACATTTCTTGCTACCAATGTCCCCAGTTTCCCTCCTGCCTTCCCTCCCTGACTGCCTCTGGGTAGACATTTTTCTTCTTTCTTCCTATTTTCCTTTTAGACACTGTAGTTTTCAATATTGTTATTAAAAGGGCATCATACATACCAATTTATTTACTTTAGACACCTAGTTCTTATCTAGAGCTCTCATTTCAAACTATTATTGTCATAGTGGTCCCTTCTATTTCCTAACTGTACTCACTAGATATTTGTGGCAAGTTTCCTACCCTGGACTCACCCTCCAGACCCTTGTCTTTATTTTCTCTGGATATTAATACTATACTATCTTTTTTAACTTGTTTTTGGACACTCAGAGGTTACTCAGTGGTTACTCTTGGCTCCGCACTCAGAAGTTAATCATGGCAGGCTTGAGGGACCATATGGGATGCCTGGGATTGAACCCAGGTCAGCTGCATGCAAGGAAAACACCCTATCTGCTGTGCTATTGCTCTGGCCTTATCTTTTTTAATATCCTACAAATGAGTGTGATAATTCTATCTCTCCTTCTGACTAATTTCATTCAACATAATACTCTCCATATTCATCCATGTTCAAGAAAATGTCATGCCATCATTTTTCCTAACAACTGCATAGTATTCCATTGTGTAGCTGTACTATAGTTTCTTTATACATTCATCTGTTCTTGGGCACTTGAGTTGTTTCTATATTCTGGCTATAGTGAATGGTGCTATAATGGGCATAAATTGCAGATGGCTTTTCTGCATTGTGTTTTGGGCCCCTAGGGTATAGTCTTAGAAGTGGGATTGTTAGATCCCGTGAAAGCTCAATTTCTAGCTTTTTGAGGAATATCCATATTGTTTACCAAATAAAGAACAGCATTTCTTTACCTTCTACTATGTGCAAAAGGAAGGAAAGAGTGACCAAAAGAAAAATGTTCTACTATGGGGCTCACATCCTAGGAAGAGATATAAATGACAAACACAAATAAATATGTATAAAAATGTTGTGTCACTGGGTAAGTGTTCAGAGATTGAGTTGATTTAGCTAGGAGCCTCAGGAAGTTTCATTCTGAGATGACATTTCATTTGACATAAGAGAGAAGTGAGAGACTAAGCAGGCTAATGGTCAGCTTGAAGTGTTAAAAAGTCACACTCTTCGGGGCCGGAGAGATAGCATGGAGGTGAGGTGTTTGCCTTGCATACAGAAGGACAGTGGTTCGAATCCCGGCATCCCATATGGTCCCCTGAGCCTGCCAGGAGTGATTTCTGAGCATAGAGCCAGGAGTAACCCCTGAGCACTGCCTGGTGTGACCCAAAAACCAAAAAAAAAAAAAAAAAAAAGTCACACTCTTAGGACTGGAGAAGTAGTACAGCAGGTAGGGCACTTGTCTTGCAAGTGGCTGACATGAGTTTATTCCCTGGTATTCCATATGGTTTCCTATGAACTTTCAAGAGAAATCCTGAGTAAACCCTGAACATTGTTAGGTGTGACCCCCCCCCCAAAAAAAAACCTAAAGAAACTCATACACGCGCACACACACACACACACACACACACACACAAGATTATGCTGTCTGTGAATTATCCCAGGTTAACTGGTTTGGACTGAGAATCCTGGACCTTCTCAGAATGGGTGCAGAACGATTCCCCTTTCTGCCTGAAGACCTAGTCATCCCTATCCACTCCCAACATCCTCCAGCATGGAAAAGATTTAGCTCCACAACTGTACATCATTCAATTGCCAAATCATTCCAGCTTCTTAGCTCCTAGAACACAGCCACATAGGTACATTGCCTCCAAATTTCATAGTATGAAAAGTCCAGTAAGGACTTGTGATTATATTCACTTGGAAAATTTGAGTTCAGTGGGAGTTGATACTTCCCTTGTAAGTCCTTTTTATGGTATTTCTAGTTCTTGTGATTATATTCACTTGGAAAATTTGAGTTCAGTGGGAGTTGATACTTCCCTTGTAAGTCCTTTTTATGGTATTTCTAGTTCTAACTCTCTTGGTTGTGGTGATGTAAAGTTGTTTATCTGGGGTTTTATTATGTCAAATGCAATATGGGAAATATGATTAACACCACGTTCTAATTTTTCTGGTCATGCTCTGGGTTCATAAGAGCCTGAAAAATCACAACTCTACAGGAAATTCTGGACTGGAAATCTCAGAGATGGGTAACCATGATTCTTAATTAGCAACTGGTAGTGTGGTTTTGTTGGAATCAGGAACTGAGTTTGTAAGCCACATGGCAGTGATAGCGGGCTATATGCATCTTATTTTCTGAAAATAAAGGAATCTCACATCCTCCAAATATCCTCATTGAGTTTATTAAGGGTGCTTATTCATTGAGTTTATTCAAGAGTGCTGCAGTTGAGTTGGAATTTACCAATGTAAAACAGGCACTAGGAAACACCAACTTATGAATGGAACTAGGCACTTATGAATGGAACAGGCACTAGGAAACACCAACTTTATGAATGGAACTAAGACAGTGACATTCATGTCAAATCAAGAGAAAGGCTCCTCCTCTTGTAATCTGAATTTCTGACTTATATCTTCCTCAAAGATGGTAAAGGAATTGGTAGAAGTTGGAGAAACAGAAGACTAGATGAATGAGCATGACAACAGGTTTGCCACGCGAACTTGAGTAAGTCACTTCTCTGAGCCTCAGTAGTTTTGTGTGTTTTATGGGAATTAGTTTCCAAGTCTAATCATAATCCAGGTATGGGGACCTGAGGTGTTGAGTTGTCACCAAACGTCACTCATCTAAATAACAGCATAACCCTGGGGAAAATGACAGCAACAGTTGGCCCTTTGCTAGTGAGAGCACACCCATAAATTTTACTTGACATAAAAATCACAACTATTCCATGAGGTTATGCCATTACTGGACCCAAGTTAACAGGCCAGGAAATAGACTCTGCTTACACAGTGCTCTTGTAATTTTAGATACAGGGGTTCCATGCTTTGTTCAGAGCTTGTCACAGTGCTCCAAAAATACAGTTTATAGCAGCACTGGCAAGGGTGAGGGTGGAGGAATCCCAAACAATAGATCTTTCAGAACTAGATTTGTGCATGTGAGGGGCATCAGAGATGGAATGCTATATTTCATGCTTGCAAGGCAGGCACTTTTGCAATTGTGCTATCCCAAAGTCCCCTGAGTATTTTATAAAATGTTATCTTCATAGAGAACTGCGGAACCTGTGTCCCAGAAACAAGAGGCAGCAGTGGCAGACCCTCCAGCTTTGTGATCCAGAAGCCATGTCAGCAGTTCCCAGATGAGGGGCAGGATCTGAGGGGAGTACCTAGAACTGCAGAGTCTGTGTCCTAGAGAAAAGAAGCCACAGTGGCAGACCTTGAAGCCTTAGAACCCAGAAGTCATGTTGGCGGTATCCAGGTGAGGGTCAGATCCAAGACAAAGAACCAGTGGAATGAGGCCACTCCACTCTGTTTCACAGTTGCATACTCCTTTTACTCAAGGAAAGCCATCATAAGACATAGAAAACATCAAACTACAACTGCTACAATGGAGAAACAATGCAGACCTCCACCATGCTTAGAGAATGAAGATGTTAGCTCTGATGACCAAAAAAGTACCAATAGCCTATTTAGCCTCTCAAATAAGAACTTTAGAGAAGAAATATGGAAGATGTTCATAGAACTCAAAGTAATCATGGAACAAACTAAATGTGCCACAAATATGAATCAAGAGGACTTGAGAGTAAAAATAAGAAAACTTTAAACTGAGATAACAGGCCTGAAGAACTTAGTAGGCAAAATAAATATCTTACTAGAAAAACTATCCAACAGAGTAATAAAGCTGAAGACAGTATCAATGGCCATAAGATGAGATGCATAATAACTCCATAATACAGAAGAGGTTGGGAAAGAACCTCAAACAGATGAAAATAGAAGTCTTTGAAAAACTCAACAAAAACAACATAAGAATCATTGGAGTCCCAGAGACACAGGAAGAAAACTCCCATGAAGTATCAACAATCAAGGATATCATTGCAGAGAAACTCTCAGAACTAAAGAGTGCATTCAACCAAATACTACATGCCCTAAGAGTACCAGCCAAAAGAGATCCAAAGGAAAGCACCCCAAGACATATCCTAGTTACATTGATGAATCCCATAGATAGAAATTGAATACTGAAAGCAGCAAGATCAAAAAGGAAAATTATATTCAAAGGAGCATCCCTAAGATTTACCACAGGTCTATCCCAAGAAACCCTCAAGGCCTGAAGGCAGTGGTGGGATATAGTGACAAAACTCAATGAAACTGATGCATCGCCAAGAGTACTTTATCCAGCCAGACTTATATCCAGGTTTGAAGGAAAGATACACAGCTTCATGGATATACAGCAGTTTAGAAACCTTACAGACTAAAAGGATGAACTTATAGATCTACTCTAAGATAAGACAGACCACAAGACACACCAAACTTCTTCTAAAAGATGACAGTGAATCCCATGACAATCATTTCTCTCTAGGTCAATGGACTAAATGCACCAGGGAAGAGGCATAGAGTGGCAAAATGAATCAAAAAGCTGGGTCAAACTTGCTCCCTACAAGAAACATATCTGGATAACTCTAGTTACAACAAACTGACTTAAACTCAAAGGTTGGAGGATAATCACTCAAGCCAACAACTCCCTTAAAAAGGCCAGAGTGGCATACAATATCAGATGAAAGAGATTTTAGATGTAAAAAAAAAGTTATAAGTGACAGAGATGAACTTTTTTTTTTAGTTTTTGGGTCACACCTGGCAGCACTCAGGGGTTACTCCTGGCTCTATGCTCAGAAAATCATTCCTGGCAGGCTTAGGGGACTATATGGGATGCTGGAATTTGAACCACCGACCTTCTGCATGAAAGGCAAATGCCTTACCTCCATGCTATCTCTCTGGCCCCACAGATGGACATTTTTAATAATTAAGGAATATATACAACAGGAAAAATCACACTCCTAAACATATATGCACCCAATGAAGGACTAGCAAAGTATTTAAAACAAATGCCAACAAAACTGAAAGAATATATCAATAACAACGCAATATTAGTGGTATACTTCAACACTGCCTTGTAACCTCTTGATAGGTCAACACGGCTAAAATCTAAGAAGGTTCAATATAGCACTGAAAGGAGCAATGGAAGAAATTGGACTAGTAAATATATTTAGGGATATCCATCTCCAGAAAACTGGATACACATTCTACTCCAAAGCACATGGGTAATTCTTCTAAATAGACAACATGCAAACCCATAAAACATACCTACATAAAATAAAGAGGATATAAATTCTACATACTACTTTCTCAAATTACAATGCTCTGAAATTAGAAGTGCATTACAAACAGACACAGAAAAAAATTTAACACCTGGAAATTAAACAGATCACTACTGAAGAACCAGTGGGTCAGAGATGAAATAAAAGATGAAATCAAAAGATATCTGGAAAGAAACTAGAACAAAGACACAAATTATCAGAATCTGTGGGACACAATTAAAGCAGTATACTAAGAGAAAAATTTATATATTTCAAACATTCATCAGAAAGGAAAATGGGCCTACATAAACAACTTAATGGCACAGTTTATAAAATTGGAAAATAATAAAAAAAAATGAACCAAAAATAGGAAGATGGAAGAAAATAGTAAAGCTTAAATCAGAAATCAATAAATTGGAGATCCAAAAAACAATCCAAAATATCAGGGAGAGCAAGAGTTAGTTCTTTGAAAAAATAAACAAGATTGATAGTCCACTAGTAAAACTCATAAAGAAAGGGAGAGAAAGAAATTTAACGAATTAGAAGGAGATTACAATTTTACTACAGAAATTCAAAGGGTAATCAAGATTAATTGAGAAACTCTATGCCACAAAACATAAGAACCTGGAATAAATAGACAAATGCTTGTACTCTTATAATCTTCCATGGTTAAACCAGGATGATCTAGCATATTTAAACAGATCCATCACTATTGAGTAAATTAAAATGGTAATCAAAAGTCTTCCTCAAAACAAAAGCCCAGGCCCAGATGGATTCACTAATGAATCTTTTCAAACCTTCACAGAGGACCTACTGCCTATACTTCCAGGAAATTGAAGAAACATAAACACTATCAAATAGTTTTTATGAAGCTAACATCACCCTGATTGATACCAATATCAGACAGATATGCCACAAAGAGATAATTACAGAACAATATCCTTGATGAACACAGATGCAAAAAATACTAAACAAACCCTAGCAAATAAAATCCAAGTAGGATTAATTCTGGATATGCAATGATGGTTCAACATATGCAAGTCAACCAATGCAGTACTCCACATTAACAAAAAGAAAATTAAAACAACCTGATAATATCAATAGATGCAAAGAAAGCATTTCTTAAAATACAACACTCATTCATGATAAAAAATAAAAAACTCTAAACAAGATGGGAATGGAAATTTTTTGTTTGTTTGTTTTTGGGTCACACCCGGCGGTGCTCAGGGGTTACTCCTGGCTGTCTGCTCAGAAATAGCTCCTGGCAGGCACGGGGGACCATATGGGACACCGGGATTCGAACCAACCACCTTTGGTCCTGGATCAGCTGCTTGCAAGGCAAACGCTGCTTGCTATCTCTCTGGGCCTGGGAATGGAAATGTTTATATAATCAAAGCTATTTACCACAAACCCATAGTAAATTTTATACTCAATGGAGGAAAATTAAAAACTTCCCTAAAAACCTGGCATAAGGCAATTCTGCCCCTTCTTGCCATTTTTCTTTAATATAGTATTTGTAGTACTTGCCATAGCAATTAGGCAAGAAAAATATATCCAGGGCATCCAGATAGAAAAGGAAGAATTCAAGATCTCACTGTTTGCCAATGACATGATACTATATTTAGAAAATCCTAAATATTTTTTACCAAAAAGCTTCTAGAAATAATAGCTTCATATAACAAAGTGGCAGGCTACAAAATTAATGCACAAAAATCAATGGCCTTCTTATACACAAATAATGATAGAGAAGATATGGTCCTTAAAAAACAATCCCATTCATAATAGCACCATAGAAGTTCAAATACCTTGGAATCAACTTAACTAAAGAAGGTAATGACTGAACAAAGAAAACTATAAAACATTGCTTCAAGAAATAAAAGAGGACACAGTAAATTGAGACATATACCCTGCTCATGGATTTGGAGAATCAACATCATTAAAATGGCAATAGTCCCCAAAGAATTGTACAGATTTAATACAATCCCTATATGGATACCCATGACATTGTTCAAAAAAGTGGATAAAATATTCCTGAAATTTATTTGGAACAAAAAAAAAACAAAACAAAAAAACCCACCCATGAATAGCTAAAGCAACCTTAGAGAAAAAAAGATGGGAGCATCACTTTCTCCAACTTTAAATTGTACTGCAAAGCAATACTCACAAAACCAGCATGGTAACGGAATAAAGACAGGATCTCAGATTAATGGAATGGACTTGAGTATTGAAAGAATGACCCTAGACATACAATCCATTAATTTTTTACAAAGAGGCAAGAAACAGAAAATGGAGCAAGGAAAGCCTCTTCAACAAGTGGTGCTTGATCAGTCACATGCAAGAAAGCAAACTCAGACCTCTATCTAAAACCATGCACAAAGGTCAAATCAAAATGGATTAAATACTCTGATATCAGATATGAAACTATAAGGTACATAGAAGAAAATGTAGTAAAAAATGGAAAAAAAAAAAAGAGTTCCTGGGCCGGAGCTATAGCACAGTGGTAGGGTATTTGCCATGCATGTGGCTGACCTAGGACGGACCTTGGTTCGATCCTCAGAGTCCTATATGGTTCCCCCAAGCCAGGAACAATTTTGAGCACATAGCCAGGAGTAACCCCTGAGTATCACTGGTGTGGCCCAAAAGTCAAAAATAAACAAATAAATAAATTCCTTGACATTGAAAGTAAAGGAGGAAACACCATTGTCTAAACAAGTGGAAGTAGAGATAAACAAATGGGATTACATCAAACTAAAAAGCTTCTGCTCTTCAAAGGAAACAGTCATTAGGGCTAAAAGGTCACCCATGAAATGAAAGAAACTATTCACCCAATACCCATCAGATAAGGGGCTAATATTTAAGATATATTTAAGGTAATATTTACTTAATATAATATTTAAGGTACTGACAAAACTTAACAAGAGAAACATCTAACATAATAAAAAAATGGAGAGAAAGAAATGAACATTTCCTCAAAGAAGAAATACAGATGGCTAACGGGCACATGAAAAATGCCCCACATCATTAATAATTAGGGAGATGCAAATAAAAAAAATGAGATATCACCTTATGCCACAGAGACTGGCACACATTACAAAGAACAAGAACGGGGCCGGGCGGTGGCGCTAAAGGTAAGGTGCCTGCCTTGCCTGCGCTAGCCTAGGACGGACCACGGTTCGATCCCCCGGCGTCCCATATGGTCCCCCAAGCCAGGAGCGACTTCTGAGCGCATAGCCAGGAGTAACCCCTGAGCGTCAAATGGGTGTGGCCCAAAAACCAAAAAAAAAAAAAACAAAGAACAAGAACAACTATTGATGGTGAGGATGTGAGGAGAAAGGAACTCTCATTCACTGCTGGTAGGAATGCTGTCTTATCCAGCCTTTCTGGAAAACATATGAATATTCCTTTAAAAAATAACACTGAACATTGAGCTCCCATATGATCCAGAAATACCATTACTAGAGATATACATTAGGACCACTGAAACACAATACAACAATTCTCTTTGTAGTCTATGTCCATAGCTGCGCTATTTCCAATAACCAAAATCTAAAAATAACCTAAATGCCTGAAAACATGAGTGTCTGAAGAAAGCTACATCTACACAATGGAATACTATGTTAGGGGAAAAAATCAAGTCACGAAATTTGCCTATACATGGATGGATATGGAGACTAACTATTATGTTGAGTGAAATAAATCAAAGGGAGAGAGATAAACACTGAATAGCCTCATTTATCTGTGCATTTAAGAAAAAAAGTATAGTAGTCATATCCAAAGATAGCAATGAGATCTGTAAGGACTATCCCATGATATGAAGCTTACCACAGTGGTAAGTGTAATTAGAGAAATAACTACACTAACAACTCCCATGAGGACAATAGAGAGAGAAATACAATGTCTCTCTCTAAGACAGGTAGGGAACAAGAGAGGAGGTTAATGGGGGACATTGGTGGTGGGAAAGTTGAACTGTTGAAGGAGTGTGTGCATTTTATGGTTGAAACCCATTTACTAACAGGTTTGTAACCATAGTGCTTAAATAAAGAAATTACTTAAAAAAACGTTATCTTCACAACATACTTAGTTGTTTGATCTTTTCTTAGAATAAAAGTTCAGAGTATTGTCAACCTGAAAGTCTATGTTGGCAACCCCTATTGTTTTGCCTACTTAAAGATGAGTCATAGGGGCAGTGTTAAGGAGTTGGAGACGTCTTGTATGTCTAAATAATTAAGCTGTGAATTGATCCCCAAATTCTGTGCCCCAAATACTTTGCTCTGTTCAAATATTGGTTCAGCCTTTTGAGCTAGAAAGTCAGACAAAAGGAACACAAAGAAACCTCCATTCATTCTTAGTCCATGCCAACCCCCCAGATCTCTTGGCTTTCCACTGTCACTGAGTTCTTTGCCAGTTGCTGGTAAGCACTATTCAGGCAGGGAGGCCAGTATGTGTCTGGAACAGAGATGTTTCTGGAAGAAAGCTTGTGGAAAAAGTGGGTGATATTGGGAAGCAACAAGCAAAATGAAGTCTCAAAACAAACATCTAAGGGTTAGCAGCACTGGATTCAGAGCGAGGATCCTCGAAACTAGGGGTCTTTTCTGGGCCAGCCAGATCCAGAATCTTACAGAAAACATAGGCCTATCCGCAGAAAATAAGTCACTTGGATTTTTCAGAACCAAAGGTTTTTTGAAGATGGAGAGAGTGAGCAGGGGGATCCTCATAGCCATATTCATCCTTCTCTTTGTGAGGTAAAGGAGAACAAAGTTGGTCATCTACTTAGGGCAAAGCCCATACTCCAATTATGGATGATGCCAGAGAAGATGGAAGCTACAGATACATATAATGAGACAATGCAGCACAGAAATTCCTCCAACTCAAGGGAGCCTGAACATCTCCCTTTTCCATTTAATCATGGGGCAACAGTCTTCCAAAGCCAGAGCCAGCCCTTCTGTCTCCTGTTCCCCTCTTGTTTCCTCATTAAGTTGTGAACAGAATACACATACACACATAAGGTGTCAAGGATCTAAATTGGGTGACAGCACAAGCAAGAACGAAAAAATATTTTTGCAAAGGCCATCCACGTCTAGTGTTGAAAAAAGCATATATCAGCAAAAACTATCAAATCATCTTTACATCTACCACGAGAGTAGAGAATTAGTATTTTACTGCAGATCTTGGCAGACACTCCATACTTACATCTGTAAAACTAAGTTGAGAATAATGAGCTTCTAAAAACAATAAAATCAGATTCTTTACACTGCCTGGGAATGTATATTTTTTTTCATTTTTGATTGCTTATTTTATTTAAGAAATTTTAAATTGAAGTAACATTACAGTCTAGCATTATATAAGTTCCAGGTGTACATCATTTAAAAATCAACATGTGTCTATACTGCATTCAGTTAAATACTGTAAGTCCAGTGTTGACTCTTACCAGATATTTCTTTCTCCCCTTTGTCCTGATTTCCCACCTCCTCATTTCCTTCTGGTAACCGTTAATTGGTCTTATAGTCCAAAAGTTTGTAACTGTTTTATTTAGTCCATATTTGTTTTCTCTATATACAGCATGAGATCATAGTGTTATTTTTTTCTCCATCTGTATTATTTTACTAATCCTAGTTACCTCTTGGTTGTGTCACAGGTTTTCATTGTTTCATAGCTGAACAATATTCCATTATGTGTGTAGATAAAAAGTATTTTTTAATTCATTCAGAACTTGATGGCCATTTAGATTGTTTCAGTGCTTTGTAAGATGACACCTTGCTATTAACCCAAAATAAAGGTGGTCCCCATATTCCTCATTCTCTTAAACCTCTCTATGATATGTAAAAGTCCACCTGTATCTTACTCCACCCTGCCCCACCTGGTTGAATGGACATTGGTTTAATAAAGAATCAGTTTTTGGCTTGGGGCACTGAGAGACACCATGAAAGAGAAGCCAACTGACTCCATGATTCTTTCCTGACTAGCTTGGTTTATTAATCTTTCACAGCTACCCTACCTTCTTCAGACCCATCCACCTGAGGATAAAAATATGGTGCCTGGAGTGGTCTCACAACTCTGGGATGTCTCACAACTCCTGGGGGTAGAAATACACATGTGGGGTGATCTCCTAATTTGTGGAATTTATTTTACAGTGCTTGATTATTGTAAATAAAATAAAGACGGTGGTGCATATCTCTCCTCAAAGTAGTGTTCCTCTATTTCTTGCTGACTATCCAATAATGGGATAACTGGAGTCTATCGGAGCTCTAAATACTTTTTTTTTCAGGAACCTCTCCACATTGGCTTTCCCTGATGCAGGAACCAATATACACCACCACCATCACTATACAAGCTATTTCTTCTTTCCACATTCTCACCAACACTTGTTTCTTATCTTTTGGATAATGGCCATGCTCAGAGATCTGAGTGAACATTTTATTGTTTTTATATGATTTATCCTAATAATAAGAGATTATGAACATGTTTTCATATTAATTTTGGCCTCTATACATCTTCTATGAAGAATTATTCAGATCCTTGCCCATTAAAATTTTATTTGTGACACCATGATTTACAACACTGTGGATAATAGCTTCATCCGTATGTTGTTCCCCAAAACACATCCTCCACAGGTATGCCCTTCGTACTCCATCATTACTTCAGTTTCATCCCATCACCCTTACTGTGCTCTTTACCACAGTAAGTTTAACTTTGTAGGCACGTTCTCAGGTGCTGTTGTCTTGGCCATTTGTTATTTCTTTACTATATATATTTGGTTTTTTTGGGGGGTCACACCCGGTGGTGCTCAGGGGTTACTCCTGGCTGTCTGCTCAGAAATAGCTCCTGGCAGGCCCAGGGGACCATATGGGACACCGGGATTCGAACCAACCACCTTTGGTCCTGGATCGGCTGCTTGCAAGGCAAACGCCGCTGTGCTATCTCTCCGGACCCCTACTGTATTTTTTTATATTCTAAATCTGAGAGAAAGCAGTCTGTATCAGTCCCTCTCCTGATTGACTTCACTCAGCATGATACTCTCAAGACCCATTCACATAGCCTTTCTCATCTTCAATTCTGCTTTTTTTTTTTTTTTTTTTTTTTTTACTTTTGAGTCACACCAGACAAGACTCGGGAGCAACTCCTGGTTCCCTGTTCAGGAGGCTATGCAATGCCTAAGATAAAAACTGGGTCTTGGGCCCGGAGAGATAGCACATCGGTGTTTGCCTTGCAAGCAGCCGATCAGGGACCAAAAGGTGGTTGGTTCGAATCCCGGTGTCCCATATGGTCCCCTGTGCCTGCCAGGAGCTATTTCTGAGCAGACAGCCAGGAGTAATCCCTGAGCACCGCCGGGTGTGGCCCAAAAACCAAACAAACAAACAAACAAACAAACAAAAAAACTGGGTCTTGTACATGCAGGGCATGTTCCTTTGAGCTATCCCTCCAGATCCTGTTGCTTACTATTGTTGAGTTGTATGTGCTTTTTGTGTATTTTGGATAAAAAAAAAAACCCTTGTCAGATGTACAGTTTCTTCTTTCACTCAGTAGGATTTCTGTTCATTTTGATGCCAGCTACTTTGGTTTTGCAGAAGTGTTCCAGTTTGATATAGCTCACTTTTTTTTTCAGCGTTTGTTTTCCCTTTTTTACTGGAGTCAAGCCTCCACACATATCCCAAAGCTAACATAAACTAACATAACATATTGCCTGCATTTTCTTCTAGAAGCTAAGGTCTAAAATTAAATTTTCTTTTAATCCATTTGGATTATTTTTTGTGTATGGTATCAGTACTATGATTTCATTCTTCTGTGTGTGGGTATCCAGTTCTCCCATTATCATTTATTAAAGATATGTTTTCCTACTCCTTTGTATGCTCTTGGATTCTTTGTCATAAATGAATTTTCTCTCTGGATCTATCATTTTATTTCTGTGTTCTCAATTCTATTTCATTGAGCTATGCATCTGTTTTTATCCTAATCTCAAACCATTTAATAATTACCACTTTATGATATAATTTGAAGTCAGAGATTAAAATGTCTCCAAGTTTGTTCTTTTTTTCTGAGGAGTGTTTTTGCTATTCGAGATCTTTTGTGGTTCCAAGTCAATTTAGTGATTTGGGGGACTCTTTATAGAGAGAATGCCAGTGGTATTTGGTAGAAATTGCATTGAATCTGTTATACTTCTTTATGTCAGTAGTCTTCAACTTTTTTTGGGCGGGGGGGGCGGGTTTGGGTCACACCTGGCAGCACTCAGGGGTTGCTCCTGGCAGGCTTGGGGGACCATATGGGATGCCAGGATTTGAACCACCATCCTTCTGCATGCAAGGCAAACCCCTTACTTCCGTGCTATCTCTCTGGGCCCAGTCTTCAACATTTTTATACCTGTGGATTGGCACTGGTCCCTGAGCCAGAGGCTGAAACAGAGATTACCTTCGACCAGGGGTGGCGAACAAATTCGACACAAAGAGCCAAAATTTTAAACTGTGAGAGTCAGAGAGCCACACCACTCAGTGACCTGCCAAAACAGACAAACACTCACACAAAAGCATCTAATTTTAACAATAATATATTAAACACATACTGCGTTTTGCCATTTTGAGTGAGGGTCAAAATCCTGCAGTGATGGTGAGGGTGTGCTGCGTCCTCCACACTAAGAACTAAAGGCCAGATGTGACCCAACATGTGCCACACGAGTCCCTCGCTCGCTGGCCCATGCAGTTGTTTCCGAGGGATGGGAGACGGGAGGATGCAGCCTGGGTGTGGGACTCCGCGCTCAAAGATCTCTCCTCAGAGGTCCCTCCGCAGAAGCAGCAGAACAAAATCCAAACTTGGCAAAGAGCCACAGTATACAAAATAATAAGAGGCAAAGAGCCACATTCATTTTGGCCGGGAGCCGCATGCGGCTCAAGAGCCACATGTTCGCCACCCCTGCCTTAGACAATTAGACAATGATATCTCAACTCTTCTCATCTATGAACATGAAATAGCTTCCCATCTATGTATCTTCCAATTTCTTCAACATTACCTGAGAGTTTTCTACACACAGGTCTTTCAGTTCTTTGGCTAAATGCATTCTAAGGTCTTTTTTTTTTATTCAACTGTAAATAGGATAATTTTCCCAATTTATCTTTTTAATAGTTTATATAAATAAAAATGGCAGAAATTGTTTGCTATTTCAGCCTACCATCTTCTGTAATTATTGTTTCTAAAGAGTTTTTATTGGAGTTTTCACATATATTATCTTGTCATCAGCAAGTAGTGAATTTTACCTTTTCCTTTCCAATTCAAAGCTCTTTTCTACCCTCTTATTTATTTTTTAATTTTTTTCTACCCTTTTCTTAACTAATTGCTCTTGGAAGAATGTCCAATACTGTACTGAATAGTCGAAGTAAGAGCAGACTTCTATGTCTTATTCCTGATCTTAGAAGAAAAGCTTTAGTTGTTCACCACTGAAAATAATCTTTTCAGTGGTTTTGCAATATATGGTTTGATTATGTTGAAGTATGTTCCATCTATAGAGGGTGCTTTGCTTATTCAAATTGTGTTATTATCATGTCTTTCAGTTAACAAATACATATTTACACCATGTCCTATAGTATCATAATATTTGTTACATTATTACATGTATACTATGATTTATATGTGGTATATCTGGATAACAAATTCTCATAATTGTCTATTAGCTTGTTTATCACATTTTATTAACGCAATGAGTCTTTTGAACACTGCTTATTATGATCCTTTTTTTATATTTCCTTAATAATGGAATTGCTATATTAAAGGTTATAAATGTTTCAAGAACTTACATATTGGGCCGAAGTGGTAGCATAGTGGATAGGGCATTTACTTTGCATGTGGCCAACCTGAGTTCTACCCACAGCATTTCCTATGGTCCTCTAAGCCTGCAAGGAGTGATTTCTGAGCACAGAGCCAGGAGTAATCCCTGAGCGCTGCTGAGTGTGATCCAAAAACCAGAAGCCAAAACCAAACCCAAAAAAAGGGAACTTAAATATTTCCTAATTGCCACCTTCACCCACCCCCAAATGATTGCTCCAGTAATAGAAGCTATAGAAGCAAAGAACTGTTTCTATTTTGAGATTATATCAATATTTCTTTATATTTTTATCTAATTGCTTTAAATGACTCATCGATATTTAAACTTTAATGTTACTGAAATTTATTTTTGTATATGATGTAAGTCAAGAACATAGCTTTTATATTTTAAAATGACTTGCCTGTTATACCACCATATTTGTAACATTTTTCTTTTGAATTTGAACTGTTTCCCTTATTAAGCACTAAATTAAAATACACCTTCCATCTTTGGGGGACTTTTTGTTATGTTTCATTAATACATCTGTTTATTCTGATCTAAGAAATACATTAGAGTCATACTGTAAATTATATATTAGCATTTAATAAAAGAAACTCAACATTCTCTGCCCCATTTTTTAGCCTTTTGTCTATTCAATATGAATATGTTTAAAGTGAGTTTATAAAGTTAAAAATATGATAGCACTATTATTATAGAGACAGCATTAAATATATGCTTGTTTTATTTGAGTTTATTGTGGGAAAATCCAGTACAGGCCTCTGTACTTAGGGATTACTTCTTCAGAAGCTTGGGTGATCACATAGGGTGCTGGGGATTGAATTTAGGTCAGCCTTGTGGAAAGCAAGTGCCTTACCCACTATACTGTCTCTTTAGTTTCCATATACTTGGAAATGCTATAATAATAACTTCTCTCATTTAAGATATTAATATGGAGTCAGAATGATAGTATAGCAGGAAGGTAGTTTGCCTTGCATTCGGCCCACCTAGGCTTAATCCCTAGCAACCAGAATGTTCCTTCAAGCCCACCAGGAGTAACCTCTGAGCAATGCCGGGGGTAGCCCAAAAAAAACAAAAAAAAATTAATATATCTTCTTTTTATGTTCGCAGTCACAATACACCTCATTTACATTATGCATAGCTACTTAATTTTAATTATCCTTGATATAGAGAAAAACAAGGTACATGTGGATACAAACCTAAATATTGACACACATACATGCACATTTAAAGTTTACACTAGATCTCACAAAATACCCAATAAGTTCAACATTTTTTACTTGGTCTTCTTGGTTTTCATATGTCAATTCATTCCCTATCGAGAATAAACATTATAACTTTATTATAGAGATGTATAACTCTCAGTAGGGCTGATATTCTATGATACTTGAGCAGTATGGCTCAAATTCTATAAATTTCGAAATACTTCCATACCAGCTGTTCAATAGAGTCTGGCAGTAACAGCAAGGTATGGCAAAATCAGTTAACAATATAGTCTGTAATATGAATCCATTAGCTCAAGCTACTGGCTAGAGTACATGAAAACATGAGCCTCCACCAGAGTGGCAGCTGAGAAACTGACACAGCATCTCTTGTAGGGTGACATTTCATAGAAGGTTTCATGACTTCATGACACATGCTTAATCTTAGCACCACATTTTTTTTTATAGTTTTTGGGTCACACCTGGCAGCACTCAGGGGTTCCTCCTGGCTCTATGCTCAGAAATCACTCCTGGCAGGCTTAGGGGACCATATGGGGTGCCGGGATTTGAACCACCGTCCTACTGCGTCTAAGGCAAATGCCTTACTGCTGTGCTATTTCTCCGGCCCCCAGCACCACCTATTTTACAACACCAGTTCTTCATCACTAGTCTGGTGAACACCAGTAGTTCTTCAAGACCCTTCCAGGAGTCTTTGAGGACAAAGTTTAACCATAATACAAGAAGGTCATTTGCCTTTTCATTTTCATGGTAGTATTTTCCAGATGTTACATGTTCTGAGATATCAAGACAGACTGAATACAGAAGCAGTTCTGAGAATCCACAGAATGATAATGAACCAAACATGGAACAGATTTTCAGTATTGTAAAAGAAAGGCACATTTTTATCACTCCCTTTTCTGATGAAAAAATATTTTAATTTTCCTGGCTCGAGAGATAGCATGGAGGTAGAGTGTTTGCCTTGCATGCAGGACAGTGATTGGAATCCAGGCATCCCATATGGTCCCAAGAGCCTGCCAGGAGCAATTTCTGAGTTTAGAGCCAGGAGGAACCCCTGAGCGCTGCTGGGTGTGACCCAAAAACAAAAAATTTTTTTTTAATTTTCCAAACACAGGATTATCTCACTTATCTGTGATATATAGAATAACTGAATGACAAAATGTAATCAGTAAAAGGGAGGATGCCTAGATCATCCTTGACTCCAGAGCCTAGGGAGAGAAGAAAAGAAATCAAGAAAGGGGGCCCGGAGAGATAGCACAGCGGCATTTGCCTTCCAAGCAGCCGATCCAAGACCAAAGGTGGTTAGTTCGAATCCCGGTGTCCCATATGGTCCCCCGTGCCTGCCAGGAGCTATTTCTGAGCAGACAGCAAGGAGTAACCCCTGAGCACTGCTGGGTGTGGCCCAAAAAACCAAAAAAAAAAAAAAAAAAAAAAAGAAAGAAAGAAATTAAGAGAAAAAAAAAGAAATCAAAGCCAGAGGGAAGAAGATGAGAAAGGAATGTAAAGGGGAAACAAAGCTTCAGTGATATGGGTGACATGAGAGGGTGGCATCTATACATCCAAAACACAGAATCAACAACTCTGAAAACATGAGCTCTAAGTTGAGACTTTATCATGTGTCTGCCAAGGTGACAGGCAAGGAATGGGGAAGTGGGGTAGGGGTAATGGAGTACAGGAACATGGTGGTGATGAGAGTTGACAATGGTAATGGGATTGGTGCTGAATATTATATTATGTTTAAAACTCATCAATAACTTTGTAAACCACAGTTATTTAATTAAATTAAAATTGAATTTTTTTTTGTTATTTTCAAGAGCATCAGAACTGGTGGTCTTCAGTGGGAAGTTTGCTTCTGGGAGTGGAGATGGGGGATAAATCAGGGAAGGGAACACTAGGACAAAAGTGGAGGAAAGGGGCCAGAGAGTGGCTCAAGTGGTAGGGTGTTTGCCTTGCACCTATCTAACCTAGGACCGACCATGGTTAGATCCCCTGGCATCCCACATGGTCCCCCAAGCCAGGGGCGATTTCTGAGCACATAGCCAGGAGTAACCCCTAAACGTGGCCCAAAAACCAAAAAAAAAAAAAAAGTGGAGGGAAAAACTGTGTGTTATAGAGGTAGGTTGGGGAGCAAAAAAAAAACTGGAGAAATTGGTGGAAGAAGTGGGTATGATGAAGGGATGGTGTTGAAACATTGTACATTTAAAATGTAAAAATGAATAACTTTGTAATACTGTAATACACTGCGATGTAATAAAAATCGTCATGAAATGCTATTTATATTTGCATTCAATTGGTATAGTGTTGTTTTAACAGAATAAACATAAAGAATAAAAAATTTTAGTTTTCTATTTTATATTAAGTATCAATATGTGCACTCCATGGAAGAAAAGTTGTAAAGGTGTTCTAACTAATTTTAAGCACTAGAAAAGTATTTTGAGATCCAAAAGTTCAAGGCTCGCTAATAATGGTGACAATTCAGTTTATTGCTATCCCAAATATCAAAATTGATTCTTCTTCTAAATAGTTTCACTATTTAGCAAAAACAATTTTAGTTGATTTGTTAGTGTGCTTTAGATCTTTATGTAAAGAGATGTCCAGTATTATGATAATAATAAATTTAGGCTCTAATAGGAGAAAGACATTTATTTATTTTAACTTCATTAAAATACAGTGATTTACAATGTTTTACTTCATGCATACATGAATAATCCAATACCACACCCACTATCAGAGCACTCACTTTCCATCACTGGGATCCCAAAGGCTTACCCCTTGATCTATCATCCCCCCAAACTCAGTTCTATAACCAACCCTCCAGTTTTGTTGCCTTAGGCCATTTGTTGCTCTCTTATCTTTAAATCATACATATGAAATAAGCTATTCCATATAACATTGATGTATATTCCTTCACTTCTGACTCATTTCACCAAACATCATTTACTCTAGTTTCATCTATGTAGTGACAAATTGGATTATTCTATTTTTTTACAGATGGATATTATTTTTGATAGAATTTCTTACAGTTTCATATCTTTCTATCATCTATTTATCTATCTATCTATCTAGATCTATATATCTATCTTACAACTTCTATATCCATTTATCTGTAGTTAGCATTTGGATTTTGGCTATTATATTGAGTTCTGCAATGAATATAAGTGTGCATATATGCTTTACAATGAATAGTTTTTGTGTTTGGGGGGTAGGTGTCAAGAAGTGCTATCTCTGGGTCACATAGTAGTTCAATACCAGAATACATTTTAAATAATAAATATATATATAATTTAAAATAAAATCCAAATATAGACACAGCAAAGTTTAGGGAAAGCTCTCACTGGTCTTGCTAAATGTAAACATAAGTCCTCTGACTAGAAGAACAAAAAATAAGTTTCTTGATAATAAATCACTCCAAGAATAGCTTCTAAGATTATGTAGAAGGGTCCAGAAGGACAGTGCAGGATTCAGTCTCTTGCATTTCCTAAAACTGACCCCTTATAATTCCCAGAACCACCTGGTACCCTGAGCACCACTAGAATTAATTCCTAGGCACAGAGATAGAAGTAGTTCACCACCATCTCTAGGTGTGACCCAACCCTTCTGTGTCCTCCCCCCAATAATGAAAGAAACAATGCAAAATAAAATAATATAGATAATACCATAAAAACAATTGGTCACCATAATTTCAATAAAAAACTGCATGAGAGATTTTGTTTTGCTAGCCTGTAAACATTGTTTAGATCAGCAAAGAATGTTCAAAACTTAGTTGAAAATGACTACCTCCATATTCCACATTTCATCAGAATGGCAATTAAGTTCTGCGAATAACGCAAGGTTTGAATAAAGAAAAATTCCTTCCATCCACGAAGAAACGCATAATAGCAGTATAACTAAGTTAAATAAACACGATTCATATAAATAACATTAGCAACAATAAAGGATTTCTGAAAAAGTTATCAGAATAGTGATAATGCAAATGAAAAACATCTTGAAAGCAATGTCTGTCTGGTTAAAAATAATTGAGCATTGCTAAACATAAAATATTTATTAGAACTTTAAAAAGAGGAACATCAACAAGAGCTGATAGCAATCTAAATTTATGGACTTGCTTGTTGCAAAATATTTATCTACTCATATGAGAGAAGTGCTTATGTAAAAATGTATACATCAAGACAGTAAAATTCCAATCATAATTGATGAAGTTTCAACTGCTTTTTTTTTATAAAATAGTTTTAATAATTTACTTAAATGTGAAATTTAAGACTTTGAAAATAATGTAATAGGTTTTGTTGATTTCATGAACCAGGAAGAAAAGACATCTGAAATAATTTATTAAAATTTACTGTTGACACCTGAGAAAAATGGTATTTCCATGAAAGCTTTATTGGATTTTATACAAATAGTGTCTGTTGCTAACTAGGGAAAGAGTGTACAGTTTCAGCCAAATTTGGAGGAAATTTGAACGTTTTAATTTGGCATCACTGAATTCAATTATCCCTGAGTGAAGCAATAAAATGCATATGGCAAGCAAGTAATTATAAGTGTTTTCTTAATTTATCACCATATATCATATAACATCAGGAAGAAATTACAATTTAGCTGAGGATTTGGAAGTGGAGACAATAAAAATTAGAATGGCTGGGCCATGATTCTAGAGTTTCAAAAACAGTTTGAAAATAATTCCAAATTTATCAGTTGTAAAAAAATTGCAGAATAAAAAAATGTTTAAAGAAATATTTTAAGAATTTCATATTAAGCAATTTATTAATTAAAATGTCAACTATATATATTTGTTTTGAGGCCACCCCCGATGATGGTTAGGGGTTACTCCTGGCTCTGCACCCAGAAATTACTATCTGGCCATGTGCCTGGAACCACATGGGATGCTCGAGATTGAATGTAATGTAGAAGGCAAATGCCCTACCTGCTACAATAATATATTTTCTTTTTTTATCTGTCTGTTTGGGGCCATACCTGGCGACACTCGGGGGTTACTCCTGGTTCTGTGCTCAAAAATCGGGATTATATGGGTCAGCCGTGTGCAAGGCAAATGCCCTACCTCTGAGTTGCCACTTCGGCCCCAATAATATATTTCCTTAATAGTCCTGCTAAGCAGATGATCAAGGTCCCCAAATCTTAAATACTAACCTATAAAATAAAAGGAAGATGATGTCTATAGATATAAAACAAACCCTTTAAAATATGACAAATTGAATAAGAGAAAATACTGTGAAGAATTTAGAAATAAATTTGCTGCTTAATGCCAAACGTCAATTTTTTTTTGGTTTGGTTTTGGTTTTGGGGTCATACCTGGTATTCAAGGCTTACAACATGCTTTGGGCTCAGGATCACTCTTCGTAGTGCTCAGGGATCTTATGTAGTGTTATAGGTCAAACCAACATAGACTACATGTCAGGCAACTTCCCTCTCCACTGTACTATCTTTCCTGAGTCCCCAAAAGATATTTTTTTAATTTAAGTGTTTCTAGATGTACGGCTAAAAAAGCTGTGGTACATATACACAATGGAATACTATTCGAATGAAGTCGGAAAGTTTTCCTATACATGGATGGCCATGAAAACTATGATGCTGAGTGAAATAAGTCAGGGAGAGAGAGATAGACACAGAATTATCACTCACCTGTGGTATTTAAGAGAAATAAAAGATATTTTTGTAATAATGCCCAGAGACAATACAGATGTGGGCTGGAAGGACTGGTCCACGATATGAAGCTTACCACAAAGAGCGGTGAGTGCAGTTAGAGAAATAACTAGGCTATCAATTATCATGACAATGCTAGTGATTGAGATAAATAGAATGCCTTTCTCAATGACAGGCAGGGTGGGGGAGGGAGATGGGGGGGCATTGGTGGTAGGAAAGTTGCACTGGTGAAGAGGGGTGTTCTTTTTTATGACTGAAGCCCAACTACAAACATGTTTGTAATCACGGTGTTTAAATAAAGATATTAAATACATAAATTCAACCGTTTCTTTAATAAACTTTGTTCTTTAGTATATTATTAATGTTAACCTACCCCTTATTAGGCAAAATAGTGCTTTGAAGCTCTGTACATTAAAAGTTGATAATTGATAAAAGACATTTTGTACATCAATACAATATTAAAACAGAGATTTTGTGATACATTTAATAAGATAAATTATCTATATAAAAATCTCCAATATTTTACAAGTCAAGAAAATTCTTAATTAGTTGCTTGATGATTCTGCAGAAGCTGAGAAATAAATATACTCTAGGAACAATATTTTAAAATTCAAAATATGTATATTTATGGAGTCATTCACAGACTCCCAACTAATGACATGTGGTTGAAAGAATTTGATCTGGTTTGTATGTCAGAGTATACTCAGAGAGCATCATTGAATTAGCAATTGCTACATATTTTTCAGTGCATCAGTCATTTCTAAAAAAAAATTAATAAATGGTTTGGGAATTATTAGGATTATTTTAGGATGAGTTTTAACTCAGTTTTAATTAATTCCAAACAAGCAAGTGTATGATATGGTTTAGCTTTATGAGTAAATAAAATATAGTATAGAGTGTAAGATGTTTTCCTTGCATGTAGCCAACCTGGGTTCAATTCCTATCACCTGGTTTAGTCCCTGAGTACTGCCAGAAATTATCTTTGAGCATAGAGCCAGAGTAAGACCTGAGCATCTCTGGGTGTGGCTCAAAAATCAAAAAGGACTAACTTTTAATAACTATTTAGTTTATATAAATAAACTTCTTATTAAATATTTTATATGCCCAAGTTTTGTATTAGTTTATCTTCTAATTGCATTGGGAGAAATGTACATTATACAGTTAAGTAACATTGAGAACCTGGTTGCCTTTTATCTAATTTTATTTAGTGTTTCTAGTACCTTGTCACTTGCAGGCATTTGATTTGATAGAAGGTTTAAAAAATCAAATTGGATAGGTGTTATCTCTGGTAGATAGAATACAACATGACTTCCCATCTTTGACATATTCCTATGATTGATTATAATAGTAGATCTTTAATACTGAATTGACCTATACTCATAATAAGTCTATGCAATGATAGTGCTTTTTAAAAATACATCTGGATTTAATCATTCTTTTAGTCTTTTAAATAAATATTATATCCATAACTCAAAGCACGACTGGTTAATAGTATACTTATCTGTGTATTAGGGTTAATCAACAGTTTTGAGTTCGAAGGAACTATTGAGCCAATATAGATTTAATGCATTTTTGGTTCAGTTTTTTGATAACCATGTCATGGTGATCAGCTATGGTTTTTAGCCTATATAATTTTATATTATTGAGCTTACTATTTATATTGTGATAATATATAATATTCATTAATATACAATATGTTATATGTTATATTATTTATATTTTTGAGCTTATTAGTTGAACACTGTGTTCTAATACCTAGGAAATAATTCTTAAAATAATTTCCTTGAGAATGCATGTACATGCAACATTTTTCTATAAATCTTTGTCTTAAATGATTACAATTCCCAATAGTGAAAAAAATTGTATTGAGCTAATTCACATTATAAAATACATTTTTTTTAGCTTTTACTAGAAATACCTGAGTGCTTGAAAGCTAGCGGGGTATACCTTGCAGTGTATGGGGTGCCCTGAGGTGCATCTTGCAGTGCGTGAAATAAGAATTGATCTCAGGATTTCATGTGTGCAAGGCTTGTGCCCTACCACTTGCACCATATTCTTGAATTAAAATTTGTTTTTTTTCTTTTAAAATAAACTACTTATTAGTTTGTAAAGTAGTGACAAGTCATGCAGCTATAGCCTCATCTAGTTGCAGAATATTTTTATCACTTACAAAATGTGACTCATCTGTCACTTCCTAATGTCACTTTTCCCTCAATCCGTGGCAGCCATTAGTGCACCTCTTGTCTCTATGGGTTTTCCTGGACATCTTACACTTGTGAAACCACACAAAACTCTACCTTTTAGCACCTGACTTCTTTCATTTATAAAACTAAAGGTTATTGTGCTAAATGAAAAGCTCAAACTCAAGCCTAATCCATATTATAAAATTTATCATTTCATTCTCTTACATGAATAAAGTTCAACTGAATGTGGGTATCACATTTTCTTTCTTTATCCTCTCTTGGTTTTTTTTTTCCGGCCACACCCATTTGATGCTCAGGGGTTACTCCTGGCTAAGCACTCAGAAATTGCCCCTGGCTTGGGGGGACCATATGGGACGCCGGGGATCGAACCACAGTCCTTCTTTGGCTAGCACTTGCAAGGCAGATGCCTAACCTCTAGCGCCACCTCACCGGCCCCTCTTTATCCTCTCTTGAGAGACATTAGGCTTATTTTAATTTTTTTCATGATAAGGAATAATGCTAATAATTCATATAAAAGTATTTTGTATAAAAAGTTTTATTTTTTATTTTTAAAAAGTCTGAATTGACAGTTTTTATTTTTTTTTTAAAAGAAGACACTTTCTCTAATTTACTATAAATAGCTCTATACTTTTGCTTCAGGTTTTCTCTCCAAGATTTCTGAAATGATATCTTTATCTGAAAGATATAGTCTAATTTTGAATTGTACCCAGGGGTTAGCCTATAAGATAAACCCTACAGCTATTCGTTAACTTTGGAGAACTTACCTAATTCTTGTCAATTAATAGTTTAGAAACAACCACCACAACAATATATCTCAAGATTTTTTTGTCCATGAAAATTTTCTAAACACAGTCAAAGAACTATATGGGAAGTAAACTGGGCTTTTTTATCTTACTTTCTGGAATCCCTAGACTGAATCAACCCATTCCATTTTTTTCTTCATGTCCATAACATTAACTTATGTTTAATTCAATGAATTTTCAGAGAATTGCTCCAAATCCATAAGGAAATGGATCCCAGATGAAAAGGGAAGAGAGTTTCTAGAACATGTACCCTAAGGAGACTTTCTCTAATTATAGAAACCAAGGTGGCCTCACTCACAGTCTATGGTCTTTCAGCTGTTTCTCTGACCCTTTGGCAGTTTTGAGAGAGGTAGCCTTAAGTGGGCTGAGGCAGACAGAAATATAGAAGGCAAGAAGGCCCTATCACCCAAGGGAAATCTGAAAGTTTCCCCATCTGAGTTCAGCTCACCTCAGCAGACACCATACCTGACGGGTTTTGCTAAATGGGAACCGTGAAAGTTTTGTTTCTTGGTTGCTAAAGGCCATTTGAGCAGAGATATGGTGAGCAGTGGAAAAAAGACATTCACTGGCAGTCCATTGGCAGGTTGGAAGAATGTAGAGTCAAATTCCCAAAGCAGACAATTTTGTGAAAGCATTTATATACTCTCTTTTTTTGTTTTTGATTTAGGGCCAAATTGGCAGTGCTCTGTGGATGAGCCCATCTTGGTGATCAGTCAGGAGTTGCTTTCAGTTTGGATCAGGAGCATGATAGAGAGTCAGAGATCTAACCATAGGCATAGTGTGTGTGTTCTGGACCTTTGAATCTTTTTGGCTTGTTTTGAATCCTTTTGTGTGTGCAGTTAAAGGTACAATTTCTTGATCAGATAGGAGGCCTTACATTTAAAAGCATAAAAAACTGCTTTTTTGTTTTTTCGTTTTGAGGCCATACCAGGAGGCGCTCAGGGGTTACTCTTAGCAGGGGAGGCTAACATATGGGATGCCCCGGATCAAACTCAGGTCGGCTGCATGGAGGGCAAAATCTGTATCTAGTGTGCTCTGGCTCCAACCAAATTGCTTTTTTATTATGCATGATTTCCAATATTGTAGGATAGTTCCCATTTCTCTACATCTCCACTAACACGTTTAAACATTCATCTCTCACTCATAGATGTGGTATTTGATTGGGACTTTTACTCCTGTTTCCCAGAGCAATGACGTCGACATTTTTTTAAAAAATCGCTGCTCAGCATTGGTTTATGGACCAGTGGTGGAAAACCCCTGCCCAGCAACATACTCCTTGGATAAATGCCTACTCATAATTTTTGGCTTATTTGGTTATTTTTTTATTGTGTTGTCTTGTATGTTAAGTTGGAAGAGTTAGTTGGCCATTCTGAAGATAAGTCAGTTGTCTGATATATGATTGTCACTTGATTTAAAAATATTTTTCCTACTTTGTGGATTGTTTTTGAAAAAACTTGATAGTTTCTTTTGAAGCTAAAAAGTTTTAGATTTTTGACAAAGACAAATTTATCTAATTTTTATCTGAGTATTAGCTTTTATATCTAAGAAGATATTGTTTAATTAAATGTTGAAAAGATTGTGACTAGAAAGTTAATATAATGGGAAGGGAACTGTACATGACTGACCTGGACTTTGATCCGGTGCACCCCAAATAATCTCTCAAACTACAACAGGAGTGATTCCTGAGCACAAAGCCATGAGAGCAGTCAGATGTGGACAAAACTTTTAAAAATCATAAAGATTTAATCATGTTTTCTTTTAGCCATTATATGTTACCTTTGGTTTATTGAGTTCTTTTGCTTTTTCTTCAGTTTTCTTTGGTTTTGTTTTGGGACCATACCTGGCTATTTTAGAGGGCTTTCTCCTTTTTTTTTAATTAAATGTTTTATTTTTATTGTGATTTACAGAGTTGTTCACAGTTAAATTTTAGACATGCAATGTTTTAGCACCAATTCCACCACGAATGTTAACCTCTCTTCATCAATATTCCCAGAGTTCATCCCATACTACCATTCCCTGCTCCCCACTCCGGCCTGCCATTCTAACAGGCACCTTTTAAAGTTTGGTTGTTAAAGATTGGGTATTACGATTTTATTGTTGACTCTGTGTTCTGGATATTTAATTGTCCTTTCTTTCTTATTAATATATTTATTTAAGCACCATGATTACAAACATGTTTGTATTTGGGTTTTAGTCATAAAAAGTACACCCCAAGACTATACTTTCAGGGATCATTTCTATAATATGTAAGTAGAGAAGTTTCTCTGATCATGTAGAGTACCCGAAGCCACGGAGAGGAGACAGAGTGTCCTCATCTGAGCATGAAACCAGCTCTAAGTGTTGTTTCTGAGACTGCCTTTGGCCATAGATGATCGTTCTTCCCTTCCTTTGGAAGGGGCAGAGGGAGAGAATGCAGTCTGAGTGGTAAAAAAAAAAAGTACACCCCCCCTTCACCAGTGCAACCTTCCCGCTACCAATGCCACCTATCTCCCTCCTCTTATACCCACTGCCTGTATTTGAAACAGGCATTCTCATTGTTGTTGTTCTATGATCTTTGTTGATGTAGTTCTTTCTCTAACTGCACTCACCGCTCTTTGTGGTAAGCTTCATATCATGGCCCAGTCCTTCCAGGCCTCATCTCTACTATATCTGGGTATTATTAACATACTGTCTTTTATTTTTCTTAAATCGCACAGATGAGTGAAACTATTCTGTGTCTATCTCTCCCTCTGACTTATTTCACTCAGCATAACAATTTCCATGTCCATCCACTTATAGGAAAATTTCTTGACTTCATTTTTCTTGACAGCTGCATAGTATTCCATTGTGTATATGTACCAGTTTCAATAGTCACTCATCTTTTGTTGGGCACCAGGGTTGTTAACAGATTCTGGCTATTGTAAATAGCACTGTAATGAATATAGATGTGCAGAAGCATTTTGTATTGTGTTTTTGTGTCCCTCGGGTATATCCTAGAAGTGGTATAGCTAGATCATATGGGAAGCTCAATTTCCAGTACTTTGAGAAATCTCCATATTGTTTTACAGAAAGGCTGAACTAGGGCCCGGAGAGAGCACAGTGGTGTTTGCCTTGCAAGCAGTCAATCCAGGACCAAAGGTGGTTGGTTCAAATCCCTGTGTCCCATATGGTCTCCCGTGCCTGCAGGAGCTATTTCTGAATAGACAGCCAGGAGTAACCCCTGAGCAACACCGGGTGTGGCCCAAAAAAACAAAAAGAAAAAAAAAAAGAAAAGAAAAGAAAAGAAAGGTTGAACTAGACAGCATTCCCACTAACAGTGAATGAGAGTTCATTTCTCCCCTCATCCCCTCCAGCACTGATTGTTCTTGTTCTTTGTGATGTGTGCCAGTCTCTGTGGTGTGTGATGATACCTCATTATTGTTTTGATTTGCATCTCCCTGATGATTAATGATGTGGAGTATTTTTTTCATGTGTCTTTTGGCCATTTGTATTTCTTCCTTGAGAAAGTGTCCATTAATTTATTTTCCCCACTTACCACACATTGACTCATTAAACATACCTCCATTAAATCAAGAGAATAGAAACTGTAAGGCTTACTTCTGGTTCTGCCCTGAGAATCAATCCTGGCTGGCTAAGGGATCATATGGGGTGTTGAAGACTGAAAAAGGATCAGCCAGGTGCAAGGCAAAAATCTTACCCACCGGGGCCGGGCGGTGGCGCTGGAGGTAAGGTGCCTGCCTTACCTGCGCTAGCCTAGGAGACGGACCGCGGTTCGATCCCCCGGCGTCCCATATGGTCCCCCAAGCCAGGAGCGACTTCTGAGCGCATAGCCAGGAGTAACCCCTGAGCGTTCCCGGGTGTGGCCCAAAAACCAAAAAAAAAAAAAAAAAAAAAAAAAATCTTACCCACCATGATTTCCTTCTATCCCTTTAGTCTGTTTTAAGGTCATTTTTATATAGTTGCAACAGGGGGCCAACTTCATTATTATGCGTATTATAGACAATCATTACAGCACTACTTATGTCATAGAATGTAATGTTCCCTGTTGAATTTTCTTGACCCCGTATTGCAAATTAATTGACTGCTGATGTATGGATTTGTTTCTGGATTCCTAATTCTAAGCAACTGACCTATATGTTTTTTTCTGTTATGCCAGTATTATATTGTTATTATTACAAGATGATCATACGAAGTTTTAAAATAGAAAGTATGAATTCTACAAATTAAAAAATATTTTAGCTGTTTATGGCCCCTTTCACCAGTGCGTTTTGTTGTTGTTTGGGAGCCAAACCCAGCAGTGTTCTTGGCTTACCCGTAGCTGAAGGATCACTTCTGGATGGCTCAGGGAATCATATGGGGTACCATGGAACCAACCAGGATTAGTCTTGTGCAAGGCAAATGCCCTACCCACTGGACTATTGCTCTGGTCACAGCATTTACATGAGATTTTTTTTGGTTTAATTGTACATTTATCATAAATAACAGCAGTTAAAATTTCAATGTGAGTTTTCAAAGCCTCCATGTTCCTCTCCCAAGTGATTCAACCATGTTTGGTCCAACATCCACCATCCTTGACATTCTAAGATATTAAACAACTGCCTATAATTTTTTACCACAGCACCTCTAGAAAGACTTTTTGCAATGGTTGAGAATTGAATCAAGTCAAGTCAAGCAGTCTTGAACATCTTGTCTTCCAGATACTCGCCAGATGGGCCAATAATGAAAACTAATGGAAAATGGAGCATTTCATTCTATTTTTCTTTTTCTATTTCATTCTTTTTTCTTACATTACCATGATATCCACAGTTAAAAAGTTGTTCATGGTTGAGTTTCAGTCCTACAATTTTTGAACACCCATATCTTCACCAGTATATACTTCCTGCTACTAATGTCCCCAGTTTTCCTCCCATCTTCTAAGCCTGCTTCTCAAGCAAACACTTCTTATTTTTCTTTTTAGGCACTGTGGTTTGCAATACTGTTACTGAAAGAGTATTATATTTATCACTTTCCCTCTTGTAAGCACAAAGCTCTTGTCTACAGTGATTAATTCCAGACAAATGCACTCTCCTCCCATTACCCTTTGTGGCAAACTTCTTACTATGAACCAGTTCTCCTGGACCTCTTTCCTATTATCTTTGGGTATTATTTTTATTTTTTTATATCTTGAAAATGATTGTTATCAGTCTATATCTGTTCCTCTGACTCATTTCACTCAGCATAATAGCCTCCATGGATCTGGGAGAATCCATTCATGCATAAGCAAATTTTATGACTTTATTTTTAATGGCTGCATAGTATTCCATTTTATAGGTAAACCATAGCTTCTTTATCCATTCATCTGTTCTTGGGGCATTTAGTTTGTTTCCAGATTTTGGCTATTATGAATAGTGCTGCAAGAAAGATAGGAGTTTAAGTGCCTTTTCTGCATTGTATTTTTGGGTCTCTAAGTGTATATACCCAGGAGTGATATTTCTGGGTTATATAGAAGCTCGATTACTAGTTTTTTGAGGAATTTCTTATGTTGTTTTCTGGAAAGGCTGGATTAGTCAACATTTCCATCACAATGAATGAACGTCTGAAAAATTTTCCCCCATTTATTCCAATGCTGATTTTTGTTGTTCTTGTGATGAGTGCCAGTGTCTTTGGTGTGAAATGGTATCTCATTGATTTAATTTGGATTTCCATGATAATTACTGGTAAAGATCATGTATTCATATGACTTTTGACCATTTAAATTTATTCTTGAAGTTTTTTGTCATTTCTTTATTTTTTGATGGGTTGGACTTTTTTTCTTGCAAAGTTCTGCTAGTGCTTTATGTATTTTGTATTTTGGATATTAATCTTTTTTTTGTTTTATGGGCTATATTTGGTGGTGCTCAGGGGTTACTCCTAGCTCTGTACTCAGAAATTATTTCTATAAAGCCTGGAGAACCATAGTAGGTTGTTGCATGTCAGCCCCTGAAGAGGTTGACTGATGGAGGGATGGAGGATGAGCTCTTTCCCCTCCAGCTTGGAGCACGCGTCTGCCACCCTGTTCAGCCAGCGGTTCTGAGATGAAGCGGCGGGTAAACAGCTCTCAGACAGTCAGGCTTGTGGAAATATTAGCTTTATTCGATGTACAAGACTGAAGTCCAAAGCCTCAGCATCAGTTCCAATCAAAAGCCCCTCACCTTCCACAGACCCTTGTTTTTATCCCCCAGAATCAGGTACCACCCAATGGTGGGATCAGGTACCACCCAATGGTGGGAGCAAAATCAGGTACCACCCTAGGGTGGGGGCAGAATGCCAGGTCACACCCTAGAGCGGGGCACAATCACTGATCAGGGTAGGGTCAGTAACATAATAATCCCATAAAATGTTTACATACACAAGAGGTCAGCTGCATGCAAGGCAAATGCCCGATCTGTTGTGCACTTGGGCCCCTGAATATTATTTTTTATTGAATGAGCAGTAAGCAAATAATTTATTCTAGTCCGTGGGCTCTCTTTGTATCCTGATCATCATTTCCTTTGATATTCAGAAGCTTCTGACTTTAATAATCTCCCATTTGCTTATGGTTGTTTCCTCTTCCTTGGTCAGTGTCATTTCATCTTTAAAGATGCCTGCAGTTCAGTGTCATGGAGAAATCTGCCTATGCCTTCCTTTATGTACCTCTAGTTTCAGGTGTAATATTGAGCTTATTTATTCATATTTCTTTTACTTTTATAGATGGTATCAGGCATTTCAGACAGACCCGTTTTCCTTGCCCCACTTCATAGTTTTTTTGCTCTTTTATCAAAGATTAACTTATCAGTTAATCTTTTAATCAGTTGAGAGTCTGTCTTTATATTTTTAATTCTATTCCATTTTTCAGAGCATCTTTCTTTTTTCCAATTTCTTTTTTTAATTACTACTTCTTTTGAGTGCAATTTGAAGTTGGGAAAAGTGATATCACCCATCATCTTTTTTCCAGGGTTGCTTTGGCTGTTTGGCTGTGTGTAATTGTTCCAAGATGATGAATTTCAGGAGTGTTTGATATATTTTTTAAATATTATAAGTATCCTTATAGATATTGCTTTAAATTTGTATGATACTTTGTAGAGTATTTCCTTTTTTTTGATGATATGTTAATTCTCCCAATCCAAGAGCAGGAGTTATTTTTTTATTTCCTTGTGTCCTCTAATTCTTGATGAAGTGTTTTGTAGTTTTCTTTGTATAAGTCTTCCACCTCTTTCGTTAAGCTGATTCCTAGATATTAAATTTAGAGGGCCCTGTTGTAAACAGTTAATTATTTTATTTCTCTTTCTTGTATTTCATTACTAAATAGTGAACTATTAACATAGGAAAACCATGGATTTTTGCATGTTAATTTTGTAGCCTTCCACTCTATTATACAGATATATTATTTCTAGGAGCTTTTTTGTAGAGTTCTTAGAATTTTCTAAATACAGTATTGTGTCATCCACAAATAGCTAGGACTTGACTTCTTTTTCTCTAGGAATGACCTTAATATCTTTTTCTTGCCTAATTGCTATGGTAATAACTTCTAATGTACTATATTGAATAGAAATGGTGGTAGCAGTCAACCTTTATTTTGTTCCTAATCTTAGATGGAAGGCTTATGATTTCCCCTCCATTGAGTATGTCGTTTTCTGTGTGCTTGTGGTAAATGGCTATGAATTTGTTGAGCAAAGTCCCTTCAGTTTCCATTTTATTGAGATTTTTTAACATAAATGGGTGCTGGATATTGTTAAATGCTTTATCAGCATCTGTTGAAAAAAATTTGTGATTTTTATTTTTCTTGTATTGATATGGTTTGGGGGCCACACTCAGTGATCCTCAGGGGTTACTCCTGGTTCTGTGCTCAGAAATCTCTCCTGGCAGGCTTGGAGGACCATATGGGTTGTTGGGGATTGAAGTCAGGTCCATCCCAGGTCAGCAGCGTGCAAAGCAAACACCCTACCACTATGCAATCACCCTGGCTCCCATTGCTTCTTTTTAGACATGATAATTTATTAAAATTTTAGATTCAAATACGTGAAACCCTTCAGATATCTTCAGTAAGTATACCTAGTACCTAATTTAAAAAAATTCATTTGGGTAAAAAAAAAAACTTTATATGTGCTTACAGTTAATTATGAAATAAACTCTGTTTTTAATTAAAGAGTCATGGCTTACAAAATTATTCATAATTGAGATTTAAGCATATAATGTTTCATCACCAATCCCATCATCAATATCAACTCCTAACACCATTACTCCTATAGTCCATCATCTCCAACAACCCCACAAACACCTTCCCCCAACCGCTGCCTGCCATCTTGGCAGGCACATTCAAGTTTGGTGGTCTTAGCTTGGATTTTATCTTTTTTAGTGTTTTTTTTTTTTTTTTTTTTTTTTTGGTTTTTGGGCCACACCTGGCAGTGCTCAGGGGTTACTTCCTGGCTGTCTGCTCAGAAATAGCTCCTGGCAGGCACAGGGGACCATATGGGACACCGGGATTTGAACCAACCACCTTTGGTCCTGGATCTGCTGCCTGCAAGGCAAACACCGCTGTGCTATCTCTCCGGGCCCTTTTTTAGTGTTTTTGAGTCTGTGCTTTGAATGTATAGCTATATTTCTCTCCCAAATCCCCAGTATAACAAAAGCCCATTACTTCTCTTTATCATCTTTCTTTGGCCTCAATTACTTTTCTTCTCTATTCTTTTCTTCCCTTTGCTCAGGGTGAGGATTATCTAGGCACCCATCCTTTAATACATTACATTTTTCAATACAATTAATTTATTTATACAGATCTTGTCTTTCTTCTTCTGACTTACTTCACTCAACATATCTTCTGGTTTCTCCATTGTTTCTTTGAGCTTATTAAACATCCAAAGCACTTTCTTTCTAAAATCTTTTTCAGAGAGATTATATTTAGAAACATATTTCTAGAAGCATATTTCTAGTTGATTTCAAGGCTCCTTTTGTTTTGTTTTGTTTTTTTTGGGGGGGCCACACCCGTTTGATGCTCAGGGGTTACTCCTGGCTAAGCGCTCAGAAATTGCCCCTGGCTTGGGGGGACCATATGGGACACTGGGGGATAGAACCACAATCCTTCCTTGGCTAGTGCTTACAAGGCAGACACCTTACCTCTAGCCCCACCTCACCGGCCCCAAGACTCCTGTTTTTTTCTACCTCCCATAATGGGTCTTGGTGCTGTTTTCCCATGGTTCCTGTAATAATGCCAGGGAGGATTCTTGAGAAACTTGGTGGATGGTGATAATTTCTTTTCCCTATCAGAGATATTCACTTATATTTTGGTGTTCCTGTGTAATTGTTTGGAGTCTTTTCACTAGTTTAAGAAATGCATTATTTGGCCTAAACTTACTGCTACTCTATGATTATGGTTCTATTGTTTCTTGCTCCCACAGTTAGTTTTGTGGGATTGCTGATTGGAGTAAGGGTTAATATACCATTATGTCTTGTGGTTGGGTTAGCCAAGCTACCCTATTGAAAGTTCAGTAGTACACAAGACAAAAATGTGGTTTTTATGGAATATGGGGAGGGACATTATCTGGCAACTGCATGAGTGGTTTTGTGCTCTGGAATCCACACCCGCTGCTGATTTGACTTGTGAAGGGAGCCAAACATTTGCTCCTTGAGTTTGGGTCCCACTGGGTCCCACTGGTTCAATTTCACTGGGTTCTGCCAAGTACTGTGAGGTCACTTGAAAGGGTGAATGACCTGGTGGTCACCACAAGATACCAGGAAGTCCTGCCAAGGCACTTCACCCGACAAGTTGCTCTTGGTGAAAGTGGGGTGTTTAAAGAGGCACAGAAGGTCACCTGTTCTGCTCATTCTGATAGAAGCTCCTGGTTTCAACTCAATTTCAGGCTGTTAGTTTTCAGGATCATTTCAGAGGTGGAGATTGAAATATTCATATTAGAACAAATCAAATACCATGAAATTTCTGTTCTCACCAAGATCCAGTTTTCTTTTTCTTCCTTAAATAAACACTCTTCACATTGCTGCAAACCTTCAGTTAATCCTGAGGTTCTGAAAATGTTGAATCAATTTTTTTCTTATTGTTTTAATGAAGGAAACAGTTTGACAACTTTAATTTTCCATTTTCATTGGCATCACTCAAATTGTGCTAATTTAGCATTTTAGTCTCTCTTTGATTAGTTTTTCCAGAACTTTGTCTCACTATTAATAACTAAAAATATAGAATTCATTAATTTGCCTGTTTCCCTTTTCCAATTCATTAATTTTAATAATTCTTTCTTCATATGCTAACTAAATTTATTTTCTTATCCTTTTTCACTTCTTAAATGAATATTTAGTTTTTTTTATTTTGACTCTTCTCATTTTTTAAGATAAACGACAAAAACTTGAATTAACCTTTAAAATTACCTTGAAACCTCACTGCTCTTAACATTGTTTGGATACACGCTGTTAAAATTATTTTTCAGCCTGTAGTTGCAATGGTATTTATTTCTTTTACTTCAACTTTATTTCTGAGGTACTCAAAATACTATAAGTGATATTTATTATTTTATAATACACTTATTTTATTTCATTGTATTATGTCAGTGTGTCAATGAAATCCTACTTTTGGGGGAGGGAGCCATACCCAACTGTACTCAGAGTTTACTCCTTGCTCTGTACTTATGGGGTACCTTTGATGTACTTAAGATACTACATGGGGTTCCAGGGATCAACTTGGCTCAGCCTCATGTGCAAGACAAATACCCTTATTGTATTCTTGTACCAGCCCCTGAAATTTTACTTTCTATAGAATTCATTTTTTATTGGTAACTTTTGAGATCACCCCTTTATAAAAATCTGTTTTATAAACATTTGAGAATAATAGTATCTTCTTTTCTTTCTCACTGTCTTTCACCATCTTACCTAACACATTAAATTTGTATTCAGTTACTCAATTTCCTTTTTTTGATGAATCAGATTGGGAATTATTCCTTTTTGAAAATTGATTTTATTTTATTTATGGATGCATTACAGATTTTAGATTGTACCTATTCAAAGTATACTAATTTTGTTTGCTTTTGTTTGGGGACTATGCTCTGCTGTCCTCTGGGGCAATTAAAACCAGTCCTGTGTTATTATGATCAGTTATGTCAACAATGTGATGCATTTTTTAAAATAAATTTATTAAAAACCAACAGGTCCTGTGGAAGGTAAGTGTCTTAACTCTATCTTTTGATTAGTGCAACCCATGTATACAATGGAAAAAGGACATATATATCATGTCACAAAGTTTCCCTTGACTTTTCTGAGTCAACTGTTCCCTAGATTCTCTAGCAGCAACTCTTCTGGATCAGTGTCTTAAATTTTAGCCATGGGCTAAAGAGACACTTTAGAGATTAAGGCACTTGCCTTCGTTGTGGCCAATTTGATTTCAATTCCCAGAACCATTGAGCACCCTTAGGTCACTCCTGATCAGATAGCCAAAAATAGTTTCTGTGTGTGACCTAAAACAGAATTATTTTGCCTGTTATTTTTAAATTTTCATCTTGTGATTACAGGTCTAATATTCAAATCTTTAGTTCATTTTGAAGGGTTTTTTTTTTTTTTTTTTTTTTGGCAGCTGTGAGAAACAGTTTCATTCTTTTACATATGGATATTCAATTTTACCAACAGGATTTATGGAAGAAATTTTCCCTTTTTCCAACTTTAGTTCTCCAAGTTTTAGTTCCTTTATAAACTGATTGTCATCATGTGAAAATATTTAATTCTGGGTTTCTAATTCTTTTTTTGTTTGTTTGTTTTGTTTTTTGGGCCACACCCATTTGATGCTCAGGGGTTACTCCTGGCTAAGTGCTCAGAAATTGCCCCTGGCTTGGGGGGACCATATGGAACACCCGGGGATTAAACCGCGGTCCATTTCATGGGTAGCACTTGCAAGACAGACACCTTACCTCTAGCGCCACCTCACTGGCCCCTGGGTTTCTAATTCTGTTTCACTGATTTGTGTATTTATTTTGATATCAATACCATACTGTTCTGATTACTGCAGTTTTGTAGTATTGTTTGAAGAAAATATACATGACAACTCCATTATCTTATTTTAGATCAGTTTTGTTTTGATCAAGATCTTCTGTGATTCCATGAGATTTTCAGTATTATTTGCTTTATTTCATTGAAATAATCATGGCTTTGATAGGGTTTAATCTGTAACTCCTTTCCTATATGCTAAACATGTGAAAAATTTTTACCAGGATGTGTCTGAATGTAGATATTTTCCATTTAATTTATCTAATATTGAAGCTTGTGTTTCTCCACAACTATTATGATTGCTTTTAGATTTTCTCTGATGGTTCCGCTCATCTACTTTCATCTCACCCCACTTCTCTGTAAATTCTATGAGATTTTCTTTTTCTTGAAAGACAGTTTAAATTATTAATTTACTTTCTTCAATGTTTAATATGCTCTGCACTTCCCCTATCGTTTAAAATTCTGTAATCATGGTTTCATCTCAAAATAAAATTGTCTTATCTTTGATTATTACTTTTTTTTGCAAATGCAATATATTCTCTAATCTCATAGAAGATATAAATTTGCTATGAAAGCATTTTTTTCTTTCTTGGAATAAGTTTATTTCAGAGGGAAGCATTTGTTCAGGTTCCCATTTTGCTTATTCTTTGGAGTCAGGTCTGGATTTGCAGATGAAGTCTGTCTGAGAAAGGACAGGTTTAATTTTTTTTCATTTCAGAGATGAAGAAAACGAAATGTTATGTTTCTGAGGACTTCATTGGCTAGTCATTCAGTTTACAAATGGGGAAGGTTTTAAGTTCAGAGAGGGAAATTTTCAGTGAGAAGTCACTTGGCAAAGCTCTCCCTGCATGAGGAGAATGTCCTTTTATCCACTCTATGTATGGGCACTGCCAGGCATTGTTCACAGTTCTTTCTGGCTTTATATTCTGGTAGTTCTCACTGTCTCTTGCCTTAATGCCAGCTCCTTGCCCTAGTTAACTGGATGAGGTCCAAGAGTGGGAATCAATGAGAATTGGGAAAGTTCTCTACCATTGAGTCTTTCAGAACAGGGACATATTGGAGTTCAATCCAGAATATTTTAGTTTTATATTAGACTTAGTATGGAAACACCATACTTCTCTTAATAGTTTGGTTATATCTCTGTGTACATGTTATCTTTAAGTGCATCTCAGGGATTTATTGGAAAATGCTTTAGCCAAGTGCTTCAAACATGGGCCTGAAGCAGGTCCTTCACTTCTTTTCTTTTTAATGACCCCCAGAGACTCCTAATGAAAGGTTTAACATTTTCAATGTTGCTTCTCTTTGCTTCATTCTATTTGTTTCATCGTCCATCTATCTACCAAGTCTTCCAATCATCTAATATTTATGAAGCAGTTAATAGTGAAAATTAGCTAAACTGTTCTGGATGCTTGATTAGATGGTAGGAAAAGACAGATATCATGCTTGTATTCCCAAGAAAGGTGTCCTGACCTGGGCTGAACTATTTTATAGCAGGAATACTTTAAAATGACCTGCATTCCTACACTCACTCAGGTATTTTGAATTTTAATGAGAAAGGAAAAATTCAAATTATTATCATTAAGTATAAGAATCACTGTGCAAACTACTCTCTACTAAATAAAAATGGGGGGGGGAGGAAAGAACCTATTTCAAAGTTTATTACAAATAGGGTCCTTCTTGTCCCAAATCATTCAATTCAGGTGTCTATTTCGATTATGTCTAGAGTCCTGAATTGAATTCAGAATTCTTTAAGCTCTTTAAGAATTCTCCTTTTTCATATCCTTCTATAATATGATGTTCTCAGCACACTTAGCACAGAATAGACCCTTCTAATGTACAACAGGAAGTAAAATTCAGATCACAAATGTGCCTTCCATCACTATATTGTAATATTTTCTTATATTTTGTTCAGCATATAAATCACTTTCTAGTTTGATCATTCTTAGTTTAATGGCAGTATGTGATTCTGTTATGCTAACCCTCCAAGTTATTAAGTTGTTCCTGTTCTTCTTAATATTTATTTACTTTTTCATGAATACAGTTCATAGGTGGTCTTTAAGAAGTTTTGTTTCCCAAATTTACTTCATGAGTGAATTTCAAAAAATGGTGATTAGGTTTAAAAAAGTTATTGCTCTTTGGGGGCTCATGATTGTATTTTAAATTATTTTTGAAAGAGATCCAGCTATGTGGCTACTCTCCTGAAATCTCCTTCAGAGGAGATGTGCTTACTTATTTGATTATTTTATTTGCTGGGGTTTTTGGAAGCCACGTCCAGTTGTGGGCAGGGCTTACTCCTGTCTCTGTACTCAGGGATTTATTCCTGAGGAGTTTTGGGGGACCATGTGTGGTGCTGGGGATCTATCCTAGATTGGTTGTGTGCAAAGTAAGCATCTTAGGGGTCCAAGTGGTAGCAGAGCAATAGAGCATTCGCCTTTCATGTGGCTGACTCAGGACAGATGCAGGTTTGATCCCCGCCATCCCATATGGTCCCCCAGACAAGGAGCAATTTCTGAGCACAGAGCCAGGAGTAATCCCTGAACACCACCAAGTGTGGCCCAAAACAAAACAAGTAAGCACCTTACCTGCTGAACTATCTCGAGTTCATTAGTTCACTTTTAAAGAAGCCAATCTAATAACAATTTGATAATTTTGTAGACACAAAACCAGAGCATATTTTTATTTAATGATTATCTCTTTCTTGTATTTACTATTTCTTTTTTTTAGGAGGGCTACACCTGGTGACGCTCAGCAGTTACTCCTGGCTATGAGTTCAGAAATTGCTCCTGGCTTGGGGGACCATATGGGATACCGGAACTCGAACTAAAGTCCATCCTGGGTCAGCCACGTGAAAGGCAAACGTCCTATTGCTGCGCCATCACTCCAGCACTTGTGTTTACTATTTCTAATTCATTTATAGTGAATTGTTTGGTATACCATCTCTCCCTTTGTTTGTTTGAGGTGTTTCAACAAACTATTTTTTTCTGTTTAGATAAGGTAGTCTTTCTGCATGTTTGTTCCTGGGGATGGAACCCAGATTCTTTAACATGCAAGGAATATGTTCAATTTTATTTTCCATTTTTGAAGGGATGTAGGGATTCCTAAATAGTTCTCAGTGGTCAGAACACTTCTACCTGAGAAACTCAGTCCATTTGGTCAAATAGGTCAATGCTAGGGCTCATAGATGCAGTGTTGCTTGGGTCCTATGGTGCTCAGGGCTACCCCAATGATTCTTGAAGACCCATGTAGTGCAGGATAAAAAAAAAACAACAACAACAAGGTTCTGTTCATGCAAAACATGTGCTCTGAATCTCTATCCTTCCTCTATGTACCCAAGAAAAGGAACTCTTAATCTTGGTCTTTGAGAGTTCACCAGCCCCATAACAGTGTTGTGAGGTTGGAGAGATAGTTCAAAGTTTGGAACATGTGTGACCTCTTTACCATATGTCCCTCCTCAACTCGAGCACTTCCATGTAGCTCTGGAGCATCATCAGATGAAGCCCTGGTGAACTTAGCTTTAAGTATACTAAGTATGCATTTACTATGTGTGTAAATGTGTTTTCTGTGTCACTGTGAATGTGTGTATATGAAGAATACAGACGTGTGTTCAATGCATCTCTGATTGTATATGTGTATGTATGCATGTGTCTATGTATAATGTAAAGGAAATTTTGAATTTCTTTAGAAACACAATGTCCACTGGAGGAAAATGTTAAGAAACCATTTTCTGTGCCTCCATAATTTGTGTGTGCCCACATTCAGCATTTGCAGTGAGCTCAACCTGTCCTTTGTCTCCTATTTGAAATTTCTTCTATTCTTAGCTTATTATTATATCTTGGGTAGAATAAGCATACTGCTTATCTTATATTAACCAAACTGCTTCATTTTGTACTGAGTTTATTATAATTTTTGCAGTCTATCACTTGTAAATATGGAATATACTTTTGGGTATGACCTGAGCTTTTTGTTGTTGTTGTTGTTTATCTTCTATTCAAATACCTTTATTGTTTCTCTTTCTCTCATTTGTGGAATTCTTTCTGTGAAGGCATGCATGATTGGGAGTTCTTAGGGATCCTAACAGACATGATGTTTGGGAGCTGCTCTCAGTGGTGTTAGAAGTGCCAGGGGTTGAACATGGGTCTCGAACCAGCAAAGTTCTTGCTCCAGCCTATTGAACTCATTGTGCCATGTGAAATTCTCTGTCATCAGATCTGCTCATGACTTTTAATTTTATCAAATCATAGATATAACAGAACCTGATTTTCCTTCCCATCATTTCAATTCGAACTCTTTAATAACTATTTTCTATGTTATCAATTATCATTGCTCTTCTGTCAGTATACCTGACATTTTGTTCAGTGCTGTTTCCTCCAAATTATTTCTAAATGCATTTTGTCAAATTCTATAAGAAATCTCTATTATTCTAGATGATCTTAAATCACAATAATATAATATCTCTACTTTCTGTTGAGAAATACAGTATACATTTTCCAAGATTCAAGTTCCAGTAAACTTTGGAGCTTTTATAATGTCATGTGCTATCTTTTATAATTAATTAATATTTAATTAATAATTTTATTATCAATTTGATCTACTTTCTAAATGATGTTTGATATTACTACATGTGCCAAGAGTATATTGATTTTTAAGGTATTTACCATGGGTCCACAATATCTAACCAGTAAACTTCTTTATGACTGGCAATAATATTGTGGATGAAAAAAATTAAATTTTCAAAGTTTGTAATCAGCTCTTCTGCAGCTTTCTATCTTTCTAATAACTATCACTATGGTTTCTTTTTCATGTCTTATTACATCAGCCATATATATCAATATGAGGTAAAATAGTGATGGTGACTGAACACTTATTTATTTTGCCATGATCATGAAAAATCTCTAATATTTTCTCATTAAAAAGGATGCTGGCATCCTAAAGCAAATCCTAAGTTAAGGAAGTGTCATTCTAGTCCTATTTTTTTTAAAAATAAATTTGACATCTATTGAAATGCATTTTGGCATCCATTAGGGTGATCATATGGTTCATATTATTTAATCTATTGATCTGATGTGTTATATTAATAGATACCCTTGTGCTGAACTTTCCTTGAATTGCTGGAAAAACCCTTTGTGGTCATGGTATTTTAGTCTCTTAATGTGCTGCTGAATACTATTCGCTGGGGCTGTGTTCTCAAATGATATTGGATCCTGTTCCCTTAAAGAAAAATCCGTATCAGGGCTTAAAATCAGAACTGCATTTGCCTTGCAAAATGAATTAGCAGTTTTTTTAAAACCATTTTTCTTATGTTAAAGAATAATTTCTGTAACATGGAAATGCAGTGTTCTGTAAAATTTGGATAGATTACTCCAGAGACTCTGGGGGTGGGGAACAAATAACCTTTTCAGGAGTGCAGAGGTTTGCTCTTTAATAACCTTCATTTCTTCCAGCTTCCCTGCTTGCTGATCTAACCTCCAGTTCTTATTGGATCAATTGTATTATTATTTTATATTTTTGTAGACTACCATCTGCTTAATTGATCATTTCAAACAAATTTGCTGTAGAATTGGATTCAATGTCCTTCCTCAATATTTTTAATTGCTTTTGATTCATTGTTATAATCATGTCCTCACTTCTGATTTTATTTGGGCTTCTTTTGTCTAGTGTGTTTTAACCAGAGGTTGGTCTTTTTTAATAGTGCTCTCAACCAGTCATTTCCTCTTGTTTATTTAAAATTACTTTATTTAAAAACACTGTTGCTTCCACGTTTTTTAAATCATACAGTTTTTTGTTTCTCTTTTACACTAATAATTATATTGATCCACTATTTGTGTGTATTCCATAATTTATTTATCGATACTAGTATCTTTCTTTTCTCCTGCTTGCAGGTTTCCTTGGGTGGAGAATCCTACTTTTCAGGATCTAAAACAGTAAAGTTTAGTTCATTGTGTTGAATTGCTTTTTAATTTAAAAAAACCTCTAAAACAGACTTGAATTTTATTTTATTTTTGAGTTTTGGGCCACAGCCAAAAGCTCTCAGAGATTAGTCCTGGCTCTATGCTAAGAAATCACTCCTGGTTGGCTTGGGGGACCAGATGGGATGCCTAGGATTGAACCCGGGCTGGTCCCACGTTGGCCATGTGCAAGGCAAATTCCCTACCCGTTGTGCTATCACTTTGGTCCCCAGACTTGAATTTTATAATTGATATTTTTCCAATTCCATAAGATGTTTTCACCAAAAATACACATTCATTTCCATGTATGCATGCTATTTTCATTAAAAAAAAAAAAACATGGTGAAAAAGAATCTATGAGTTTCCTCCAAATTGCCAATAAAATCAATAGCTCTCTGGCTCTGAGAGAGAGAGAGAGAGAGAGAGAGAGAGAGAGAGAGAGAGAGAGAGAGAGAGAGAGAGGGAGGGAGGGAGGGAGGGAGAGAGAGAGAGGGAGAGAGAGAGAGGGAGAGAGAGAGATATTAAAAAATTTAAATGTCTGACTGTAACCATTACTTTTTGTAATTCTGTGGAATTTCAGAAGGGTTCAAAGAACTTTGTCAACAATTTTGGGGCGGAGTGGCTTTTCAAGCAATGGGGCCAGGGTTACATCTAGAAATATTCTGCCAACTAGACTCAACCTGAGACCTGAGCCACATGGTTCAACGTTTAGGCTGGCGATGCAGGATGCTGGGGCCATGCAGTGTCCAGGATCCAACTTGGAACCCTTACCTCTCTCTCCAGATCAGAAAGTGGTAAGCTTTTCAAAGAGAGCTAGGAAGATGGTATTAGCAGAGAAGATTTTTCTTCCCAATTCTGGTGGAAAACACTATTGCTACTTTTATTTGGGGAAGGGGGAGTTGGGGCCACACCCAGCTATGCGCTCATAAATCACTCCTGGCTTGGGATATCATATGGGACGCCAGGGGATGGAACCGCAGTCTATCCTAGGTCAGCCGCGTGCAAGGCAAACGCCCTACCTCTGCACCACCATGGTCCCTCACTATTCTTACTTTTTGTCCTTGGTTCAGGATGGAGTGTGTTCCCAGTGTTTCGCATTGCCAGTTACCAGGATGTCTTCAACAAGTCAGACATTTCTGCCCCTGTCCCCAACTTTTTCACTCACAGATTCCTATAACTAAGGCATTATTTTATTTCAGCTGAGTTTCCTTCCTCTCTAATCTCTGTCTTCCATCCCTCGGGCATATGTGGAAGATGGCATTTTGCTAGGAAAAGTATGCTCTGTGTTAGGAAATGAATCTAAAGGGTTTGTTCCTATCCCCGTGGCTTCATAGTCAGGTCCTGACATTTGCATAATCTTTTATGAAGCTCCATCATTTCTCACTTGATCAGGTTTTATAGGGCTTCTCCCCATTTTACAGATGAGGAAACTGAAGTAATCACGATGGTCAGGCTCCATTGTGATTTGAGGGGTCAATCCATAGAGGTAGTGATGGAGAAAGATTTTTAATAGAAGAAGTTTTCGTGTCCAGGAAGACCATCTTATCTGGATATCCACACAAAACAAAACAAACCAACAAAATCCCCAACAGATTACTTGGGAGAACAAAATAATTCACTCCAGTTTTGATATGGCAGGTTTTGCAAATGGGTGGGCATAGAGGTGGTGGTCAGTTATTACCCCTCTGGGCAAAGGTGCCCTGAAACTCCTTCATTGTATCTACAGATGAAGGATCTTTCTGGGTAAGGATCCAGCCTGTCACTATCTTGGGCTTGGCAGGGAAGGAGAAGATCAAAATAAGGGAAGCATTTTTGGCTTGTTACCCAGAAGTGTTTGCCTTTCTCTTAACATGTTGAACGCAGCTCTTCATTTCTTTGGGGCCAATTTTCCCTGACATTCTGAGATGTTAAACTCACCAGTTCAAGGCTGTGTGGCCCAAAATCCAAGAATAGAAAATTGTTGAATGTTGGCGAGACACCTCTGGTTTCCAGTTAACCACACAGCAGCCTACTCTACTGCTGAGCTCTCTGAAAATGTTAATTTTTCTCTAATCACACTCACATAATGCCATGATTGTAGACATTTTTCTTCATTTTCAATATTACTTGATTTTTATTTTAAGTGGGACGTTCCACTATGCTGGAGGCTTTTCTAGGTAATGGAGATGACATTCACCAATCTTCCGGGTTAACCTGACGTTATCTCCGCTCAGCTCCAGGGAAAATGTGCCAAGCTGGAAAAGTCTCCCTTTAGTCTATTACCTTAGTTTCATTGTCTCCACCTTCTTAATACACTGAAACTTCACTTTGATGGAAGAAAAAATCACACGATGCATTTGCTCTCAAATGTTAACTGCACACTAGGCATGCTACCTGAAATGGCAGATTTATTGCAGAAAAATGTGCAAATCCAGAGAAGAAATGAAGCTATTGCCACGGCAGAACAGGTAGATGAGTTGTGGTAGATGCATAACATTGACTTCAGCACAGCACGGGAAAAATAACAACTCTAACTACATGCAACTAAGAACACATTTCAAAAACATAATAGTGCTTGAAAGTAGAGAGATACATAGGCTCCCAACCCAGAGAGTAGCATTCCATTTATATAAATTTCTTCAAAAGATGTTGCACTGGTGAAGGCGGGGGTGTTCTTGTTATGACTGAAACCCAACTACAATCATGTTTGTAATCATGGCGCTTAAATAAAGATATTATAAAAAAATAAATTTCCCCGAATCAGGAAAACTATTCTTTCAGAATGTCTATTTAGCAAGGAAAACCATGAAAAATGAAAAGTGGATATTGGCTAAAAGCCACCTGCCCAGGAATAGCTATAACTTGGTGAGGAAGGAACTTGGTGGGGAAGGAGCTCCCTAGATCAATGAACTTGACATTTATGTTTCATGTATTTCATATTTATGTGGTTTTAAAGAGGATAAAAGAGATAATACAGTAGCTAAGGTACTTACGTCACATGTGGTCAACCCTTCCATGCCCAGCACTACAATTTCCAATAAAAGTAAGAAAGTCAGAGAAAATAATATAGGGGCCTGGGGTACTTGGGAGCTTCCTGTTACCATATAGACCCCCTTAGCACAGCTTTGCTGGGTGTAGTCCTGGAGGTGACTGAGCCCCCAAAATAGATCCGCGGGTGCCCAAGTATTCTGGGGTGACTCTGGTGGTCCCTGGCACAGCATGTTCTGAGCAAGAGGCATTGCATATTTAAGTCAACCATTGAACTACTCAACATGGCTGGTGTTTGAAAGAAGCGAGATACATAGCCCCCAAATCAACTCTCATTCCATTTATGTGAAGTCCTCAAATCAGGAAAACTATTCTTTTAGGATGTCAGCTTCGCAAGGAAAGCCTTTGAAGATGAACTATGGGTATGGGCTAGAAGTCACCTGCCTGGGAATAGGAATTATTTAGTGGGGAGAAATATTGATTGGAGAATATCACTGGATATTCCACGACTCCCAAGCACTTCCTGGGCAACTTCCTCCTAAAAAAACAAAAAGGAAAGAAGCTGACAAAAAAAATATCCCAGACCACGAAACCCTTTTATCTTGTGCCTATATTATTTTTCTACCAAAAGTAAGATCACACTTAAACAAAATCTTAATGTTTTCTTCTGCTCCTTTTTTAAAGATCTACCACTCCATAGGGACCCCCCAGCTACCTAGCCCCTGGGTGAATCCTGGGGGGTGGGAGATAAAGTACAACTTCTCAGCATCATCCCCCAGAATATGAAAGGGGAGACATGCATTTCTAAGATGTTTGTGTTTTGCAATGAGATCACTTCTTGTGCGATGCCCACAAAATCCTGGCCTCTTCCACCTCAACCCATTGTCCTGCTTCAAGGATGGAGAAACTGAGGTCCAAAGAGGTGAAGTCTCTTGCCTGGTCTCAGAGTCACACAGATCAGAAGAATAACCTCCCCCCACTTTCTTCATGCCATTGACGAACCCCATCCACTCCAGGGTCACCCACCCATTCTATATCTGTGTGTAGGGGTACATGCATGCTAACATAGTATATATGGGTGTGTATATACATATTTATATATACTATTTAGGGCTTGCATTCAACAGTGCTGGAGGCTACTCCCAGCACAGTATTCAAGTTCTCTCCCACTGGTTTGAGGGGGACCATGCAATGCCAGGGAGCAAACTTGGAGTTCCTCCTGCAGGCAGTGCAGGTATTCTGATTCCATGTAGGATCACCCAAGTTTGGTTTACCACTTCCAATCCCGAAGGTCTATCCAGAACTCCAGGTCAAAAAGAATCGACAGTCCCAGGCCCCCTTTTGTCCTGCAGAGAGCGAGATTGCAGGAATCCCTCCTGGTGGAGCTTAAAACTCTCCAGTCCAGGGACAGGCAGGGCCCCCCTCCAGGGTGCCTGCCAGAGCTCCCTGCTGGTGATTGCACCATCACTCATGCTTTGTCAGGTCTTATTGCTCCTACATCCCCTAAGTGACAAAGTTGGATTCATTAAGTGTAAATTCAATCAAACTTGAGAGAGAGGGAGAAACTGAAAGTGACGCGGAGTAAGAGAAATGGGCCTTCTAGTCCACTGCGTGGCTTTTCTAAGACTCCTACCTCCTCACCCAACCCTATCAGGCAGGCCCTGTCTAAGCTCAGGGCAGGAGAGAGAGAGCTCTCCCCTACTATGGTCTTGCCTCTAGCCCTTGTTGCCTGTGAGACCTGGGCGAAGCCATGACATGCTCTAAGTCTCGGCTTCCTCCTCTGTCAATGGGTGTGTGTGTGTGTGTGTGTGTGTGTGTGTGTGTGTGCATGGAGAAAGAAATAGGGTTGTCCTGTACCACACTATAATCAATTAGAGAATACAGGAGTTTACTAGAACTTTTCTGCTGTGATAGAAAATGGCCAAATATATATATATATATATATATATATATATATATATATATATATATATATATATATATATATATATGCAGAAATGACTCCAGGTAGAGTTTCTTGATAGCTTTGTGATGTGAAGGAAGACTACAAAGGGCAGGAGACAGTGATGAGAGTCTTAGAACTTGCCATGTGCAAGATGAAATGCCTTCCTAATACACACCCTGTTTGTGTGTGTACGAAAGTGAATCAACACTTTTGTTTGTTTGTAGGACACACTTGGAAATTCTCAGTGCTTCTTCCTGCTTTTTTACTCAGGACTCACTCCTGGTGGAGCTTGAAGAACCATATGGGGTTCTAGAGATAAACTCCAGGTCAGCTGCGTGCATGGTAAGTACCTTACCTGCTAAGTACCTTACCTGCTATCTTATTGCTCTGGCTCTGAATCAGTGTAGGCCAGAGAGATTAAGCTTGGTTAAGATGTATGGTAAGACCAATCAATTCAGGTTCTCTACCCAATACCTGATGGAACCCCCAGCCCATCATTTTAATCCAGCCCTGAAGCACTCCTACCCCAGCACTGTCAAAGTTTTGGCTTAATCTCCGGCACCATAAGGACCTGAACAACACTTTGAACTGTTGGCTGGAGTAGATTAGTATTTTCAGCAGTGGTCCCTGGGTCTCCTGAACATCTTTTGGGAGGGAAAAAAAATGGGACAATTTGAGAGAGCAATTCTCAGTGGGAATTTTTCTTTTTTGGGGAGTCTTAGCTAACTAGATAGGCTGATGCCCCAAGATGTGGGGAGGGAGGTTGAAACTGGTGGTGGGACCTTCCTTAGATATCTCAAATTCAACTATGAAGGACTCTGTATATCACAATTGTTTCAATAAAATAAAAATTAAAAGAAATGAAGCTACCTATGGCAGTTGTGACACATGCACAAAGACCCAAGTTTGATCCCTGATACTCATGACCGCAGGAGTTGTGCTGAGTGACTTTTAGCTCCCAAGTACCACCAAGTGTCCCAGACTACCCCAGTGAAAGCAGCCGAGGAAGCCATGGGAAGGGCCAGGGGAGATGCAGAAAGATGCTGGATGACCCCAAGTGGAATTCATGGGGGTGGTCTCATAAGCTCTGCAACCAGTAGGAACCAATAAGTAGGGTGAAAAGGAGAAAAATATTTGAATTCTGGCCTAGCCACTTATTTGAAAGGAGGGGGGGGCTTCTCAGGAGATGTGTATTTGAGTTTGGGAGCTCAGGTTCCTTAAACACAAAGAGGAAGTGTTAATAGGACTAACTTCTTTCAGGCATCCCAGTGGCTGCTTTGAAGCACTGCCACCTACTGACCCCTCCTCCTCATGACACCCCCTCCTACAGGTTAGTCATTCCAGGATTTCAACCCCCAGCTATATTACATACTTCTGGAAAATTCTGTAAAAATTTTATTCTTATATCCATCTTACATATAAAATTGGGAGGTGGTACCAGAGAGGTTAAGTGATCCATGCAAGGACACAGGATTCTCCTGCTCCACTCAGACCCCATCTTAGGTAACAGTCCTCAACTGACTGGCTAATTCAAGGTCTAAATCAAGGAGCAGAAGAGCAGATCTCTGGCTAGAAGGGAGGAGGAAGATGAGATAACCTGCTTAAGCAGTTCCAAAAAACACAGAGGTAACACATTGCATCCTGCTTTGGATGCTTCTCGAGCCCAGATCAAGGATTCTAAAGACTAACGTCATTGACTTCATTTGGCACAAGATGGTTCAAGAATGCAACTTCCACTGGATTTTCTCGGTCCACGCAGAACTGACTTCTTGGGCGTCTACTTGAATCTGTTTTGTTTCTTCCCAGTGCAAAGCAAATCACTTTTTGGAGTTGTGCACTGACTAAGAAGTTGGTTCTCCTGTCCAGCACCCTGAGTTTAAAGCACCGTCTCTGCCCTTTTAACTGACCATGTAACCTGGGCTCAAGTTCTGTAAAAAGCGAATTATCTGAAAGTTTCTCTATCTGGAAGGTGGCAGAATGCCCACAGTCTATATCTCTTTGGTTAGTTTATAAATGAGAGGAATAAATGTCTACAGAGCCTTAGAGAGTCCTGAGACTGATTAAGCACTTGATAAATATATATTATATAATACATTATCTATATGTATAAATATGGGCAATGGATGGGTGGTGGTCTAGATCTGGTGTTGTTCAGGGCATACTTTTGCCTCTCCAATCAGGAGTCATGCTCGGTGCTGCTCAAAGAAACAACATGAGGTTTTGGGATCAGAACAGGGGTTGGCTATATGCCAGGCAAGACCCCTGGACTCTCTCTATCTCCAGTCTTTATAGACTTTAAAAAGCGAAGAGGAGGGGGTGGAGTTATATATAATGAGATATATCATTACAATATGATATATATGTATATATACATATATACACCAGTCTGCATGAGAGCCAGTAACTATGTCACGTATTCCCATTGCCTCAGTCTTTCTGGAATTTTCTTTACACAAGCAGCTGACCGGGCTGTTGTCAGTCTGAGTTCCATTCACTGCAGGGACAAGCTTGCTCTCAGGCTCAGCGGGGTGGTACAATTGCTAGTGTGCAGAAGGTGCCCATGGGGGTACCTGGAGTTCCCTGGGCTACAATTTCGCTTTTCTATCCCCTGACCCTTTGCTGCTACTTCATACAGCAAGGTCAAGCAAGCAGGATGACAAATCAATTTCAACTAAAGAGCTGAGGCAGATTCCCTTGAACTCCAGTGCCTTAAAATAGCTCGGCCATCACCCTTAGCCCAGCATACGGCACCCGACTTCATTTCTCCTGTCATCACCAACTCATAAACAGACCCCTCGTGGGAACTGAGTAGAAAGAGACCTTTGGTTCACAGTGCACATGAGGCCTACCTGGAAGGGGCTGCATCTGTGCTTCTGTTTCTGCCTCTCTCCCTCTCCTCTCACCCCACTGCCCCAACACATCCCTTCCTTGTTTCAGGGGTAGCTAGTGGGCTTGATGCCTTCTTAGAGAAATGAATATCCCAGCCATGGATGTCAGCATAGCCCAGTCAGCTGTGCAAGGATACTGAGGGCTCAACCACTGCTCCTATTTCTTTGTCTCAAAGTTCCTCCTGAGACTTAGGGATGGGATATCTCCAAGAAGGTGGTGGTAAAGATTGTGGGGGTCAAGTGGGGTTCTATTGTGGGGACTAAAAGGGGGGTGCATAGAAAGGGGGGAGAATGCTTTTGGAAGGAAAAGAAAATCAACACATATTGGTCTCTTTCTATGTGCCTTATGGTTTGGAGCCATACCTAAAGGTTCTTTGTTTAGATCTCATGCCTGGTAGTGTTGGGTGGACCATCTGAGGTGCCAGGCAGTAAATTCGGGTCTGCCACCTACAAGGAATCGCTCTATCCACTATATCAATTCTCCAGCTCATGTACTAGTTTTATTACTTTTTATTTTTTATAATATATTTATTTAAGCACCATGATTACAAATATGTTTGTAGTTAGGTTTTAGTCAAAAAATGAACAACCCCTTTATCAGTGAAACCTTCCCAATCACCAATGCCCCCGTCTCCCTCCTCCCCCACACCTGCTTGTCTTCGAGACAGGCATTCTATTTCTTTATTTTTAAAATAATTTTTATTTTTGACCAAAGTGGATTACAAATCTTTCACAGTAATATTTTAGATAAATAGTGGCATTGAATCAGGGGCATTCCCACCATCAATGTTGTCTTCCCTCCACCTCTGTTCCCAGCATACATTCTATATCCCACTCCTTTGGCACCCGGGCTGCTAGTATATGGGGTCCCCTCTGTGTCTAGCTTGTGATTCACAAGTATAATTGACAAGAAGAATTACTGGGTCATATGGTGACTCTCTGTTTTATATTTTGAATAGATTCCATATTTTTTTCTCACAAGGCTGTTTTACTTTTCTTACCAATGTATATAAAGATTATAGTTATTTCACATTTTCAACAATACTTGTTGAGGCCAGAGATAGTGCAACTCAACTGCCCACAGCCTTTGCTTGTAGGAAAACTGGCTTGGAGCCCTAGCCCTAACTGTGGTCCCCCAGTTACCACTAAGCATGGTCCTCAAGCACACAACAGAGAGATGCTCCCAGCATTACCAAAGAGTGTGACCCCAAAAATTTGTTACTATTCTTTTTTTTTCTTTTTATGATCTTTTTCTAAGGTCTGAGGTGATCTCTTTCTGAGGTTGAGATTTGCATTTCCCTAATGACTAACAATGTGCTTATTGGGCATCACTAAGTTTTCTTTAAGATATAGTTGAGCAATGTCCTTTCAAATCTTTTGATATTTGAGTACGGATCCAATGTTCAATTAGGCTATCTATTGAATGATAAGATTTCTTTATGGATTCTGATCCCAATCACTGTTTAAAGATTTTACTTGCAAATATCTTCTACCTTACTCTGTAACTTTCTTGAGTTAAACATAAGGGCTTTTTGAATTTTTGAATTCTTTTGTGATTTATATTTCTGGTGTCCTCAAAAACAACCCTAAGGGGTTAGAGAAGGGGTGATGGGTGTAGTATTGGGATTAAATACTCAAGAAGCCATTATTAATAATATTGTGTACCACATTGATATTATGCTATTAATCTCAATCAATAACAATTATTGGGGGATTGCCCTAAAATAGTATAGTATAGCATAAGGGGAGACATGCAAGTCAACGGCCTAAAATTACAGAAGCTGAGATAAACTTGTGAAGGTATGGCCAATTGATTGCCAAGAAAGATATCAAGACAATTAGATGGGGGAGAGAATGATCTTTTTAATATTCTGGGAACACTATGACACGTCAGAGAATACAGTGACCTAGTAATCAATCCCTACTTGAGTAGGTTTGTGTTTAGATTTGCTCTTAGCTCAGTTCAAGAGCTAAACACAAGAATTGAAATGAAAACATCCTAAAGAAAACATAGACAACTTGGTAGTCTTTTTGAATTGGGGTGAGTGGAGGGGGTAGCTTTACCTGGAGAACATGTGGTAGGTACTGAGGGGAAGAAGGAGTGGGAGGAGATTGGCATAGAGTGTGCAGAAGGCACATACATACAGGTCAGTCTGTGTACAAAACTGGAAAATTCTGAAATTGAAGTTATGAATTCTCCAAATTTCTTTTGCTTTTGCAAGGTTGTTTTGATTGTTCTTGGCTCCTTTCATTGACATGTGGATGTTAGGATCCACAGGTCAATTTCTGAAGAAAAGGCAGTTGGTCATTTCAGCCATTGCATTGAATACGTGAATTGCTCCATGAGCATCGTTGTCTGCTCTCACAAGTCTAGGCCAATGGTAATAGCCTTCCATGATCATGGGGTGTCTACATGCATCTTAGAAATTTTTAAATTTTTTCAACAGCCATTTGGAATAATTTGGAATGTGATACAGACACTTACATTTTTAGTTCAACATGCTCCTATGGATCTTCTATCTTTTCAACATTATTAGAGATGAGATCATTTTCCTAATATCCATTTGATTGTTTATAGAAAGTGTATAAAAACGAACTTGATTCCTGTAAAGCCTTTAACACTGCTGTTGATACTACCTTAGTGATGAGAAAAGAGACAGACTAGAGTGGGATTACAGAGCGTTTGTGTTCCCTGTCTCCCATCTAAGCAGGATCTCTCTTTCCTTTACTGTATAAATCCTATGCGATCTACACAGTGGGTTCATTCTACCAACTAACCATTGCCTAGAGGTGGGCCAGGGATATCTTTCCTCAACCCTGATGAAACCTTGCTGAAGCATGAAGTCGGCATAGAGAAAATCATAGCTAAGGGTTCAAGAAAGAAAACCCTGCTGTTATCATACAACAACTGGATTCAGCCAAACCTAAAGCCAAATCTTCATTCTTTGATCATTCAAATTTTAACATAGGTTCATTTGTACTGTTTTCATATCACATACCATATTGTTCTGGTTAACAGAATCATTATACCAGGGAATGGGTTCTAAACCTGGCCTGCATGATTCTAAAATTGTGTTCTCTCCATTATCCCTGCATTATCCCTTTCTGACATTCAGACTGGCTGAATAGATGTCTAAGCCTTTCTGGGGAGATGTGAAACTTGCATTTGGGAATCAGCAGAAGACTGAAGTTGTTTGTGATGCTAGGAAAGGATCAGGAGCCAGCACATGGGACAGTTGGCTCAATGATAGAGCAACTGTTTTGCATGTGTGAGGTCCTGGGTTCTATCCTTAGTACCACAGAAACAAAAACTAGACTACCAAGGAACCAAGCTCAAAGAAAATGGTGATCCAACACAGACCCCATTCTACTTGCCTCTACTTATGGGATCTTGACCAGTTTCAGTCTCTGAGGTAGTTCCCTAGGCTAGGACATCCCTTCTGGGATGTCATGAACCCTGAAATGCACCTGCCTGTCATATCTTCCCATGATAGATGAGAGGTCAGTGGGTTGACCAATCCTCATCAGGGCAGAGATGGAGAAACTGAGGCTATGCAGATACCCAGCTCCTGACAAGCTGTGTGGAACCCAGGTTTTCTTTCTTTCTGCCTAACTATAAACGATGGGGAGGCAGCGAGGCCTCCTTGGGATTTGCCTGGGGCTTGAGATTTCCCATAATCCAATTAATAAATTGTCCAAGCTGGAGGGCCAGCTCCCAATTAGTTCCCCTCCCTCCCCAGTGCCTCTCTGAGCTCAGTGGGTAGCAACTCCCTGGGATGGAAAGAGGAGCCCCCATCTCGTACACCCCTTCCTTGGGAATCAGGGGTCTAGAAATTAGCTGATTCTTGATAAGTCCTAATTATAAATTAGGTCTTATTATCTGTGGCTCCTGAAACTACACTAGATGAATTAAAACTCTAGGAAAAGGAATATTTCAATTAACCGTATGAACTCAGGTAATTGCCTACCGAGGCAAAACCCTCGTGAATGAGTCCTGGGGCAGTTGAGAGGACATCAGAAGGGAAGGCGGGGCTCCGGGTGCATATCTGTGGGAGGTGACCAGGAAGGCGGGGGTCCCCCCACCAGTGGCAGAGGCTACTTTCAGGAGACCAAGGCTGGAAACTTCACTCTTGAGGAGGCAAAGTTGCCAGCAAACTGGTCTGGGGATCAGAGGACTAAGAAAGGAATCTTCTTTTTGCTGTTCTTAGCTCTGTTGTGCCTCAGTTTCCTCATTTTAAAGGAGGCTGGACAGATAAGGGACTGTACACAGAAGAAGAGTAGCTGGACCCTGTGATATAAATATCACACATGATGGTTTTCTCGAAGAAGCTGTGAGACCCAGAGATTAATCCCCAGGACTGCATGAACCACCCCCATGCACTGCCACATGTGACTCCTCCATTACTTCCTGGTGTGGCCCCTATAAGAAAGAAAATAAAAATATTTACTTGTAGATGTTCAAGCATGTGTTCCCCAAACAACTTACGGAGGCTGTCCCTGGATCAAAATGGCAGCTGAGAGTATGAACAGAATCCTCAGAGTCTATGGGAGAAAGATGGGAACTCAAAGAGCCTGGAGCCTGTCAAAGTTGACTTCCGGCACTACTAAAGAGGTCCCTGAGCACTATCAGATCTTGCACTGCATCATCCACTAACCTCCAAACACAGCTTGGGAGGTCACTTTAAACCCAATAAATAAGGGCAGGGAAGGATGAGGGGTGCAGAAAGGGGATATGAAGTGCCTGTAAGTTGTTAAGACAGCTCCCTCCAAAACTTTCTTGTGGCTCATCTAGAAGATGCTCCTTTTGGGGGGGTCTCATCACAAGTTCCTGCACTGTGATGACATAAATCTCTCCTCATCCTAGCAACCCCTATGCAATTCCCAATAATCACCCCATCAACCCCTATGCAGCTCTGCAGTGTACAGCGATGCTTGAATACCACCACCCATGGGGACCTCACTACCTCAAAGAAAAAATCAGCCTGGTGCCAGCTGATGGCTGTCATCATAAAGTGCCCTGGGGTGGAATGAAATCGCTCTTCCTACCCCCTTGGGTCAGACCTTGGGGTCAGGATGGTCAAGGGATAGAATTAGGAAGATCTTTTTCTTATCCCTGGAAAGAAACTTCCTCCCTCTTCTTTGTTGGGGCTACCAAACATTTAATTATAAAAGCTTCTCCGAGGCAATAGATGTTCAAAATTAAGATGAATACACTCATTTTGGCCAGTAGCACAAACTGCTATTACTCCAAAAGTCCCAATTCATTACTGTATATTGTAACGGAACATTAACACTCACATAACGACCTCGAGACCTGTCTCGCATGCACAATCAGGGTGTCCTACCCAGACTGCTTTATAACCAGGGGGGAAAAGAAAACAAAAAACCCAGATGCCCTCACAAAATTGCTTTTGCAGCAGAAACATTGACAGAACTTTAATTACAGGAGCTCGACACGCACAGCCTGATGCCACAGCTCTATTCCAGGGTCCCACCAAGTGACGCTGGTTGGAGCATGGCGAAGAATGGGGAGGAGTGCCCCAGGTTCCCCACCTCTCCTGAGACACTAGAGTACCTTCATGCTACTGAGCTCCCAACATCACTCAGATCCCCCCATTTTCCTTTACTCGAGAGTTTGCAGAAGCCCCCAGCGTGTGGGACAAAGGTGGAGTCTGGCAGAAGTTTCTGGACCCTTGAAAGGGAGACCTGGAGAGGAGGGAGGGCCTCAACTCTCGCATCAAGGAGCTAGTTCAAGGCAAAGTTGGCCAAATATGACCACAAAGTAGGAACTTCCACAGGGCCTTAGAGAAATGGAAAAGACGCTGGGTTATGTGTGACTAAGGCATGACTGGGGCATGACTGAGGCATTATTGTGAAGGAAGATTCTGCCTGTGGCTGAGGCTTGGTCGTGGCTATAACTGAGAGATGACTGAGCCATGATGGTGGCCAATACTAAAGCAGGACTGGGGCACCATGGTGGCCATGACTGAGTTATGGTTGTGGCCATGACAAAGATATAACAGAGGCATGATTGTGGTCATCATTGAATTATGACCGAGGCATGATGTGGTCATGCCTGAGGCATGGCTGTGAAAACTAAGAATGTAGTGACCAGGGAGTTGTTCCAGCAGGGGCTGGAGAGGCAGAGGAGACTAGAAGCCAGGGGTCCCTTACACCTTAGTACTCTATGTGAGAACTGAGAAACAGTCTTGGAGGAAGGAAATAGTGGTGAAAAAATGAAAGTCAAGAATGGAAAATCCCTCCCAGGCCAGGGGTTAGCTCCAATAAAGCACAGATTCTACAGATGTGGGGACCTGAGTTCCTGCCTCAGCATCACATGACTCCCAGAATCTCCCACTGTGGTCCCTGTTGGGTCTCCTTTACACCTTTGATTGATAATTGATGGGTCCTTAAAGACTCCCAGAATGAGAAATTGATTCCCATCCCCCTATCCCCTTGTTGGGGGGAGATCTTGGTAATATTTATCCGCAGCAAATAATCCACACAGACAGGAGGGTAAAGGGGTAAGAAGGTAGGGTGCAGAGTCTTTTTTGTCAGCTTACTACCAGCTCCAAAAAACACCTGGAGTTAGCTAGTAAACTCTCCCAAAAGACCCCCGAGCACCTCGCTCCCAGACTATTTATTAGGCTCTCAACAGCGCCCCCATCTGGAAGGTAAAGGTGGGACAACAGGCAGAGATAATAATCTTTTGGAAATGCTTTCATATACAACAGTCCTATTAAAAGAAAAGAAAAGAAAAGAAAAGAAAAGAAAAGAAAAGAAAAGAAAAGAAAAGAAAAGAAAAGAAAAGAAAAGAAGGGCTCGGAGAGAGAGCACAGCGGTGTTTGCCTTGCAAGCAGCCAATCCAGGACCAAAGGTGGTTGGTTCGAATCCCGGTGTCCCATATGATCCCCCGTGCCTGCCAGGAGCTATTTCTGAGCAGACAGCCAGGAGGAACCCCTGAGCACAACTGGGTGTGGCCCATAAAACAAAACCAAAACCAAAAAAAAAAAAAACAAAAAACAAAAAAAGAAAGAAAGAAAGAAGAAAGAAAGAAAGAAAGAAAGAAAGAAAGAAAGAAAGAAAGAAAGAAAGAAAGAAAGAAAGAAAGAAAGAAAGAAAGAAAGAAAGAAAGAAAGAAAGAAAGAGAGAGAGAGGGAGGGAGGGAGGAAGGAAGAAAGAGAGAGAAAAAGAAAGAAGAGGAAGGAAGAGAAAGAAAGAAAGAAGAAAGAGAAAGAAAAAGAAAAAGAAAGAAAGAAAGAAAGAGAGAGAGGGAGGAAGGAATAAAGAGAGAGAAAAAGAAAGAGGAAGGAAGAGAAAGAAAGAAAGAAAGAAGAAAGAGAAAGAAAGAGAAAGAAAGAAAGAAAGAAAGAAAGAAAGAAAGAAAGAAAGAAAGAAAGAAAGAAAGAAAGAAAGAAAGAAAGAAAGAAAGAAAGAAAGAAAGAAAGAGAGAGAGGGAGGGAGGGAGGGAGGAAGGAAGAAAGAGAGAGAAAAAGAAAGAAGAGGAAGGAAGAGAAAGAAAGAAAGAAAGAAGAAAGAGAAAGAAAGAAAGAAAGAGAGAGAAAGAAAGAAAGAAAGAAAGAAAGAAAGAAAGAAAGAAGGAAGGAAGGAAAGAAGAAAGAAAGAAAGAAAGAAAGAAAGAAAGAAAGAAAGAAAGAAAGAAAGAAAGAAAGAAAGAAAGAAAGAAAGAAAGAAAGAAAGAAAGAAAGAAAGAAAGAAAGAAAGAAAGAAAGAAAGAAAGAAAGAAAGAAAAGGAGAAAATGGAACTGGGAAGATAGCACAACATTTAGGGGCTCCTGTTATGCATGCACCAGAACATGGGCTAGAACTCTGGCACAGTGAATAGTCCTGATCCCAGGCTATATAGGTTGGAAGTTCTCAGTTAAGTGTCAGGACTGGTCCCAGAGGCCCGTAATGGGAGAGAGCTTGAGCAGTTCCACACTAGCATTATAGCCACACTATGGCCACACTACACAAGGAATAAGCCTCAAGCCCCTTGAACTCTCCTTGGGTGTTGAAATATATATTACTATATAATATATTAATATTAATCTGATATAATATTAATATATAGGAACATATATGTTTTAATTCTTCATATGTGCAAATTCTTTTTCTATATTGTGTCTTTGCATAGATATGGGTGCAGGTGTTTCAATCATAGGTGGGTGAAGTTTAGGTGGAGAGACAAGTGAAGGTGCAGACACAGATGTAGCTGCAAATACAGGTGCCAAGATAGGTGGGTGGAGTTTAAGTGTAGGTACAGGGGTAGGTTGCAGACACAGGCAGAGCTGCAGACACAGGTGGATGAAGTTGAGGTTTAGGTGCAGATGCAGATGCAGGCATAAGTGAGTATAAGTTTAGGTGTAGTTCAGGTGTGGGTACAAGTACAGGCACAGGCATAGGTGGGTGAAATTTAACTGTAGTTCAGGTGTAGGTACAGGCGCAGTTGCAGGGCAATGTAGGGCCGGTAAGCTTTATGTGGATATGGATAGGTGTGGGGGCCTGTCTTTAACAGTGTTCATTGCTTTGAGTTCAAGAATCCTCCCAGGCTTGTGTCTGAAAGCAACTCTTCTTCCCTGTGTTCAGACATGGGTGGGGATCACAGCGAATCGGCTGAACTTTCCATTTTGAGGCCTATTCTGTGCATTTCCCCCCAAACACATCTACTGAATCTCCATAGCAGCCGCTATGAGGATTTTCCTCTCAGAACATGAAGCGCCAGCGCTGAAAGTGAAGTCACTGAGCCCAGGTTGTGCAAAAGAGCTCTGGTCGCAGAACTTGAGCTGGGAGTCACTTGGTTGAAATTTCCAACCAGCTTCCCAGATCTCCCACTCTGTCTTCCATCCTCCCAGCTTCCCTCTCAGCCTCTCAGTCTTCCAGTCTCCCATCCCAGTCTTTCAACCTGGTCTCCCATCCTAGCCTCCCATCTCAGCTTCCCATCTCAGTTTCTCAGTCTCTAAGATTCCTATTGCAGCTTCCCAATCTCCCAACCTCCCAGTCTTTCCACCTTCTAGTCTTTCATTCTCCCAGTCTCTCCCTCTTATCAGAAGGAGGCCCCTTCAGAAAAAGGCAGAGCCCATAGGAAGTATCAGGCTCACTCACTAAGTGGCCATGATATTAGGGTTTGAGTTAACACCCAAGTAGGCACTGATAGTCAAAAACCACCTTCAATAATGCAAGGTGCAAAAAAGGAGTTTATTCAGGAAGCTGAGGTCCAAATCTCATCCAAGCAAGGGTGTCTTGAGAAGGACCCTGAGTTAAATCTTCAACAAAGTTATATAGAGCTTTACAGCCTTCAACAACTTAAGTATTTCATTGGTTAATACAACAATGTAAGCATTTCAGCCACTTGAACAGAAATCACAGGTTGATATCTCAACTTATTGTTGACTTAAATTTGTGTCAGGAGGTCATTATCTGGTAGAACATTTGGATCCACCTAGTTTCTGTATTTCAGCTGAACGGGAGGGTCTTGCTCTTTATAGAGTGAGTACATTTTTTGGTTTTATCTTTAGGCTAATACCTTCTGCCTATGGGGCAGTTGTAGAGTAGAAAAAAATATTTTACAGTGGTTTTAATGGGGTTTTGGGACCATCTTGGTCCTATACCCAGGAGCTTTGGTTCTCACAATGGAATCTGGACAAGTGCCTCCTCCTTTTCGCCTTGGTTCTAACTGCTGAGATATGAACTTACATTTCCTATTTCTGAAGGGCTAAAGGAATTTTGAGTAATCTGGGATGTGATGCACATAGATGGTTCTGGTGCCTATTAACAATAACCGCAGCAGAACTAAGGTCCAGAGGGGTCCTTGTTACTTGACTTCAGATGTGGTTGTGAGAGCGTTTTAGTCTGAGTCGAAAGGAGAAGGACCACATCCCCATTTTCAGGGTCTGTCCTGATAACACTGAAGGTTAGTTGTCCCCCCTAACCCCACACCCCAAAGGAAACCAAGTGGGACTCACTAGAGTCCAGACCTGCTTCTTTCCCAATGGGCAGCTACACTACTCACCACTCATAGCTCCTTTCCTAATATCTGAAATGCAGAGAAGAATAAGAATCTGGAAGCAGTAGTTGTTTGTCTGGGTACAAACTCTGGGCTTCTACCCTACACTCAGTGAATTAGCAACTTCTAAAGTAAAACCCTCCTGGTCAGTCTGAAACCTGTGAGAGTCCTTGAGGCGAAGCAGTTTTTGGGAGGAAGGGATGTCAGACCTGAGACCATCATTGCCAAACTCCAGGATCCTACAGCCCTGCTACCTCAAACGCCTTTTCAAATGGGAGCCAGGCATGAGTTTGGGTGCTGCCATCTGAATGCAGCTTCATTTCCTGGCTTCCCCATTTGGAGGTGGCTCAGCTAAACATTCCATGACTTAGGCTAAAGCTAAGGCATTCACCTTCCTAGGTTTGATCCCAGCACCTTATAAGACTCCCAAGCACCACTAGTGATGATCCCTGAGCATAGAGCCAGGAGTAAGCCCTGAGTACCACTGGATGTACCCAAAAAGTAAAACAACACAAAAACATTCCATATCTTAAGGTAAGCACTGATTTATGCCCTGCTGATACCAGTTCAAATACCAGGCACTAATATGGCCCATCAAAATACCACCAGAGGCCACTCTTGAGTACAAAACTAAGAGCAACCCTGAGCACTGTTGGGTATGGCCCACCATCCCCCCAAACACACACACCATGGGTCCAAATTGAGGGCAACAGGAGGCATTCATAGACCCATGGCCACTTGAGAGTAGTTCTTCTGAGCCTTATGTCAATTATGGGGTAAAGTGGGTACAAAGAAACTAGTGACATCTATCAATTACTTGGAACTATCCAGGGTACCGGGTACCACCTAGTCATCACCTGTTCTGGGTTTGGCCCTCTTCACCAAGAAGACCTTTTGCAATGTGTATGGCATCAAACAAGGTCATAATGCAGAACTTGGATATATGAATGTCCTGAGCACAATTCCTATCAATTCTCATTTCCTCTGTGAATTCATTGCATCATCATGTCCAGTTTGGCTACTAAGGAAATAGAGCCCACAAAACTTCAATGCCTTGTTTGAAGCTCCTATCCATTGCTGTGAAGAAGCAGGAATTCTGAGCCTGATTTTCCTTGGTGACAATCTGCTTGCTTGGAGATGGGGCTGAATACATTCTGAGCTCAGCCCAGGTACCACCATCTCTTAGAAGTTTTCTTCCTCGACTCTTGTTCCCTTTCCTTTATCCTTGATCCTGCATTTAACGACACCCCATTCCCATCATTCTCCACACCTCTTCTGGCAGATATGGCCTGCTTCTTGGTTTATGCGCATGTCTGATTTAGCATCTCTGAGGAAGAGTTGTTTCTCTTTGAGATAAGACTGGTAAAAGTTTGTTCAAGAAGAAATTCCCCTGGGGGCTAGGTGAATGAGCAGGAGCATTCACCTGAATGAGGGAAAGAGGAACAGGACTAAGAACTTTGTTATAACTGCCTAAACTGACCAAAGAGAAAGGGAAGAAAATCTATAGGCAATCTCCTTGTTTCCCCCACAGAACAGGAGGCCCTGAACTCCCAGATCATATAAGGGATATCTTAAAACTTCCCAAGGCGCCTGAGTTTTAGAATTTTACTCATCCAAAAGAGCTCAGTGCTAAAATCAAACTTGACTTCCTTTGGAACTACCCCATTTGCGTGTTGTGGTCCTAGTAATGGCAGCAACATCCATGGCTCTTTAAAGCCAGGAAGACGTGAAGGTAAAGGACACAGGCAGAAAGGGAGAGCTGAATGGTCAGGGCTGATAAATTGGATTTACTGTGCCTGCCTAGGTAAACAGGGATGTGTTGACATCACCCAGAGCAGCCTGAATACTGATTTCTCCTTTTTCCTGAGATTTCAGGGAGCAGAATGACTGAATACCCTCCCCCAGCCCTTGATTGATTTAAAGGTTTTCCAATTTGTAAACAAATATATTTAGAAAAAGACTCCCACTGGGAGACCCGAGTCAAATTCCTTTTGTCAAGGAAACTCTTGTCAGACATCATTTGCCTTGAGTTTCCAAAGTCAAATTCTTAACCTTGGCTTACAAGGCTTACAGTGAGTAGATGGGGGCATAAGTGTGAATTGGGCAAAACCCCAACCTCGCTTTCTTTGAGGAAACTAAGTTCCAAAATTACCTTCTCCCTGGTGTCTCAGTTGTATGACAGTTGTGTCTCTCTTTCTGGAAAGTGTCATTTTCAACACTCATCCTTTATTTCCCAGTGTTACATGCATCCCATATGTGACAGTAGTAAGATTGAAGTTGTCTGGGTTCAAGAGGGAAGTGTACCCCAGCACCCCTGGCAATATGCCTGGCAAATGAAGGTTAGCTCATATTAACTTGGTGAGGGGCAGTGTTGGGTTGACCAACCATCATGGTTTGCCTGAGTTTGAGGGGTTCCAGTACTGGAGAAATGGCCTAGAACTAATCAAGCCTGGGACTCAGTAGCACCAGGGGAGCAGGGACATTGAAGCTTCCCAGGAGCCCTTTGAGTTACCTATGATTATTCACATTTTACAGAGACTAGTGTTTCTTTATCTTTCTTTCTTTCTTTCTTTCTTTCTTTCTTTCTTTCTTTCTTTCTTTCTTTCTTTCTTTCTTTCTTTCTTTCTTTCTTTCTTTCTTTCTTTCTTTCTTTCTCTTTCTTTCTTGCTTGCTTTCTTCTTCCTTTCTTCCTTCCTTCCTTCCTTCTTTCCTTCCTTCCTTCCTTCCTTCCTTCCTTCCTTCCTTCCTTCCTTCCTTCCTTCCTTCCTTCCTTCCTTCCTTTCCTTCCTTCCTTCCTTCCTTCCTTCCTTCCTTCCTTCCTTCCTTCCATTTTCTTTTCTTTGGTTTTTGGGCCACACTTGTAGGTCTCAGGGGTTACTCCTGTCTCTGTGCTTAGAAATTACTCCTGGTAGGCTCGGGGGATCATGTGGGATGCTGGATCGACCCCAGATCAGCTGCATGCAAGACAAAAGCCCTATCTGCTGTGCTATCACTCTGGCCCGAGACTAAAGTTTTCTAATCTTTCAACCATTAGCATCTTCCTTATCAAATACTTGTGCTTATACAAGTTGTATTTTTGTAGTTTGGTGGTTTGAATGTTTCCCTCCTAGTTCTGTTTTGGATCTGTTCTTTTTGGACTTGAAGGGCACTCCTTGTGGTGCTCAGGGCTTACTCCTGGCTCTGTGCTCAGGTATCACTCCTGGTAGTTCTTAGGGGACCATATGTGTTGCTGGGGATCCAAACTAAGTTAGATGCATGCAAGACAACACCCTCCACTCTGTACTATCTCTCGAACTCTCTTTCTAGTTCTGTAATCTTTCCAACAGTCTCACCTTGGCCACGTGACTTGAACTTGCTTTGACTAATAGTATACAGACAGAAGCGACAATTTACTGCCAGCACTGCATCTTTCCATTCACCTTCTGAGCTTTCCTCAAACCCACAATAAAATCATTCCCTGCCCATGCAGGTCCAAAGAACCTGGCAGATAAAGGGAGCTGAGCCTCCACCTCACCCAGTGACATACCCATTGAGGGATAAAGTGATGCTCAAACAAGTGCAGCATGGAGTGGCCAAAACCCACATGATCAGCCCACATCAAGTGAAAAGAAACCACTGCCTTTAAGCTCCGGAGCTCAGGAGAGTGTTTTTAAATTTTGAGAGTTCTCTCATCCAGCCATCAACGTGCCACTATATTATGGATACATGGATTTTACCATCCAAGTCTTGAACTTAGTTGGTTTGTTAGTGTGGGGACGGATTCCTAACTTCTGGGCTTCTTTTTATTTTAGTTTTTATAATATTTTTATTTAAGCACCATGGTTACAAACGTGTTTGTAGTTGGATTTCAAGTATAATAAAAACACCCCCTTCACCAGTGCAACCTTCCTACCTCCAATGCCGCACCACTCCCTCCTCCCCCATCCCCTGCCTTTTTTTTTTTTGAGACAGGTATCCTATTTCTCTCACTCACTATCATTGTCATGATAGTTGTCAGTGTTATTTCTCTAACTGAAATCATCAATCTTTGTGGTAAGCTTCATATCATAGGCCAGTGCTTCCAGCCCTCATCGCTATTATCTCTGGGTATTGTTAACATGCTGTCTTTTATTTTTCTTAAATCCCACAGATGAGTGAGACTATTCTGTGTCTATCTCTCTCCCTCTGACTCAGTTCACTCAGCATAATAGTATTCATGTTTATTTATAGGAAAATTTTATGACTTCATTTTTCCTGACGGCTGCATAGTATTCCATTGTGTAGATGTACCACAGTTTCTTTAGCCACGCATCTGTAGTCTGGCATCTGGGTTGTTTCCAGATTCTGGCTATTGTAAATAATTGTGGGGCTTTCTAACTTAGGAGCAGCAGGGATTGTTTTCTCCAGGAGTGTTTCTAGCTGGCATAAGAAAGGATGGACCCCATATCCAGAAGCTGTGTTGGGAGATGAATTATTCCCCCACTTTTATTCAACATGAGCAGCAGGTCTGGGTACAGAGAGGCACAGGAGAGCTGAGATTCCAGCCAGCTTGAGTCTTGAGTCTCTGTACTTGAGTCTAGCTAACCAAAGTTGAATCAGCCCTTTTTCTCCATGGGCCACCACCTCCTAATTCATGTGTGAATCTGGGTGGGAACCCCTCCACACACAAAAAATGGGGGCAGCACAGAGACAGTGTTTAGGACGTTTGTGAAGGAAGATTCTGGAGTCAGGCCAGCCTTGTGCATCCTGGTGGTCACCCCCTGGCAGCTGTGTCCTCTTGGGCTGCTGCTGCCTCTTTGACCTCAACTCTCCTCCTCTGACCCAGAGCCATAGTGGAGTCCCAGAGGCGGTAATATAGGGACTAGCCCGAGGTGCCCCCTCAGTCAGTGCTGTTTGTTATGACTGCTAATGCAGCCCAACTGGTTGTCTCCTGAAATCAGTCGTCTTGAAATAGCAATCAGTTCCTTGCGACCGAGTAAATATTTGTCTTTTTCTGCCCCATTTCCAGCAGCCCCCACTTTGGTTTTTACAATTGTGCTGACAAAGGCGGTATTTACAGTGCACAGGGCCAAGACGGGCTGTGTCCTGAAAGCATTTGCACAAATTCCCTCCACTTCCTGTTAAGATATTAGTGCCCAGTAATTGTCTCTCTCTATAAATGTGGAGCTTTGGCGGCAAGCGCGCGCCCTGTAGTAATTGTGAGTTGCCTTTGACGCTAATTACATAGGGGAGTCTGTTTAATTGCCAGTTAAATTGACTGTGTGTGTTTTCTCTAATCTGTGTTTCCGGGCAAGTGGGATGACATCAGCTCCCCTGTTGGACTAAAGCGTGAATTTGGAAGACCCACGAGGGACCATTGCAGGGGGAAGACAGGCGGCTGGGGGCTCGCAGCCACCACAGGCTGGTGGTGGAGGGTTCTGTGGGATTATCATGCCAGTCAGCCTGGGCTTCCACAAGTGGAGAAAAGGAAAGCCATATGGATGAACTGGGTGCAGGACAGAGTGGGGTTACACCGTAGGGCCCAAGGGAGAGCCCAAGCTGTCTTGAGTGATTTCATCCTAAATATACCCCCAATGGGTTCAGCAGCTCCTGCATTGTTCTCACCCCATACCTTAGTGGATACTGCCTCTCTATAGTGTGGGTTCTAATTCAGGCTTCTTCATTCCTCTCCCCACCTTCCTAACACCCCATCTGTAGTGTAGATTAATCAGCCCTCTCTCCTCTAAAGTTTTTCTTTTATTATTGTTTTTGGGGGCCATAATTAGTTGTGCATAGGGCTTCCAGATGGTGGGGCTTGGGGCATAAGTATGTTTGGGGTATACATATGGCATGCCACAGATTGAACCTGGGTTAGGTGTATGCAAAGCTAGAACTGTAGCCTCTGTTCTTTTTCTCTGTCCCCTGAAGTCCTTCTGGATTGCATAGTGGAAGAAGTGATCCATTTCGCTTATCTGCCAGTATTTCCAGTTTCCATCACTCCTTGTTCACTGTCCAGTGTACATGAATTAATAACCCAGATAAAAACTCCTGGAAGGCAAATTTAGACAGGGGTGGTGACTAAAGGAGGAGGGAGAGGATGAGAATGGAAAGTGGGAGGAGGAAGATTGAGAAAGGAAGGAAGGAAGGAAGGAAGGAAGGAAGGAAGGAAGGAAGGAAGGAAGGAAGGAAGGAAGGAAGGAAGGAAGGAAGGAAGGAAGGAAGGAAGGAAGGAAGGAAGGAAGAGAGGGAGGGAGGAGGGAGGGAGGAAGGGAGGGAGGGGGAGGGACAGAGGGAAGAAGGAGGGAGGGAGAAAGGAAGGGAGGGAGGAAAGAAGGAAGGAAGAAGGAAAAGGAGAAAGGAGGAAGGAAGGAAGAAGGAAGAGAGGGAAGGAGAAAGGAAAACTAGAAGGAAGTGATTTTTCTTTATGCTTCTAAGCAATTTATCTTTGTGAATTTATTTAATCAGCCCCACAATCCGAACGAACTTACCATCATCACCTTATTTCACAGATGGAGAAACTGGGAGCCTGGTGACTATGCTGAGTTACTTATTATCGCCTAAAGTTGTAGATTCAGGGGACTTAGTTTTCATCTCCCACCCCGACAGAGCTGCCTGGCAGGAAGACAGGGTGGCAGGAGGAGGGGTGGGAAGAGGGCCGTTGAATTCCATACCATGAGTTCTCCTAATATTTAAAAACCTCTCCAGCCTTCCACACACGCTTTCTCCTTAGCTCAAAAGCCAAATTAGAGTGGATTGCACTCTCCTCACTGTAGTAATTTAGATAAAAGTAAAATTTTGTCTGAGAGCAGAAGCAATTATAGTGCGGGTTTTGTGATTAACTTGATTAACACTGTTTCACTCCAAAAATGATCACCCCCCCTCCCTTCCCTGGCACGCTGTAATCAGAGCTGCCGTCTTTCAACTCTGCTACAGCTGCTCTTTCTCCCCCCAACTCCCCATAAAAGGATTTTGACATAAATACTTATTAGGGAGGACTCGAGTCTCAGGCTGGAACCGTCGAGCAAAGCGGAAGAAACGTCCCTGTCTGCCTTAGTGCCTGTAGTCGGTTAAAAGGCTGCAGCCAGTTCCTAGTTACCAGCAAAAATCCCAATTATGCAGCGATGAAATATACATACCCCATACAGGAGGGTTTATACATTTTTAATTCTTTTCCAAAGAGAAAAAAATAACATTCAGAGAAGACTCTCATTAGATATTTCATATCTTTAAGAGGAGAATGATGGGTGGCTTCTACAAAAATTATTTGAAATTCTTGTCCGGGCAACCATAAATCTTTACAACTCTAGTTTCCTGCTCCTGTGTGGAGCTCTGACCCAGACTGCTGGGCATGAAGCCACCAGCCAAATCTTAGATGGGTTTGGGGTTTGAGTTGCCACCCAGCTGCCTTGTCCCTTGGCATATCCCTCTTGGCTCTAAGCAAATCTGGTTTCTCTTCCCTCCCTATGACATTCCTACCCAGGTCACCTTCCTGATTAGCATCTTCTGCATCTGGAACCAATATGGCGCTCAATAGGTCTCCTGGATAGTCCAATGGCACCATAGGTGGCAATTGTACAAATAGGGACTAAGGCATGATATTAGGGGGCCAACTGGTTGGATGGCATTGAGGGAGGATAAAAGCAGGATGAGAAGGTGTATGCGTTTGGGGGGGGGTGTAGAGAAATTCTTCTTTGAAGAATTTTCTAGAAATAAACCTGTCAGCAAGCAGGTGGAGGCCCCTCTACCCTTTCAAATTAGATCAAGGAATGAGCTCTGAGAGGTCAGGTCACTGTCCAGCGTCATATAGCTGCTGAAAGGTGACTGGATCTCAACTGCTGGTCCCAGAGCCCTTGCCTGCACCCCTTGCCTCACAGATGTCTTGAGATTCATCATGGAAAGGGGCAGGCACCCTATTTTGGCAGCAGAGAAAACAAGGCTGGGGAAGGGGCCAGTTAGGTATGGTTTGTCTCCATCCAAGAGCTCCGAGCACTTCCAGAATCTCTCGTCTGACATCTGGGGTCATGGCAGGTGATTGGGTTTCCTGAATCCTGACCTCTGCCATCAAGGGACTTGAGGGTTATGTATTGAAGCCCTCATTCCTCAATATGATTGTCTGGAGATAGGGCCTTTGAAGAGGGTAGAACTAAATTGGTGTCAGAACTATGAGGCTCTCAAGTACCCCAGAAGTAAGTAAAAAAGAGGTTGTTTTTAAGAGAGGGAGCATCTGAAAACCACCTGTTGAGATCACACACACACACACACACACACACACACACACACACACACACACACGACTGAAAACAGGTGCGTTTCTCAGGGTAAGGTCCCTTCACTTTAGTGTCAGGAATTTGGTTTCGTCACCTATTGGTCTCCATGTGAGCCATTAGATCTAGAATCTAGAACCTTTTTTCTCTGCTCCTTCACCTTCACACATGTACCTGGTGGTGCCCTGGGACGGGGAGGGGAAAAGATAAAGTAAAAGTGATTTCATGGTGGATTTTTGAGAGAAACTCTGGGGGTAGACAAGGTTTAGGGCCCAGCTCTGTCCCTCCTGTGGACCTCAGTTTCCCTATCTGTAAAAGAAGGAAAATGCTCTCACAGGATGGCAAGGAAGCAGGCATATGTGTGGCAGTCTCCGAGCAGAACAGAAAGGACTCTCAGTGTGACCTCACTCCATGCATATTGGACCTTGTCCATTAAGGCTGATTGCTCCAACCTTTGCTCAGCTCGGCCACCTGGGTCTAAGCTGTTGGTCTTGGTACCCCCTAAGTCAGTGTCAAATGAGGGGTGATGGCTGCCAAGAGAGGGCACTGCATTGGCCCCAAGAGCAAAAATGCAAAGCCAGGCACTCAACTCCCAGTATGAACAAACATACCATCCCTAGGAGTTGGAGCCATGACTCAGAACCCTAATTTCTATTCTGCTCCCAGCACACCCCCCTTCTCGTGCCCAGATGTGCAGATGCAGGCAGCTGGGGGAAAGGGGGGTAAGATGGAGGTTGGCAAAATTATTCTCTCCCTCTTCACCCCACCGTGCTGCTGGGGCCCACAGGGGTCCCTCTCTGCCAAATGGGCCTCCGGCCTCATCGGCCCCCTTCCATCCAGCCCTCAGCTGGCCTCCTGATTTCCCATCCTGTGCCATGAGATTCCTTCCTGCCTTTCCTGGGGCGGGCGCAGGCCTGGCATTGCTCCAGAACGGCTTAATCAGAATAAATCCTGAGAAAGCACATGTATTATTTATTCCAGCAAAGGTTAAATAATTTGATGAATTTCTTAGGACGCTGCCAGAATGCTGATGGCCTCTTAGAAAACACACACATACACGCACCAACAAATTTTCCTCTATACACACACATACACAACACACACACACATACACACACACACATACACACACAGGCACATGCACACATACACTCACAGAGCTTTGGCCACTCATCTGTGTGCCAATTTCCCCTAGGCTGGCACATGCAGGAGACTGAGTGGGCAGCCCATGTGGTGGTGGGGCTGGGGCCAGCAGCAGCCATAGATTTTCCTCCTGCTAACTGGAGATGACAGCTCCGCCCCCTGGCCGAGCTGAGCGTGATGCATTATCAGAAGCCAGCAAGGCCTTTGATTCTGCAAATGGCCGCAGAGAGTCTACTTATTTACAGGTCCAGCCAAATCCTGGCCTGCCTGAGACTAATTTATTTATGGAATTCCTTGTACTTGGGTCCCTGGGAGCTATCGGGATCAAGAAAGGGGCATCTGACTGGGCGGTGTGGGTGATTAGACCCTTCTTGTCTGGGAAGCAGAGGCAGGTAGAACAAGTAATAGATGCTTCCATTCACCCACTCTACCTCCTTCTTCTCTTGCCCCATTTCTTTCTTACTTCATCCTCTTCTCCTCTTCTTCCTTCTCTACCTCCTCCTCCTCCTCTTTTGCTTCTTCCTCTTCTTTTTTTACCTCCTTCTCTTCCTCCACCTCTCTTTTACCTCACCTCTTCTTCCCATCCTTCTTTCACCTCTTCTCTCCTATTCCTCCTCTCTTGTCTCTTCCTCCTCCACCTTTTCCTCAACAGTCATGTTATGCCCTCATATATCATGCATAGGACTAAGGGTCTTTACATACATCATATCTGAAAACCCTCCCAATGGCCTTAGTGTGCTGGGTCCTTGCATTTAAATCTCCATTTGAGAGGGAAATGGTCCCGGAGCTGCACACTGGCTTGCCAAAGGGAACTGAACCATAAGACAGTGCCAGGCTCCTCCTGTTTCTCTGGGCTCTGAGCCCACACTCTCTCCTCTTTGCATGGAGTGGAAGGGCATAAGAGAGCAGTGGCCTGGGTGGGGGTGAATGTTGGCTCTGTGGGTGCATGGAAGTAGATGGTGGGAGGCTCCTACTCCGCACACCCCAAGCTGCCACAGATTTGCTGAAGCTGCCTGCAGGGTCACATCCTGCAGAGTGCTACAAACCACACCTGTGTCCAAAACTGGGGTAGCACTCAGGAAAAAGTCATAATTCTGGCTAGTCTGTGGTAGAACCAGGCTTTAAAGCTCCATCTCCTTTGGCTGCTAACATTTTCTCTTGACAGCAATAAATGTGGAAAATGCAACCTTTAACCCATTGATTGTTCCTTCCAGTGACCTGGTGCTAGTCGAAGCTGTGTCCAAGCATTTGCCCTATGTGATCTGGTACAGTCACCATGAGCCTGGTGGGTATTACTCAGTAGTAATGGCCGCCATCTTGCCAAAAGTTTTCCCCTACCTGTCCCAAGCTGCTGCCCTACAAACCAGTTGTTTCTGTCTACTTATATCTTTGGGCCCTGCTCTCCTATTTAAGTGTTTCATCTTTCCCATCCAGCGCCCTACCCTATTCCACTGCACTGTGGGCCCTTCAGATTCTGTCCTTTAGTCTAGAGTCTATTGTCCGCATATTACTGCCACAGACTCTCCTTTCCAGAGTGCAAAAAAGAGGTGTTTTTTGGACCCCTAAGGGCATGGGAAATGGAACAGAGCAGAATATAATGCACCTCTGCAGTCTCTGAACCTTCTCAAGACTTAGGACAGTAAGGGATCTTGGTCACCTCTGTGACCCAGGTTCCCTTCATAGACCCTAGCACACAGCAGATGTGTACAAAATGCTGACAAGGCCTCAACCAGAATCCAGAGCCCCTCATTCTGCTTCCTGCAACTGCTAGTCTCCCCAGAACATCTTGCTCTCAACAGAGAGAATGTGCTCCACAGAATTGAACACATAATTTGGAGTAATTTCAGAATAAAGTGGTTGCTTGTGTCTGTGTTTGTAGAGAATATGTGTCTGAAAGCTGCCTCATCGGGTGGAACTGAGTGTTAGTGTGCAGGATCATTGAAAACTTCCAGATTCTGACACATATGGACACCTCTTCTCTGTCATGATCTCTGTCATCTGTGAAAATTGAGAAAATAGTGAAATAGCCACTCAGATGGATATGGAAGAGACATAAAAGAAATATTAAAATAGATGTTGAAGCAGACCCAAAGGTATGGACAGTAATTCTGAATGAACATTGCTTACCCTGCTTTCCATGCATCCATTCACCTTTCTTTACACTTATCCATTCACTAATCCATTTATTTATCTATTCCTTTATCAGTGCACTGACCCATTCATCTTCCATTTATCCATCCATTCAAACACTTCTCTATTCTTAGGGCCAGAAAGATAGTACAGTCAGTGGGGCATTTACCTTGCATTCATCAAACCTGGCTTCAATCTCAGCATCCATTATGGTTTCCCAATCCTGCCAGAAGTAATCCCTGAGCACAAAGCTAGGAGTAAGACCTAAATACCACTAGGTGTGGCTCAAAAAAAAATAAGCACACACACAAACACTTATTCATTTGTCAGTTGTTCATTCATCTTTTCAATCATCCATACACTCATGTGTCCATCCATTCATACATTGATGCATCCATCCAAGCAATCATCCATCCACTCACCTATTCATGTTCCCATTTCCTCATCGATCTACACATTCATCCCTCCATCCATCTATCCATCATCAACAGTGAGTGATGGATTAATAATAATCTTTGCTTGACACATGATGTTCTAATACTACAAAAAGACTGTAAGACCCTTATGTTTATCACCTTGGGCTACCATAACAGAATATTATAGAACTGGCAGCTTGAACAAAATAATTCATTTATTTTACAGTTCTGAAGGTTTGAAGTCTGAGAATAGGGTGACAGCAAGGGACAAGTTCTGTTTTTTTGTTTCTAATTTATAGACAGCCACTACCTCTTATTGAGCTTGTTTGGCCTTTCTTCAGTACTCATGGAGGGAGAGAAATTGCTCTTTTATTTCTTTCCTTATATAGCCAAAAGTCCTATTGAATTAAAAATACACCTTTATGGGGCCAGAGCAATAGCACAGTGAGAAGAGTGTTTGCCTTGCATCCCTGGCATCCCATACAATCCCCTGAGTCTCTTGGGAGTGATTTCTGAGTACAGAGCCAGGGGTAACCCCTTAGGACTGCCCAATGTGGCTCAAAAACAAATAAGCAAAAAGGAATACACCTTTATGATGTCGTTGAAATTTTAATTACCTCCTAAAATCTTGTTCTCTATCCTACCCAGGGGTTCTGGCTTCACTCTCTGGATTTCAGAGAGAACCAACTCAACCATGGCAGTGCCCTACGAAAAGGGGCGTCTCATTGGATCCTTTTCTTCCATCTTCATATATTTAAGCACTATGCAAATGAAAAATTTGGAAGGTAGAATTTTTGGAGACTGGCTGTTCCGCATTTGGTTTCAGGGTTCTGTCACTTAGCTAGTGAACAGTATTTCCAAAGTGTTTTGGTTTCTCCATCTGTAAAATGGGAATAATCACATATATATTTTGTAAGAGCAAATCCTGTCATGAGTAAATAATAGTTCCTATTACAGGTGAAATAGTGACCAAGTGGCAGTGCCTGCTAGTCTAAGAATGCCCAGGGCCTGGAAAGAACATTTCACCAAGGGGAGATACAGGGAGCAGAGTAATTGGGGAAGGGGACTGATCCTAGAATCAGACTCTCTTTATGAAAATTCTTGCTTTGCTGTCTACTTATTAAGTGGATTTGTTAGGATCTAAAGTTGGATTTAGAATTAACTGTAACCTAGCTTTTCTGTGAATCTAAGCACAGCCATGGCAAGCTCAAACTTTAAGGAACAAAGACTAAGCCAGAACAGCCAGTTCCAGGAACTTCGAGAGCACTGTACCAAAACAGTTAGATAAACTAGTAGCACCCAGGGGCCTGGAGATGGACAAAGTCACAGGTACCCAGTGGGCGCCCGAGCCCCTCCTCTACTACTTCAGCTGACACAGACCTCAAGGCCCTATAAACTACAATATTCCATTCTAGATATCTAGCCATAAAGGGAAACACCCTTGTCAACAGCCAATTTAAAGGTAAACTGTGGTGGTTTGAAACCTCTATAAACCCTGGGAGCTCAGTAAGAGGTTGTTGCCTAATGAGGGGCAACCCCAGCATGCTGGAAAGTAAACTCCCATGTCTTATTGCAGTGCTGTTCATCTCCTGTGGTCTTTGTAGAATGTACCTCGAATTTGTAGTCTGCGCTCTGCTTTCTCACCTAGAAAAACGGAGCTAATAAAGGTAGGTCTGTCATGGGGTGATTGTCACTAACCTATAAAGTTCCAATAACATCATAGAACAGTAATATTGACTGATTTTGAAAAGCAAGGAATTGTAGATCATCTCCAGGGACCAGTATTATAGTCCATTTTATGCACTTTATTGATTTATAACAACTTTTGCAGTACCGGGGATCAAACCCAGGACTGCTCACTGGGGAGGCAGGCACTCTACAGTGAGGCCACATTCCTGCCTCCTAAAATCATTTCTATTAACTTGATGGGGTGAGATATGGGTCACTTGCCTCAAAGTCTAGGGATGCGCCTCAGGTCCAGCGCTAACCCACTCAGTACCCTGGAACGCTCTTATCGGTGGGGGCCAGGCCCTTGCGGGAGGATGTGATTGGCGTGTCTGGATGCTGTTCCCCTCTTTTAATTACCGCTTCCTTAATTGAGTCACAAGTGGTGTTTGTGTTTCCATCAAACCCACAAGGACCTTGTTGTTTATGTGAATGACTCTCAGTGGAGTGACAACTCCAACATGTGAGATGTTCTGTTTGTATCAATTTCACAGAGTGGCAGGCGCTGGCTGCAGATTTCCTTCCTAAAACATGGACTAGAGAGGATTTTTTTTTTTCCTCCAAACTCCTCCAGGTCAGAGACATTGCAGTTGAATGAGAATGAGGAGGTGTTAAAGCATTTATACCTTCTTAAATTCTAGCAGAACCTTGCAGACTACACAGCATCACTAGGTAGTAGCAACTTGGGGACCATGGGTATACAAGATCTGCCATATCTGAAATGTCATTATTATGTTGTGGATGACTATACATTTAAACTGCCTTCCCTTCTGGCAAGACCAACCTATAGATAGATGGTGACATTTTCTTTGGACCTGAACTTGGGTCAGCTATGAGGGAGGGAAGAAGCTTCCAATGGTGCTTTGACCTTGAACAATTCACACTTATACAGGCAAGGCTGCAGCCATAGAGAGAAAGAGAGTGACTCAAGGTAATTGAAAACTAAGCAGACAGTCTCTATTCAACCAAGAAAAAGAAGTCAGGAAAGGCTTCCTGATGGAAGAGTGACTGTAAGTTGTTGCTGAAGTATGAGCTTAATGAGGAAGGAGAAGGAGGAACCAAGGGAATGGACATCATCTCCTGCCTTTCCTCTGTGGGTCCATGCACTACTCGCCTGACCACCCAGATCAGGAAGCCAGTCCAGGAGAAGGCTATGCCTGCCACATTTCCCTCTTATTTATTTATTTATTTATTTATTTATTTTTGGTGTATGAAAAGATAATTCAGGAGACATTATTTCAATCAGACCCCTACGCAGTTTAGGAATGCTAATGCTTCCTCTATTAAAAAGGTGTGGAATAATTAGGATGCTGATGAAGACTGGGGGCAAACTCTGGAGAAATCCATTACCTGATGCTCAATGCTGTTCCCACCTCCCCCCCCCCCCTTATCCCCGAGTGACAAATTAACATGGAGCAGAACAACGGCTGCTAACACTTAGGGCACATTGAGCTCAGATTGGAAACTCATTGGCTTTATTTTAGAAAATGGAGATTTTCATGGCTCAACCTTGGTACAACTTGGGGAGACACAGCAAAGAGGCAGAAGAGAGTGAGTAGCAGAGACACTGGGGCCAAGAGAGGTAGGGAACTACTCAGGATTTGGAGATCAAAGATTGGGTTTAATCTATCCCACACAGTTGTAGGTTGACTTTATGATGCTACAGTCTCCTATGGGGAGATAGTGAAAAGAGAACCTCAATGAAGGGAAAGACAAGAGGAGGATTTTAAAAAATTCTACAGGGTAATTACCATGACTGGGCTTTGAATGGACCAGGCACCTTTCAAAGGATTTACTTGAGTAGTTAAAAAGAATAATTAGTATTATCCACATTTTATTTATTTTTGGGATATCTTCCCTGCAGTGGGAAATAGAACAAAATAGTAGCTATTAAATCTAAACAGGTAGAACACACAGTTTAATCAGCAGTATAATGACCTATGCAAATAAGATCAATAGATTAATCTAGAAGAAAGTTGCAGGAGGTTCTGAAAGCAGCTTCTCCTCAGCAGGGCTTCTTCAGCTGGGCTTGGATCCTCCATCTCTGTCCTCCATAGTAGGCTGCTGAGGTCATCTAGGATAGAAAAGCCTTCGGTTCCTGGGCTGGAACCTGGGTAAGAGAACCACTTATCTCCCTGCTATTGGTCCCCTAAAATGGAGCTTTATCTTTGGCTTCTACCCCATTAGTGACCTCTATGAGATCCTGCAGGTTGGAGGAACAAGGTTCTCACACAAAGCACTTTTGGTAGAAGAAAGGTGGTGGGCCTCGGCCTCTGGAACACTGCTCAGAGTCTTCAGCTCTCTCCCCTTTACTGCCTGCTTCTGTCCTGTCTAGGGGGAGTGGGGGGCTCTGCCACATTCAGAACAGGGGTCATGTGCACCGATGTTCCAGTGAAAGGCACTGCACACTCAGTCCAGTTCAAGGAGGCTAGCTGTTGATTACAGCCCTGGGTGGGGCTGGATGGTGATGGGATGGATGGAGAGGCTTTTCTCTGCAGGCCCAGGCCACGTATCTGCAATGTCCTCCAGCTGGTGGGTTCAGGATAGCAATGAGAAAATGATCCACAGACAGGTTTCAGGGGACATTAGCTTTATTCAGGCCCTAGCCAACACATGTGGCTCCTAAGCTTAAATCTTTTACGCTGGGTTCATAGTCAGCCCTGACATCTTAACCTCTTTCAGCCATCTCCTCTCCTCCTGCCTCTTCAATCTCCCAATCCATCCCCTTCCTGCCCCTGAGGCAACCCTTTGGAGACCTCACAAATACCCCTCCGAGAAACAGGCAGGTCTTACTAGCAGGTAAGGTTACACAGGAAGAATGGGGGATGGGGTAACAACTGTCATGGTGATTAACCACCAGTGGATCAAATAACTCACCACTGTTGGTTTTTTCTTGGGTTTCTGGGTTGCTGTTCAAGTGCCAGTTGTAAAATAAAGCCCACAAGTTGTGAGATCACCCCACACACGTATCTCTCATTCCTAATTTATTATTTATCCCTAGTTAACTCTTTTTTGTCTTGTTTGTTTGTTTGTTTAGGGTCACACCTGGCGATGTGCAGGGGATATTCCTGGTTCTGTGCTCAGAAATTGCCCCTGGCAGGCTCAGAGGATCGTATGGGATGCTGGGATTCAAACCACAGTTGAACTGGGTTGGCTGCTTGCAAAGCAAATGCCCTACCGCTATCTCTTCAGCCCCTAGTTAACTTTTTATCCTCCGTTCTTAACTCCTCAGAAACTTCCACCTCTAGCCTGACTCCTGTCTCTGCCCTGGGAAGAAGATGTCACCACCACTGTTGCTAATGTATTCTCAGTGACACATTTTCCTCCCGTTTCCCTTCACCATAAACTTTTCTCACAACTAGTTTTGGCTTTTGAGAGACCCTTGGCTCTCGGACATTTCCTGATCAGTGACTGCTGCCAACCACTTTTTTCAGACTCCACAAGGTCACGTTGAAGGGTGAAGATGTGATACGAAATTTCTCTCCTCGGTCAAGTTCAAAAAACTTATAGGGGATATTTAGACCCCTTTGATTATTTCTTAGGAATATTTCCTCAATATGTATAATTCTTTAGTATTTTTCATCACGTAGTTGTATTTTCCCCTCTTTAGATGTGCTAGTAGGAATTCATAGTAGATAGTATAGATAGTACCCTTTGAGTTTTGTTCTTTTGGTAGAATTAAGTTATAGGGATAGGATAATTATAGGATAATTGCTATTATATTCCCCTAGGCTCAAATAGTATCCTGTGGCACTGTTTTTTGTTTGTTTGTTTGTTTTTGCATGGGCACATTAAAATGGTAAAACTGTAGAAACAGAGAGGAGTTATTATAAATTAGGGATATATAAAACTGTATAAAAATGTTGGAGGGGGGCCTTCCACGCTGAACATTTGCCATAGTGACTTGACTTAGATTTCAGTCACTTAGGCATTGGCTGATCACCCCTGAACCTTGGGTCACCTCTTTGAATCTGGCTGGCACGATTTTCTGCACTTCCACCAGGAACAGACCTTCTACCAGGACAGGTCCTAAACCTGCCTTGGCATCTACTTGCCATATACTACACACACACACACACACACACACACACACACACACACACACACACACACACCGATTATGACTTGGAAATCAGCAATGACTTGCTTTCAAGGCAGATTTTTCTGCCTTGCCACCTAATAGTGAGATGATACCAGGAGATACCACAAGACATCCTGACTTTGACTTAGGATTTGTGCCAACACCAGTTACTCTAATTACTGAAGCCTGAGTGCAACAACTGTGTTTGAGGAGAATCTTTCCTGGGACCATGAAGAAAGACTTTGGGGTTAGACAAATGCCTGGAGCCTGCAGTTGGTCTTATGGCAGGAAGCTCAGTAGGTAGGGGCATCCTGTTTTTAGGCCAAGTTTTTTCTTTCTAATTTTCACAACTTTTGCTGCACCTATGCAAAATACTCCAATCCCTTTATTTTTATCCTTAAGATAGAGGCATCCGTCTTTTTCTTAGAACCTTGGAATATAAATTACTTTGTTTTACTTCATATTTTTTTTCATTTTTCTATACAATTAAAATGGAGAAGATATTGATTTAACTGGTTTCTATCCTATTCAGGATATACTTATACTCATTAAGTGGAAGCACCTTTGGATGGACGCATTCTGTAGATTGGTCTTTCACCCTACATATTCTCCACACCAGGGTGTGGTCTTGCACTTCCCAATAAAGACCAGATCTCAGGGGAAAAAATGCTTCAGTTTTTCCACACTGAGCTTTCCGCTTCTTAGGAGTGGAAGGCTGTGTGTGGGTATTCTTGAACCTATTTTATTCCATGAACTGTGTGTGGATTACTGACTGCATTTGTGTTTGCTTCCAGACCTGCATCCCTTCAATCCCCTAGGATCAGGGCATGAGGCTTCCTCTATATTCCCCCCAAATAGAGAAATGCTTAGGAGATAACTCCTAGCAATTCTCAGCTTACCAGGACAGAAATTCTACTCGAGGGCATGAGGGAGTGTTACTGCATAGTATCTTGGTGCTCTGAGTCAGGAGTATTTTCCCACAATGCTCATGCTTCTGAGACTGTACCCCACAAAGCGCAGGGAATCATGTGATGCTAGGGATCCTATCTCCCTGGTCTCTATTACTTACCATATTTTGAAGAAGACATGGAAACACAAAGTAAGTGACTTCTAGAAGACAAAACAGTAATCACTGGTCCAATATTGTTGTGGACAGCGCCCACTGGGACCGCAATGAGAACTATGGGGTAGAGGCCATTGGATATGCAGGACAGGGAGAACAAGCCCAACCCTGGAAGAGTTCTTAGACACAGGCATAGCGATAGGGAGATAAGGCAGGGCTTAGATATTGCTGGCTCCTAAATACCACTGGTTGTAGTCCTGGAGTTCTCAAGACCACCTCCAGATGTGGTCTTGGCAGCACCTGAGCACTACTGGGTGTGAGCTTATTGTGTGGTCTTTGATCATTGGCCAAGTTGGTCAAAGTATCTCTGGATACCACCAAACAACCATCTGAAAGAAGGAAGAAAGAAAACAGATTGTGGATTGAATTTCATCCTCCCACTAAAATAAAATAAACTGAGGTCCTAACCCCTTGTACCTATGACTGTAACTTTATGTAGAAAGAAACTCTTTGAGGACATTCAAGTTAAGATAAAATTGTGAAGGAACCAGAGCAATTGCATAGTGGGTAGGGTATTAGTTTTGCATGTAGTCAACCCAGGTTTAATCCCTGGCACCCCATTTAGGTCCCCTGAACACCTTCAGGAGCCATTCCTTACTGCAGAGCCAGGAGTAAGCCCTAAGCACCACTGAGTGTGGCTCTGGAAAAAATAAAGTTTTAAAAACTAGAAAATAGGGACTGAAGTGATAGCATAGCAGATAGGGTATTTACCTTGAATGTGCTGACTCAGGTTAGATCACTGGCATCTCATATGGTCCCATGCCTGACAGTTGGGTTGTGACCAAAAAAAAAAAAATTACACACACACACACACACACACACACACACAAACAAAATAAGCAAAAAATTAAATAAAACCTAGCCAATAAAAATCAAGTTGAGAAAGGCTGGAAAGACAAGAGAATGAATGGTATAAGGTACTTGCAGAAAAGGTTTGGCCTTAACACTACAATACACCCTATCCCCAAGCATGGCCAGGACTGATCCCTGAAAGAACCAGTAATAATTGCTGAAAATAGCTGGATGTTGCCCAAAAATCCAAAAGAAAAGTCACTCCCTAGGGGCTGGAGAGATAGCATGGTGGTAGGGCATTTGCCTTGCATGCAAAAGGAAGGTGGTTCGAATCCCGGCATCCCACATGGTCCCCCAAGCCTGCCAGGAGTGATTTCAGAGTGTAGAGCCAGGAGTAACCTCTGAGCACTGCCGAGTGTGACCCAAAAACCAAAAAAAAAAAAAAAAAAAGTCACACACACACACACACACACACACACACAGGATACGAATGAGGTCATAAGGAATCCCTAACTCATAATGACTGCATGTTTACCACAGCAAGAATTTGGGCCATGAGAAATTTCAGAGGAAAGAGAAGAAAACAAGGGTGAGACCAGCAACAAGGTAGAGTTGACTACTGAGGAGAGGAGGACAGAAAAGACTCCGCTATTCTTCCCTCGGAAGGGGCCACATGCCAGTACCTGGACCTTGAACTTTCAGTGTCAAGGGCCATGAGGATTTTCCATGTGTGTTGTAAACAAATACTTTAGGGCAATGAGATATTCCTAGGAACTGAGCTCCCAACTTCTTAAAACTGGAGTTGTGGGACTGTAGAACTGAATGTGGGAAGGAGGAAGAGACATGAAAAATATGGCCACAGCCAAAGGTTTTTGAGTGTTCAATGACTGAAAAAAAATCAAAATCAATTGCATCATGAATCCGAGTTGCTTCTTGTAATGCTGGACTCAAGCTGTGTGTCTTGGGTGAAAAGGGGGCTCAAGTGGCAAAAGTTTATGGAGTTCTGACCTAGTGAAGAGAGGGTGTAAGAGTTCCTGGGAGAGAATCCGAGGGAAGGGCATTTAGAACAGCTGTTCCTAGAGTGCCACACCCAGGGTCATCTGTGAGATTTGGTACAAACTAAATAGAGGGTGTGTGGGGACTCCTGGATCAATGATAGGTAAGGGACCTACCAGGAGGCTACACCATAATAAAGCTAAATAAATATTCACTAAATTAATTATGTTGGCTTAATTACTTCATCCCTGAGGGAAGCTGAGATAGTCTGTTAATATATTAACAAAAAACTGGAATTCAGGGATCAAAACAACTATTTTTTTTTTGATGGGAGAAATCTAACTTCTGCCAGACTAAGATATCAAAGTCTAGGCAGGGTGTATTATAGGGAATATTCAAGTTGACTCTAAATAGAGTTTGAACATTTCTCTGCTTTACTCCACAATCTTAGGTGTCCAGTCCCAGAGGACCAAGACCAGGGACACCCCCAGCTAAGTCTCCAGGAGCTCATATGAGTTCCTGGGAGAAGAAGTGCTTAAGTAGACAGGGCTTCCCTTTTCTCCTTGCATTGAGCAGCCCAAGATTTAAAATACATCACATTAGTGGAAAGTCCAACAAACAATTCTGCTATGTTTTGACAGTTCTGTTCACATGAATGACCCTGGCAACAGGAGATGTATCTGCATTAAAAGCAAAGTCACCTCCCAAGTGAGTTTTCAAAAAAGCAAATTTCATTTTCTTGTAGATTTTCATTATTAAATGCAGATAATATTTCCAATCTGCATGTAATAGCTCATTGGTCCTCAAACTACGGCCCGTGGGCCACATATTGTATTTATTCCCATTTTGTTTCTTCACTTCTAAATAAGATATATGCAGTGTGCATAGAAATTTGTTCATAATTTTTGTTTTTACTATAATCTGGCCCTCCAACAGTCTGAAGGACAGTGAACTGGCCCCCTGTTTAAAAAGTTTGCTAGTGTGAGCTGTGTAACAAACCACTTCCCAACCTAGTGCTCAACATGACCAGCCTGAATATCACTGTATGGCTGAGCAAAGTACAGAATAGTAGCTTCACATTTATATCAAATATTACCAGAGTTACCTCTGAGGGGACAAGAACCATGGAGAAGCCCATCCCTGAAAACATAACACTAAAAGACAATGACCATTTTATTCAGCTCGGCTATCTTAGATCAAGTGAACAATTCTATAATTATCTGGTGGGCTAGCAGCTCTGTGGCAGGGGTTATGGTGATGTATTGGGGAGGGTAGCCAGCTAGAATGGCTTCACTCTTAGTTATTTGGTTTTAACCATTTTGCCTAAGGATTGGTTCCTATCCAAAACCTACAGTAGATCAGTGGTATTTTTTTTTTATCACTTTCATAGTTTTACATCTACTGTTAAATTTGTGAAAGGGCTTTTTTTTTTTCACATTTGGGGGTGGTGGTTCTAGAGACACACCACCCTATAGGTGTTTAGGGGCTACTCCCTAAGCTCAAGGATCTCTCCCTGTGTTGCATGGGGGACATGTAGTACTGGGATTCAAATCTAAGTCTCCTGGATGTAAATTCTATGTTCAATCTATTGAATTATCTCTTTGGCCCTGTTTTCGATTTTAATGCCAGTAGCCAGATCAATCCACAGGCCAGTCCTTGAAATTCTACCACAGGTTAAAGAGTTAGGAAACAGTATAAGAGACAAAGGAAGTACCCTTGGCAGTTGGGCAAGCTTATTGAAGAGAAATTTGAGGCCAACTCGGACCTAACCCCATTCCTTCTTCTATTATAAGAACAACTTGAGGTGGTTAGCACATTCAAACTTACTCTGTTGGTGACCCTCTGCAGAGTTCTTTATCCTGAGTATTCTTGCATCAGAGAAAGTTCAAAAGTTTCACAAGCAGACAGTTGCTCACCATTGAAGCTATTGAAGATCTTGTCTTGGAACTGTCTGAGTCTAAATCATAGGCTCCTTCCCCACCACTAGTTCTTTCTGTTGTTCAGTGGCACATGGTTATTGAGGGGTTCTCAGAGCACTCCATAAGTCTCAGAGTTTGGAAAATTCTAAATCATAAAATGTTCAGTATGTTGCTAAGTGATTTTCTGTTCTGTTTTCTCCATCCGTCTTTGGTAACCAGCCTGCAGAGCCTTTCCTCTTCCCTCGAGAAGGTCCTTGTTGGACAGAATGGTTCATAGCTGAAAACTCCATCTGCAAAAAAAAAATAATAAAGTAAAATAAAAAGAATTGGATCTGGATGATAGTGGAGCATAATGCAAGGCAAAATGTTTGCTTGCATACTATCCACTTTGGTTTAATCCCCGACACCACATATGATCCCCTGAGCCCCACCAGGAATGACCCTGGAGGACAGACCCAGAAGTAACCCCTGAACACTGCCAGGCATGGCCCCCAAAGCTTATTCCCAAATAAAAAAGAAAAAGAAAGCTCAAGCTACAGAACATCTTTGGCAAAATGAGATATTAAAGTCCTGGGTGGGAATGAGGGGAGCTGACAGGTGGATTTGTTTGAGTGGTTTTTTTTTTTTTTAATCTGCTCTGAAATCTAAAGTTTATCTTTTCCAGCTGCCTGGTTTTGTCATTTTGGTTAGCTTTGTCCATTGGAAATTGCAATTTGTATGGAAAGAACCAGGACTGGAAATTTTTGATTAGGTATGCGAGGATTTTTTTTTCCTCCCTAAAGAGAATGAAGATAAGACCGTGAATGCTTTAAAAAAAAAACTATATAAAACGAGGAGCTATGATAATCAACAATGGGGACCTCCTCATATACTCAATGGGGATTTGGGGGTGGGGGTAATTTCTGACTGAATGCATTCTGGGAAATCAGGGGGGCAATAGCCAGAGAGCCTTTCATTCATGGCTACTCAAACACAAAAGGCATTTACTATATTGAAGGCAAGAGCAGACGATCTAGTGTTGTAACAGATTATACACTGACCTCACTACAGATTTTTAGGGACAGAGAGAAGGAAGGCAAGTGACTATCCTCAGAGCCAAAGTGCCAGCAGCCTGTGCAAAGTGATAGTGGCTATTCAGAGTCAAAGAATACTAGCGAGCTGACCAGATCTGGCCTCTCCCACTTCACTTGAAGCCAAGAAACTGCCCATTCCCACTCTGCTTTGAACATCACTAAAAAACCCCTCCAAGGAAAATAGAAAAATCTCAAAAACCTCAGTGTCACTCTGCCCGTGCACAAGCCCGGTAGAACAGGGAGAGGAGCAAGCCTGTGGTCAGCCTCACAAGCAGCTAATGACAGGCCCAGGGCTGGGTGGCCAGCTGGTCAGAGAAATCATCAACAGAGCTAGGCACTCCTGGAGCTCCTTCAACTTCCTTTCCACAGATGGTTTCAGATGTTCTTTCAATAAAAATTACCACTGGGCAAACACAAATAAACTTAACGGATTTAACTGACAGAGTTAAACAAGCAGAAGATAGGATTTCTCTTAATGAGCATAAACGACTTGCATATGAGAAAGATTTAAAACTGAAGATTCAATAACTCGCCAGAAACTTGGAACAGATTCCCCGAGCTGGGGGGCTGGAGCATTGGTGGTGGTGGGGGGGGGGGAGCCTACTAGGCCAAAGAACTCCAGCTGGAAGGTGGGCACTGTTGCAGGCAAGGATGGGCTGGTGGGAGGTCTTGGGAGAGAATAGTATGATGGGAAATAGGGAAACAGCCCCAGCATTGAGTGAGGCTAACCAAAGGCACCAGGACAGTTTTAAGCTGATGGTGGCATTGGTGGCATTGCTGAGCCTGATTCTCTGGTTCCTGCTGGAATTGGGGTGTGAAAACTGGCCTAAAGGGACCTGGGAGGATGGAAGTAATAGAGCTCTAGGCTGAAGCATGTGTCTGATGAATCTGATTTTGGCCACTTTCAATTTGGGTGAGCCTGGCTCTGGCCTTCCCTGGCTACAGTTCTCTTTACTAGAGATTGTAGAAGGGTTCTTTTTTCTTTTCACTACGTAAAATTCATTATTTTTTTTATAAAAATGTATAACACCAGGACCTAGTCTGAAATCAGTTAATTTATGAAACCATCTCCCTTTGTAGAATACACATTGGGAGGAAGGATTCTTGATTCTAACAAGCATTTCCTTGCAAATCAAAACAATTATGAGCTACAACCTCATACCCATGACCATGGAAAATCAAGGTCCTCTCTCAACATGTGTTGGTTAGAATGTAGAGAAGGATGCCCTGGAAGATGTTGGTTGGGTGTGCATATATCTATTCTGTAAAGTATTATGAAGAGTACTTCAACAATTTCTCTACAGTATACTGCAGTACACACCAGAAGAATACATAGCATTAGGATAGGTGTGTGTGTGTGTGTGTGTGTGTGTGTGTGTGTGTGTGTGTTTGGTTCTTTGCTTTGGGGCCACACCCAGTTGTGCTCAGGGTGACCTATGGGCTCCAAGCAAGGTAAGTGCCTTATACTCTCAACTGTCTCTCTGGACCAATGCATGTATTTGAAGAGATATATGGAACCTATGTTATTTTGGCATTATCCACAATATCCCGGAGCTGGAAACAATGTAAGCATTTCTCAACAGATGAGTGGATAAACAATATTTGGTCTCTATGCTCAGTGGAATACTACTCCGCAATAAAAAAGATAAAATTTTATCATTTATAACATTCCTGGTAAGCCCAGAGGATCAACTGGTTCATGAAATAAAGCAGAGAGAGAAAGACAAACACAATATGATTTCACACATACATGGCATGGAAAGAAACTAAATGAATGAGTGAAGGGTTTTTTTTTATCATATGTCTCATTTTATCGGAGAAGATAAAGAATTTCTAAATATAAAAAAATTTATTTCCAGAGCAAAAGATCAAATTAGTGGTCGCAAAAGAGAAGGGGTGTAGTGGATAAATTGGGTGGAGTTGGCCAATTGTTTAGTGAAGGCTAGAGTTGGGCTCTTGAATGGTGAATTTAAAGTCATATGGACAGAAGATGATTTATATATAATGATGCACCCCTGAAAATTCAATAATGTAATTATGCATGGCCACAACAATAAATTACAAAACAAAACATATTTCTCAAGAGCTTACTATAGGTGAGATTCCTTCCATAGCACTGGCAATTAATAGTGAACAAAACCCTTGAACAGTTAGTTTTTAGTGAATCTTAGAATTTAATGGGATGGTCTAAATTTTGGTGGTATGAGCAAAAGCACAATTGGTTGAAGGAATTGGTAGAGGAGCTGTTATGTATGAATAGCTTGTATTCATCAAACAAAAAAAAATTCAACCTCAACACTGCATAGACCGTCCAGCTTTCTGGGCCTAAGCATTAAACTGAATTGAATCCAGTTGGCTGAGTATCCCAGGAGTGGCCTCTGGACTTCCTGGGTATAGCTTGGGAGCCTCCAGAAGAAAGCTGGTTGAGGAATTGATTAGTTCCTAATTCTCTGGTGTAGAATTGGATTGCTACTGAAGATGGGAGAGAACTGTGGAGAACAGAACCTTGGCATCTGACTCTGAAGGCAAAAATCCAGAACCCCTGAGATGCTCATCTCCTGCTCCCCCTGGTCCCTGCCTTTCTGCACAGCGGCTTTGTCCTCTCTATGGCAGAGAGTCTCCTCATATAGTGGAAAATGGACACCAGCAACCCCAGTTTAGCATTCTCCAGAGAAATAAACTTCTTTTCTTAGCACCTGAACTTTGACCCCAGAGGTTTCTCTAGTCTAGTCCCTCTTGGAGCCCCTTTCCTTTCCCAAAATATTCTTCCCTGTGATCACAAGCTGGAGAAATGGGACTATGAGGCAGGCTCACCATAATCCATGGCTCCACCAAAAACATGTGCCCCACCAGGAACAGACATTTAATTCGCACCTAGCAGAAAGTAAGCATGGTAAAAGAAGTTTGAAATAAGGCAGTTCCTCAAAAAAAAAAAAAAAATCCTGGAAGAAATGACCCATGTTTCCTCTGTCCCCTTTGCTAGCTCTTCAGGCACTGCTGGACTCCACAGGAAGTTGGCTCAGAACCAGGAAACCACTGCTGGGGACTGCTGAGCTGCCTTCCTGCTAATTGGCTGTGAATGTCAGGAACTAGACTGGGGCCTGCAATTCTGCCAAACCCCAACTGGAAGATTGTGCATCTCAATGTCTTTTGGAGACCCATGTTTCATGAGAGTTGAAGTAGAGCATCTTTGCTTGTTCCTCCTCAGCCAATAACCATAAGAACAGCATTATTCTTTTATTTATATTTTATTATTATTTTATGGTTTTGTTTTTGGGCCACACCCAGAGGTGCTCAGGGGTTACTCCTGGCTCTGTGCTCAGAAATCGCTCCTGTCAGGCTCAGGGGACCATTTGGGGTGTCAGGGATCAAACCCGGGTTCGTCCCAGGTCAGTAGTGTGCAAGGCAAACACTCTACTGCTATGCTTTCACTCCGGTCCTTAGAATAGCAATATTCTGAGGATCACAGAATTTAGCCACTCACTGACTGGGACTCTCTCCCAGACATGTATGTGTGAGGAAATTTGTTGAATTTAGCCTGAGAAAGATCCTCAGGCAGTGGGGATCCACTCATAGCACCTCTGTGAACTACCCTTCCTCAGCAAAACATCTCTGGTGTGGTAATTGAACCTAAATTCTCAACCCAACTGCAAGTGGAACTAGGAAGAGTATAATGTCCTCCCTCCTTTCTTTCCTCCTTCCTGCCTGCCTCTCTTCCTCCCTACTTTCCTCCCCCCTCCCTTCATTTTCCTCCCTCCCCTATTTTTCTTCAACCCTCCCTCCTTTCCTTATTTCTCCCTTCACCCCTTTCCTCCTTTATTCCTCCCATTTTTGGTTCTCCTTCTATTTCTTCCCTCCCTTCTTTCTTTTCCTCCTTCCTTGTGTCCTTCCTCCCCTCCTTTTCTCTATCCTTCCATTTCTTCCCTCTCTCCATAATTCTCTTCTATTTCACAATTTTCATCCCTTCTTTTCCTTTCTTCTTTCTTTAGTTGTGAAAAATTAAATTGGAAAATGATTAAAGATCGAAACTTTCACAGACCTGCAAGAAGAAACAGCTGTTAACATTTTGTAGCATTTGCTTCCAACATTTTTTTTTTTAAGGAGTAATACATTACAGGTAAAACAGAAGCTCCTATGAACTCCACTGAGCCTCTGGGCTTGTGTTCCCAACCAGAAGTATCTATTAATTGAATTGATTGTGTGTCTCTCCCATCCTGTGTTAACATACTTTGATATAGTAGCCAGCATTTCATGAACAAAACAGAAGAATATTGATGCGTCGTTTTAACTTTATATGTGTCACCACACTGTACTTATTCCACAAACTGTTTTTGTCATTTTATACTGTTTTCAAGTTCAATATGTGTTATTTTATACATACACCATTAAGTCCTTTTAAATGCCATCACATATGGTCCGCTGAGAAGAGCCAGAGTGATCCCTGAGCACAGCACAAAGCCAGGATTAAGCCCTGAAAACAACTGAGAGTGACTGCCCCCTAAAAAAAAAAACCCAAACTAGATTAATGAATAAATAAAAATGGAAAATTGGGAAAGGGAGCATCATTTTTGGAGATAATAGAAAATAAAGTAAACCTCCAAAAATGGTCTTTCTAAAATACAGAATTCTTAAAAATGCCATTCTAGAGTACAGGCAGGAGTCGGGTGGGGAGGAGGGAGACTTGGGACATTGGTGATAGGAATGTTGCACTAGTGATGGGTGGTGTTCTTTACATGACTGAAACCCAAACACAATCATGTATGTAATCAAGGTGTTTAAATAAATTTAAAAAAAAGAAAAAAAATGCCATTATTCAAAGATAATGCATTGGTTATTCATACATACCTTTATCAATGGATATTTCAGTCTCTTCCAATTTCTTGCTATTGGAAATAATTCTTTGAGTTGATTGTTAATCACTGAGATAGAGCCAGGTGTCAAATGTACCCACCAGAAGGATTTGGAGCAATACACATCATTTTCTAAACTGTGCTGGGATAAGAACCCTTCACTTAAGTCATTACTGAACATCATGTTTTTATGGGGCATTGACTCCCCCTGGATTCGATTTCCTTCACGATTACTTGCATTGTTAACAGGATGGTTTTTCTTTCTCCACTTGGCAAATGGAGAAACAGAACAAAAGCACAGATCTCAGACACAGGGGCGCAGTCTTTGGAAAATCAGGCTATCAGCACAAATCCCCCTATTTGCTCTCCAAGTCCCTGCAGGAACACTGTCTTGGAGCTGCTTCTCTGCCCTCAGGTGGAGCACTGACAACTGCAAAGAGGCTCAAGGGACTCCCAGGATTAGAAGACAAGCCCATCGCACACAAATACAAGACAGACTCGACGACTGGCAGCTGCGCCTGAGTCTGGGCTACAGATGTTTTGTTTGGCTCATCCAATGTTTTTGAAAAATTGAGCCAACATTTAATATTTGGAAGATTTTACATTAAAAAAAAAAACACTAGAGATTTCTGGCTTCTCTTAAAAACAAAATCAAGAGATCTGACAATACCAGATCTGAATTCCCACATGGCAGCCATGAAACTGAAATGGAGTAGCAGCTGCCCTTTCGGCCCTGAGCATGGGCTTTCACTTCTCCATAGTCCCCAGTGTTCTCCGTTGGCCTCCACCAAGACACCCTTACAGACATCACAACACAACACCCTGGCCAACACTTTCTGGCAGTGGAGAAATGTTTCTGTGTTCACTTCTCTTTCAAAATGGGAAAAAAACAGAGACTAAAGAGATAGTGCAGAGATTGAGGTGCTTGCTTTGCATGTGATTGATCCCAGTTTTATCCCTGACACCACGTATGGTCCCCAAGCATTATCAGAAGTGATCCCTGAGCACAGAACCAGGAGTAAAACCAGAGTAAACTACTGAGTTAAGTTCAAACTCCCCCTTCAACAACAGAAAAATCAAAAACAATCAAGGACGACTTACTATATTTTCTGGAGTATAAGACGACTTTTGAAACAAAAAGAAGTCGACCGAAAATCCGGGGTCGTCTTATACGCCGAGTATATCCTGAAAAATGTTTCAATATGCCACTAAACGAAAATTGTCTGAATATTGCCACAAAACAAATTTTCCAACTCGATCCTGCACCAATCACTGCCAGGCTGCTCGGCTGCCTCTCTAACTCGGCCAATCTAAGCAGGCTTTTGGTGCATGCAAATTATACAGTGTTCTGGACCCGAATCTACACTGTCAAAAGCCTGCTCAGATGGGCCAGAGTCAGAGAGGAAGTCTATGACAGTAGAACCTTGGAACCTTTGCTTGTTGGGATTAGCTCACTGTGGTACATACAGTTGCAGCACAGGAATGTTCTGTCTGATACGGTGAATATAGGCCTAAACCTATGTTTTAACTGCAAAATTAGGGGGTCGTCTTATACGCCCACAAATATGGTACTTTTCTGATACCCACCCTCGGTTTCTGAGGATTATGTACAGGATTGTTATTTTACCAGGCTGTTTATCAGCCCAGAGAAGAGTAGGAAGGCCTAGTTGTAACCTTTCTTGAAATAGTATCAGGCAGACTCCTAGTACTTATTTTACTCCAGATACCTTAAAAACCCTTTATATTAAGAGCTGGACAGATAGTACAATGGAGAAGATGGTTGCCTTGTACTCTACTGACCTAGGTTCAATTCCTGGGACACATTTAGTTCCTCAAGCCCTTGTGTGCTCCCTCAGTACAGAAAAAAAATACAATTCCCGAGCACAGGCAGGTATGGCCCTAAAACTTCCAAAAAATACAACAAAATAAAATAAAACTTTCTAATATTCAATAAATACTTAAAGCAGTCCTATAAAGTTTTATTATTATTATTATTATTGTTGTTGTTGTTGTTGTTATTGTTTCTGGTTTTTGGTTTTGGGGCCACACCCAAATGCTCAGAGGTTACTTCTGGATATGGTCTCAGAAATCACTCCTGGCTTGGGGACCATATGGGACGCCAAGGGATTGAACTGTGTTCTGTCCTAGGTTAGCATATGCAAGGCAAATGCCCTACGGTTTGCATCACTGCTCTAGCCCCTAAAGTATTATTATTTGGGGGGGGGGGTTGGGCCACACCCGGGCGGTGCTCAGGGGTTACTCCTGGCTGTCTGCTCAGAAATAGCTCCCGGCAGGCACGGGGGACCACATGGGACACCGGGATTGGAACCAACCACCTTTGGTCCTGGATCAGCTGCTTGCAAGGCAAACGCCGCTGTGCTATCTCTCCAGGCCCTAAAGTAGTATTATCATAGTTTGCCTGTATAAGTGGAGAAACTGAGGCACTGAGGCACAGAGAGGTTAAGCAATGTACTTGTATTACTCAATGTTAGTGCATCACAGAGATTTGAGATATGACAGCCAGTCTCTCTCTCTCTCTCTCTCTCTCTCTCTCTCTCTCTCTCTCTCTCTCTCTCTCTCTCTCGCTCTCTCTCTCTCTCTCTCTCCTTCCCTCCCTCCCATCATGGTATTCCATAAAAGATGCACACTTATTTGTATATTCATACACAAGTTAATTTTCTATTACCTAAAAGGATTGAGATATGGGCTTAAACCTAAACTCTTCTCTAGAAAGCAGAAACACTAGATGGGAAAGCACCACGCATCTGCATCTTGCTGGAATAATCTCTCCATACTTGTGAACCCATTTCCCGCCTCTAAAAGCAGGTGATGGAAGTGGACCAGTGCCTTCAACTGCCTCCAGCAGAGGTTCCCCGGCACTCCTCTTTTTCAAGCATTTCCCAGAGATGAACCAAGGCCAAGTGCAAGCCATGTGTCTGTCTGGCAAAGGCAGAGATGCTCTAGCCAAACTGATGTCTCCATTCAGGCCTTGCCAGTAATCAGCGTGTGCCACACTCACAGGAGAAGGGCTACCATGGCAAATCCTCAGCAGCTGCAGCCCGGAGGCAGCCCGCCCACTGCTAACCTGCTTGCCAGCGCCTGTCCTGGGATTCTCCTGGAAAGCTAAAAGTATTCCTTAGCTCCTTGGCTTCTGGCTTCAGGGACTGTTTCAGATTGGGAAAGATCAGTGGTGAGTTGGAGATCTGAGAGCTCATTCAGGGCCTTGAGATGAGAATGGGGGGCACCAGACTCTTACTCCTCCCACATGCGCTCCTGGGACTGGTCCTAAAGAAAGCTTCAACCTTGGAACTGTGGGTAGGAATGAGAAGTACAGTGGGAGGCAGAGCAAAGCCTGATGGGCCCATGCTAGGTCTAGTGGGAGAGATGGCAAGGGGTAGGCAGGATTCCTGCTACTACCTCTTGAGGAGGGCAGAATTGCGCCCCCCACCAGGATCCTCAGACTACCATCCCTATCACTAATTACTTTGCAAAAGCAAAAGGGACTTGGTCATTGCAATTAAACAGAAAAGATCAAGGTCATTGCAGAGTGCATGCTTTTCATGCACAACTATGGTTTTGATCCCTGGCAACTATCTAGCCCTCTGAGCACCACATAGTATAGTCCTAGAAGCCCCTGAGCATCACTGATGTGACCCTAATGATTTCTGAGCAACACTAGGGAACCTTATACTGCAGGGTTCAAACAATACTACAATCTTCAAGACCCCAAAATTGATCTCTCTGACCCAGTTGATTATCAACAGGCATGATTGATCCCTAGATCCCCTGAGAATTTGTTGGGATCTCTCTACCTACAAAAAATTTATAAAATAAGGAGACTATTCTGAGATGTTCAGAAAGCAACCTAATCATTCAAAGCTAAGAACTTTGGGCTGCAGAGATAATATAGCACTTAAGGCTCTTGCCTTGTATGTGGTCAACTCCAGTTCGAATTTCTTGAGTGTCACCGAGATTCATACCTGAGCACAGAGCCAGGAATAGCCCCTGAGCCTATAGGATGTGGCTCAATCTCCCACCACTGGCAAAGAGGTAAAATAAAACTCTCCCCAAACTGAAAACGATTTCACTGAGAGAGGCAGCAGAAGTCAGAGATACTGGCAGCTAAAAAGGGGTGGGCCCACCACCACAAGAGGTGGCCACATAGAAAGGAGTCAAGAGAAAAACTTGGCAGCTATGAGAAAATGGAGCTGGCCATGTTCTACAAATGAAAGGATCTGCCTGTGTCTACCAACCTGATTTCTAAAAATCAGAATCTGTCCCTCATCTAGATCCCATTCCCCTATTCCTTCCCCCAACTAAAGAAAACTTGCAGCCAAAGATGGCTCTTCCAGCCACAGAACTATAGATCAGACAAGAAAATATTTTCAAATTACTGATTGATTTGTTATGGCAGGACTAGAGAATGAATATAGATCTATTGATGCAAGTTGAGCCCCACAAGAGAAATTGGTCCTCCATGGCCTTGTAAAGGTTGTGTAGAGAGGAGGACCAGGGAAAGCATTGTGGAATGGGTACTGGCTTTATGGACAGTGTAGCTGAGAGTCAAACCTTGAAACATGGGTCAGATTTGAAGACAAGAGGAAGCCACTGGTGGTGAATGGGTGTTTTACTCCATGGAGAAAAGGGAAGGAGGTCTTTTTTCTGTCTCCAGTGAGCACCTGTGTCTGATGCAGGGAAAGGTGTGGGGGTCTGAGATGATATGCCACACAGATAGGATTGGTCCATGGCGGAGTCATCTTTCTCGGGCTGGCTTGAATTTTCCTAATTCGAGGACATTCCAGAAATCAATAAACCCTTTCCATAAAGATGATGAATGACTATACTACTTTTTCCACATTTTCCTTCCATTATGAATTTCCTCCACATCTGAAAAGCTATAACCCAAACTGGGAATGTAAATGACCAGGAAAAGATGTTTGGGGAATGAAATTCTTCCTCCATCATCACAAAATTAGGATCAATCAAACTTCGCTGACAATTTTTTCTTCACTGCATTTTAGTTTGAATAGTCTAGGCTGCAAAGGCTTTGATGGGGCATGGTAGTTATAAATGTCTAAGCTGACTCAGTAAAGTCCAACCGACATTAATTACACACCCACTGTGTGCCATATGCTTTATGAAGGAGAAAGAAGTAAGCCACGGCCATTAAGAAAATTGGGGTGATGGGGGGGTGCTAAGGTTTTATGCCCAAAGAGAGGATAGTGCCCTCAACAGCTGATTTCATATTGATCAGTGGATCTTCACACTGGATCAGCAAGGACAGAAACACTCTCTCTACACACCCTGGTGTCCCCACTTTCATATGTGCTATTACTCTATACTGAGGAGGAGGAGGGCAGCATATTCTACCATGAACACTTTTTAACTGCAGGTGAAATTCAATCTGTGGAGGAATTTTATAGTAGAGTCTGTAAAATCCTAACATTGTACAATGCTCTTGGACTTTGCCATTTGGCTTCACAAAATGGATCCCTTAGAGATAACTGCCAATGTGCACAAGGTAGCATGTTCAAAGTTACTCTTCACAGATGGAAGATGAATCCTCAACAGTGAAAAATCGCATCCATCCATAGAACATTTATATGGCTATTAGCACAAATACAGATCCACAGGTATCGTTATGGAAACAGTCATCATGTACTGCTGAAAGGAACCTAATTTATACAATAATAGAATGGTATCGGTTACAAACAGTCTGTAACAAGACACATTCAAAACTGCATACCTCAAGTTGTTGATTCATTTTTAGTTTTAGTTTTCATTTTATAAATTGGAATAAAATGGTATCATTTTAAAACTAAGAACTAACTGGAAAGTTAAGGTGAGAAATTCTTCTCTGTCTTTCAGGGCCTCTCCAGTGTCCTCTGCCTGCGCCTGCCCCAGGAAGTTCTTCCTGCCACTCCAATTATTATTTCCCTGACGTTGGCTTCACATCTCCACAGTGGCATTATTCAGAATTTTTCTTGCAGTTGGTGCTATCCTTTCTCCCTTACAAGTCTTGCCCTGTGAACTGCCTCTATCTTATTTAGTTGGAAGGAGACAAACAAGGTCATGGTCAAGATCGCGCAAGTTACCCATTGAGAGATGTGTGTAAAACTGTTGACTGGAGCCAGAGGAAAAAATGTTTCTCTATCCCACAGTATCCTGGGGCAGATACAGATCATAGTATCTAAAGAATTGAGCCGTGACTCATCTTGTTGGCCAGGACTCTGCATGAGACAGAACTCTGCATGCTTCTATCTCTTTCCATTCCTGTGTAGTCAGCGAGAGCCAAAAAAGCCAACTTACAGTCACTTTTCTTGGAAAACAGTTTCTAGTCCACCCAAGCAAGGACTCTACAGGGACTCTACAGAGGACTCTACAGAGGAAATTTAAGCGAATTTGATGATCACAGAGAAATGGGGAGGGGTGCATGGAGGCAGGGAGATGGGGGAGACAACCCAGCATTCTTATGTAATTATTTGCCATTTTTCAACTTTCTACTCCTTCAAGAAATTGAAGTGACCTTTGACTCAAGCCACATCTAAGGTGTAGCATGTGGCTGGTTGGTTGGCTAGTCACTATAGTCACACCTCCTTTGTATATCACCATGTAAAACTCATTCATCAGGAATAGAAAGACTATACCTGAGAGAAAAACCTCAAGCGTTAATGAACCACAACTTATCATCTTTTCTGGGGCCGGGCGGTGGCGCTAAAGGTAAGGTGCCTGCCTTGCCTGCGCTAGCCTCAGACGGACGTCGGTTCGATCCCCCGGCATCCCATATGGTCCCCCAAGCCAGGAGCAACTTCTGAGCGCATAGCCAGGAGTAACCCCTGAGCGTCACCGGGTGTGGCCCAAAAAACAAAAAAAAAAAAACTTATCATCTTTTCTTTTCCCTCTGCAATGCTCCAGGCTAAAGTTATTCCATCAACCGAGCCCCAGAAAGAAGCTTGATTGGTACAGCTGTAGAACTATACCTGAGATACACACACACACACACACACACACACACACACACACACACACACACACACACACACAATCATGAATGAGAAATAAACACCTGTGGTTGTGGTTGTGAGATCTGGGAGGCAGGGTTTTTTTTTGGGGGGGGGTAGGGTCACCCACTTCTTAGGTTACACTTTATTTTACTTAAAACAAAGGTCATCCCTTATTCTTTTGTATGTTTACAACTTAGATTTACCCCCAAACAGAGATTGTCTTACTTTTAAGAACTGGATCAAGATAGCCTGAGCTATCAGTCCCGTCCTTACTGCCTCACCCAGGGGCGGTCTCTGTACTCAATAAAAATGGCAGTTTTGGCAGGCAACTTGGTGGAGATACTAGGTAGAAGACTGCCAGACTATACATGTTTTATCTTCAGCTTGGTTTGGATTATTTCATTCACGACCCTGATTCAGATTCATTCACCTGGGATTGTAGCTACAGTGTACAGGATGATTTTACACCACTGCTTCTATTTATCTATTTTTCTATCTACATGGACAGAGAAGCAGAAGCCAGACGCTACATCTTCTCAGAATCTCTAGGAATTTTTACTCTCCCCTATGGGTCACTATTTCTGTCTTCACTGGATTAAAAGACTTCACGGCTCAGCTAGAGTAACAACCAGCTCCCTTTTCTTAATGCCTTCCACCCTAAGTCATGACTGTACATGGGAGAATTGGACCTGAAGTTTGGCTTGAAAGGAGGGGTCATGCCTGCAGGATCACTAATATTTCACATGGAACTAACTTTTCCTGGTCATCTCAAAATCCTTTTACCTCTCTTCACTTGGAGTTTGTCCTACTTCCTTATGATGTTCACAGACTCTTGTTGAGATGATTGGCTGCTGTCTTGGCTTTTTGCTTTTCCTCTCTTTACTCTTTTTCTGCTCTTTATCAACTCAAAATTTCTGTTTCTTTCTTTTGGGGTGAGGGACTGATGAGCTTCTCAGACATCCTCAGGGTACTTAGGGGCACTCCTGGTGATTCTGGGCTAACCAGGTCAGCAGTTCATGTGAGGGCTCCATGGTTTTAGGGACCAGGGTATTTGTAGGCCACCAGAGTCACATGCAGTGATGCTCAAGGGCCATGTAGGACTGGGTCTGAACCACAGTTGAGCACATGCTTTGACCCTTAATACCTAGACTAGTTCCCCATTCCCTCTTATTCATTCCTTGCACAGAATGCTTGGCTATCTGCTTGAGGTGTCCTTCCAGTAAATGCTCTCACACCCTCAACTTCCTCTCCTAGGCAACTTGCCAATACATTTTGGTAGGTGTGAAGAGGTGTTTTTTTTTTTCTGAAACAAAATGCAGGCCCACTATTATATTTACACATCACCATCACAGCCCCCCCCCCAATATATAAAAGGACAGTACTCACAGGGTTCACCAGATCTAGTAGGGAACCTCATTATTAGCATTTGATCACAACTGAAATATAGCAACACAAGTGAACCAGAAGTCTTCCAATAGAGAAACATCTAGAAAGAAGTTTCAATTCCAAATAGCAAACATGTCTCTTGTCTCTGAGCATTTAAAATATGTGCTTTCATCAAGATTTCAAAGATACTTACTACCCCAATACCATTTTAATGAATTCTCTTTCCCAAATTGAAAGTCTTTAAGCTAAGTGTCAGGGTAAGGTCCCATTGAGAGGACAAGCACAGGGTTGGGGATATGAGTCTGCAGAAGAGCCAGGCAAGGTGGAAGATCTGAAAGAGAACAAGCCACAAACACGAGTCCCTAGACTAAGTGCATCTTTGGGGAAGACAATCGACTCAATTAAGAGCCAGAGTCATAAAAGCACACCACTCTCCCAAACAAAACATAATTGAGCAGAGAGATGAGGCCTGATCCCATAAATAACCAGCCATAATTAGAACCCATCAACAGTTCCTATTAAAGAGACATCACGCAGTCAAGGACTAGAAGTCTAGGGAAATTGAGCTCTTAATTAAATCCTCATCAGAATTACTAGTACCCCTCTCTTCCACAATCCATTTCCCCAAGTCTCAAGTGTGGTGCATCAGGAAATGCCTAGGTTTCATGTAATCACATGAAATGAATTCTCTTCTCCTGCTCAGTCTTAATAAGGACTGTGATGGTGAGCCATGGGTCCTAATCCAGGTGACATGAAGCTTCAGAGGAATTGGGCTGAATCTCTGTGTTCCCAGAGAGCTGCCATACCTCCCCTCTTCTATTGTTCGAAAGCTTTTACCTTTGCTTAATTATTCTCTTTGACACAACACCCTGCCTAGGTTCCCTAGGATCTACAGAATATAGAATTATTGGAACAGGAATTTGAGGAACTGCAACTCTCCCTTCTTTATTCCCTAATCCTGACTCATGTTTTTTGTGTCCTTCTGCCTCTGTTGTGTATGTAAATATTTAGGGGATTAGTATGTTACTGACCCTAACCTGATTGGTGACACCCTTTATGGCTGATTGAATCTTCTGAATCTAGCATATTTTTTCTTTCTCTTCCACCCACCAAATTTCACTAGAATTATTCTATCTTATTAAATCTTTATCCAGGTCTCCTGTTTATTGATGTCTATAGAAAGGTCAACCCTCCTCATCAGTGCTTTTCAACTTTGGGGCAGTATCTTTGAGGTTCAAATCTCTGGGCTCCCAAACCCTGTCAGTTTTCCTCCTCTTTCTCTCAAGAGTGTCTTTCCAACTCTTCTCTTCTCTCCCTGTTGAAAAATTTGTGGTCCCCAGAGCAATTTCTTTCTCACCAACTTAGCGATTGTCTCTACACCCCATCTCTTTACCAATGACTTCCCAGTGTTGATCTCTCACCTTAGCTCAGTTTACCAATCCAACTGCCTAATGACATTCCCACTGGACACCTCACAGCATCTCAAACTCACACATCTAGAATCTTCTAGAACCGTCCAGCTCTATCCTATGATCCCCTGCTGGTACTAGCCAGTTTTTCTCTCTCTGTAATAAGAGACCTTTGGATTAGTCCTCATCTTGTCTTCTAATTAGAAGTCTCTCTATTGGTTCCTTTAGTTTACATGCTAAAAATACGTTTCCCTATTGCCTCCTCCTCTGGCTCTTTCCCCTCCCTTGGGACTAAGCTTTATTTTTCTGCATAAATGCTGCTTTGGAGGCCTGGAGGGGGAACTGCCATCTTGGTTTGTGGTTCTACTTAGTCGAGTGACTGGTTTGTGGGTGAACAGCTTGAGGTGTGAGTTTCTGGCCTGCTATTCCTTCCCAACTGTGTGTGGATTATTTTCTCCATAGGAATTGGTGCCGGACCTACGTTTCTTGTCCTACCTGGATTGAGGACATGGGAATCCCTCTCTTTCTCTGGGGATTGTGGAACACACTACCAATGATTTCACACTCCCCCAACCAATTTCCCCCTCTACTACCACTATGATCGGTTTCAGAGTGACACCCACCCACTTCAGCCCACAATAGAAGTGCAAAATATAGACATTTTCCTGATTCTTTTTATAGCTGAATTTCTTTCTTTCTTTCTTTCTTTCTTTCTTTCTTTCTGTTTTCTTTTTCTTTCTTTTTCTTTCTTTATTTTTCTTTCTTTCTTTCTTTCTTTCTTTTTCTTTCTTTCTTTCTTCTTTCTTTCTTTCTTTCTTTCTTTCTTTCTTTCTTTCGTTCTTTATTTCTTTCTTTCTTTCTTTCTTTCTTCTTTCTTTCCTTTCTTTCTTTCTTTCTTTCTCTTTCTTCCTTCCCTTCTTTCTTTCTTTTCTTTTCTTTCTTCCTTCCCTCCCTTCTTTCTTTCTTTTTTTTTTTTTTTTTTGAGTTTTTGGGTCACACCCGGCAGTGCTCAGGGGTTATTCCTGGCTCCAGGCTCAGAAATTGCTCCTGGCAGGCACGGGGGACCATATGAGACGCCGGGATTCGAACCGCATGAAAGGCAAACTCCCTACCTCCATGCTATCTCTCCGGCCCCCCTCCCTTCTTTCTTTCTTCATTCTTTCTTTTCTTTCTTTGTATCTTTGTTTCTTTCTTTGTTTCTTTCTTTCTTTCTTTCTTTGTTTCTTTCTTTCTCTCTTTCTCTCTTTCTTTCTCTCTCTTTCTCTTTTTCTTTCTTTCTTTCTTTCTTTGTTTCTTTCTTTCTTTTTCTTTCTTTCTCTCTCTTTCTCTCTTTCTTTCTCTCTCTTTCTCTTTTTCTTTCTTTCTTTCTTTCTTTCTTTCTTTCCTTTCTTCTTTTCTTTCCTTCTTTCTTTCTTCTTCTTTCTTTCTTTCTTTCTTTCTTTCTTCTTTCTTTCCTTTCTTCTTTCTTTCTTTCTTTCTTTTACTTTTCTTTCTTTCTTCTTTCTTTCTTTCTTTCTTTCTTTCTTTCTTTCTTTCTTTCTTTCTTCTTCTTTTTGGGTCATACCCAGCAGCGCGCTCAGGCTTCCTCCTGGCCCTATGCTCAGAAATCGCTCCTGGCAGGCTCGGGGGACCATATGGGATGCCAGGATTTGAATCACCATCCATCTGCATGCAAGGCAAATGCCCTACCTCCATGCCATCTCTCTGGCCCCATAGCTGATCTTTCTTAACCAAGGATCCTCCTCATCCTTTTGCCTAAAGGCATGGAGAGTAAGTTTCTTATACTTTGAAGGCCCTGTGGTACCTGGTCATATCTACTCATATCTAGACTTGTTCTCATTTTAGGCCATTGCTGGTCTACTGGTGGAGGGCTGCCTCTTGATATGATTCTCAGCAAATCAATTTCAAGCATTTTAATTTAAAAAATAGATTCTAGATGCATGTGATATAAAATTCAAAAAACATAAAACATAATTAAAACTCTGCCCCCAGCCACTTGGCCCCCTTCATCAGAAGACCAATATGACTAGTTTCATGTGTATGTTTCCAGAGAAAATTTATGCATGCATAAGCATATACAAATGTCCACATATTATATGCATAACTCTAAAGCTTGCTTTAAATGTATTTCTCTAATTTAATCCTTACTTTCCATATTGCACTCTATTTATGAACATTTTATCTTCTGGTCATTATTAAATTTTAGAGATTTTTTTTCATTATTTAAATTTTCAACTTATATGCATTTGCCAAGACCTACAAGAAAATTTAAACATAATGCCATGTCTCTGTATACAACTACCGCCATCTTAAGACATCACACATTGTCAACACAGTTAAATCCTCCTCTCTGGATACCTCACCCTCCCTCCTTCTGGAGGAAGCCATTATTCTTAATTTTATATTTATCATTTCCACATATTTCTTTATATATTTGTTAGAGATGCAACTCCCAAACCAATGGTTAGCATTGTTTTGCATATTTTAAATCTTTTTGGTATCATTCAGTGTGTGTTCTTCCATGATCTTCTTTTGTCATCTTAAAATTGTGCTTGTAAGTGGCCTGAGACATAGCTCAATGTCTGCTTTGCATAAAGAAGGCCCCATTTTAAGTTCTGGCACCAAAGGGTCTCCAAACAACACCAGAAGTGAATCCTAAGCCTAAAGCCAGGAGTAGCCCTTTAGCACATCTGGTATGATCCCAAGACAAATGAATGGTAAGTTTTAGCCATGCTAGTATATGGAAATCCCGAGTCACTGATACGGTAGTAGAGTATTACAGTGTGACTATTCTGCTGTTTTTATATCATCTTTTCTGCTGGTAGCTGTTCTAGTTATTTCTACTCTTTGATATGACAACATTACTGCGAAACTTTTCTTATCCACAGAAGCAGTTTTTCTAAGTTGACATGTAGGAATGAAATTCCTGGCTCATGGGGCATGCACAAGTCCAAATTTAAATCTTGCCCAATCGTTAAGAGTAGGTGCTTGTACCAGTTCACATTTCTGTAGTCCTGAACAGGTTCCTTATGCTTAACCTTCTTGTCAATATGCCATATATTGGGAGAAAAGATGACACAGTTCAATGGGGTTATTAAAAAGAGTCCAATAAATTAAGTATTCACATCATTGTAAACCAATAAGAGATGGCTAAGAACCATAGTGAGGAGCCATTATCAACCCCAGATCTGAAGGGGTAAGTGAGGGAATGTCTAGGACTGGACAGAGTCTCTCTGTAGGACAGGAAGCCCAACAAAACCTTGTTGGGAAAGCTATAACCACTGGCAACCTAAGACATAGCAGGAAGGAAAGCACGAAATAATCTCAAAACTCATTCTCCTCCCATTCTCTATTTTGTAGAAGGAGAAAGGTAGAGAATACAGCTGGGGAGCAAAAATAGAGAAAACTTGTCACTTAGAATTGTTAGACTTGTAAATGATCACCAAACCTATGGTATAAATTTGTAGTTCATAGCTTTATGTTGACATCTAATTAGAACCAGCATCTTTATGTGTTTATTTCTCACTTAACATATTTCTCTGTAAATTGCTTGCCCTGTGCTTTATGAATTTCTCTATGTGTGTTTGCTTGCTTTTAGAAGAGATGAAGGCAGTTGGATCACATCCAGAAGTGCTCAAGAGATTCTCACTCTGTGTTCAGAGATCTCCTGACAGTGCTCTGGAGATTTAACTGGTATTGGCCATATTCAAGGCAAGTGAGTTACCCCCTGTACACACTCTCTCTCTTTTTCTCTCTCTCCCTCTCTATCTCTATCTCTCTTTCTTGGTTTTTGGTTGTTCTGGTAATTAAACTTACAAACATTATTTATTCAGAAGACTATTGTGGGGTATACATGCATTGTCTTTTATAGGATTTTTGTTATGAAAAAGTTTAAGAGGTATGTAGTTGAGTTAGCAGCTCCCTTTTACTCATATATTAATTTCTTTTGTTAAAGAAATCTTTTCATATTTTGAGTATATAAAAATAGTTCATATTTTCTTATGACATTTTGTTTTTATATGAAAAATTATTTCTTTTGTAGTATGAGAGAGAAGTAAAATAGACTCTAACATGTTTGGTTAGCTTCAATATCCCCCCCCCTTTTTTTAGTTTTTTGTGGGAACCACAACTGACAGCCCTCAGAGCTTACACCCTGGCTTTGCACTTAGGTTATCTCTCTTGAGTGGCCAAGGGGATCATATAGGATGCCAGAGATCAAAGTCAGGTTGGCTGTGTGCAAAGCAAACACCCAACCTGCTCCAGCCCCTCTTTATTTCTTTTGAGACGAATTCTAAATTCTGTTCCATATTAAATTTCCATATTAGCATCAGTCTATTTCTAGGTCCTCAATTTTGTTTCTCTCTACATCAAAAACATAATTTCAAGTACTATTGACAATGTTAAAGGTATAGAAGATACAATGGAATGGAAATATTCTATCCTCATGGGTGTACATAAGTAATATAGTCACCCTACCTAAAGTAATATGTAGATTTAATGTAATCTTTATCTAAAATACCTGCATTCATTTTAAGGAAATAAAACAAAATATTATAATTTATATGAAACCATAATAAAATTGCTAAAGAAATCTCAAGAGGAAAAAAAAAAGAAAGACATTAGAGTACTCTAGTCCAGACTATATTACAAAGCAACAGTAATTAAAGCAGTGTGGTCACTAGCATAAAAATACACACTAAGACAATGGGATAGCACAGAGAACATAAAATTAACCCACACATATTTACACTTGATTTATGGCAGAGTCCTTGAGAATACAATAAAGGAAGTTTTTATCTTCAATACACATTTTTTGAGAAAATGGACACATACATAAGAATAAAACATGCAAAATAATTAATCCTCTAATTTCACACACAAAATTGCATTCAAAATGGATTAAAACTTGGATGTAAACCCCAAACCAAAAACACATGAAAGGATACAAAGTCTTAAAATATCTTCATTTCATCACTATTCTTGTACCATTGTTTCGACAATATGGAATTATGCATTAAGAGCAAAAAATATTATTCCATTGTTTTCTAGGGGGCCAGAAGATAATACCTATTATTATTATTATTATTATTTTTAAAGTCAGTAATGAATCTATTATTGTTCTTTAGAGATACTCTGGACTTCCCCTGCTATCTTTTTTACAGATATTTTGTTTTTGTTTGGAGGGTAAGCAATTTTATAATGCTACGTAAGGTCCCAGTTTCATTTTATTTGTCTTGCATGAGATTCTTTGTACTTCCTGAACATGGCTATCCAGTTATTTGATTAATTCCAGAAAATCTTATGCCATTGTTTTAGAAATACTGTGAACATTCTCTCTTTTTTTCTACGGAACTCCAATAAGACAATATTACTCATTTATATCTTTTTTAATAGTTAATAATTGATCATATCCTGGTGTGGCTTTTTGGCTAATATCTGCAAAACTGGGGCCTACCTCATTAGTTCTTTCTGACTGCATCTAACCTGTCATTTGATTCTATTACTTGAACCTTTACATTTTTTATTTATTGAGACCAATGTGAATTACAAGTCTTTCACAGTTGTATTTCAGGCACATAGTGAGAGTGAATTCGGGCCATTCCCACCACCAGTGTGGACCTCCTTCCGCCGGTCTTCCCAGCATGCCTCCCAAACCTCCACCCCTAGCCCCGCTGGACTGCTGGTGTAACAGGTCCCTTTTATGTATAGCTGGTTGTAGTTTGGGTCTCTTGATTAAATTGTCGTTGAATTTGGTTTGGGTACTTAGGTCTGACCATTTTTTATTTCCACTCAGTGCTCATGAGACTGCTTGGCCCCTGGGTCCCATCCACATTTTTTTTCCTTTTCTCAATTTGTAGGAAGACATAAAAACATGAGGCAGAACAAGATGATTCATGTTCTATGTGAACCTTTAAATTCTATGGCCCTTGTGATATTTCACCTCTAGGAACTTTTTAGAATCGTTCAAATATGCCTGATGAGGTAGTAAGATCACATGCCCAGCATTTGTGAGGCCCCGAATTAGGTATTTATATTCCCCACCCTGAGGACTGCTAGTAAAGGCCCCAGCAAAGCAAATCAGTAAATTAAAAATACTCATCACCCCATTTTTATATATGCAGTATTCTTTGTATTTTAAATTATTTTCTATTTCTACAATAATTATTTTCTGTGGTGACATAAAAGTAGTGGAGGGTCCTGGGCACTTTGGGACTGAAAGGGGTGCCATAACTTTGTACATCAACACCATAAATGGTAACACTATTGTAATCAAAAACTGTAATTACCTCAACTATAACCTTTAAGTGTTAAAAATAATTAAGTGATATATATTTAATTATTGATTGATTTTTTTTTTGGACTTCTTTACTTTGGTGTAGATATTGAAGTTGATGTCTCCAATTTTAGTTTTATTTTATTTTCTCTTTCTCTTTCTTTTTGCACTCTGGCATGGTTTGATTTCAGGACCGAGACTATTGTGTGGTGCTTGTCTTTACTGCTGCAGTGCTCACTGGATATTTTATTTGATATTTCTTTCTGGATTGTTGTGGTGTTTCAATTACCTTTTTCTGTCCTCTCTCAAACTGAGGTCGAAAGCCTCTAGAAGGACTCCGCCCATTTTCTGCTTATTTGATTTTTCTTTAATTTTTAAAAAAAATTTTATTTATTGTTTTCTACCCCATTCTATTGCTTTTCTTTCCTTCAAACAAAACCACATAACTCGAATTATCTAGCTTCACCTCTCAAATAAAGGGGGAAACAAGGGAGGGTACCAATACCAAACTTACTAATAGTAAGCTAGACACAGAGGGGACCCGGGGGGGGGGGGGGGTTGTTGGTGATGGTGAGAGATATGGGTTGCAGGAAGGGAATGGGGGGTGAGTTGGAGGGAGGACAGATTTCGTGATGGTAATTACCCTGATTCAATGTTAATATGTACCTAAAATACTACTGTGAAAGATATGTAAGCCAACATGGTCAAAATAAAAATTTAAAAAAATAATTAAGTGAAATAGGTCACAATGTAAAATAATTTATGCCCATAACCTTATATCTAATATCTAAAAATATTAGAATACACAAATTACAGTTATTTTTATCCATGGGTCTGGAGCAATAAAACAGCGAGTAGAGCATTTTTCTTGTACACAACTCTCCCAGGTTCTATCCTCGGCATCCTCTCTGGTCCCCTGAGCCTGTCAGGAGCAATTTCTGAGCACAGAGCACAAAACCAGCTATTTGTTTTCTAAAGGGCAACAGAAAGACAGAGTTGTCCCACAGAACTGAGTATGGAGGGCAGACAGATTGAAGGAAAGGGGCATGGAGGACCTTTGGGGAGGAAGGAGGTACTTTGGTGATGGATGTGGAGTTGGAATAATGTACACATGAAACTAGCATTAAAAATACTGTAAATCTGGGGCCGGAGAGATAGCATGGAGGTAAGGCGTTTGCTTTTCATGCAGAAGTACGGTGGTTCGAATCCCGGCATCCCATATGGTCCCCCGTGCCTGCCAGGGGCAATTTTCTGAGCGTAGAGCCAGGAGTAACCCCTGAGAGCTGCGGGGTGTGACCCCCCAAAAAATGAAAATAAAAAACCCCCAAAAATACTGTAAATCATAGATCTGAAAATTCAATTTTTAAAAAATTAAACTGCAATAAAAATAAACTAAAAATATATAAATAAATCAAATGATATTATAAAATTAAAAATATAATTCTGTATTCTTCAATTTTGAATTATCTCAATATGCCATTTGCTCATATTTCTATTGAACAGTTCTTTCATTTTATTACCAATTTATAAAAATGTTTTAATATTAAGTCAACTAGCCCATTGTCATAAACACAGCAAAACTTGTCTGCCTTTTCATTTTGCTAGTGGTTTGTCCATGCAGAAATTTAATTTTATGTTCATTTGCATTTTTACGAATTCTGACTCTGACTTGTTCTTTGTTAACCTTATTTAAAAAAAAAACACTTTTTTTAGCCTTATTTCTGATTAAATAAAATATTCACATCTTCTTCCAGCACTTTTCCAGTTTCTATTTGTTAAAAGCAAGTATGACATTTTCATTATCACTGGGAACTCAATTTTTTAGGTAACAATTTAAAAATATCCTAAGACCACAGTAAGCCATGAATGCAATGGTTACTCTATGAAATTTAAAATGTGGAACCTGGGCCAGAGAGATAGCATGGAGGTAGGGCATTTGCCTTGCATGCAGAAGGATGGCGGTTCAAATCCCGGCATCCCTTATGGTCCCCAGAGCCTGCCAGGAGCAATTTCTGAGCATAGAGCCAAGAGTAACCCCTGAGTGCTGCCGGGTGTGACCCAAAAAACAAAAATAAAAAAATGTGGAATCATTTTGTATCTACTTCATGCCCAAGACTCTAGGTTCTGTGTTTTTAGTTCAAGTTTTCAATTACATTTCCCAGTACAAAATATTATAAATTCTATTTTTATTGGATGTGTAGAGCCATGAATAAAAACAAGACATTTGATGTGGAATGTAAAAACCAAAGTACACTCTATAATAAGAAATTTAGAATAAATGGAAATGATTTAGAGTTTGAATGACATAACATTTTTCTAAAGGTTTTCTACAATGAACGTACAAAATGTTACCAACATCATGTCCATAGGGCACCAGAGAGCATCTATATTCAAATTAGAAGAACACAGAATGCATCGTTATATGTATATTAAATAGAACATTTTACTGTGAAGATAAAAAAAACTCCACTCCTGTTTCTTCTGTGTGGACACACATACACACACCTGCCATCTTTTATTCAGTGATATTGAAAGGAAATTTTAATAAAAATGATCTTACATACAAATACACATATATACATACTAACAACGAGCAAGAGCATGTGCATATAAACACAAACACAGAAGTAACACGTGGGTATGAGTTTGTCAGCATGAAATGTAGTAGTACCTTCAAGAAATTTTCATTTTCTAAAATGAAAGAGACCTGGGGCCAGAGAGAGAGCACAGTGGAAAAGGTACTTGCATTGCATGAGGCCAATGCAGTTTAATCCCCAGCATCCCATATGGTCCTCCTGAGTTCAGAGCCAGGAGTCAGTCCTTAGCACTACCAGGTGTAGACACACACACACACACACACACACACACACACACACTCTTCACAAGATCAGACACAGACTTTAGATGTGTGATTGCTAGTTGGGTTTCCCAACAACTGATTGGTTTTCTTTCAGCCTTCTTTCCTCTCTTATCAAGGCCAGAAAACTAACCATTGCATTTCCCAGGTTCCTTTGCAAGATGCTAAGTGTGATTTATATAACCAATTAGATACATTATAAGGGGCAGCACTTTGGGTGCTTGATTTGGGCTCAAATTTTAAGGAGGCGCCAAAATACTTAGTAATGAAGATAAATAATATTTTCAAAAGTATTTTAAAACCAGCACACACACACACACATAAGGAGGAACAAAATTGCTATGTTTTCCATAAAGACAGTATCTGTAGTAATGTCATATTGAGCCATATTGTTTGTTGTTTGAGGCTCAAGATTTGGTAATGCTGATCTTGTCTTTGTGATCATGTGCCTGCCTTGGTCTAGGAAGCAAGAAAGTGAGAGGTATGGGCCCCAGGCATCCCTTTGGGATTCTAGCAGAGGGACACTCAGATAGTGTCTCTTGCTTTTGCAGAAATAACTTGTTTCTGAAGCATATTTCTCAAGTTGCTTTCTTTAAAGACATACAAGTGCATGTCCAGAGATGGCTGGATAAAGAAGATGGTTCATAGAAATATACCTTGGAATACTATTCAGTTACAATAAAACAAACAAACAAGATGTAAATGTGGTTATTCGCTGCCTGTACTGGTAGCAGCAGCAACTCCATAGGTGGCCCAGTTCTGCCATGAGACTATATTACCAGGAGCCTCTTATCTCTTTTCCCATGGCCTCTTCCTGTTTAGCTGACTAGGAAGGATTTTATCTTCTGCTGGGATAGCAGAGCAGACAAACCATGGAAAGTTAGAGTTGATACAAAGGTCTTCATCATGGATACAGTCAAACCGGGTCAAACAGAAATTAGTGCCACTACACTATATACAATAGCAGAATCGAAAAGCAACCCAGATGACCAACAACAGATGAGTGGCTAAAGAAACTATGGTACATCTATATAATGAAATACTATACAGCTGTTAGAAAAAACAAAGTCACAAAATTTGCTTATACGTGGACGGACTTGGAGACTATTATGTTGAGTGAAATAAGTCAAAGGGAGATAGATAAGCACAGAATACTATAAACACTCATATGTGAGATTTAAAATAAATAAATAAATAAATAAATAAAAGATAGGGCCCGGAGAGATAGCACAGTGGTGTTTGCCTTGCAAGCAGCCGATCCAGAACCTAAGGTGGTTGGTTCAAATACCGGTGTCCCATATGGTTCCCCGTGCCTGTCAGGAGTTATTTCTGAGCAGACAGCCAGGAGTAACCCCTGAGCACCGCCGGGTGTGACCCAAAAACCAAAAAAATAAAAAATAAATAAAAGATAGTATAATAACACTCAGAGACAATAAAGATGAGGGCTGGAAAGACCAGCCCATAATAATAACAGGCTTATCATCAAAAATGGTAAGTGCAGTTAGATTAATAACTACCCTAACAGCTACCATGAAAATGATAGAGAGATAAATGCAATGCCTGTCTTGAAGACAGAAAAGAAATGGGGGGAGGTAACTAATGGGGGGACAATGGTGGCAGGAAAGTTGCATTGATGAAGGGAGGTGTGCATTTTATGGCTGAAACTCAGTTATGAACATGTTTATAACCATGATGCTCAAATAAAGAAATTATTAAAAAAAAGAAATTAGTATTATTACCAAATGATATCACCAAAAGAAATGATTAAATTTAGTCCATTAAATATCTGGGATATGTCATCATCTGTTGTGTATGTAAATATTTTAGGGGATTATTATGTTACTGACCCTACCCTGATCGGTGATTGTGCCCTACCCTAGGGTGTGACCTGGCATTCTGCCCCCACCCTAGGGTGGTACCCGATTCTGCTTCCACCATTGGGTGGTATCTGATCCCACCACTGGGTGGTACCTGATTCTGGGGGATAAAAACAAGGGTCTGTGGAAGGCAAGAGGCTTTTTGCTGGAACTGAGGCTGAGACCTTGGATTTCAGTCTTGTCCACCGAATAAAGCTAATATTTCCACAAGCCTGACTGTCTGCGAGCTGTTTACCTGCCGTTTCACCTCAGAACCGTCGGCTGAACAGAATGGCAGACGCGTGTTCCGAGCAGGAGGGAAAAGACCTCATCCTCCATCCCTCCATCAGTCAACCTCTTCAGGGGCTGACTTGTAACAATCATCCAGTCTCAATTTCCTTATCTATGAAGTGAGATGCTTATTCAAGTCTCTAGACTATAATTCAGAAACAACTTTGTCTTTTATATAGACAAAATAATTAGTCTGGCATTCAACCCCAAGTAGGTACTTAGTACAACTTTTAGGAATAATCAATATGTATTTACCCTATCTTTAGGTAAAATCTTAGGAGCTAAAATTCTGGCCATTTTATATCTCATTGGTTATTTTATTTAGAATGTTTCTGAGTGCAGTTTCTGCATGGTGACAGTGTGGGGGTGGTGGGAGGAAATGTCAACATTACCTGAGATTATATTTTAATCAAGGGCAGTATCAACCAGGAAAAAAAAAAAAGACAGAGTGCCTGTGAAGAGGGGATCAATTTTTTAGTGGTCAAAGCTCAAGTGAGCAAGCTTTTATCGAATGTCATCACAAAATAGGAGGGCATTAGTCACTAATGATAGTTTGCTTGGAAGTGTGTTCCACTCCAGTTTTGCAGTAAGTTGGTGAGATATTAAAAAAAAAAAAAAGAAGAAGCGCAAGTTTGGCCAAAAATAACATCATTTGATTCATCATCTTTTGAAAACAAATCTGTAGTGAATCAGAAAAGAATTTTGAAAGCCCCTAAAGATGCTGATAGATATTTGTCTTTGCTGCAGTAAGGAAGGACACTAGATTGAAAAGAAAGCAGCTTGGGGAAACCCACAGCTCCTGAGGGTGTGTGAGGACAAGGCTCATAGGTAACCAAGCTCAGAGTGGTGCCCCAGGCAGGGGCACTCTGAGGAGGATTTGCAAAACTTAACCCAGGTATTGCTTGCACTCTGCTGCTGGATTCATCTTAGTTCAGAGACTCCCAACCAACCTCTCTAGCCTACAGCTCCATTTCTGGAAAAATAAAACTGCCCATCACTTCCTTATCAATCTGTCTTTTGAGGTGAATAAGCAAAAGCTCCCCTCTGTGGCATCTGAGGTTACTCCCTACTCCACGCAGTGCCTGTGGGGGGCAGCTGTCATCCACTTCGGGCAACATTACCTACTGTGGCACTGGACCTCACACATCTGTTACTGTCCTATTTGGAACTGCACATCCCTTATCATGGCTGCCATTGTTGACATACTGATTGTCTGCAGTCTCCATTTCTTCCTACAGCTAGTTTCTAATTCACAGTCTGAGGTTGGGCATCTTGTCATAAAAAGTTGGGTCATTACTCCTTAGTAAAAGTTAGTTTCCATCAACCAGACTTTTTTAGTCAGAGACAGACGTGGTCTTCAAAAGATGAAAACTCTCCAACCATATACAACTATATACAATTAGTGTCCCAAATTAAGATAGAGGGTAAACGTAAAACAACCCAACTCTTAAAGAACCAGGGATAATTGGCACAAGAATGCACCCTCATCCGGTGGCTCTTATTCTAGAGGAGGCTGGACTGGCTATCATACCTTTCCATGGAAGGTAGAGGAAGAAGAAACTGTGGAAAACAATGATTTTTGGCCTGGTTGAAAGAAGAATGAAACTGCCTATTTCTCCCTGTGCACTCTTTGGAGAAAACAGGACATTATACTATATCACTAAGAAAAGTGATGGGGAGAAGAAGCAAGCATTCATTCACAAAGGAAATGAAGAGATAGTACAGTGGGTAGGGTGCTTGCCTTGCAAGCTAGGCAGGCTGACTGACTAGGCTGACGAGGAGCTTGGTCTAAATGAAAAGGCTGCACAACTTCCAGATCAGTCCAATACTGTGGATGGGGGCCAGGACCTGACCTCTTGAGAGGATTTCCAGCCTAGAGGTCCACCTACCTGAAGTTTCAGGGATGGACCCCCAAGGAGAGAGCTTAAGGGAGTTGACATGAAAGCTGGAGCTGAAGTACCCCATGTGGACCCTTAGGAGTCCCACCCCCAATGACCTAGAACTTCATTGGGTTGAGCCAGAGAAACAAAAATGTAGCGGTGGAAAGGTTATCATTAGCTGTGACTCTCCCCCAACTTCCTGTTTCCCTAATCTCTTCTTTGTATGTAAATATCCATCTGGATTACAAGAACCTTCCCCCACTCTGGTGGGTGGGGTTCTGGATAATAAAGAAAGGAGTGGGGGGGTGCAGAGCTCAGTAGGAAAAGTAGATGGCTTCGGCAGTCCATGGCAGAGACTGCACATGGCAGAGAAAGAAGATTAACTCCAATGAAAGTTTAACTCACTGGCTGGGTGTGTTATTTCTCTGCTGCTACCCGGCTTCATCAGACCTGTCAGCCTAAGGGGTTAGTAACACTGTGCCAGGGTAGCCTCACCCAACACTTTTACTTTATTTATTTGTTTGTTTGTTTGTTTGTTTTGGTTTTTGGGTCACTCCCGGCTGTGCTCAGGGTCTACTCCTGACTCTGTACTCAGAAGTTGCTCTTGGCATGCTTGGAAGACCATATGTGATGCAGTGAATAGAACCACCATCCGTCTGGGATTGGTCCTGTACAAGGCAAGAGCCTTAACGCTGTGCTATCTCTCAGGTCCCTATTTTTTATTTTTATTCTACAATTAGCTAAGATCAATAGGGAAAGAGCAAGTTGCTCCTTTTACCATCTCCCTTGGGCTTTACAAGGAGAAAAGGAACAGGTATCCCCCTGGGTGGTCCTTAGCCTCCTGCCTGGCTCTCATACTGGAGTTAGAGCAGGAGGAAAGAGCAGAGTTTTGTCTGTCCATTGGTCTATTGGTCCACTGGGAGTGAGGTGGAGAAGAATGACTCTCCTATTGATAGGAATCCCTAAATCTGGGGATCTCTCCTCTGAGATATTATCAAAAGATATGCAAGCAGAGACCTTTGTGTCTGGGGTCCTATAGATTCTCATCGCTCTGGACTCCAGTTGCACTAATAAGAGTTTCTGAAGCTAGAAGCCAAAACCAATGAAATCTGCAGGCAACAAGTATTTTACTTAATTTCTCTTTGGGAAGATGTAGCTAAAGAGAAAAAAGGACCATGGGAGAGGTAGACCATAAATATTTGATAGCTAACAAAATAGAGCACTTTTTCCCAACTGGGCCACTCTCAGGTAACTTCTGTCAGACAACCCCAATTATCTCTTGCCCAACACCAGTCTGAGAACTGGATAAAGGTGAAGAAAGCTGATGGTCTGGAACGTAGTTAAGAGTGATATTCAATGGCAAAACTTAAGACCTCCATCTTGGTCGGATTCTTCACTAGAACCATTGTCTTTGAGCTGCCTAATCTAGAATTTTCCAAAGACACTCCCTCTTGAATGTTTGGATCTGCTCTTCTTACAAGGTGCTCATGAGGTTGATGAAGCAGTTTCTTGGAAAAGGAATTTTCAAACCCACAAATGTGCAGACATAGATTAGATACTCACATAGAGAACCTAGTCTTGACTAAAATCTAAGCCAGTGGATGGCATTGTTTAATGGTCTCTGTGTTTCCTGGCACCACTGGAATTGGGACTGGGAATGTACCATTCTCAAGCTAGGGTATAGAATCACAAAGACTTTTTTTGGAGCCCTGCTTTCCCACTTACCAGCCCTGGGTTGTGGGGCAAATTATTTCATTTCTACAGATTCACTATTGAGGCACAGAGATATGGGGAGTAACTTCCTATTACCCTACAAGCTCAGTAAATTGATCTTTGCCATTTATTTCTGATTTCCCCTGTTGGGAAATCATTTTAACACTTTCATATCACAAGGAACTGGATAGGAGATGCATTCATTTTTTAGCTAAGAGCACCAATTTTCAAAGGCATCTTTGTTTCTTATAGCTGCCCAGGCCCTGAGGAAAAGTCAGTTTCCTGGGGTACTGTTTTGGTCAAGTTTGTGCTCATTTTCGTTAACCACTGGGGAGACTTAGGAGGCAAGTTTGTTGAGTATCAACACTTGACAACTGTTACCAGCACTGTCATTTTTTCCCCTTTGTAATGATCAGTAATTGTTATTGAGTTATTTTTATTGTCTACCACCTTCATTTTAAAGATATGGCGAGGAAACCTAGGGAGATCAGGGCTGTCCATTTGGTGTGTGTAGATTCTTTGCGACCTCTGCCAGGGCCAGCTCCCAACTCAGCAGGGTTAAAGATAGTCCAGCATTTGACCAATACTATATTTTTTACGTCTGAGATTTCAAACCTAGCTCTCCCCCACTCTCGCACATTCATGTCTCTTGCAGATAAGCAAAACACACTATTTTTCTTGCAATTTTCTTGTGTTCAGTAGGATATTTTGGGCATCGAGGTGGATTGTAATGCAAATACCGTTGATTTTCTTAGGTCTCTCTTTCTCTTGTGAATTTCAGAGAAGGATCAGCCCCCCCCACACCCTTTGAAATAAATGTGCTGTTGAGAGATGAAAAATCTTCTTTTCCCTCTCTGAATTGTGCAGGGCAACAGAAACATCCATTAGATGGAATTTACTTAACACAATGTCATCAGTAGGACTCGGCTAAACAGACCTGTAAGATAAAGTTTGAAGCGGAATTTAGATACGACCCAAGAAACAGAGTCTGGACCAAGATATAGGAATTAGAAACAAGTGGTGTCCACATCAACAAAAAGCCAGGAAGAAAGAGAGGTGATCTGGAGGTGAGTTCACAGGGAAGGCCCACAAGCTTTGAGTTTAGTGAGCTAGGATGGGGAAGGGGTACTGGACAAAGGAACAGAAGTCTAGAGTGAGGAGAAACTAAATAGCTGGTCCTTATTCTGTCCTTTGTGTTTTTTTATTTAATATTCAAATAAAATTTTATTTGCAATAACAGATCAGAACTAGTTTGGAGGGTTTTTTTTTAATGTTTCTTTTTAAAATAATTTATTTAAGCACCATGGTTACAAACATGTTTGTAATTGGGGTTCAGCCCCCAAATGCACACACTTTCCCACTAATAATGTTCGTCATTTACCTCCTCCCCCATACCAGGCCTGTCCTAGAGACAGGCATTGTATTTCTCTTTCTATCATTGTCATAGTAGTTGTTAATGTACTTATCACTCTTAGGTAAGCTTCATATGATGGGCTGATCCTTCTGGCCCTCATTTCTATTGTCTCTGGGTATTATTACTGTATTGTCTCTTATTTTTCCTTAAATCCCACAGATAAATAAGGTATTCTGTCTTTATCTCTCTCCCTTTGACTTATTTCTTTCAAAATAATACATATCCATCCATGTGTAGGCAAATTTCATGACTTAATTTTTCAACAGCTGTGTAATATTCCATTGTGTATATGCACCACAATTTCTCTTATCAGACATTTGGATTATTTCCAGATTTTGGCTATTAAAAATAGCACTGTTATAACACAGAAGTGCAGAGGGCATTATTGTATTGTGCTTTAGTGGTCCTAAGGTATATTCCCAGTAGTGGTATTGCTAGACCATATAGGAGCTCAATGCCCCCCCCCCCTTTTAAAGGAATATCCATATAGTTTTCCAGAAAGTCTGGACTGGACAACATTCCTATTAGCAGTAAATGAGAGTTTCTTTCTCCCCACATCCATGTCAGTAGTGTTTTTTCTTTTAGATGTGTGCTAGTCTCTGTGGCATGAGGAAGCTCAGTGTTTTTTTTTGATTTGCATCTCCCTGATAATTAGTGATGTGGAGTGTTTTTTCATGTGCCTTTTGGACATCTGTATTTCTTCTTTGAGGAAATATCTATTCATTTCTTCTCCCCATTTTTTGATGGGGTTAGATGTTTATTTCTTATTAAATTCTCTCTATACCTTTTATATCTTAGATCTTAGCACCTTATCTGATGGGCATTGGTTGAATAGTTTCTCCCATAACATGAGTGGCCTTTTTACCCTACTTGCTATTTCCTTTAAAGTGCAAAATCTTTTCAGTTTGAGGTAATTCATTTGTTTATCCATGCTTCCACTTGTTTGGACAGTGGTGTTCCCTTCTTGAAGATGCCTTTAGTCTCAATGTCATGAATGTTTTGTCTATGTTTTATTCTATATACCTTATAGTTTAAGGTCTGATATCAATATTTTTAATCTATTTTGATTTGACCTTGTACATGATGTTAAATAGAGGTCTAACTTTTTTTTTTAATGTAGCTGACCAGTTATCCCAGTACTACTATTGAAAGTTTTCCTTGCTCCATTTTGTGTTTCTTGTTCTTTTGACAAAGATTGCTTGATTGCATATCTGGGGATCATTCTATGAATATTCAAGTCTATTACATTGATCTAATGGTCTGTCTTTATTCCAATACCATGCTATTTTAAGGAGTATTGCTTTGTAGTACAATTTAAAGTTGTGAAAAGTGATGCTTCCCATCTCTTTTTTTCCCCTAAGGTTGCTTTAGCTATTCTTGGGAATTTATTGTTCCAAATTTATTTCAGTAGTGTTTGATACACTTCTTTGAAGTATGTTAGGGGTATCCTTAGAGGGATTGCACTAAATCTATATGCTTTGAGGAATATTGCCATTTTAATTATGTTTATCCTTTTGATACATGAACAGATATATATATCTCCATTTCCTGTGTTCTTTTTTTATTGTGAATGGAATTGTTTTTTAAATGTCTATTTCTTCTCTATCATTATTTATGTATTAGAAGGCCATTGTTTTTGTGCATTAATTTTGTAGCCAGCACTTTGCTATATGAATCCACTGTTTTTGTGAAATTTTGGTAGAGTATTTAGGATTTTCTAAGTATTGTATCATATTACCTGCAAAAAGTGAGAGCTTCACTTTTTCCTTTCCTATCTGAAAACACTTAATATCTATTTCTTGCCTAATTGCTATGGCAAGTACTTTCAATACTATGTTAATATCCTTTGTGTTAAAGTAGCAACTGATGTGACATTTAGAGCTGTGAGGATGTACTTGTCAGACATCCCAGTGAAGAATAATCATAGTCTTCCTTCTAAAATCCTGGGCATGTGACACCTCTCTGAGCAGGGGCCTTCACTCCCAACAGAAATTTGTGGAAGATTTGGGCAGGGCCAGCTGCCATCTCCCAAGATTATAGATCCCTCCATGTGGTCAAAGTCAAGCTCTCAGAACTAGGGGGATCAATGTTGGTACTCCAGTGTGACTCCAATACACCCAAGATATTGGAGGCCTGTCATATGAAACCAGTTGAGGGCCTATGAACTAGTCTGAAAGAAGATGAAGATGAGAATACCCACTTAATCAAACTCACCCTTCTTCCACCCTTTTTATTCAATTGATACCTCAACATATGACAGCCTTGTATTCCTACTTGGAGGCCCCTCTTCTTTACTCAGAATCACCTGGAAATAAGGGTTTCCCAGCTAGCAGGAAGAGCGCTATCAGATTGACATATAGAACAGGTCATTGCGGTGCATCTGCAAGGAACAGTGAAATCAGGCAGTTTGCTATGACTCGATTAACACTGGGAGGCATCATGTTGAGAAAAGTAAGCCAGAAGAAGAAAGACAGATACAAGAGGATCTCACTTCTCTGTGGTATATAGAATAACTGGATGAGAAAATGGAATGCAGTAAAGGAATGATGTCCAGATCATCCTTGACCCCAAAATTTAAAGAGGAGAGGACAGAAAAGGAAATATATCAAAGCTGAAAGGAAAAAGATGAGAAAGAAAAGTAGTGAGGGGATGGGTCACAACTTCAGTTATACTAGTGATATAAAAGAGTGATATAGCTATATATCCAAAGCACATACTCAACAACACTAAAATGGGATCTAAACTACAACCACCAAATTATAATATATCTGTCAAGATGGCAGGAGAGGTGGACGTGGGGCTTAAGTGGAACTGACAGAATATAAGAACACTGGTAATGGGAGTTGACTCTGGTGGTGGGATTGGTGCTTACATATCATATATTTAAGACTCACCTGTCAGTAACTTTGCCAATCTTGGTTTTTTAATTAAATAAAAAAGCTATTGAGGAAAAATAACAGTCACTGCCAGAGGTTTTGTTCTTCAGATTTGCTCTGTCAGAGAACCAGACTGGGAATGGCAAACAAGCCACGGGCAGTTATTTCTGAGTTCTGGTGCTAAGACATCCAAAGTCAGGGGGTGAATAGATTAGGTGTGGTAAAAGCCTACTTCTTAGTTTTCTCACTATTTTCTCATCTGGAAAGGGAGTGAGGGTTTTCTCTGAGGTCTCTCTTATGAGCATGTTCATCTCACTCATCACCTCATTTGTAGGATATCATCACCTCCCCAAATCCCAACTCTAAATATTATCATGATGGGTATCCAGTTTCAATGTATGTATTAGACACGAACATTCCGTTTCTGGACTTCCCTACTAAGAGAAAAAAATTTCAGGTTGGACGGCTGGAGAGATAGAACAGAAGTTAGGGCACTCACCTGGAACACAATTAATTGGGGTGGTCCCCTAAATACCACCAGGAGTGATTCCTGAGTACAGAGCCAGAAGTAACTCCCAAGTATTTCTGGGCATAGCTTAAAAACAAACAAAATGAATTTCAGGTTTGTTTCCAAAGACACATATTTTAAATAAAGTTATTCAGAAAACTATATATATATATATATATATATATATATATATATATATATATATATATATATATATATATATATATATATATAAAGGATTGGGCCAGAATAGGCTAAGAGAAAGGAACAAATTACTAAGGTAAAAAATTTCAAAATTAGGTGAGATGAAGCAGAACTCTCGATAATGTTAGTCTGCAACACACAATATGTATGGAAGTGCTATAAATATCACTGCGCCAAATCCCAGCAGTCTTCAGAAAAGCAGAAATATTGATGATGCAAAGTGAAATGCACAGAAGCACTAATGAAGGGAAAATGTAACACATCACTCCCATCCATGAAAGATAAAATAATAAATAAAGACGAATAAAGTTTCTATACAATAATAAACACTAATCAATAATAAAATCTTAGGTATAGCTGTCACAATTTATTCCCTGAATAGGAGCAGAGAATGCATCTCCTCAGTACATATGAAACATTGACAAAAATTAACAACCCATCAAGTCACCATGGAGAACTCACTCATTGCATTTATAAAACTACAAATGAAACAGACAGACACAGTTAAATAAGACATAGAAAGTAGAAAGAAGGAACACATACACAAAATAAGAAATGACAAGGAAGAAATCATTATAGAATGGAAGAACATTTTCATATCTCTGTGCAACTGTTGCATATAAATTGTAAAGCCAGCATGAAATAATTTCTAGGGAAATGTCACTTATCAAAAGAGAAAAAAAAGTTGGAAAGTAACAGGCCCTGATAATTTCCAAGAAAAGTTTTACTGCCCTGTAAATATCAGAAACTGCTGATGACGCCTAAACTATTCCAAATAACAGGAAAATAATGCAAACTTTTTACTAAATAGAAATAATATTATTATATAAACCTGATAAAAATCGTGAAAGTAACTGACTAATCTAACTTATCAATAAATATTTTTAAAAAGCTAATCAGGATGTTATCAACAAGTTCAATGACACGTCTAAAGCAATATAGCTGATCAGATGTTATTATATCAATTCAAGGATGGTTTAACATTGGAAAATTAAGTTAATCTTAAATACTAACAATTATACTAGGAAAAATATATGTTCATTCCTATAGATACCTTTCTTAAGCAATACAATTTAATATATTAAAGGCTATACATAAATTTAATAAGAAAAAAGTCTAACATTTTTTTTCAGAACTAAACAACTTGAAGTAAAAAGTTCATGAATATTGGCACTGGAGGGAGTACAGTGGGTAAGGCGCTTACCTTACATGCTCCTGCCCCAAGTTTGATCCCCTGTCTTTCATATGTGATGTCTTTCATAAGCACTTCCAACATTGATCCCTGAGTGCAGAGCCAGGAATATCATCTGAGCATCTCTGGATGTGACCCCAAAACAAAATAAGTTCATGACTATAAGTATGAATGATCCAGGAAATGTAAATATTTAATAACTAGAACAATGACAACAGAAACTAGTTCTTGATGTTAAGCGATAGAGCGAAGTCTCCAAAATTAAAACAATCTAGTATTGATGCATAATTTTATAGCTACATTAATTTTTTGTTAATAGAACAGGATTGAAAATCCAGATACAGATTCACTATGCTAGAAAAATTGATTCTATTTTAAAGGAATCTCAAATCCTTAGAGAAATTTGGACATTTAACATAGTAATAAAAAACAACTAAACAATCACTTGGGAGGATAATTCTAGATTCTCACATCCTGACTAGGTCAACTGGTGCCTGGTTAGAGAAATAGATGAAAGGAAAGCTTTATAATAAAGCACATCTTAGCAAAATGTGAATGGCAAAATCTAAGTGTTGCATAGTAAATGATATCTGGGATGGGAGGGGAACCTTTAAATTTTTAAGCAGTTCTAAATTTGGTGGAGCCAAAGTGATAGTGCAACAGGTTGGGTGCTTAACTAGCATGCGGTAGACCTGGATACAATCACCTGCATCCCATATGATTCCCTTAGCACCACCATGAGCAACCTCTGAGCATTGCCAGGGTGACTAAAATATTAGTTATAAAAGAAAAAAGTTCTGGGGCCAGAGCAATAGCACAGTGGGTAGGGTGTTTGCCTTGCACTCTGCCAACGTGGGTTCGATTCCCGGCATTCCATATGGTCCCCCAAGTCTTCCAGGAGTGATTTCTGAGAAAATAGTAAGGAGTAACTCCTGAGCACCCCAAGTGTAACTCCTGAGCACCCCAAGTGTGACCCAAAAACTGAAAAGAAAAAAAATCCACCAACCCAGAGTTCTAAAATTATATATTTTGGAGGGAATTGGAGGATAATTATTTTTATGACACCGAAGCACCAAATAGTACAAGATTAGAGTAGTGCAAGACATAAACCCACACTAAATTCCATCTCTGACACCACATGGCCCCGTAAGCATTCTTGGGTAATCCAGGTAACCCCTAGCATCACAGGCACACCATCCTTATGCCCTAGCACTGAACTGAGGTCTAGTTGTCTGAGTATCTCCTAGAGAGGCTTCCAGGCTCTCCCAGCACCACTTGGGAGGTCCAAAACTAAAAATAAAAAAGACATAGTAGTTGAGTTGGACTAATAGGAACACAATAATACAGGGGTCTCAAACTCAATTTACCTGGGGGCCACAGGAGGCAAAGTCTGGGTGATGCAGGGCCACATACGGGATTTCACCAAAAAAGTGTCCTCAAACGTCATTATTATCAGTTTTAATTATTTCTTCTGAACATGAATAGAACATTGAGTGAAGATCATGAACAGTTCTTCTCAACATGGCATCTTTTGCCTATTCCTTGCTGCCAGAGACTTGACAGCGCTTCTTCTCACAAATCTGAACTACATTTGGCTTTAGAGAGGAAGCAGTTGAGACCCTCAGTATGGCTTGAAGATGATCATTATTAAGTCTAGACCTGTACTTGGACTTATTGAAGTTCAATGTGGAGAATAACTTTTCACACAAATATGTGCTCCCAAAAAGGCACATGGTGCACTTGAACATTCGGGATAGCTCAGGGAAGCTCGGGGGCAATTCTCTCAAATATTGCCCATGCATGTCTGCTTTTCTGCTAATCTCCCTGAACTTGGCTTTGAGATCAGAGTTGCATTGCAGGTCAATGAGCTCCATTTGAAGCACAGGAGGGGCATCTTGCACATCAAAGGAAAAGGGGTCCACAAAAATTTGGAAATTGTCTCTGTGCTTTGGAAGTCTGCAAATCTGTGATCAAATTCCTTCTCTAGCTTAAAAATAGCATCAACATATTTCTCACCACTGAATGGTATGCCTGCATCCACAAGTTCCTTGCATGCTGGGAAATGGCAAAAGTTTGTCTGAGAGAGCTGGGATTTCCATAACACAAGTTTTGTGGAGAATGCTCTCACGTTGTCATAGGCAGCACTGATAAACTGCCCTGGGCCTTGGAACATCTTGTTTAGTACATTCAGCTTATGTGTGATGTCAACAAGAAAAGCTAAGTTCATGAGCCATTTGTGATCACTCAACTCAGAAACAGCATTCCCATCCTTCTCCATGAAGGCTTTCACTTCTCTCAACTCAAAAAATCTTTTCAGGACATTTCCCCTGCTGAGCCAATGTACCTCAGTGAAATAGAGCACACCTCCATATTCTGACTCCATTTCCTCTAAAAAAGCACTGAACCTCCTGTGCTTTAAGCCCCTAAATCTTATTTGGTTGATGCATTTCACAACAACAGACATCACATTGTCACATGGCAGGCATTTACTGCAAAGGGCCTGCTGATGGATAATGCACTGAAGAGCAATGGCCTTCTCTACACTCTCCTCTTCAATTTTTTTTTTAACAAGTGCCATCAGTCCATTTTTTCTCCCTGTCATCGATGGCGCTCCATCGGTTTTTATTCCAACAAACCTCTTCCATGGCAAACCTGCATTCTCAATGGCATCACACAGATGCCGAAATATCTCATTAAGAGGTGGTCTGGCCATGCATTGGAATTATTATGAGCAGCTCCTTTGTCAATTCAAAATTGCAATCAACACCACGGACATAAATTGTGAGCTGCACAGTGTCTGTTATATCTGTGCCCTCGTCAAGAGCAACTGAGTATGCATCAAAACATTTGGCTTTCTCACACAGTTGATGATAAATGTCACTTGACATGTCAGAAATGCGCTCTGCCACAGTGTTGGCAGAAAGGCTGATTTTGCTAAACTGACCTTTCTTTTCCGGACAGATAATACTTGCAGCCTGTAACATGCATTTTTTAACAAACTCTTCTTCTGTGAATGGTTTCCCTGCCTTAGCAATCATCTCACTAACCATGTAACTAGCTTCGACTGATGCAACATTCTCTTTGGTTGCTTTCTTGAAGAAATCTTGTTGCCTCATTAGACATGCTTTAAGACTGGCAACCTGCTTGGCTCTCTCATTTCCTTGATATTTTGCACATTCCTCAGCATGTTTAGTTGAATAATGGCGTTTCAAGTTGTATTCCTTGTGCACTGCAACTTTCTCTGAGCAAATAATACATGTGGGGATGCCCCTGTGCTCAACAAAGAAATACTGCGTCTCCCACTTTTCCTAAAATTGTCTGTGCTCGTCATCAATCTTTCTCTTCACTGAAGGCTTTGATGAATTCATGATTGAAGGTATGACAAAATCTAATTCTGTAATAAACTTCTCTCCCTTCTCTCCCTTAGGCCTCCGATAATGCAAGGGACAGTGGGCAGGAGCAGTGGAAATGAAGTCTGTGCTAGGCGCAAAGTATTCTCGATTATTCGCTTACCGAATATTTGCAATAAAAAAATTGCATTAGTAAGAAAAAAATCACAAAAAATCGCATTAAACATTTGCATACCCCGAACGGAACTGCTCGGGGTATGCAAATGTTTAATGCGATTTTTTCTTACTAATGCAATTTTTTTAAATATAATTTTTATTTTGATCATAGTGGCTTACATATTGTTGACAATAATATTTTAGGTACATATTTACATAAAATTAGGGGGGATTCCCATCACCAAATTGTCCTCCCTACACCTCCGTTTTTGTCCTACCTCCCATTTCCTCTTCCCTCACCCCCAGGGCGGCTAGAATATGTGGTCCCCTCTGTATCTAACCTACTACTTAGTAGTCTTGCACCTGTTTGGTCTTGATGCCTCCCTTATTTCCCCCTCTAACTGGAGGCAGGACTAGCTAGTTCAAGTTGCATGGTTTTGTTTGAAAAAGAGAAAAGTAATAAACTGGGGTAAGAGTCTAATACACCGAAAATGGGCGGAATCCTTCTAGAGGCTCTCAACTAATGCGATTTTTATTGCGATTATTCGGTAAGCGAATAATCGCGAATACTGCGATATTAATAGGCTAGCCGCGGGCCACAAAATGTTGTACGGAGGGCTGCAAATGGCCAGCGGGCCTCGAGTTTGAGACCCCTGGCCTAGAGCTAGGAGTAAGCCCTGAGTGATGCCAGGTGTGACCCAAAACCCAAAAACAAAACAACAACAACAACAACAAAAAAAAACATTTGGGGAACAATTGGAAAATTTTAATGAGGACTGGATGATAGATGACAATATAGAATATTGTTGTCCTTTGGTGAAAAATTACATTTGGTTATAAAGATATTTTTTTTATTTTTAGATATGAGTGTTGAAAAGTTATATTTATAACTTTTTTCAAGTGCTTCAAACAACAGTGAGTAATTTTATAGAGTTAGATAAGGTAGGTATATACATATATACAATAAAAGCAGAGAGAAATGAACAGATTGATATCCAAATCAAGATTATTCAAGGCATACCATATGCTAAATTCCCACTTATGCATACAAAGTGGTATTTAATTTTCATGACCTTCCTGTTCGACATTATTCTCCCCCACTTTAAAATAAATTAATGTACCCATTTGTTTTTTACTAGCATCATAGAAATGTATTCTTCAAACTCAGACCTCTAATCCCAGAGTTAGAATTGGTTTAGTTGCTATCCTTATCTACAAAGGAGTCAGGTTAAGTTAGTAAGGTGAAAGCTTTAATACAACTTAAAATATACAAAAATATGTTACATTAAAATCACTCCAAGTCTTTTTCCAGCACCCAATAAAGGGTCATGAGTAAGCAGAAATAGGAAGACTAAAAAATAGAAAGTTTTAGAACAGTAATTGTTCCTAGTTTCTGAACTGGGAGAAAGAATTGAGTTGTTGAGATTAAAAAAAATAACAGTTGGTTCATGTTATGGCAGGTGTAGAAAAGTCATGTTGAGAATTGTGGTTTATGAGGGGCATTAGCAAAGCATGGAATGTTTGTGACAACTCAAGGGAAGAACTTGGTCAGATAACAACATTCACAGTTCTTTCTCCTCTAACCAAAGTCCATACTAAAACATAGACAGAGATAGTTGGTAAGGCTCTTGCTTTATGGCTGATCTGTGTTTGGCACCCAGCATCCCATATGTTCCCCAGAGCACCTCAAGGAGTGATTGCTGGACGCAGAGCCAGGAGTAACTCCTGAGCAATTGTCTGGTATGGCCCCCAAACCAAAATAAATAAGTAAACAAACAAAGCTTACCTAAGGAATGGGAGCAAATTTTGAACTGAACATTGGTTAAGTAAAAGAGCAGGAGAAAAAATCTTGACAAGATTGAAATTGATGTAGAAAGAACTTTCTGTGGCTTGTAATAGCTCTGGGTAAAGAAAGAAAAAAATGGTAAGTTTTTGGTTTTCTTGAGGAAAGATCATTCATTCATGAATGATTGAAAGTCTAGGGTTCTCCAGAGTTGCATGTGGGCAGAAAAGTCTTACCACCATGAATTGCTGCAAAATGAAACTTTTCTATGATGGAGAATAGGCATTTTTTGTGCTGGTTGGAGCCCTGGTCATTGTCTAAGGGCTTAGGAACCACTAGGGAGGACCTAGGAAGGACCTTTTTTTAACCCCTTACCACATCACAGAGACACACACCAAAGGTTGAGAAATAACATACTTGATGAGAATCTCTCATACTTGATGGTTGTCACATCTTCCACGTGGTGAAGGGTCCTCCCTTATTATCCCCATCAAGATATCTTTATTTAAAAAAATATTTTTGTCTTGGGAGATACCTTAAAGATCTAGATCAAATATCTAACATTCTCAAGGACCCCAACTTAGGTCCTCAGCAGTACATGATCCCTTGAAAAGCCACCAGGTGTACTTAGCAAGGATTCCCCTAAAATAATGAGGTAAGTAAATAAATATTTAAACTATAAATGAAAAAAATTAGTTGACTTATTTCTGATTACAAAATTAACACAGTACTGGTCCTCTGGGAATTACAAAGAAAACCAATTTTAGTCATTATTTTACCCTCCAAAGATAGTTCTGAGTCCTGTATATAATAATATTCTCTATATATTCAGATTTGTGATATAATTTAATTTATAAAGTAGGCACTGTATGATATTAGCAACACTAATTAATAATAGAAAAATTTAACAATATGACTCAATAAAAATTCTCTCAATATCTTACTCTGTGTACTATTTTTGGGCCTTCATTAACTATAGTAGCTAAGACTGGAAAGGGAAATCATGAATAAAAGAAGACATATACTTTTTCACAAAATGTAATCTTTTATTGAATATGCTTTTCTGCTATGTTTTGTCTCCAACTACAGTGCTATACCACTCATAGGAATATACCCAAGGAACACAAAAATACATTACAAAAATCCCTTCCTCACACCTATATTCATTGCAGCACCATTTACGATAGCCAGACTCTGGAAACAACCAAGATGCCCTTCAACAGATGAGTAGCTAAAGAAATTGTGGTACATACACACAATGGAATACTATGCAGCCCTCAGGAGAGATGAAGTCATGAAATTTTCCTATACATGGATGTACATGGAATCTATTATGCTGAGTGAAATAACAGAGGGAGAGAGAAAGATGCAGAATAGTTTCACTCATCTTTGGGTTTTAAGAAAAATGAGAGACATTTTTAGCAGTATCTCAGAGACAAGAGAGATGAGGGCTGGTAGGTGCAGCTCATGACATGAAGCTCACCACATAGAGTGATGAGTGCAGTTAGAGAAATAACTACAATGAGAACTATCATAACAATGTGAATGAATGAGGGAAGTAGAAAGCCTGTCTCGAGTACAGGTGTGGGTGGGGGGGAGGAGGAAGATCTGGGAAATTGGTGGTGGGAATCTTGCACTGGTGAAAGGGGGTATTCTTTACATGACTGTAATCATACAATTGCAATCGTGTTTGTAATCATGGTATTTAAATAAAGATAATTTAACAATAAAAATGAATAAAAATAATAAGCTTTTCATGGTTGACTTAGCTCTGTGTTCTTGATAAAGCTTTTAAAATATGTATTGTCTCATATATCAGCTCCATGCAATTATTGGTGGTAGTTTGAGGCATTATGTTTAGACAGATTTCTAGGCTTGTTCTGACTCTATAGAAGTGTCCATGGGATTGGGGAGATCATACATTGGGTAAGGCATTTGCTTTGCATGCAGCTATCCATTGATGGATTCTTTTTTTTTTTTTTTTTGGTTTTTGGGTCACACCTGGCGATGCTCAGGGGTTACTCCTGGCTGTCTGCTCAGAAATAGCTCCTGGCAGGTACAGGGGACCATATGGGACACCGGGATTCGAACCAACCACCTTTGGTCCTGGATCGGCTGCTTGTAAGGCAAACACTGCTGTGCTATCTCTCCGGGCCCCATAGATGGATTCTTGGCAAAACATATGGGTCCCTGAGCACCACCAGAAATAATTCCTCAGCACCAAGCCAGGAGTAAGCCAGGAGTACCACTGGGTATGGTCCCAAACAAAAATAGTATCCAGAACCTCGTAATGAGGTATGTGAGGCCCTTGAATCTTATATACAATCCTTTCTCTAAACCCACATAAAATAAAGCCAAGCCAGATTTTCCAAGCTGTTTTATAATTGTCTTATTTTTGTCCAGCTTTCTGTTACTCAAGTCAAGCAACTCCAGCTTTTCCCCCTTTATTCACCTATTCATATTTTATTGTGCTATAATCTTATAACCAGTTTCCTGCATAAATATTAAAGTGAAACTTGTTGTTTTATTCTTTGAAATAGAGACATCTGAGACATTTTTATTTTTAATACATAAAATAATAATTTGATGTAAGGAACTCCCACCAACCCATAACACGATAAATGAAGAGTTAGAATTAAAAGTACCAGGCTGAATCAACAGCAAGCAGAAAATCTAAAAAGAGAATGAGTTTGTTTAATGTAATGAGTTCTGCATAATGTTTATGGAAGGCCACTATACTTGGTGATTTATAAGCAAATAGAAGAAAAAAAGACAATGTGATATAGGAAGAAGATAGGAGTCAGATTCATAGTGTTTATATACTTTATAAAGAAATAATATCTTCATTGAGAGTACAATTTTTTTTGGTATTTGGATCACACTTGGCTGCCCTCAGGGGTTATTTCTGGCTCTGTGCTCAGAAATCGCTCCTGGCAGGCAAGGGGTGCCATATGGGATGCTGGGATCCAAACTACCATCCTTCCTGGATAGGCTGCATGCAAGGCAAACACTCCACTGCTGTGCTATCTCTCTGGCCCCAAGAGTACAATTACTATAGTAATTTTTTTTTTTTTGGTTTTTGGGCCACACCTGGCGGTGCTCAGGGGTTACTCCTGGCTGTCTGCTCAGAAATAGTTCCTGGCAGGCACGGGGGACCATATGGGACACCGGGATTCAAACCAACCACCTTTGGTCCTGGATCAGCTGCTTGCAAGGCAAACACCACTGTGCTATCTCTCCAGGCCCTACTATAGTGAATTTTACATGAGCACTCTTACAAAAAATTATACAGTGTAAAAATATAAACGAAACAAACTACAGTCATCTGAAGTGAACGGATGTACAGAAATTCAAGCAAATTTTGGAAAGTTGTTCAGGCAGAAGAAAAAGTGGTTCAGGGGGGAGTTTTTCAATTTATAGTCTCTAACTATAACATCTTTACCATGTAGAGTGGCTAAAATTCAAACTGAAGACTTGACAACTTTCTAGACTTTAAAAATGACAGGAAGAGCTAGAAAGATAGGCTCATGCTTTGTATGGCTGACAGGGGTTCAAGCCCCAGCACCCCATAAATCTCCCTGAACTACTCTGAGTGATCCCAGAGCACAGAGCCAGGCGTAAGTTTCCGAATACAGCTGGGTATGGTCCAAAAATCAAAAAATTAAAACACATTGGAATAATGTTTAAATTTAAAATCAGAGGAGTGAGAGAAATGAGATTGACTGAAAATGAAAGGTATCACATTAGCAGTGAGAGTCCTCAGAAACAAGAGTATTGGGAAGATCATAAATAGTATAGTATAAATTATACCTAAATATTCCATTGGATCCTAATGACACATGGAGGAGAACAGAGCTGAGTATTTTTGTTTGGCAGTTTTCTCCACTCATTCTTTTGGATATATCATATATCACTTCCTTCTGGTCCATAGAATTTCTGTGACAAAATCTCATGGGGACTCTTTTCTATGTGACTTCTTTTTTTTAATCTTACTACTTATTAGAATGCTCTGTTTGTTCTTGCAATTTTAATTGTGTCTTTTTCAGTGCCTGTTTTTTGTTCCTTGTAACCCTTTCAGAATCTGGCTCTCTATTTTAATAGTTTGGGGATGTTCTCAGATATTTCTTTTTAAAATTGCCCCTCTCTTTTGTTAATGTTAATGTTAACATGTTAATTTTGCTTCTATGTGCTATTGATATACTGTCCCATATAGATCATAAGTGATCTTCACTTCTTTTCTAATTTATTTCTATATTTTATGAGTCTTTTTGGATGGTTCCCACTAGTCAGATCTAAGAGTTCACTGATTCACTACTTGGCTTCTTCCATTCTGTTATTGAGCCTCTCTCACTTTTTGTTTTAGTTTAACTTCTGTATTCTTCGGTTCTTCTTTATTTTCTCTTTGTTAAAGTTCCTTTGATACATCTCCTGATTTAAGTGAGCATAATTAGGACAATTTCTTTGAACTTTCTTCAGGTATGTTTGTATAGCTCTATATTTTAGGTGCTCTTTTCCAGCTATGATCTTGGCAGTGACAAAGGAGCAAGATTGACAGTGTATGGTAGGACATGGTGAGTGAGGTTTGGGCATGTCTGGGTGGCAAACCAGAGGTGACAAATCAAGTTTTCTAGTGTCTGGAATTCACTCATTGTCATAATCTCCTGAGTAGTAACTGGGGAACCCATACAAGACTACTCTAAGAAGATGCTGCTGAGACTGAGTGTGGCTTAACATGAACCAGCAGTAGATGACAGAAAACCAGTGTGGACCCTTGGATAACTGCTGTTTGTTTACTAGCAGTTTGATGTGGACTGGAGGTAGGTGGATCTATTTTTAGCTAAGAGTAAGCACTCTTTCTCATTATATCTCTCTGCTTCCAAATAGTCTAGCTATTTGCTAAGGTTGGGCAGAACACACTTAAGAGGTTTATCCTCATGGTCAGTTACTTTGTTGAACAATGAAACACAGTAGGTATCCAACTAACACAAAGATCAGCAGAGTGTGAGAAGTCAAAGCAAGACCAAGGATGGGCCTGATAGAAACACTGACCCCTACTAATACACTTAAATTTCTTGGCTCCTGCTCCAGTATTTTAAGTATAGGTTGCAGGCTTAGAATGCAACTCTAAGTGTTTGGTGCAATTCTTTCCTGCGGCTAAGGGTAAAGTTTTGCACCTTATAAATCTCTTCCCAATTGTAGCTTATTTCCTCACAGTAGCTTATTTCCCAGTTGTAGCTTATTTGGGTGTTTCTGTCTTCTATTCATTTGGATACTGTCTATCTCTCTCTCTCTCTCTCTCTCTCTCTCTCTCTCTCTCTCTCTCTCTCTCTCTCTCTCTCTCTCTCTCTCTCTCTCTCTCTTTGCTACACCCAGGGGTTACTCCTGGCTATGGGCTTAGAAATTGCTCCTCAAGGAAAGTCTCTTCAACAAGTAGTGTTGGCACAACTGGTTAGCCACTTACAAAAAAGCAAACTCAGACCTCCAGCTAACATCATGTATGAAGGTAAAATTCAAGTGGATTAAAGACCTTGATATTAGACCTGAAACCATAAGGTATATAGAACAACACGTAGGTAAAACATGTCATGACATTGAGACTAAAAATATCTTTAAGGAGGAAACAGCACTCTCCAAACAATTTGAAGCAGAAATAAACAGATGGGAATATATTAAGTTGAGAAGCTTCTGCACCTCAAAGGAGATAGTGCCCAGAATACAAGAGCCACCCATGAGTGGGGGAAACTATTCACCCAATACCCATCAGATAAGGGGCTTATATCCAAAATATACAAGGCACTGACAGAACTTTACAAGAAAAAAACATCTAATCCCATCAAAAAATGGGGAGAAGAAATGAACAGACACTTTGACAAAGAAGAAATACAAATGGCCAAAAGACACATGAAAAAATGCTCCACATCACTAATCATCAGGGAGATGCAAATCAAAACAACTATGAGATACCACCTCACACCACAGAGAATGGCACACATCACAAAGAATGAGAATAAACAGTGTTGGCGGGGATGTGGAGAGAAAAGGAACTCTTATCCACTGCTGGTGGGAATGCCGTCTAGTTCAACCTTTATGGAAAGCAATATGGAGATTCCTCCAAAAACTGGAAATCGAGCTCCCATACGACCCAGTTATATCACTCCTAGGGATATACCCTAGGAACACAAAATACAATACAAAAATCCCTTTCTCACACCTATATTCATTGCAGTGCTATTTACAATAGTCAAACTCTGGAAACAACCAATGCCCTTTAACAGATGAATAGCTAAAGAAACTGTGGTACACAATGGAATATTATGCAGCAGTCAGGAGAGATGAAGTTATGAAATTTTCCTATACATGGATGTACATGGAATCTATTATGCTGAGTGAAATAAGTCAGAGGGAGAGAGATAGATACAGAATACTCTCACTCATCTATGGGTTTTAAGAAAAATAAAAGATATTTTTGCAATAATTTTCAGAGACAAAGAGAGGAGGACTAGAAAGTCACCACAAAGAGTAGTGAGTGCAGTTACTAGAAAAATAACTACACTGAGAACTATCATAACAATGTGAATGAAAGAGGGAAGTAGAAAGCCTGTCTCAAATACAGGCGGGGTGGGGGAGGGTAGGGAGGTGAGAAATTTGGGGCATTAGTGGTGGCAATGTTGCACTGGTGAAGGGGGGTGTTCTTTATATGACTGAAACCCAACTACAATCATATTTATAATCAAGGTGTTTAAATAAATATATTAATTTAAAAAAGAAATTGCTCCTGGCTTGGGGGAACATATGGGACACTGGGGGATCAAACCGCGGTCTGTCCTAGGCTAGTGTGCACAAGGCCGACACCTTATGCCTTGTGCCACCACTCGGGCCCCAGGTACTGTCTTTTATATGCCTTGCTCTTGGGACTTTTGTTTGGGGTGCATTTGTGATATGTTTCTGTATAAATTAATTCTGTTCATGCTTCAAGTTTTCTTTTCACAAAAAGGCACACATAAACACAAGGTGACTGTGGCTTTCTTGGTCCTACCTGTTCTAGCTTTAGCCTCATCTCTAACATTATGTGGTCTCTAGTGTCCTTATTAGCATTGGACAGTTTCTGATTGACCTTCTATGAATCAGGGGACATAGTAACAAACATATGTCAGCCCTAATTTAAAGCTATTCTCACAGCCATTGAGCATTTCACAAGCACCCAACCATGTTTCATATATTCTCCTTGGAGCCATATGACAGAATGGGAGGCTGCAGCTCTGACCTATTTCCCATTGTCTGACCAGTGAAGTTCGACATCATTGTCATCTTTCACATATGAGACATGAAGAGTGTGCTTAAAATATCCTAAACTGGAGTCTAGAAAGCTGCTGTGTCTGTGCATGTCAGCTACCTTAAAGCCCCTTCTCCCACCTTGAACATCTGCAATGAAACCAGCCTTCAGGATGGCTGTTTCTTTTGTCTCTGTCAATGTCATTATTCTCTGTGTGACCCCTCTTTCCTAGCTGGAGATTCCTCAGACTCCATGTGCTACCACACAGTATGTTGTTCTTAAATCACTTCTCATGGAATTAAAGATAACCGAGTTGGCTCAAATTTCTTGCGAGATAGGAGAGAAATAGACACAGAATAGTCTCACTCACTTGTGGGATCTAAGAAAAATAAAAGACAATGTTAATAATACCCAGAGACAATAGAGATGAGGGCTGGAAGGACCGGCCCATGATCTGAAGCTTACCACAAAGAGTAGGGGGCACTGGTGGTGGGAATGTTGCACTGGTGAAGGGAGTTGTTCTTTTTTATGACTGAAACCCAACTACAAACCTATGTGTAATCATGGTGCTTAAATTAAGATATTATTTTTTAAAATTCTAATGAGATAAAACAATGCAGACCACCAGAGGGATTTCACTGCAGGGAGTGTAGTTATGAAGCCCTAGTCACCCATTTCTTATGCCTCTGTGCCTCCCTTCCCCTTGAGCAAGACCCGTGATCACATGATACATTTCACAGTCACCAAAGAGGTGTTCATGCAAAATATGTGCCAGGTGAATAAAATAATGTGCCAAAATCCTAGTTCTTCTGTAGTTTACCATTCAGTGAGGATTTGAAGGGTCAGATAGGGTCGAGAGACAGACAAAAAACCAAGTAGATTATTTAATATTGTGATGGCTGTATTGCCGGGGGGTGGGGGGCAGACCCAGGTTGAAGAACTAATGGAAAGATTACAGTCTTCAGTATGATCGGGGTAGGCGCTATTGGGAAGGCAACATTGGAGCAAAGTCTTATAAGAGAAGTGAGGTTTGCAGATATATGGGGTTGCGGTCAGAATGATTTGGCTTAAGGGAAGAGCAAAGAGGTCAATGTGGGAAGCAAAGTAACTAACAGGGAAGATGGTGTGGGGTGAGGTTCAAAAGGCCATGCATCTAATAGGTGGGTGATGCAGGGTGTATGAGCCAGGTAAGGACTGTGGAACTCTCTCAGGGTGAGACAGACAGCCACTCTGAGAGTCAGATAATTTGTCTTAGGTGCTTAAGTGGGGTGGTGGATACATAAAACTAAGTCAGAAAGAAATGAAAACCATGCCCAGAGAAAGGTATGACCTCTGCAAGGTCACACCGGAAGTCAGGAAGCAGGAAGAGGACCAATTCCCCCAATTCCTGCTGCCCTTGGTTCTTCTTCCGGGTCCCTGATCCCAGAGGGACACCCAACCTGGAGCTCAACACAGCTGAGCTGGTCAGAGGAGCGACCAGCCAGTCCCCCAACCCTGAGTGAGGCTTTCATGAAGAAATAGTGAGAGCGATGCTGTGATTACAGCCTTAATTTTGCTCTGATTCAACACAGCTCTCCCCTCTGGCATGATTAGTCAGGTACCATTACCATTTTGTAATGAGATTAATGAGAGAATTCATTCAGAAGTCATTATCTTACCTAATAATGACCTTACTGATTACTGTATCTCCTTCAACTAGGTTACTGATTTTGATGAAAATATAATAAATATAGCTTGCAGCACCTGGAAATTTGTTCTCTGCCTGGAATAGTTCTGAGGTGAAGACTTATTTTTAAGAATTTCTTGAAAGTGATTAAATATTTTGGTTCTCCTGAGGCAGTATTTCTGTGTTTTCACAGATGACATTTTTGAAATGTATGAAATATTTGATGATAAAATATTTAATAAGCTTGGCGTTCATATTTTTCAGACATCTGTTTCTACTTTGAGACTGTCTGAATGTGATTTTACATGAAATTTCTATTTGCATGTTGTGTTGGTTTAAGAAAAGGGCTTGTGCTATGCTTGACATATGCGTCTCATAAAATAATGAATGCCCGCGCCTCGCAGTCCAGAAGATATTGTACAAGAAGCATTGTGGGCTGCATATTAAAATGCATCTAAGCAAATTATTAAATAAAAACAGAGACATTTCCAGGGTGACTGGGGAATAGTGTTATTCAACTCATATTAATGGAGAACCTACTACGTACAAAAGAAATATAAAGACGAAGAGATAGCTAAAGCATGGGTTTGGGTCTGTAAATGCAGATTCAGTCCAGACTTATTAATCTCCTACTCAGTGCTGTTACTTTTAGACCCGGCATTTCACTTAGGATCTCAAATAGTTCCTGGACATAGGTTTCTGGACTTAGATAGAAGAGTTTGAATCCTTTCTTTATACAAGGTGATCATGTTACCTTGGGCAAGTCACTTAATCTTTCTGTGCCTTAGTGTTCACATTTGTAAAATGGGACTAGCTGCTACCACCACCACCACCACCACCACCACCAACAACAACAACAAAAACCTTCTTGGTTTGTTTCAGGGAAGAATAGTCAAAAAGAAAATAGATTCTGAAGGGTTAAGGGACTTGATAAGATCACAAATCTGATAAATAATGAAGCTTGATATCTCAGGTGTCAATGGGGGAGGGTCTGGGGAGCCCTTGATCTTTCATTTCAGGGCTATACAATTGTGGCATCCTTTTGCCACTTGTCTTTGAAGTTCAGCCTTGCTGGGAAAATAGAACAAGTTCAAGTCAGAGACTTGGTGGAAGCACTTCTGTGATTTTCATAAATCTAAATAGTTGTTCTATAATGCCCATTTCCCTCCCTGTTCATCTCCATCCACGCATCACCTGGAAAGATAGATGAGTCATTTGGAGGCTTGATTGATGTGGGTTTTGCCTTATGACTTTCCTCGAAATTAATGGGAGCCATGCGGTCCCAGATCCATGAATCACTCCAGCTGGAAATACTCCATTAGAAGGGAAGAAAGAACAAAAGATCAGCAGGATGCTGAGGAAACAGTCACACTCAGGGTAGGGACTGATGGTAATAAAACTCCATGTTAGGAGGCATGGAGCGAGTACAAAGAAGAGAGGAGTTGGCATCTGATCAGGTCCTGGCTGTGCACTTTCACTCTTGCTGGGGAACCAAGTGTGAGTCATTTCTCCTCTTTGGGTCTCAACTTCCTCGTGGTCCTCCACTAAATCTATTGTCAAGGACTTAGATCGTCACTGACCATCCATCCCTGAGTGCTGACCATGCTAGGTCTATTCCAAGTGACACATACCATACACATGTTCTCATTCTGTCTCACAGGGACCTGATGTAGCTTTACATTAGCTACAATGTGCAAATAAGGAAAAGAAAAGCTATGAATTTTTCCCAGGACCTCACAGCCAGAAAGTGGAATAGAGAGGATTTGAAGGCCTTGCATCTTGGTCCAGTCTCTACCTACAACCTTATGGGTATTAAAGTACATTATACCCATGTCAGACCTGTCTTTACCAAGAACATAGCATTCAATGTATCCTGTTGCAGCATCTCAATGAAAAGGGGAGATGAAAGAAAATGTGAAGACATATTTTGATATGGTAGTGAAGATAACTCAGAGGACAGATGTGGTCAATGCAAACATCACATAGCTTCAGGGTTACCCACTAGGAAAAGAGAAATAGAAGGGATGAAACCAAGCTGGGAAGATTGTACCCTGCAGGAAAATTTAGAAACTAAGAGGCCAACTCTACATTAATCTCTGCCTGTTTACAGATATTAACCAGCCTTCTTCCTTGAGTTCATCTGACTCACTCCCTGATGATGAATGAAAGGAGCAGTAAAACTAAAATTCTCTCCAGAAGAGGACAGAAAGGGAGAGTGATGGGATGTAACTTGTCAATCAATAGTGACAGAGCTCAGGCTTCTTAGAAGTGTAGAATCCCAGTTTCACCTCTCAAAACCAACAGATCTAGAATCCAGAGAGATAGTACAGAGGGTAAGCCATTTGTTTCACAAATAACTGACCCCAACCCATCCAGTTACACATAAGGTCCTTGGAGCACTACGAGGAATGAGTCCTGAGCATGGAGTCAGGAGTAAGCCCTAAGTATGGCCAGGTATGTGGCCCCCAATGAAAAGACTGACGGGTCTTCATATGCATTTGTATACCCGGTGATTCCTTGCACAATACTGGTGGAGAAGCCTTTCTCTAAACTCACAGACTGACAACTTGGGGGATCCTGCTGCCAATTGAGAGAGATGTAGCCTCGCCAGCAGATTCCATTTGAGAGTGGCCAAGTTTGTGTTCTCCCAAAGGCAAATGATGCAACATCATGGATTTTTAAGCCACAAGTAACATGGGCACTTATAGAAGATGCATCTGGGATTAGCCCTGACACTTTTCTTGAATGGTATGAGAAATCTTCCCATGGAAGGGTGCAATCTGCTTCAAAAGAATCAGACTGATGGTGGTAGTGGACTATCTATGTCCTGGCTTCACTACCCAATAGGACTATTGCAAAGCCTGATTAAGAACGGATAGTTGGACAACTGCCCAGGGCAGAAATCCATGAGGGAAGCAAAAGCATCATGACTAAAATGGAACACAGAACATGCCATGACTCCACTTCCATCAAAGCAGACAGCGCCCTCCAGTGGAATAAACTAAGAAAAGGATTTCTCATGGCTGTGAAGGTGAGGAGTGTCTTGTGAAGGTAAAGAGTGGTGGGTAGTCTGCAGTTTTTAGAGGGCTACCGTGGATTCAGGCTACTGATTATGAAAAAGCTAGGGCCCGGAGAGATAGCACAGCGGCGTTTGCCTTGCAAGCAGCCGATCCAGGACCAAAGGTTGTTGGTTCGAATCCCGGTGTCCCATATGGTCCCCTGTGCCTGCCAGGAGCTATTTCTGAGCAGACAGCCAGGAGTAATCCCTAAGCACCGCAGGGTGTGGCCCAAAAACAAAACAAAACAAAAAAGCTACTTACTTCCTCCTCTAAATATAAGGCCCTTTCCTAAATCTGCCCCCAAAGTTATACAACTCAGCAAATTGTAAAAGAAAACGTCCGAGGCCTAGAAGCACAGAGAAGTGAGGAATATCTGGCAATTCTTTTTTTCAAGATGATGCTACCACTTCAGCCTATTAAAGAGGACAAGGCAAATTAGTCAATGACTTTTTTTATGATTTTTATTGAGACCAATGGAATTACAAATCTTTCACAGTTGTATTATTAGGCGCATAGTGACAGTGAATTAAGGTAATTTCCACCAGCAGTGTTGATCTCCCTCCACCAGAGTTCCCAGCATGTATCCTGTATCTTCACCCATACCCCCTAGACTGCTAATGTAACAGGTCCCTTTTGTGTATTGCTTGTTGTAGTTTGGGTCTCTTAATTCTATTGACTTTGGGTTGGGTATTTAGGTCTGATCATTTTTTGATTTCCACTCAATGCTCACGAGACTGCTTTGCCCCTGGTACCATCCACTTTTCAATGACTTTTTTTTTCGTCCAATTTCATTGAACATGAAGCCAGCCTCTCCTAACTCTCTTGTAATAAATGTTAGACGAGTATTTGAAGATGTGCATGGAAAGGATGCCAGCTGCTTGGTCAGCCAGAGTCATTCATAGCCCTTCATCTCACTCTGTCCTTACATAGGTCATCTCTTCCCCACTCTGTCTCTCTCTCTTTTCACTCGGGTCAGGAGAGCCACAAAAAAGTAAATTTTTGGAAAAGAACCACATACTGTCCTGTACTATGAACCCATCAGGGAAACATTTAGAAGCAGCACACTGAAAGATTCCCAGAGCAGCTTATTTTTTTGGTTCATGCTCCTGAAATCATCCTGGTATAGACACTTTTCTGACCACAAGACCAGTAAAAAAGAAAATAAAAAAGCAATAATCAGCACCCCCAGATCTTTCTTTTCAGATCTTCCAGTCTTTTAACAAATAACTGGTTAGGTACCATAGGGAACATGGACACGTTTTTTTTTTGTTTTGTTTTGTTTTGTTTTTGGTTGTTTTTTGGGCTGAATTCAGAGATGCTCAGAACTTACTCTTGGCTCTTTGTTCAGGGGTCACTTCTCTTGGGTTAGGATGAGGTAGGGTGCCAGAAATCAAACCCATGTTGACCACATGAAGGGTGAACTCCTTACCTGTTATTCTATCCCTATAGCCCTGGGAATATGGACACATTTTCTTGTAATGTCTTCCTTAAAGAGTTTACAAGTTATCAGGGCTAGTGACTTAGTCATATTTAGAACTAGACAGATTTGGTTCCAAAATATTTTGACATCTAATACCTGATGATCCTAGCAAGTGTTAGTGAGACTTCTAAAACTGATCTCACAAACTGATATCACAATCCTTAGGCCAGAGTGTTTCATGTACCCCTACATCCATGCCCCACACTCTTTCTCCAATGTTCATGGCTCTGAGAACCAGCCAGTGTGGATGAGGATGACCTGATCTTTCAGGTAAGAGAGCTCACAACATAGTAGAAGGACAAATAGGAAGAAATGTGGAGGAATGAGAAATAGGAGCCAATTACAACCAGTTGGTAGAAAGTCCCAATCTCCAAGTTTCATGGTAGAAATACCTGAACATTTTTTTTTCTACATTGCTCCAGGCCCAAGATTTTATGCAAAGAAACCTATGGGCTGAAGAGATTTCATTTGGGAAGGGGGTTGCTTGTTTGTGGGCCACATATGGCAGTGCTCAGGGCTTGTTTGGGATCACTCCTGGCAGCATTCAAGGTATCATATGTAGTGACAGGGATACACACCAATCATATGCAAGACAGGTGCTTTGCTGTTGTTTACTGGTCCTTCCCTAATCAATATTTGAAGTCCACCCTAGGGTATGATCTGGTGATGGGATATTGGATTATTCCCTACTTGGTATTCCTCTCCCACCCTAGGAAATAACCTGGTTCTTGCCAAAAACAGCAGGGATCTGAGGAAGGTAGAGGCTCATTCTTCAGTCTTCTTCCACTAAACTGTATTCCTTCTTAAGAGCAGATAGCCTGTATGGTGGGATTCCTGGATTGAGTGCTGGATTTCATTAACACATTCTTGTACCTTTTCACTGTGTGGATTATTTCCTGTATTAATGTTTGCTTCCAGACCTGTGTCTCACCAGATCCTCGTTTTGGAGCCCTAGATTCCACTAGCACTTTCCTCTCTGTACTATGTCTCTGATTCAAAAGGTTTATTTTCGTGTTAAAAATGCCTCTGGGGCGGGGGGGTGGGGGGGGAGAGCATGGAGGTAAGGCGTTTGCCTTGCTTGCAGGATGGTGGTTCAAGTCCCGGCTTCCCATATAGTCCCTGAGCCTGCCAGGAGTGATTTCTGAGCATAGAGCCAGGAGGAACCCCTGAGTGCTGCCGAATGTGGCCCAAAAGCCAAAACATATAAAAATAAAAACTAAAAATTCCTCTGGAAGTGAATCTGCATCTTCAACATCTGTACCTTCAGCCTCAACATTCAAATAACTAAATTTCTATACCATTAAGAGCTATGTCCCTAATCAGTTGACTATCATCATTAACATTGTTTTGTTACTATTTTCATATCTGGCACATCCAAGTTGAAAATGTCAAATAAAGTCACTGTTTTTAGATTGCTGGTTCTTCAAACATTGGGTGAATGTCTCATTCTTTTTTTTTTGGTTTTTGGTTTTTGGGTCACACCCGGCAGCGCTCAATGGTTACTCCTGGCTCCCTGGCTCTGCACTCAGAAATCGCTTCAGGAAGGCTCAGACCTTCAGGAAGGTCCAGAGTTCTTTCTGGACCATCTGGGATGCCGGAATCCGAACCACCTTCCTTCTGCATGCAAGGCAAATGCCTTATCTCCATGCTACTTCTCCGGCCCCGAATTTCTCATTCTTAAGCATCCGAGTGCCACAGAGTATTTGAAACCACTTCAGAGACAGCCCCTAGATCAGCATAGGTCACAGTCCACCCCTCAAGTCATCTGATCCTACCCCCCCAGACCCTTTCTAAAATCCCCTCGATGCTGAGGATGGCACTTTATAACTTATATATGCCAATAATACCTGGCCAAATTGAATCAGGTCAGCCTATTCCTTAAACGTTTGGTTAGAGAGGTTTTACTCAATTGAGCATTATGGTCTCTCATCCAGATTCATAAATATGCATATAAATATTATAATTGGGTAGAATCATGGTTTACCTGGGAATAATGTCGATCCTCCACTGAGCTACTTTTTCGCCCTTATAAAATATGTTTGACCAAAGAAAATGAAAAATTTGTTATTATGTTATTGGTGCATTATTTGCATTTTCCTAGAAAGTAAAATAAAGATAGATGTTCAGTATATTAACTAAAACTGAAACTTGCAGCCATAGTGTTTTCAGAGCTACAGATACAGTAAAACTGCACCCTGTGCTCAAGCATGCCATATCTATGTCATTTTTAATAATTTCAATTCATTTCCTCATCTATCAGTGTCTGGTAATGTAGTCTCAAGTTGAAAAATAGTTCAAACATGTAAATGATGGAATATTTCACAGAATGTCTAGCCAAGATAACAGTGTTGATTCTCACGTTATCTACCTTCACAACCCCCAATTCTCTTGCTTCACACCTATAGCCACACAATTTTATTTTGGGGAGTACACCCTATCCAAAATTCCTCAGGAGTCATTCCTGCTCCCGAGCTCAGGAATTGCTTCTGATGGGGTGCGGGAGATCATATGGAATGCCTGGAATCAAACCCAGGTCAGCCATATGCAGGGCAAGTGCCCTAATGCTTTTACTATTGCCCCAACCTCCATATCACAAATAAAAATAAACAAAAAACAAATAAAACAGAGATTAAAAAGATGTCAGGCTGAACATTTTGAAAAACAGCTACATAGACCATAAGTGACAAGTGATAAGTAATCATGACTTTGTAGTTCTCTATGCTGGAAAGCAAAACAGGGAGTAGGGATGTGGATCCTAGATAGAAACAGCCTTTGCCATTAGGATTTTCAGCAGAGCTTGGTTCACTGCTGTCTACCAGGAGCTGATTGGGCATCCTCTGTTCTTGGAAGGAAATGGAAAGTTTTCTGACAGCTTCCAAAATCCAAATATTATATGGAAGTAAAATTTCAGGAGCCTTCCAGCCAGGACCTCAATCAAGCTGTTAATTCACTGTAAGCATTTTATATGTCCTCAAAGTCATCTCTGGGCTAAAATCCCAGGTAGTAAATATGAAAGCTCATTTTGTTGTTGTGGCTTTTTTTTCTATTTGTTGTGCTAAGGACTGAATCTAAAATTTTACATATGCTAAACCTCACATAAACTACACAAATGCTCTACTGTTAAGCTATATTCCCAGCCCAAGAGTTCTTTCTGGACTAAAACTACCAAAGGATTGGGTAGAGTCACAACTAATAGACAAGGGAGACTGCAGAGAGAAGAAATCTGTCTAGTTAAGATTATCTGTTAATTTATCTTTAAAAAAAATGAAAAAAATGCTATTAGTTGTTGCAAGTCAGCCCCTGAAGAGGTTGACTGATGGAGGGATGGAGGATGAGGCCTTTCTTCTCTAGCTCGAACCACACATCTGTTACCCTGTTCAGTCGGTGGTTCTGAGGTGAATGCGGCAGGAAGAAAGCCAACAGGCAGTCAGGCTTCCGAAGAAAACAGCTCTTTATTTCGTGAAGAGGCTGAAGCCAAAAGGCCTAAGACTAGGCCCCAGGAAACAAGCCCCTCGCCTTCCACAGACCCTTGTTTTTATACCCCAGAATCAGGTACCACCCAATGGTGGGATCAGGTACCACCCAATGGTGAGAGCAGAATCAGGTACCACCCTAGGGTGGAAGCAGAATGCCAGGTCACACCCTAGGGTAGGGCACAATCACCGATCAGGGTAGGGTCAGTAACATAATAATCCCATTAAAATGTTTACATACACAACAATTAGTTAAAAAATATTTCTAGAAATTCTGTCTTTCATAAAATCAATAAGGAACTGAAAAAAAAATAATTTTCAAAGCTTTTGGAGTTAAAGTCTTTCAACAGTTTGAGACATGTTTCTTCAAGAAAATCAGCTCAGGATTGGTAAAGTACCCTAGTGTTTTCCCTTGCCTTACTTAACCCTCATATTTTTTTGACTCCATAGTACCTGTGAAAACCAGAAGCTTGCTATTAATAGTAGAATTCAGTAGTCTGATAAGTCTCGAGAAGAAACTAGGACTGAAGCACTTCTAAATCCCAGAGAATTATCATTATTTCACCCACATGATCTTAGCCTAAAAGACCCCACTTCAAAGATGGTCTTTTTTTTGTTTTTTGTTTTTTGTTTTTTGTTTTTGGGCCACACCCGGCATTGCTCAGGGTTACTCCTGGCTGTCTGCTCAGAAATAGCTCCTGACAGGCACGGGGGACCATATGGGACACCGGGATTCGAACCAACCACCTTTGGTCCTGGATCGGCTGCTTGCAAGGCAAACGCCGCTGTGCTATCTCTCCGGGCCCTCAAAGATGGTCTTGATCTGACTCATTGCTCAAACAAAGCTGAGTGAATAGTTGCCAAACTACGCTTCTCTTCCCAGCTGAACTATCATCACAGCGGGAGGTTCTGTAAGTTCTTTGGAATGTCATGTTGGACAAAATGGTATTTGTAACCACAGCAGGTTCTCGAATAAAGTCCTTTTGTTTATCATACATTGGTAGTCTTTCTTCATCAATTTTATAATTAATAGCATTAAATAAAACAAATCGACACATTCCTATTATGTCCTCCTTTGTTGTCACAATCAAGAAAGAAAGAATTTCTGTGGACATCTTCCTTCCCACTTCAGCTTCTTAGCACCTGTGTTTAGCTTCCAGATACTATACACTTATTCTTTTTCCCTTACTTACTCAGGACAATATAGCTCTGTTGCATCCCTTCCAAGAGTCTCATTACCTACTCCCATCCTCCACTTAGTTATTACATAATGTTTCCAAACCAGGATGCCCACACCTTAAGCAGTTGCTAAAACTCTAAAAATCTCTCCTTTTGCACAAGGAATTACTCTGATAAACACAAAACTTGCCAAAGGTCTTATCTTTGATGCTTTAATGAAATAATTGTTAAAGGAAAAATTAAATTAATATACTCGGGCCCAAAGAAGATAGCAAGGAAGTAAGTCGTTTTCTTTGCATGCAAGTAGCCCAAATGTAATCTCTGGTACTGCATGTAATCCCTTAAGTACCACCAGGATTCACGCCTGAGAAGAGTTGAATATAGTCTATGAGGACCACTAGGTGTGGCCCATATGCCCCATCCCATAAATTTTTTTTTTTGAATAAGATACTCAATACCTTTTTTTTTTTTTTGGTTTTTGGGCCACACCCAGTGATGCTTAGGGAGTACTTCTGGCTCTGTGCTCAGAAATCGTTCCTGGCTTGGGGACCATATGGGACACTGGGGGATCAAACCACGGTCCGTCCTAGGCTAGCATGGGCAAGGCATCTTACCACTTGTGCCACCGCTCTGGCCCCAAGATACTCATCTACCTTCTTTCAGACAGAGATGGAGAATAGGAGAAGGCCAGACAAAATTAAACAGAATTTTGAATAAAACTACTAAAACTACTACCATTTAAATACAGAACCTTCCTTTCCAAATTTTCTTCAATTTTTATGGCTTTCAAACTAACTTACCTATGGACAACTCCCTAAAATGAATTCTTACACAGTGTGACTTTGCATTAAATTTATTTGTATATCTTAATTCTTCTTGTCACTTTTGGGGAGCATTTTATACTGTCAATCCTCGGCATGTCACAAACAATATCCTTAGTTTTTCAGACTTCCACTCATATTTGCCTTGACCCATAATTTTTATTGGACTTCTAACAAAGGATTAAAATAGGAAGAGGCCTTAAAATTAATTGCTCTTCGTATCTTGTGTACCATTGAGCAGCATGTTACAAATATTGAATTTTAAAGAAAGGATTTTTAACAAACAGTCTAACAAGTTCTTAAATTATTCAAAGTAGATTAAAAGGGAACAAATTACACATACAAAGACAAAAACAATCCCATAATCAAGGAATGGTACAAATGTTTAAAATAACATTTAGAAGGATAAAATTATCAGAAGTATCCTTAGACAATGGAATAACAAATACTTAGCATGTCAAAAATGATAAAGCAGAAAAGAATATTATAATTGAGTAGATATAAAAAAATACCTAAAGGCAGAGGGGTGAATTTCCAGAGAATTGGTGATTAGGTGAATTGACAATTAAGCAAAGGGGTTTTTTTGAGTTCTGTTACCATTTCAACCTAGTTTTAATCTAAATATTCATTTCATGTTTTCTTTCCTTCCCATTTCACATAACTAAAGCACTTTCTTCTTTATTGCATATTCTTTATAAAATTAATTGCCAGCTCAATGACATTTGTTTTTTCTGATTAAAAAAGTAATATGTGTTCATTACTGAAAATTTGAAAAATACATAAAAGCATAAAGGAGGAAACAAAAATCAACAATAATCTCCTTATCTGGAAATAATAGTCATTTCGTTTTAATGAGTACCATCCCAATGGGAGGGTGAGGTTGGGGAGGGAGGAGTTATACATGTGACAATTATTATTTTTTAATGTTAGTTTACTATTATGTCATAAGTTCTATGATTTCATTTGCCAATTTTTAATTTGCTGGTTATGATTTTTCTTTTATTCTTTTCCTAGGCTCCTTTCCCTTGTGGTGGTGGTTGTGATGAGAAGAGGTCACCTGGACTCAGTTACAAGGCTCTCCAGGGACCAATACACTTTAACTGTGGTTCCCTCATACAGCAGGTTGCAGTGAGCAGGGGATCCCCAATGGTAGTGATGCCTAGGGGGTACTAGGCATGTAGGGCAGTGCTAGAGATCAAACTCTAAGCCTCAAGCCTCATCACCTGGCCACAGGTGATAACTTTTTACTTCTGCTCTTTTTCCTTTAGAGATAACATTGTGTTGAACCTTTTTGTTTTGTTTTGTTTTACATAGAATTTTCTGCCTTTGTTCAAATCTTTTTTCACTTCTTAGGAACAATCCCTAAAAAAGGCTATTGTTGGATCAAACATACTCATTATGTAATAGTTCAACCCTTGGATTGTTCAAACGAGCAAACTGGGTCCCAAAGAAGAGAAGGAAGCTTGCCTAAAGTTATTTAGTCTGGGAGTAGCCTAGAACCTCAGTTTTCCAAAGTCACAGCTCCTCCCAGGGTCTGGCACCTTTCCACCTATCTAGGATAACAAGACTTTCCAGATATAAGAAATCCGTTGTTGTTGGAGGCCTTTCAGTTTGTTATTCTTCTTCCATCAAATTAAAGAGACTATTCAACTCTCTTAATGACCAAATCCTTCAAAATTAACTGTTCAAAGGCTCTGAAGTCTCACCCTGGGGCAAGACATTTACAAGGCTAAAATAAATCTCAGCAAAGCCTTTATGGGATCCTTAAAACCCAGTTCCACAACAGAATGCTTGTTTTTATTATAAATTGAGTTTTTTTTTATTATCAGCACAAATGCTAAAGGGGTGAGGGGCTGCTGACCGGGCCAATGTAGAGAGAAGGAACAATCAAAAGTATTGACACGTCTTTAGCAGAGGGTGTTACCTAGAGCCACAAATCCGACTCTGCCCCAGACAGGAAGGATTTAAAAGGGAGACTAACCTGACCCAGCATTCACAGGAAGGCTCATAGAGGGGAAGAAAGGGGAAAGATGAGTTGCCTGAGCCCCATCAGTAGGTATTCCTGTCATATAGACAGGGGTAGGCACTTTCAGGTGTCCCCCAAAATTAATAATATTATAATTATAATTTCTGCCTCCTGACAGTCAGCAAAATTCAGTATACAGTGCCTGTTAATGTTAGTGCAGAGTGGGCAGGTGGGAAGCCCTCAGCAACCACTGCCACCTGAAGCCACACTTGTGGGAATTTTCTCTCCTGTAAAGGTCTACATACCTGTATGGGTGTACATGCTTGTACATGTATGCACATGTGAAGCCTCATCACCCCCCCCCATTCTTCCTAGGTAACTTGACCTTACCTACAAGACCCCGCCCATTTCCTGGGAGAGGTCTTAGAAAGGGTAGATAAGGTTTTGACCAGAGGGGATGAGGGCCCTTTTTTGGCCGCTTTTTGGTCTTTTGCCAGCATGGAGGTCAAAGGGAAGATGGCGGAAAGGAGTTAAGACACAGGGCTAGCTAAGAATGGCTGAATGCTTAAAAGGTTATGATATAGGCCACACTTGTGGTGGACAGGGCATGAATAAAGTTGATGCTTCCTGAAGCCTGCCTGTGAGTGAGTTCAATACCTGTCGCTTTCCTGAACCCCAGACCCGCCGGTTGATGGGGGATAAAGCCATGTGGTCATGGCCTAAGAATAAAGGCCTCCATCCTTCTCCATCCAAGCCCATCCATCCTAAGAGCGAAATGCAACACACATGTATGTATTTTATGCACACGTGTGGCGCAATGTGTGGGTGCTATGCACAAACATGCCCATGTGTGTTACTGGGCTATGTGCATATTTTGGGGGGGTTCTGTGCAATTTGTGAACAGGTGGGCTTGTAGGAGTGTGTGTACTTGTCATGCCAATATATGTGTGGATATTTCCATGCAGCTGTGTGTTCGTGTCTTAGGTGTATGCTATGGCATGCGTTCATGTATGAACTGTGCCCGTGTGTGTGGATGTGCAGTTGTTGTCTGTGCAGTTGTTGGTGAGTGAATCCATGTATCTGGGCAGGTATAGATGTGCTTACATGTGTGTGAAAGCCTGTGTCTTTGCAGATGTGTGCATGATTTGTGAATTAATGTGCCTATGTGTGCCAGTGTGTGGATGCTTGTGAGTGTGAAACTACATGTGTCTATGGAGGTAAGTGTGGACATACTGCATGTGTGTATATATTCATGGATCATGCCTACTGAGGCACGGGTGTAAGTTCATGAGCTGTGTTCACATGTGTCTGTATGCATGTTCACAGAGTGTTATTTATATGTGTGCATGGGTGCATGTGTGGGTAGGAGAAGTTGGGTTCCTGCAGGAAAAACATGGTGGTCTTTGCTTTAGTTCCGGAAATGACACCGCTTGATACCCGTAATGAAGGTCCCCTGATAAGGACTCCATACACAGCTGAGTGGAAGCAAAACTGAGCTGCCAGACCTCTAGACCAATCCATGTACCCTGTTATATAAGCTAGAGACACTCAGACCCATGCAACAGCTGGTACATAACGTTCTAACTCCACTTTCACCTAATGAAATCACTCAACCCATGACTGTTCTTTTAACTTACAGATTGTGCTCCCCCCCCCCCCAACATCTAGCTACCCTTCTCTTTCTGCAACTACTGGAAGAACAGGAGGTAGCTGAGCAACTTCCATGCATGAAGTGGTCAATATTCTAAGCATGCAGTGTGCATAAGCATTTAGTACATATTTTCTTTAGTGATCACTGGAGTTCCTTAAATGACATTACCCCCCTCCCTCATAGAAGAGCAAACTGAGGTTGGGCAAAGCTTGAAAAAGACAAAAAAAAAATAATAATAAAAACTAACAAAGACCACAATGCCAACAGGCGCTACAATGGAGCTCCAACCCCAATATGGTGAGCCTTGAAAGCTTTCAAGCAGAGCTGCTCACAGTAGGTGTTTTCAGGAATGGGTTGACTCTTGCAATTCACAGCACCAGCTTCTGGGGCATTCTAGGACCTTCCTGCTGTCTCCTAACAGTGACTGGGGATTTTTTTCCTTTCTTTTCTTGCATGATATAAAAAGAACTTGAATTTTCGAGCTCGGGACATCCCCGGGGAAGAAGTTACAAAGCTTGCCTTGTTTTATTTTGTTTAGTTTTTATTTAGGCACCGTGATTTACAATTAGTCTGAATACGAATGTGTCAGGCAGTTGATGTTGCTACATACCTGCTATCAAAGTGCCACTTTCCCAAGGTTCTCCTCATCTCCCTGTACCCAGACTCTGTCCTTAGAGGCAGATGATTAGAGTCTGTTATCTTTGGCCATTGTTTCTTCCCCTTCTAAGGAAAATGTTTTAGAAGGGGCTCTATGGATGTCAACTCAACTCAAGAGCATTGCCTGCAGGATTCTGGAATCAAGAGGAAAATAGTCTCTGTAGATACACACACAAAAACCTCAGAGGACAAAGTCCCCTGTTGCAGGCACCAACCACAGGTTTGTTAGTAAGAGAACAGACTTTTTTTTTGTTCCAAGTATTGACATAGGGGTATAGGGTGGATCTGCTCCTTTCTTATGAGGCTCCTTCCTTCTCCTCAGTTTCTGGATTCCTTCACAATATGCCAAATATAACACCTTCCCAGACTGGAAGAGTGGGTGTCAAACTGGAAAAGATCTGTTACAGGTTTCCCTGACAAAGGGTCAAATCCTGGAGTTGGCTATTGGACATTCTGCACCACTGAGAGTCTGTGGGTCTTGGCCTTCTCATACCTGCCCATGTGTGTGCTTTGTGATAAGTGACTCTACTGAAAGGAGTCTTTGTTTCATTGATTATCCTATAAAACGGGGATCGTTGAACCCACTTGACAAGATTCTGTGAGGGAGAAAGTGAGGTCATGTCTGTGCTGTGGAGCTCTGTCCCAAGGATGCCTGTTTCAAGTTGCAAGGATGAGGTGGTTCAGAGGTCCTACTCAAGGACTATGGCCATGCTGGACAGCCACACACAGCAATTGGACTCTGGGGAATTTAAGCCCAGCCTTCATGCTTAGACTCATGGGGAATAAGAAGGGCCACTCCAGACTGATCCTTCCTACGTTGCTAGCATCCCACTTCATTTTATTATTTATTGATTATTATTATTTATTTATATAATTAAAGAAATGTGATTTACAAAGTTACTGATATTTGAGTTTTAGGCATATAATATTTCAACAGCAATTCCATTACCAATGTCAACTCCATCATCAGTGCTCCCATACTCCATCATCCCCTCCCCAGTTGACCTCACCCATCCCCAGTCTGCCACCTTGGCAGGCACATTCAAGTTCAATGGCTGCAGCTTAGATCTCATGTTCTCTATTCTGTTAAGATCCCCAATATAAACAAAACCCAATCACCTTTTCACCCATTACCTCCCTGTCACATCCTTCTTCCTTCTAGCTTTGATTTCTCTTATTCTCTCTCCTCTCCTCTCTAGGATCTGGGTCAAAGGTGATCTAGGCAACCTTCCTTCCTACATCACATTTTACAACTATTTAATACCACAGATAAGTGAAATCACCGTCTTAGTCTTTTTTCTTCTGGCTTACTTCACTATACATTATATCTTCCTGATCCAGTCGGGTTGCAGAAAATTGCATGATTCCATTTTTCCTTGAAGCTACAGATTATGCCATTGTCTATATGTACCACATCATCATAATCCATTCATCTGTCACTGGATACCTAGGTTGGTTCCATATCTTAGCTCTTGTATTCATTGCAGCAATAAATAATGGGGTATATAAGTGATTTTGAATGTATGTTTTAAAGTCCTGGAGGTAGATGCCCAAAAGTGGAATTTCTGGGGCCCAGAGAGATAGCACAGTGGTGTTTGCCTTGCAAGCAGCCGATCCAGGACCAAAGGTGGTTGGTTTGAATCCCGGTGTCCCATATGGTACCCCATGCCTGCCAGGAGCTATTTCTGAGCAGACAGCCAGGAGTGACCCCTGAGCACCGCTGGTGTGACCCAAAAACCAAAAACCAAAAAAAAAAAAAAAAGTGGAATTTCTGGATCATATGGCAACTCAGTTATAACCTGACTGAGAACTCTCCACACCATTTTCCACAGGGGTTGAAGCAGACAACGTTTTCACCAACCGTGTATAGGAGTTCCTTTTTCACCACATCCCTGCCAGCACAGATTGTTCCTATTGTTTTTGATGCCATTCTCACTGGTGTGAGATGAGATCTCCTTGTTGTCTTGATTTGGATTTCCCTAGTGATATGTAGGCACTCCACTTTCTACAAAATGGGAAATGGGTCATTTCCTCCATTCCATGTCAAGGAGTAGATCATTTTAAAAGCCAGAAGAAACTGGTTACTTCTGAAGCATATTCTAATATTACCAACCTCGTGAATCACATCCTCTGTGGGAATGATGCCATATTTACCAAGAGTTCAAGCAATCAACATCTTATCTCTATTAGGTTAATTTGCTTCTTGTGGATTTGACCATAACCATGCTTTTAGATCATTTCATTTACTTACTTCAGGTTTGGGTACCCCCCTGCAATGTAAGGTTATATAGTCCTCAGTATGTTCACTGAAGCCTGGGGGCCATTAAAGACCTGACAAAGGCAGAGAAGCTGTATCTTTCAGACTTGGGGGTTAATAACCACTGAAACTTCTAATTCTGATGACATAAAACCCCCAACAATTTGGGTTCTGCAGGTACAGAAAAGCTGCCAGCTTTTCTCACCATTCGAGTCATTCAAATCTCTGTGCTATATTTCCTTGTGAGAGTGCTTAGCATCTTTATAGATGAATTTTCTCCTTGTCTTTCAAGTTTTGAGGCTGAACCAGACACTTTTTCCACCAGCAGATGATGAGAGTTCCTTTTTCTTTTTTTTTTAATTAATATCTTTATTTAAACACCGTGATTACAAATATAATTGTAGTTGGGTTTTTGTCATTTAAAGAACACCTTCCTTCAAAAAAAAAAAAAAAAAAGAATGCCCACCTTCACCAGTGCAACATTCCCATCACCAATGTCCCAAATCTCCCTCCTTTTTCATGACATCCCACCAACAGATTATTCCTAGTATATTAATATGTACCATTTATTTTTTTTTTTTGTTTTGTTTTGGGGCCACACCCGGTGATGCTCAGGGGTTACTTCTGGCTATGCGCTCAGAAGTCGCTCCTGGCCTGGGGGACCATATGGGACGCCGGGGGATCGAACCGCGGTCCATCCTAGGCTAGCGCAGGTAAGGCAGGCACCTTACCTTTAGCGCCACCGCCCGGCCCCCATTTAGATTTCCCTAATAATAAATGATGCTGAGAATGTTTTCATGTATCTATTGAACATATTTTTTGTCTTCCTCCAAGAAGAAGTGACTATTCATTTCTTCTTCCCATTTCTCATTTATGGCAGAATCTTTGGATATTTTGTGTTTATTGATCTTTGTGAAACTTTTTACTCGGTTCTTACTTTTATTTACCAATTACATTTTTCTCTCTAATTTATTTACTATAATCTTCTCAAACCATTTTCCTTTATGTAGATTGGTTCCTTTTCTAGCACAAGATGATTGGTTTCTTTTCTCTTTTATGGTGATAATTTCTTTAAGTTGTGCATTGCCCTACACGAACCACTATGTCTTCATCCTGAAGAATTATATCTAAATTATTTTTATGGAACTATATATGCTTCTGTAAAGAAATTAAATATTTTAGAGGAAAAATATAATTACAAGTCCAAAAAAGTCCAACTTGAAACAGAAAGAAAATCCCATTTTTCAGAGAGATATACAGATTGTTATTTTTGTACGTGATCTAGATATTTTTCCTTTGGAAATTTATATGTATAGATTATTCAATTTTTGCAAAATCAGATAATGTTTGATATCATTTTAATATGTTTTATTTATCTAAATAATAAAATTAGAACCTCTTTCTTTGTTATTAAATCCAGATTTACACCGTCAATTCTAATGGCAGTCAAGGATTTATTCTATTGTACAAGTATTCTGTAATTTATGTCACCAATTACCTATTATTAGACATTTGGTTATTTATGTTTATTTTGTGGTTGAATATTTGCACACTGCATGGTTATTGCTGTGGGATGAAACTATAGGAATAGAAGTGAAGGTGAAAGAGCTACGTAGACATGGCGCAGAGACATTTGAAGCATCAGTTTTTATTTCCCCAGAACATCATTTTCTCTGAACCCCAAAATTCCCATTTCCAGTAACACTCACCAGTACTCTTTGGTTTTAGTCTTGGACTCTTTAGGAAAGGAGAAATAATGGTTTCAATTGGGTTTTATTAAACTATTAGTAAAGGGGAATTTATTTATTGGCCATTTATAATTTTTGGGAAACTGACTTTATATTTATTTCTTTTATCCTTTCTTCTTTTTTTAATTCACAAGGACATTATTACATTTTACAATTTCATAACGACAATTATTTTGTTAGAGCTGGACCCCACCTGCCATCATTATGCCTAGCACAGCATCTTCACTTTAATCAGAATTATTTCGATTTTTCCTTGTTCTGAGCTTACATGTCCACAAAATGGGGAGTGGGTTGGGTACTTCCTTCCTAACCCCCACTTATCTATCTCCTCATTATCATCCAGGCTAAGTCTCGGTCCACAAACCAGTCATGAGACATAATATGGGTAAGAACAGGGGTAAGGGGGCCAGAGAGATAGCATGGAGGTTGGGTGTTTGCCTTGCATGCAGAAGGATGGCTGTTCAAAATCCCGCATCCCATTTGGTTCCCTGAGCCTGCCAGGAGCGATTTCTGAGCGTAGAGCCAGGAGTAACCCCTGAGAGCCGATGGGTGTGACCCAAAAACAAAAACAAAAACAAAAAGAACAGGGTAAGAAAGTGAATTAACAGCTTTTGCTATCACTGATAAGATAGATGTATGAGTATGTAGAACCATCAATCTCACCCCACCGTGTTTCATGGACATGTAGGCTCAGGATAGGAAGAGAGTGAAATAACACTGATCAAAGTGAAGAGACCAGACCAGACTGTGGGCCACAGAGATCAAAGGGCCAGAGTGCATGTTTTGAATGGCTTGGGTTTAATTTCTTTTTTGTTTGTTTATTTGTTTTTATTTGGTTTTGTTTTGTTTTTGGGTCACACCCGGCAGCGCTCAGGGGTTACTCCTGGCTCTATGCTCAGAAATCGCTCCTGGCAGGCTTGGGGGGACCCTATGGGATGCCGGGATTTGAACCACTGTCCTTCTGCATGCAAGACAAATGCCTTACCTCCATGCTATCTCTCCGGCCCCTTGGGTTTAATTTCTAACACTTCATGTTTCCCCTAGCATCTTTGGGGAAGACCCCCAAGAACTGAGTCAGGAATAGGCCTCTGAGTATTACCAGGTGTGGTCCCCTATAAAAAATAACCACACAGGCCAGAGAAAAAACAAAAATAAATAATGGATAGCAACAAAAATAACAATAACAAGAAAGCAAGGAATGCAAATACAGAGACCAGAAGAATGGAGTTAAATAACACACATCCTGGCCTCAAGGTCACACATCCTGGCCTCAAGGTCACACTAGCTGGCCTCAAGTCTATGCCCGCATATTCTCGCAGCATCTCACCTGGCTTTATCCAAACAGAGCATTCTAACAGAATACTTGTGAACAGAGCAGAATGTATGTACTTCTAACAGTCATCCAGGTGACCTTAAAATCCAACAAGGGATCTACTTGGGGGGAATCTTCTGAACCAGAATTGATTAGTCTTGAATTTGGGGGACATACAAACACATTCACCCACTTATTTTTCTCCTGGGCTGCTGAGGGCTGTGCAGGAACATGGAAGAAAGAGCTGCCCAGAAATCTCAGGTGCCTGAAATCCCTTGTTCAGGCTCTTTCCTTTGGTTAAAGGAAAGAGAGGGGGTGGGTTGGGGGCCTGTGGAGGAGGCCAATCATGGAGTGTATTTATTTGTTACAGCAAGGGGGCCCCAAATCACAGGCTTCACATAACTACTTCTATTCACGCCCTCTACTGCAGCTTTTCTGCAACAAAAAATGAGACCAAGATCATCTGTTTAAGAGTAAACCAATATTTGCTCATAATTTTGACAAAGGGAGGGGATTTAATCTGCCTGCCCCAGTTGTGCTGGGCAGAGGTTATGGGAAGGTGATATTTCCATTAAAAGCCCAGCTCATGTTTTATGTATTTCTAAAGAGCCACAATTTGAACTTAATTCCTCTTCCCTTTAAGACCAAAACCCCAATATTACTACTAGAAATGTCACATTACACTAGAAGAGGGAGGGGTGCCAAGGAGAGTTGAACAATTTATACAAAGAAGAAATAAAATAGAATGACTTCAAGAGCCAGAGAGTTACCTGAGAAGTCAAGAAGAGAAAATCTAAAACTAAACCATGAATGATTTTTCAGAAAGCTGTTAGCAGAGCCGTGGAGAAGGAAGGTAAGCAGATAAATTGACCATGTTTAAGCTTTGAGTCCAGGATGTGGGGGTTTAGTGAAAAGAAGTGACCGTCCAATGGCTGTGAATTGTGAGGGCTAAGGTGCGTGACATGACGGGGTCTCTCTCTATTCTTACAACACCTCTAAAATTATGTCCTTATTCCCCAACAGGACAAATTGAGACTCCGGTATCAGCCCCACTGGGATTTGAACCCTCTGCCTTGAGAAATCTATGTGAAGTTTTCAGAGCCATGCTGGGGCCCCAGCAGTGCTTATGATCATGGGCCATGATTGCTATCACTATCACAAACATCATTAGCATCATTAGGAGTGAGAGGAGCAGAAAGAGGAGGCCAGAGCCTATAAAATGTGTTTGAGGGGACCCTGGGTTTCATGCCATGATCCCGTGCTGACTGCCATTCAAAAGTGCCCTACATTATCCTGGAAGTTCAAATTGATCTCTTGCCAGAAGATGGATCAAGGTCGACCCCTTTTAGCCTCCATGATCTTGTTCATCTATTGTTCTGGTCCCTCAGCATGTCGTGCAGAAATGGCATCTTGCTGTCAGCAGGGTCTGATAACCCCAGTGTCTGCTTTAAACTGCACATTAGGTCCTTGAGCTGTGCTGGTTTGTGACTGCAGATCAGAGAGGCTGGGACAGCTGTGTTCCTATGTTCCTTACCCATGTTGGCTTCCATAATGCTGAATGTCTCATGCTTATTACAACCAATGCTGCACCCAGAACCCTGTCCTGTCCCCTTGGGCAAGCCTGTATTTCTAGATGCATAGAAAGAGTTTTTCTAGGTCACAGGGGGAGGTCCATGAAATTCTGATCATTAATGCTGGTTGTGCTCCCCTAAAAGTTCTCCTTATACTTCTGCCAACAATATTTGAAATCTCCTCCGTCGCCCACCTTCCCAAATATCAATTCTTTTTATTTTAACCACATAGACTAAAATGGTTATTATTTCATTTGTAGTCATTCAATTAATAAGGCTGAGCTTTTTAAATATTTATTGGCATGAAAACTATTTTTTTCTGTATTTCTTCTCAAGACATAACTTTTCCACTTTTATTCACCCAGTTGGGAGAGGTATTTTTTTAGTTTGTAAACTAACAAACAAAAAAAAAGAAATGTAGAAACCCAGAGACACAATATCAAATTGTGATGTCACAATGGGGTGAAAAATAACTCGATTCTAAATTCGGAAATTCATAAAATGACTCTAAAATCACGAATTTGTTATAATGTTGGTTAGTAAAATAAAGCATATTCTTTCTTTGGGTACACTAAATATAACGTCAACAGAAGTATTCATGGTGTCACAGTTCTATGTAAAGCAATCGCTATTCTGACTTTAGATCCATGAATCATGACATCACAATCACAAATTGTGATGTCACAGATGTGAGAAAAGTAACGTCCATTCTGACTTTGAAAACACGAACTCACAATGGATAATCATGACATGTAATATTAATTTGTAAACTAATTTCCTATAAATATCAACCACTAGTTTGCTATGTGGGACATGTAATATTAATTTGTAAACTAATTTCCTATAAATATCAACCACTAGTTTGCTATGTGGGTTGGCATTTATTCTATTTTTTGTTTTTGTTTTTGTTTTGGGGCAATGCCCTATGCTGTTCAGGGTCCTCTGGATTCTGTGCTCAGGAATCATTTCTAGAGGTCTCTGGAGAACATATTGGGGGACAAGGATAATCAAACGCAGGTTGGCTGTATGCAAGGCAAATGCCCTATCCTCTGTACTATGGCTCCAACCCCAGACGTGTATTCTTTTGTTGTTGTTGTTGTTTTTTGCATGACATTCATCTACTATATGTTTGTTGGCCATTTTACTATAGTTTTACACTGGGAGGGGTGCAACGCTATGCCAATCTTTTCCTTATGTGGTTTCTGAGATTTGTGTCATATTTTGAAAGATTTTCTTTAGCCCAGAAATAAGGAAGTCCTTTTCAATAGGGCAATTTTGTTATTTTAGCTTTTACATCTCTATCTTTAATCTATCTGGAAGTTACACTTGTCAGTCATGAGAGGAAAGCTGTAATTCTGTCTCCAAATAGATAGATAGTGGATTCAGCTGTTAAGAAAAATTCTCCCCTACAAGGTGCCAGAGCAATAGCACAGTGGGTAGGACATTTACCTTGTACTTGGCCTACCTGGGCTTAATCTTCGGCACCCCATATGGTCCCCCAATCCTGCTAGGAGTGATTTCTGAGCACCACCAGCTGTGGCCCAAAAAACAATGAAAACAAAGAGAAAAGAGAGAGAAAGGGATAAAAAGAAAAATTCTCCCCTTCTTTACCAATCTTAAAAAATTCATTTTCAGGGCCATAGGGATAGAACAGAGGGTAAGACATTTGCCTTCCACACTGTGACTAAACTGAGTTTGATCCCCAGCACTGCATATGGTAACCCCAAGCTCCACAAGGGATGATCTCTGAACATGGAGCAACAACTAGGTTGACCAAAAACAATAAAACAAAGCCATTTACTTTCAGACTGAGGGAGTCTCAATGGGCTGAAGCACATGCATTGCACATAGGAGGTCCAAGTTTGATCTCTGGCATAGCAAGAGCTCTTGCTGGTGGCACTATAGTGGTAGTGGGTCCTGGGCACAAGTGATAGTGTCTCCAAGATCAAAATAAAATCACATCAATTTTCCATCTACACATGAGTCTTTTCTGGAATCCCTTTTCCAGGGGTTCACTTTAGAAACATGACTATGCTTTAGAATCATCTGGAAACTTCCCAACCCCCTCCTATCACACACCCTCTAAAACATGGACCTCCCCCCACTCACACTCAAGTAGAATCCAAACTGCTAAGAATGGAACCATAGTTTCGGCATTTTTTGTTTGTTTATATCATACCCATTGGTGCTCAACACTTATTTCTGGCTCTGTGTTCAGAAATAACTCTTGGCAGGCCTCTGGGGACCATATGTAGTATGAGGGATCAAATCTGCATGCAAGGCTAGCTCTACCTGCTGTACTATCTTATCTCTCTGGGCCCTGATGGTCACTTTTTAAAGAAATATTTTCAATTACTTTATTTAAACACTGTGGTTACGGGTTGTTCATACTTCAGTTGGATTTCTTTTTACAGTTATAAAGTTGCTCGTGATTGAGTTTTAGTCATACAATGTACAGAACCTTTTCACCAGTGCACAATTATTTAATTGAATTACCATGAATTACAAAATTATTCATGATGGGTTTTCAGGCATACAATGTTCTAATACCAATCCCTTCACCAGTGCCCACTTCCCTCTACCTATGTCCCATTTGCCTCCCAGTCCCCAGCCTGTCTCTATGGCAGTCTCTTTTTCCTTTTTCTTTTTTCTATTTTTCCCCCTTCCCCTTTAAGCACTATGGTTTTAGCAGAATTTTCTAGCTCTCCAAGGTTCAGAACTAGCAGTTAGTTCTACCTGTGTCTACACTGTGTCAGCCAAAAGTCATGTGAGAAATTTGTGATCTGTAAAGGTCCAGCCTATGCCCTTCCAATGAACCTCAATTATCTGCTGTCATTGCTGATGCTCTACCCTCTAATATCTAAGTATTGCTTCTCCAATCTACTTGAAGATCCAGAGAACCCTCAACTCAGAGCAATTCTCTTCCCCTGCCTGTGTCTGAGGAACCCCTGGAATCCCATAGACATCTTGATTCTTACATAGTCAGTCCAAAAGCTCCCTTGTAATGGAAAGGTGGGGAATAGCCTAAAAATGGAAGAACTGGCCTAAGCAGTACCAGTCTGGTACTGGCCATCTCTCAGAAAAGTACCTCACTGCATTGAAGGGAACCTCAGACCCCTGTAAGCTTGGGGCTCCCAAGCCTATCCCAAGTGGAAGTTCCATATGGAGCTGGATTCCAGGGATGCTGCCCCATGCATGATGGATTTGGAGCTGCTTATCATCTCTCCCCTATAGCCAAACCTAATGAGGACCATCCTTCACATTCATTCCTTCTGACAGAGATCAATCTGGCCATGGAAGTTGGAGGTTGAAGCTTCTGAGGAGCCCATGGTCTCCCACACCAGGATTCCCAAAGCTTTGTCTGTGGGTTCTGTTCCATTTAAGCATCTGCACCCCCCAAAGCTTCATTTTTCTCCACATACACGATGGGCTTAGCTTCACCACAGCCCTCCCCACTTCCTCTGCCTTTCCCTGCTGAGCTTAAGCAACTCCAGCATCCCAGAGGCGGTCCTCAGCCCTCAGTACATGGGGGCCTCCTGGGGAGTGCCCTGAGAGTTTTGAGGTCTAAGATATTCCCCCTCGCCAATTAAACCAACAGTTCTGGGGGGTGTGGCAGGGCCAGGAGCACTTCAGCCCAGCAGGGGACCTCCCATGTGTATACACACAATGGGAACCCCTCGTTCCAAAGCCAACCACGTGCTTCTGTTCTATGAAGTGGCCTCTCATTCCATCTGCCCCCCTCCTCATGTACACACACCCTATTAAATAAAGCCGTTAGCTTTATTTGTTCATGGTGAAATAATAGGTGCTGGATTTTGAGGGCAGAAACAGGGGAAGGAAAATTCTCCCTCCCATCAGCACAATCCCAGCTCCCTCCCCAGAGGGAAAAGTCACTTCAGATCTGGAGGACTCCAGAACTGGCCTGGCCTTCTGGTCACCGAGGCCTGGGTTCCTGAACTGCTTCTGTCACTACGCCAGCGATCTTGACTTTGTCATTTCAAGAACTCTAGACTCTGCTGGTTTTCTTCTCTACTTCTTGGGAGAACTGATTCCCTCTCTTAGGGGATGGCTGAATACCCTCCCCCAAAGCACCCTCCCCAAAAGCTTGGAGGCTTAGAAAAACAAACCTCTTGTTTGCTCCTGATTCCATGGGGCAGAAAGGCAGGCCTGGGGTGGGGGATTCTGACCCAAGAGGCTCCCTTGGAGTCACTCTCCAGTGGGGCTGGAGAGAAAACCCTGGTGTGACAGCTCAGTGTCCCTGCTATGTTCAAAGCATGGAGTTCTCTGTGTGGTTTCTGTGGACTTAGGAAGGGCATTTTCAGGGAAAAAGGGGACCTGTTGCCAATCTCTACGTCCCAGGTCACTGAAAGACTCTGTGGGTGCCGGTTCTTAATGGAAAGGGGGTGCTTGAGCTCTCTCAGAGGCACATCTACCTACAGAGAGATGAAGAAAAAGGGTCCTAGAGATGTCTGGCAAGAAGAAGGGAAGTTAGGGCTCTTTCTCCCCCACTTCTTGCCAGCTCTAGGATCAAGAGACTTTGAGAAGAGAGGAATCAAACCAGGGACTGCCACATGCAAAACACATGCTCTGTGCCATCACCAGAGACTTTATGCCCTTTTTTTTTCTATTATCATTCATGGCAAGCCAACAACCCTATGAAGAAGAGCCCAGATTTCCACATCCAAGGTGGGCAAACACAGCCAGAAATCATGCAATCATGAAGTGGTTGAGATGGAATGAATTCTTAGCAGTTTTCAGAAAACTTTACCTGTTGCCAAATTCTTCATGTCACCCACAGTCAGCTACACCACCCCATATGGGTCCTCCTCACTAGTTTAAGAAGCTAGATGGCCAATGAGTGTGCCCATGAACCTCAGCAGAGGCTATGCCCTCAGTGTGTGTCCATACAAAGACTAGATCCTGATATTGGGGACACCTGGGTAGATTCCTCAACTGTCCCGTCTCAGAGCCTGGCAACCAGCTTCCTCCCTCAGACTCTTACAGACTCCTCACCCTACTTGCTCTGACATGCCACCCCTTCTTGAAATATCTGCCAGCCAGACTTCTTCCCTCTACACCTCTGTCTTGGTGTCCCCCAAAACAGCTTCCATTCCCCCTTATCTAGAGCCTTTCTCATTTCCCTCTACAGGAAGACAGACACAAGTGGCCTCTACTACAGTGTCCCAGGCAACACTCAGGAGTGAGATGGGGTAGAGTGAAAGGTAGAGAAGAGCAAGGACAGGAGAGGTGAGAAAGAAGGCAGGGGAGGTGAGAGAGGAGCAGGGGAAGTAAGAAAAAGACAGGATAGGTGATAAAAAGGCAAGTAGATAAGAAAAGGGCAGGGGAGGAGAGAGATGGATGGGGTGGGTGGGTAAGAACCAGGGAGAAAAGAAATTAGCAGGGCTGAGAATGGAGCAGGAATAGTGAGAAAGGGGCAGGGAGGTGAGAAAGAGACTTTCTACCTGGATGCACCTCTAGGTAGAAGGAATTGGCGTCCAGAGCAGAAAAGATCTCGAATAGCTTATAATGAGTAAGGACATTCTGATGCAGGCACCACCAGTAGTGAGATAGGATGAAGAAGAGTGAAGACAGGAGCTGTGGGGCCAGGGTAGTAGCACAATGGTTAGAGGTTGGCCTTGCAAGTGGCTGATCCAGGATGGATGCAGGTTCGATCCCCAGCATCCTATATGGTCCCCTGAGCCAGGAGTGATTTCTGAGTACAGAGCCAGGAGCAACCCCTGAGTGCCACCGGGTGCCCCCCTCCTCAAAAAAAAAGAAGACAGGAGCTGTGGAAGCAGATACATTACTCAGGGTAAGGCACTTACTTGCCTTGCATGCAACTGACTCTATTCATCCTCTGATGTGCACATTTCTGTGTACCGCATGGGGTCAGTCCTAAGCACCAAGCCAAGAATAGCTCCAAAGCACCTTCTAGCCCAAACTACGAACACCCACCTGTGCCCAAGTAGCATCTTCGTAGGTCCTTTCATAAGAAGGGAGAACTATGCTGACTTACCATGGTGCAGGCAAATAGAAAGGAGGGCAAAGAGGCCATGTGGCATTCAGACCTCTGCAACCTACACCTGCTCAGTCAGACATCTTCCCTCCACACCTCTGTCTTGGGAAGAAAGAGAAACTGAGTCCTGGAAGGGCATGGGGCTGCTTGTGGTAGAGGCCCCCCACATCTTTGACCCAGGCGCTGGAATCACAAAACCTGTCTGTGAGACTGCATCTGACATTGAGAAATGTCTCAGCAGCAGAGAGGGCAATGATTGATAGCTCTGATGAACGCGGCCCCATTATTATTGAAATTTATACACGTCCTGCCAATCCCAATCGAAGGATCTCTGGGCATGCATCTCATTTAGTATTCACAGCTGTTGTTTTTCAACTGGGGCAGAGTAGGATTGACAATGCTGAAATCAGGACCACCTCATTGTAGGAAGCCAACTCTGGGCAGAAAGCCCCAGAGGTGTAAGGGCACATTGGACCTAGGTAAGGTGACTCCTGCCTCTGGGATGTTCTGGACATAAGAACCAGGTTCAAGGCCCCAGATCCAGCTCAGATTTTCAACTACCTGCAAACACTTCTGATATTCACAGATCTTATTGTGGATTTTTTTTTGTTCTGTTTTGTAGTTGTTCTTTTTATTTCTTTTTTTTTTTTAGTTGTTCTTTTTAAATTGAATCAAAGTAACAAAGGATTATAACAAGATATAACAAGCATAACAGAAATATAATTTGACTACTCTAAACACTACATAAAGAGTCCCTCCAAAATTCCAGCTTCCATCTTTTATGAACAAGTAACCTCCCTAATTTTATCCCTGTACCCCCTACTTCCCTCTCCCCTCTGATGACCAGTGTTTGTTATCAAACACTTTTTTAAAATAAAACATTTACTTATTTTGGTTTTGGGGCCATACCTTGCTGCGTTCAGGAACTAATACTGGGTCTGTGCTCAGAAATCACTTCTGGCAGGCTCAGGGGACCATGTGGGATGCCTGGAATCAAACCCAGAACCGTCCTGGGTGGGCCACATGCAAGGCAAATGCCCTACAGCTATCCTATCGCTCTGGCCCCTGTTAACAAACACTTAGAATGTCTCCTACTTGTGAGGTGCTGGGAATATAGCATGTCACTAGCCCAGATCCCTGCCTTCCTGAGCCTTGATGTGATAGGAAATAGACAAACATTCACGGAAGCAAATAAGCAAACTCACATAAAAATAAATGTAGTTCATGATCAGGGCAGGAACAAACTAATAGGCCAAATCAGAAATCAGACAAGAATGATTTGAGAGGAAGAGAGAGGCAAGAAAGGAACTTACCTTTTAAGCAGCCTGTCTAGGTTCAATTCCTGACACCCTATATGGTCACCTGACCACTACAGGAGTAATCTCTGAATATAAACCAGGAGTAAGCTCCCTGAGCTCATAGTCTTGAATCTGTGTCTCAAAACCTGGGGTCTCACCCAGGCCCCCCACTGCCTAATGGTCAAGGAAAGAAACAGATTCTGTGGCTAGAGCTGAAATTCCTTCCTATCTCCCAGACTCCTCTCCTCTCTCCCTCAGCATTCTTGCTCTCCACCACATTCCCACCTACAGCTCCAATCCTCATACTTTCCTCCTGAGGAAGGGAACCTGGCTTGTAAGGTATACCTCCCCCAAGGCCCTAAAATTTCTGTTGAAGTGTTAATCACACCTGGATTACGGGGCTGCCCCCATCCTGGTGGGTGGGGATCTAGAGCATAAAGAAAAGGGTCTGGCTAGGGGGAAAGGGAGGAGAAGGAGGCGGAGAACTAAAGGAGAAGCAGCAGAGAGGAAGCTGCTTGGAATAAGCTTAGCATAGAAACCATGTGAGAAAAAGCATATGGCGGATAGGGCCTTGGAATAAAGCTGGCTGACTCTGATAAAATTTAACTCTATGCTCATGAGTTATTTCTCCTCCACTACTACCCTCTTCTTCAGGCCCACCCGCCTAAGGGGCTAAAGGTGACTGGCCATGTCATTTCAAGAAAGGACTCAACCAGACATTTGAACATTAGACATTATATTTTATATTAAATTAACACTGGCTATGGGCTCTTCCTTCAGACATCGCCCAGTCTCCATGACTGATTCTCTGTAATACACAAACACAACTTCACTTCTCTCTCATTCCCTCATGCCACTGAACTTGCATATCCACTTCTTCCAGAAGTCTTTGCTCTCCATTGTTTTTATTTATTTATTTATTTATTTTGGTTTTTGGTTTTTGGGTCACACCAGGTGGCACTCAGGGGTTACTCCCAGCTCTATGCTCAGAAATCGCTCCTGGCAGGCTCAGGGGACCATATGGGATGCCAGGATTCAAAATACTACCCTTCTGCATGCAAGGCAAATACCCTACCTCCAAGCTGTCTCTCCAGCCCCTTTAATTTTTTTTAATAAAAGCAATTCTATGGGTAAATTCACATGCAATTCCCATTTCAGGTAAACAAGTCAATGGTTTTATGAAATGTATTGAGTTGTGCAACCCTAATCACTATACAATGTTGGAACATGTTTATCCCCTCCCCTGAAAGAAACCCTAGGTATTCATAGCCACGTCCCACTCCTCTGCCCCATCATTGTTGAATCAACTTCGGTTTTTGCATCTCACCTAGCTGTACTCAGGACTTATTCCTGACCAAGTGTTCATGGATCACTTCTAGTGGTTCTGGGAGGATTATATGTAGTTCCAGGATAAAACTGAGGTTGGCCATGTGCAAGATAAGTGCCTTAATCTCTGTGCTGTCTCTTCTTCTTCCTGATGGGAAACTACTTTCTAGTTTCGTCTACACTGGACACTTCACATGCGTGAATTCATACCTTATATGATCCTTGATGACCACTTTCATTTAGAATCATATTTCCAAAGCACCGACATATGATAGAATGGGGCCATACCTCATTCCTTTTTACTGAAAAATAGCATTTTGTATGCCCCAGAGATACACCACATTTTCAGGCCCAGTCATCAGTTCAGATGGATTATTTCGATCCACTTTCTGGCTGTTCTGATTACGTTCTACTAGGGGCCCTCAGGTACAACTTGTTGGGAAGATTCTGATTCCATCCTCTTGAGCACATACACAGGAGTTGACTTACTGAAAACTCTGTATTTCACATTGTAAGAAATTGCCAAACCATTTGCTCAAGTGGCTGAACAATTTCATATTTCCTCCTGCAGTGTTGAAGAGATCTAAGGTCTCCACAGCCTCACCCCTTTGTTTCGCTATGACTTGGCTTCTAGCAACCTAATGGGCGTGCAGTGACTCATAATGATACTTGTGTTTACTGCTCCTCCTGGGGATGCTCAGAGGATGCTATGCAGTGCGGCAGATAGAACCAAAGTTGGCCACATGCAAGGCAAGTGTCCCATTCTCTCTGGCCCCACTTGTGTTTCTTCTTTGGAGAAATGGCTCTTCAAATCTTTTGTCCAGCTTTTATAATTTGTCTTTTCATTGCCACAACCTTCTCAGATTCCTGCTTAGCAAATATTTCCTCCCACTTTATGGATTTTCTTTTCACTTGAGCAGTATACTTGAAGCACAGAGATTTTCACTTTGTTGCACTTCGATGCTTCTTTCGTTGCTTGTGTTCTTGGAGGCAGAGCTTAAGAAAACATGACTTAACTGCAGGTCACTGAAATGTGCTCCTGTGTTTTCTTCTAAACGTTTTATAATTACAGTGCTTTCATTTAAGTCTAGGATTCATGGAGAGCATTCAACCATATATATTGAGCTCAATCAGTATCAGACACCAATTTAAGATCTGGGTAGACTTTCTACAAGAGCAAGCCAAGAACTGACCTAGAAGAGCTGATATTCCAATGGAGTAAACAAGAAAACAACCAGGAAAATCACCAGAACAATGTGAGATGGTGGGAATCCCCATGTATAGCCTGGAAATTAAGTACTTCACTGAATTTGGTGCCCTGGAGCAGCTACAAGTTGGGCCTTCGGACAAGGAGGAACCCAGAGCCTCCTCTTCCGGAAAAAGAGGAGACCGGGACCATCTTCCACTAAGCTTCCAGTTTCTCTACCTGACCTCTATCTTCCTGCAGACTGATATCCTGGGTGTCACAAGAGCAACAAGGGTCAATCCTGAAGCATCCAGGTGATGGATCTGTGTCAGCTGGAAGGGAGAAGGCAGCAGAAAGTGATCCAATGGTTTCTGTGCAGTATTCCTTGGACAAAGCCCCAAAGACTCTGCTGTAACTACAAACATGAGGCCTGCTAACAATGTCTTCCCCTCCAGGGAACCATTCTGCTTTCAGATAGCTGTTTGGGCCTTGGGTTTTGATAAGACCATGTCTCTGTTCTTCCATTTCTCCCTTGGACTCTGCTGAAACATCTTTAATCTTCTCTTTCTCCTGTGATGAGCCTTAGTTGAAACTTTGCTACACCAGATTCAATCCCAAAGGTGGAGAGATCTAGTCTAGTTCAGGTCAAATCAGAGCAATGCAGATGGTTTTCATTTGTCAGGTCAACAGTCAGTCATGCAGGTTTTCATCAAGGGACTAGAAGGTTCCTTCCCAAATCATAGGAAAGTTCCTTATTCCGACAGGTTCTTTCTTTTTGGAGGTGTTATTGTGGCAGGGGATGTGGGGGTGGGGGGTGGGGAGTAGGTGGAGATGTTCTGTGTTTCTTTTTTTTTTTTTTTTTTTTTTGGTTTTTGGGCCACACCCTGTGACGCTCAGGGGTTACTCCTGGCTATGCGCTCAGAAGTTGCTCCTGGCTTCTTGGGGGACCATATGGGACGCCGGGGGATCGAACCGCGGTCCGTCCTAGGCTAGCGCAGGCAAGGCAGGCACCTTACCTCCAGCGCCACCGCCCGGCCCCATGTTCTGTGTTTCTGGAACTTTCCTGGATCAAACTTAGTCAGCCTGGGAGATTCTTATACAGAAACCAGATTTTTCCATTTTTAGGGTGTGTTTTGTTTATTTTGTTTGGGGATCAAACCCAGAGCTTCACTCATGAAGGCAGGTTTCCCTAGCCACTGAGCTCCTGAGCTCCCTCCTCCACCCAGCATTTATATATTCTCACAGTAATTAAAGTGGTCTCAGTTGGAGGCTGCTGACAGGGTTCCTCTCTGAGTCTGTCTCCAAGGAAATAATGGAAATGGCAAAGGGGAAGGGATAAGAACTATATAAGAAGACACGGGTCATACAACTACCTCTTTAGCCTATGTCTAGGCAGATGGCAGGAAATCAGTTCTCATGCAAGTGGCCCGAGAATAAATATAATCCAAAGGACAAAGAGCTGAGGAGTATGGGTTCCAGAGTCCCAGCAGTAGATAGGGAAGGCATAAACTGGCTCCAGGGCAACATGGGACTGGATGAGTGGTTATGCCTGAGTCAAAAAGAGAAACTTGAACAGCAGGAAGGGTCCAAGAACACTAACCGCTATTGCTCAAGAACTATTACTCCATAAAGATTTAGGGCCAGAGCTATGGTACCTGTCCCAGGTACCATCTAGGGTCCCCTGCACACTTCAGAAATGATCCCTGACTAAGCACAGAGCCAGACATAAGGCCTGAGAAGTGTCTCAAAATAAACAAACAACAGGGGGCCAGAGAGACAGCACAGTGGTAGGGCATTTGCCTAGCATGTGGCAACTGGGAGGGACCCAGTTCTATTCCTGGCATCCCATATGGTCCCCCAGCCTGCCAAGGATGATTTCTGAGTGCAGAGCCAGGAGTAACCCAAAAATCAATCAATCAATAATGTTAAAAATAAACAAATAACAACAGACACACAGATCTAAAATTTTAACACTATTTCTATATACAAAACCCAAGCCACCCAAGAACTAGCCAGTCTCCCAGTCAAGCTCATATCCCTGGTGGTGATGTCATAGCCTTGACAACCTTTATTTGTGGGACTCAAATACACCTGACTGTGTATCTGGTGTGGCCCGAGCTCATTTGTGGCACCAGGAATCACAGTTGTCCGGCACAATGTGCAGGAGCATTGGGCTGAGTGAACAGACTGACATTTGGAAAGCAAGAGCTTTTTTATTTTTAATTAAACTTTATTGATTGATTGATTGATTGATTGGTTGGTTGGTTTGGGGGCCACACCTAGCAGAACCCAGGGGTCACTCCTGGCTCTGCACTCAGAAATAGCCCTTGGCAAGCTGGGGGAACATATGGGATGCTGGGAATAGAACCGGGTCCTTCCCAGGTCAGCCACATGCAAGGCAAATGCCCTACCACTGTGTCATCTCTCCAGCAAGGCAAGAGCTTTAACCACCGGGCCATACCCACCTCCTTGTTTTGACTTTCTGTACAAAGAATGATAGATTTTTCAGGGCATACTGTTGCAGGCTCCTGGTCACTAAGCTGGCTTCTGCATGCATGTTCCTGAGTGCTGAAGTATGGCAGGAAGAAGAGAATTACTGTTTGCCAGGGATCATTGCTACACATTCATTGGTTTTCATTTTTCTAGGGATGTGCTTTTGTTTTGCTTTTATGTATGTTTAGATCTGCCAACTGGAAAGATAGCACAATGGGTATGAAAAGTGCTTGCCTTGATATTCAGTAAAGCTGGTTTTGATTCCCAGTACCCCCCCCCACCCATGAGGTCCTCAGGTTCTTCCCAGGAGTGAGTGCTGAGTTAGGAATAACCCCTGAACACTTCCAGGTGGGATTGCAAAAAAACAAAAACGCAATATGTGGGGACATCACCCCCTCACTCCTGTGATGGCTGCACTGAGGACTGGGTTGGATAGTGCAGAGAGAAGCAACCCTCCTGCAGGAGGCTCTCACCGGGCTCACTTGAAGAGTGAATCTACTCATTCCATCTGCAGCCACTCAGAATAAAGATTAAGGTGCCTAGAACTCGCACAGTTCTCCTCCATCCTTGCATCTCAGTTCCAGTTCCCACACTCACACAAACATGAATCTTCTTTGTTTTGTTTTGTTTTGGGGTCACATCCGGCAGTGCTCAGGGTTACTCCTGGCTCTGTGCTCAGAAATCGCTCCTGGCAGGCACGGGGGAACCTTATGGGATGCCGGGATTCGAACCATCGTCCATCCTGGACAAATGCCCTATTGCTGTGCCATCTCTCCGGCCCGACATGAAACTTCTTTCCCTTTTCCTATGGAGGAATCTATGTTTCAAGAAGTAAATTACCAAAGTTATTCAGCTGGTAACTGCCACCCCCCAACTCACACTCCCATCCTGCAAGGTTGCAGGCAGACCTCCAAAAGAAGAAACTGAGGTTCGGGAAGGTTCCCTGACTGGGGGCCTGCTTCCCTCTTCTCCAGCCAGTTCCAGAAGTGGAGCTTTGATGCCGCTGTGAGGCCAGGGACTCTTTTCTGCCAAGGAAATGAAAATTTGTGCTTTGGCAAGGAAGAGAATGAAAATTTCCAATTTGCTACTCACCAGCATTTCTCTGTGTAGAGATAAGAGTAAATATGAGTCTTTGTTATCAGTGATTAATTCATTACACAACTTCTCCCTGCAGTGACTGGGTCCCACTGCCTGATTCTTAGAATAGAGACAGAGTATGCCCAGATGAAACTGGCCAATTCCCAAAGTCCATCTTGCCTGATTGCCTTGCTAGTACTGCTATGTGACATTTATGACTTTTTTTTATTATTTTAAGAGAGAGAGAGGGAGAGAGAGAGAGAGAGAGAGAGAGAGAGAGAGAGAGAGAGAGAGAGAGAAAACACATGATGTACATTCATGCATGCATTTCAGTGTCTACAGCTGTCTCATTAGATCACAGAAATAGGAGGACCATTTTTGGGGGCTCATCTGGGTGTACACAAGGATAACTCTTGGTTCTGTACTCAGGAATCTCTCCTGACAGGTTCAGGAGACCATATGAGATACAGAGGATTGGACCAAGTCCGCCATATGCAAGGCAAATGCCCTAACTACTGCATTCTTGCTTGGTCCCCAGCAGCCTTCTTTTCGTTCAAATAAATTTTATTATAATACAGTAATTCATTATACAGTTGTTTCAGTCATTAAATGTTCCAATACAAATCCAAGCACCAGTGTGACCTTCCCTTTTACCACTATCCCAGATTTACCACTCACCACCCTAATCTGCCTTCTTGCAGGCATAAACAAATTTACTTCACATTGTTTTTTCATTACAACACAAAGATGAATGAAATGATCAAAACAGATCAAAGGATCAATTTGAAATAATCTTCGATCTCGCTATGGTGTTACTGAAGTCGTCTGAAAACTTACTGGGCTGTGGTTGGTGCTAGCTGAGCCTTCAGTGTTAGGCTTACCGATCTTGGTAGTTTTCTAAATAACTTTCCCATCAGATATGCTGTGATTCTACTGGGCTGACAATACAAAAATTTGAGGTGTTGCATGGCTGCATGGCCCAGGATCTATTAATCTGGAACAAATTTGATGGCTTGACAGTTTCATAAGGTTAAGTTGTGGAACTGGGGCATTTCGGTTGGGGGATTTCAGGTGAGGTGCTGGATTTCTGTGACTTCAGGCAGAAAGGGGAGTCCACTCCACCTTTTCTGAGAAGGTTCCAGAATTTTCAGCCAGGACCAAACTATCTGGGAAGAGTCAGAAGGTCATTTTCTTTTGTTTATTGATTGATTGATTGGTTTTGGGGCCACACCCAGTGATGCTCAGGGATTACTCCTGGCTCTGTGCTCAGAAATCGCCCCTGGCTGGCTGGGGGTCCATATGGGATGCTGGGAATTAAACCGAGTCCATCCAGAGTTGGCCACATGCAAGACAAATGCCTTACTGCTGTGCTATCTCTCTCTGGCCTTCGATAATTTTCTTTTGGATCTTAATGGAGGATCTAGGCTGTTTCTCTGCTGGGAAAATGGCAGGGAAAGCAGCTGTCTGATGTTCACGGACAGAGCACTGACCAGGGTGGGCAATAGGAAGCCAGGCCTTGAGTTTAGCTTCTACTAATGGGTAGGACATTTTCTAGTCAGAGAAACAAAATGGCTTTCCATGTTGTGCCAACCTGAATCGACGAGGAATGTCTGCATGCAAGACTAGACAGAAAAAGATTAAGGGGGGGGCACCTAATTGATTAATTATGTCTACCACGGTCATGGGGCATAAAGTGACCTCGTCCTCCTTTTTTTCTTTTTAATTTGGTGGTTTGGGAGCTGCACCCAGTGGCACTCAGGGGTTATTCCTGGATCTGCAGTCAAAAATCACCCCTGGCAGGCTTGGAGACCATGTGGGATGTCAGGAATTGATGCCAGGTCCATCCCGGGTCGACTGTATGCAAGGCAAATGCCCTACCCCTGTGTTATCACTCTGGCCCCTTCTCATCCTCCTTAAAAAGAGATGAGCAGTAATGATAACTTGAGTCAAAAGTGTAGTATTTCCTGTCAGGTCATTGTGGTTATCAAGGTCACAGGTGAAAGGATATCCTGTGACCTGCAAGAGTAGTTGTGGGTTTTGAGGGGACATCTGCTCTCATTAACTTTTTTTTTGTTTTGGGGCCACACCTGGGGATATTTAGAGGTTACTCCTGGTTCTGCACTCAGGAATTATTTCTGGTAGTATTCAGGGGACTGTATGGGATGTGAAGGATCAAATCTAGATTAGCCACATGTAAGGCAAGGGCCTCATAAGTGCCTTATACCAGTTGTACTGTCACTTCTGCTCAGCATATCTGAAGCTGGGACATTTCCAGACCTTGCCATAAGCCAGGAGGCAAAAGAAAGGTGAGTAGAGAATGTGGGCCTAGACTAGTCCACTCACCTCTGCTCTCAATGCCCCCAATCCTCAGGAGGGAGCATTCCATCGAGGAGATCTGTCATATTTGGGTCACTCTGGCCAACTGTGCCAGAGTCTGGCAAGCTGCTCAGAAACCAGGAGTCAGTGAGACATCCAAGGCAAATCTGCCACCAGATATTCTGGGAATCTATCTCCTCAGAGCTCTGGAACTGCTAGCCTTGGGACTTGAATTTAGAACTACCAAGGGGATTTATCCCCCCCCCCCCACTCCCGCAGCCCCTTAGAGGCTCAGCCTGGGCTGTCAGGACCCTCTAGTGTCGACATCAGGCCCCAGTGCACAGGACTGTCTTTCTTATACGGTGACCCCAGAAAGTCTGGCTAAAGAACTTGGAAGCAGAGAAAAAGTCCATGTGGGGGACATGAGGAAAGTTACTATTTGGGGGTGTTACTTCGGGGGAGGATGGCTCCAAGAAGACATTTAAGCTTCCTTGCCAGAAGCAAGCAAGTTTGGGTAGTTGTTTGCAGAATGTCCCCCAGTACCTACGTTGGTACCAGCATTGCTAGGAATGCCCCCCTCCCCCAAAGAAAGAAGTGTCGTTTTGACCTTCTGGAGCACAAAAAAAATCTCAGAGACCCTCCCCCTGCACAAAAGAAAATAATCTTCACTTACAAAGCGCTTTGGGCCACTCCCTTGCTTAGCTAAGTATAGTTTCTCTAGGGAAGAGAGAAGCAGGGGAGGGCCAACAGGTCTGGGGGGAGGAAAGACCTGGGTGTCCATTGAGGAAGTAAGGGGGCATAGGTGGGAAGCAGAGGCAAGGCAGCACCCCTGGGGTCCGAACCCCACAGGGCATGTTGCTGACTCTGTAGCTGAGCCCTGAGCTGCCCTGGGGCCTCCTCTTCCATGTCCCTTGGGGCAGCGCCCTAGGCTGAGGCTTCGAGAACCAGGAGCATTTTTTTTACCAGGAGCATTTTTAAGGGAGTTGAAGATCCTTGTCAATGATCCCAGGGGACCCCAAAGCACATTGGGCTGAAGGGAAGGGGGGGGGACTGCCTGGCCCAGAATTGCTTGAGGCAGGAATCTGCCTGGTGATATCCCAAATCAGGCAGAGGGAGAGTAGGGAGTAAAGTAATAGGGCTAGAAAGATTTCCTGCTCTTGTCCCTCTGCCCCATCAGGGGAAACTGAGGCTGAGAAGGAGAGACCCAGGGGTGGGGGTGGGGCATTGGGAATCCTTATCACTTTATTTATTTTGGGTTGGGGGCCAGGCCCCAGATGATTAGGGGCTTCTCAGCCGTGCTCAGAGAATCATGCTATGCAGGGGGCAGTGGGGGTGGGTGTCCGGCTCAGCCTCCCACAGGAGAGCTCAGCTTATTGGCACATCTCCCCAGTCCCTGATTCACCCCTTCAAAAGGCCTTGCCACCCAAAAAAAAAAAACCAAACAAAACAAAAAAACAAAACCTGGGGACAGAGCGGTGGCGCAAGTGGTAGGGCATTTGCCTTGCATGCAGCTGACCTAGGACGGACCTTGGTCCGATCCCTTGATGTCCCATATGGTCCCCCAAGCCAGGAGCGATTTCTGAGCACGTAGCCAAGAGTAACCCCTGAGCATCACAGGATGTGCCCCCTCAAAATAAAACAACAACAAAACCCAAAAGGCCTTGCCAGAGGCAGAGTGATAGCACAGTGGGAAGGACAATTGCCTTGCATGCCTCTGACTGGGGTCTTGCATGCCCCAGCACCCCATATGATCCTCTGAGCCCACCTGGAATGATCCCTGAGTACAGAACCAGGAGTAAGTCCTGATAGGGTCGAGTGTGGCCCCCAAAAATCAATAAGAAACAAAGACAAGATTTGGCCAGTTCCAGCCCCACCACAGTTCCTCCTCTTCCCACCCCAGCATCCAGAGGCTCAGAGGGGTTTTGAACTGTCCCAGCCTGTGGAGTGCATGTGGTGGTGGCAAGAGGGTCAGATACCTGGTTTCCACACTGCCCTGGAGGAGTCCTTTACAGACCCTAACTTAGATTGGGGACGGGGGTGACCTTGGAAAGTCTGAGACTCCACCTGGGTCAGGGTTAGACAAGGAGAAAAGAAAGGAGCCCCTGTGAGCCAGCCCTCCCTGGTCACTCTGAACAGCCCTGAACCCTGCAAAGGTTAAAGTCCAGCCCAGCACCCACCCTCTGCTCGCTCCTCTAGGGCTGGGAATTTAGTTTTTTGTTCATTTGGTTTTTTTAATTGTTGTTGTTGTTGTTGTTTTGGGGCCACATCAAACAGAGTTCAGAGGTTACTCCTGGCTCTGTACTCAGAAATAGCTTCTGGCAGGCTCAGAGGACCATATAGGATGACAGGAATCGAACTCCAGTTCGTTGTGGGTCAGCCACGTGCAAGGCAAATGCCCTACCACCATGCTATCTCTCTGGCCTCTAGGACTGCATCAAAAGATGCATATGCACACACCTACACATGTATACAGGCCTCTTCCAGCCTCATTGGCTCTGCTGGTCCCCTCAGTCCCCTCAACCTCCCTAGACTCCCATGGTGATGGCCACCAGGGTCCCTTCGAGTGAGCACAGCTGGGCCTCATGGGGTCTGGGCAGTGAGGGCAGGTTCTAGGCTATTCCTGTGGCCATTTCTCCCCTCAGCAGCTCAGAGTCCAAGCCAACCTGTCTCAGTTCCCTGCGGGCTCCTGTGCCAGGCAGGTGATGGGGGGGCAAGAAGGGAGAAACAGCTTGCACCCCACTGGACCTGTGTCTTTCTTTTGGAGATGCAGGCATGTGTGGGCCAGCTTAGCATGCATTCTACCTCTCAAACTAAAACCCTGAAGCTCACAGCTGTAGGGCATTTGTCTTGCAAGTGGATGACCCAGGATGAACCTGGGTTTGATCCCCAGCATCCTATATGATCCCCTGAGCCTGCCAGGAATGATTTCTGAGTGCAGATCCAGGAGTAACCCTTGAGTGCAGCCAGGTATGACCCAGAAACCAATAAATAAGTAAATAAACAAACAAACAAATAAAAGTCTGGAGCTCAACTCCACTTTCAGCCCTAGTGAAGCCCTGGGAGTGCTCCCCAGTCATCCTCCCCAGCACCTCCACATCCACCTGTCAATAGCCCTGCTTCCAGCTGTGCCCCCACCTGTTTGCTACCCCATCCAGGATGTCCCCACAGAGGAAAGTAGCCAGGGCCTTTGGAAACGTCCCATCACACCTGTCACACTCAGTCCTGACCCTTTGAACCCTCACTCCCACATTCCCCTTGTCCCTTCCGGTGTTCCCTCGTGGTCACTGCCTTCCTGGGGCCCCCTGACTTCATGGCCTCTACCCAACTCCGCCAAGCCAGCTGGGTCGTCAGCAGCCACCATGATACCTTCTCAAAGCACAATCCCTTCATCCGTCTCCCCTATGGGGGGGTACCTCAAAACAAGCCCTTCCCTCCAAACCTTCCCTCTCATGTCACCTCCAGAGGGACCCCCTCCAGGCCACCTGTCACCTGCCTCTAGCTCCGCCTGGAACTGGCAGCTCAGGTGTGTTCATGTGCCCCTGGTCTGTGCCCTTTCTGGCCCTGTAGGGAGCAGAACATGAGGGTCCCATAGTATCTCCATGGACCAAAGCGAAGTAGGCGCTCAGTGCGCAAATGCCCAATCACCAGAAGGCTTCCCATCATCGTCACGGCTTGTACATCTGTTTGGAGTTTCTCGATCGACCCAGATGTGTTATTTTCCCTGGTTAATTACAGCAGAGTAATTACAGTAAGAAGTGTAAGTACAGAATGCATTAATGGGGGATCCTACCAGGCGCTCCACGCAGACTCCCAGAGCACTCAAGCCGGAGAGGGGTCCCCTCAGCCCCGCTAGGATTCTGGAGGAGTCCTTCATCCTGACCTAGGAGCCTGGGCCCCAGCCTTCCTCGGCTCAGCAAGCATCTTCTCTGCAAAATGTTTCCCAGGCCTGCCTGTGCCTCAGTAAATGTGGTGGTGGGGTTGACAAAGTCTGATTTACCCATCTTGGGGAGCAAATGTTTGTGCCCATCCCAAGAGGTGGACTGGGTGGGGGAGCGCCTCAGTTTTTCTCTCTGTGAAATAGGGTTAGCATGACCTTCTTTTGAGAATGGTTTCAGCTTGCTGACTGCTTCCTCTCGTCTCAGTGTCCTGGGGAACAGGAAGTGGTCAGCTTCCTGCACCCCAGTTCTAGCTGCCCTCCCAGTGTGCCTCCTCTTGGGGCATGAAATAGTCACTCTGCTCTTTGAAGGAGCCAGGCTAATTCTGATGAATTGGGGGCAACTGTCTTAAAGGCGAACGTCGCAGACTCAGAGACTTTGAGCAAAAGGAATATTACTGGTGGAAAAGCCGTCAGCATTGTCTACATAAATGGGCTCCCATGGGAGAGATTGTGATAGTGAGGCATCAGCTGATTACCTCAGAATGGGGGAAGACATTTGCCACCCCAAATATGTCTCTTGCCAAAGGCTTGTTTTTATTTTTTGACTTGAAATCTGGGGCTGTACCAGGTGGTGCTTTGGTCAAGGTTTCTCCAAGTAGCCACTCAAAACAGTGCTCAGGGCATGATGGGTAGGAAGGTGGATGGGGAGGAGAAGAAGGGGTCAAATTCAAGGGCTAGGGTGATAAGACACCTGGAGGACATGTGCCTTTCATCCATCAAATCCCCTGAGCCCTGTAGGAGTGATCTCTGAGCCCAGAGCCAGAAGTAAGCCTTAAAGACCACTGGGTATGCCCCAAAGCAAAGCAAAACAACCCCCCACCAAAAACTACCATAAAGCAAAACTCAGGATCCTAACTACAAAGCATGTGCTCTTATCTACCCTTTGAGCTAACACTGGGCCCCAAAGATATATTTCAGAAATGGTAAGCAGAAGCCAAGCACAGAAGAAGGGGGTCTCCACTGTCAGGGTTTGTATGTAGTGGTGGAGGACAGGGGTGGGTGAATCTTCAAGACACTTGTGGGTGCTGTGAAAGGGCCACACTGCCTTGCACACACACACACACACACACACACACACACACACACACACACACACACGTTTCCCACTCCCACCCATACCTGATCCTCCCCACCTCTCACTCCCTACCTTTCTTTTGTTTGAGCAAAGCTGATGCCTAAACCTTTTGGGGGAAGTTACTTCCTTCCTTTTCCTGGCTTTCACCCTGGTATTCGAGAGGTCTCTATATTATAAAACTTGTGCTTTTCTCCTGTTAATCTGTCCTTTCTCCTCAATTATTGTCCTGTCTTAATTGCTGCTTGTGCACACACACACACACACACACACACACACACACACACACACACACACACGAATCAGTATGTTTTGTAAGTAAAGGGAAAACCACAAATATCCCCAGCATTGGACACCCCAGGAGAACAGGCCCTAAGAGATGGCAAAAGGGAGAGAGCTTTACTTGAACAGTAAAGAACTGCAGACACAAGCTCATCACTGATATTCTAGAACCTGATCTTGGGCTCTGCAGCAGCCTTAGGTCGCTTGGACATTTTTTTTTATTATTTATTTATTTATTTATTTATTTATTTTATTATTAATTTTTTCCTTCAGGACAAACGCTAACCTGAGACGCCCTCTTGTGGACATTAGCAGTAGCTCCAGCATTCTGTTCTGTTCTCTCTTTTTCTTTTATTAAAAAAGAAAATGTAGTTTAATATCCATGTCTGAAAATAAAAATACAGAGCTGCTTACTTTATTAAATAACTCAGGACCAAAAACAACCTAAAATAAACCATGAGGGCCCGGAGAGATATCACAGCGGCATTTGCCTTGCAAGCAGCCGATCCAGGACCTAAGGTGGTTGGTTCAAATCCCGGTGTCCCATATGGTCCCCCGTGCCTGCCAGGAGCTATTTCTGAGCAGACAGCCAGGAGTAACCCCTGAGCACCGCCAGGTGTGACCCAAAAACCAAAAAGAAAAGAAAACTAAACCATGACAAGAACTAAAAAATAAATACTCTTGGGGCTGGAGAGATAGTACAATTGGTAGGTACTTGCCTTGCATGCATCCAAGTAGAATTTGAACCTTGGAACCCTCTTTTGTTCCCCTGAGCCCCACCAAGAATTATCACTGAGTGAAGATCCAGGAGTAAGCCCTAAGAACCTCTGTATGTGAAACAAAAACAAGCCGAAAATGTCTTCTGGGGGCCAATGAGATAGTACAATGGGTAAGACACTTGCTGAGAGTGACCTCTGCTCACAGAGCTTCAGGCATCTCATCTGTCCATCTTTCCTCCTGCATCCCAAAGTCAGGATTCCCCCAAATGTAAAGACCCCTTGGTAGATGTGATGGGTGTAAGAAAGGAAGCTTTAGGCCAGCACAGGGTAGATCAGAGAGATGCCAAATGAAATGGGCCTAAGAGCTGGTACAGCATGAAGGTTCTTGCTTTGCAGGTGATGGGATTGGCTTCAATATTCCAACACCATAGGGTCCCCAACTCCTACCGGGAGTGATCCTTGAGCACAGAGCCAGGAATAAGCCCTGAGAACCACCAAGGGTGGCCCCAAAACAAACAAAAAAAAAAACAAACACAATCAGAGCAGTGCTCCCCCCAGATACACCACCACCAATCTCCTTCCCAGTTAACTTCCTGAACAAAGCTGTTAAGAAAGTAGCTTGGGTCTTGGTTACTGTTCAGCCTCTGCCTCTGCCATTGCCAACCAGGCATGGCCCTGGATGGATTATACTAGGGTGAGGTTAGCCCTAACGTGCCAAGCATTGCATCCAAACATCGGATGAAAGAAAAATAAAAAGAAAAGGGCATCACAATAAGTTAGCATTGGGGTCAACCATGGCTTCTGGTGGCTTTTCTTCTTGGCTTTCAAAAATAGAGATGCATAGAGCCTCTGGGGGGGTCACCCGAATAGAAAATAAATCCCTCAAGATTGGTTGCAAACTCCCGTTGATCCATTTCTTGTTCCATTTCACAATGGAAAATCACCCAGGCCACAGAGAGACCCATAATGATTTTCTGAACACCCATGTAAACAAAGGAACATGCAATTTCCCTCTTCTTCCCAATAGAATGTTTTATTTTCTTTAATTCCCCTCTAGCTCAAGAAAACTGTTAAGATCAGTTGGGGGGAGGAGGTTGTTGAAATGTCTCGAAACCAAAGATCTGATATTAGAGAAATAGTTAGAGAAGAAAGACACAGTGGGAGAGGGTAGGTATTGTTTGCAGTGGAGCAAGTTGTTTTGTTTGGTTAAAAGGTTTCAGTGTTTCCAGGAAGCAAGTATAAGAGGGCAGGGGACGTGGAAAATTCCAGAAAGGGCAGGATATCAGACTCTCCAGGAGCTCGGGCTCTGCATTGCAAGCCGGGATAGCAATGTCTTTTCTTACCTGATAGTTTCTGCACCCATGTTCATGGACAGACATACTTGTCAAGACAGTTGCCCCAAATGGACTGGCAGTGTGAGGTCAAGAAAAAAATTCAGCATTCAGATTAGAAAAACTTGGGTCCTTCTCCATTAAATGGGGTTCTTTCTCACTCAAGGCCCTGGAGACGTAGCACCACCTTCATGAGCCTCAATTTTCTTGACTGAACATGGTGTTCATTATTGGGGTGCTGTTGAAGAAACATCTTGAACCAAGCCTGAGTCTTGCACCCAATGTGGTTGCTCTTCACTTCAACATTTCTAGCCAACTGTGTCTTCTCCTAACTACTCTGACCATTAGAGTTGGCATCTTTATCCCTAATTCTAAGGTAAACTGCTGGAAGCTCTTCTAAGAAGGTTCACTTGGGGTTCAGGACATGGGGATTTGAGGCCGAAGAGATAACAGATGGGTTAAAGCACTTGCCTTACATGCATGATCCCCAGCACTGCATCAAGTCCTCAGAGCACTAACCAGAATGGTCCCTGGGCACAGAGCCAGGATTAGTCCCTGACCACTGCAAGGTGTGGCCCCCTCAAAATAAGCATGGCTGCTTGGTGGTTCAAAAGGAACCACCAGCTTTGTATGCAGGAGTCTCAAGTTCATTCCTTGTCATTGCATGGTCTCTTGGGTGTACCAGAACATTCCAGAACACTTTTCTTCTCCCAAGCCTGGCCACGAATGTGTGTGATGTCTCAAGAAGAATTCTTGTGAGCTTCTCCTCACCAGAAGTAGGGTACTGGGGTATCCTGAAAGTGTGAATAGATGAAAAAAACCCAGAGCATAGAGTTTAAGAAGACAGCTAAGGGATGAGGGATGGGAGGTGCCCTTCACTGGAGATTAGTTCCAAATTCCACAGACAAGGGCAGTAGACACCAAACACACATCCCTTCAGACCACCTGGTCACCAGCAGAGGTTGGAGCCTTGAGAAACAAATGGACAAAAATTGTTTTCAATTATGCTGGGGGACACACTTGAGTTTATGCCCCCAAAACAAGGGATTTCTCTAAAAGGTGAGAGCTCTATTTAATAAAATATCTGATGAAAGTGGAGCATTCACAGGCAGCTAGCAGGAGAGCACACAAGTAGAAATTCCCCAGTAGGTTATTTTACAAAGCGGGATCTGGACCACCTCAAGAACCTGAGATCACATTTGGACTATGCTCCCAGGTTACTAAGTCTCAAAGGAAGACTGAACATCTTTAGGACATCCCAATGCATCCATGGTTGTGTCGTGTTGCCCAGACTCAACTGGCCCTGGGCAGCTCCTGATCTCTGGGGTCAGCCTGTTTGAAAGGTGGGAAGGGGGGCTATTTTCATCAAGAGAACAGAATCCTTTGCAGCTAGGGGTTCCCTGGTTCAAGCGTTGAGCATCTGCAATGCTCAAGAGACACTCTGAGTTATTTATGAAGGACTGAGGAGTCCTTCCCTGTGGAATTCAATCGAAGGGGGTCCCTCCTGCTGTGATTAGCCAGAGGGAGGCAGCCAGAAGCAGGAAACTGGAAGCCGGAAGCCAGAACCCTTTGCAATGACGCCCACCTTGTTTCTGTCTTTGCTTCTGTTTAAGAGGAACTAACAAGGCTATCCTTGTCTGGGATCCTGCAGCAGGACTTCAGGGAAGCCTGGAGGAAAGTGATGGGCATGGAAAGAAACCTGGGCAGGAGAAGGTGAATGTCCGCCCTAACCTAATCCTTGCCAGCTGGGTGGGCTATGTGGTAAACAGCAGTCATGCCAGCCAGCCTGGCCCAGGCCTTACTTACTCTTTTTCTTTTTTCTTTTGGTTTTTGGGTCACACCCAGCATCGCTCAGGGGTTACTCCTGGCTCTCTGCTCAGAAATCGCTCCTGGCAGGCTCGGGGGACCATATGGGATGCCGGGATTCCAACCAACTTCCTTCTGCATGAGAGGCAAACACCCTACCTACATGCTATCTCTCCAACCCCAGGCCTTACTTTTTCAATGTGCTGATGCTTCTTAGTTGATTATGTACTAAGATGCTCCAGAACTCAGGGACCTTCTCTGGTGCCTGTGTTGGATCTGGGCCAAGGACAGGGACAGGGCACAGGGGAGTCTGGTTGGGGAGTGAGTCCTGAGCACTAAACTGGGAGTAGCCTCTGCGAAGAGCTAGGTGTGGCCCCCAAGACAAAATTCCAAAGCAACAGTAACAAATACCAGCAGAAGATCTCCTTCATCCCTTCTGGGGACACAAGAAGAGATAGAGAGAGGAGCAATCCTGGTCTCCAAGGCAGCCCACCGTGTCCTGGGCACAGGGTTTACTCAGCTCTTGGTGTGGAACTCCTGGTCTTTGCTGTATATGTGAGTTCTGTCCTTAGGCAGGGCCCCCAGCAAGTGGTATCTTAATTGTGGGTTCCCCAATGCCCAACACTCAGTGATCTTGATGGGGATGTGTCGATATGTCAGGTTTCACTCCTGACTCAGTGCTCAGGGCTCACGCCTGAAGGAGCTTGGAAACCTGTGGGGGTGTTGGGGATTAACCCCCCAGGGCAAGTCCAGAGCTCTACCTGCTCCATGATTGCTCCAGGGTTCTCTCTTTTTCTTTTTTTTTTTTCTGGTTTTTGGACCACACCTGGTGACACTCAGGGGTTACTCCTGACTCTGCACTCAGAAATCACTCCTGACTTGGGGGACCATATGGGATGCTGGGGAATTGAACCGCAGTCGGTCCTAGGTCAGCGTGTACAAAGCAAACGCCCTACGGCTTGCGCCACAGCTCTGGTCTTTGTTCCAGGTTTCTTAAGCTTTTCTCAGGACTACGCTTTGCCATGGGGAGAAACCTGGATGACTTCTCAACTTTATGTGCCTCTCAGGGCCCGGGGTTCCAGCAGGACCTTGGCAAGAGAAAATAAATGGTGCTCTGCCCTTGGAGAATTTCCAGTTATCTCTTGTTTTGTTTTGTTTTGTTTTGTTTTTCTCCATACTGGTCATATATGGGTACAGAGAGAAATGGGGTCCCCCCACCTCTACCTGTTCCCTCCTGCTCTCTCTGTGCAGAGCTCTTCTCATGGACCCCTGAGGTACATTTTTTTTGTTTTTTTTTGGGGGGGGTGGGATATTTTTCTCCTCATCCTGACTCTCCCTCTTGACCTTCCCACATAGGCACCCTCAGGAACATGGCTGGTTTCCGCTCTCACACAGACTATTCTGCTGCTTGGGGTGGGTAGATGTTTTTCATGAACATGGCTAATTTCACGCCCCGGTTTGCTCTATCCCCCACAAATCCAGCACCAAATCCAGGAGGTGCACAGCCACATGACGCAGTTGCTTCTAAGCATGCCTCATACACCGAGTGAGAATACACCCTTCTATCTCACCCATCTCTCCCCAGGCTGGACACCTAGTGGTCCCCACATTCCTGAGCTCACACACAGCAGCTGTAGCCCCTTAGTGGAAGGTTTCGAGGAAGAGGAAGAGGAGAAAGCCCTGGTATAGACTAGAGAAGTTTTGTGAGTCACAGATAAAATCTTTATATGGAACAAATAGTTTTCCAAGGCCAGATCTGAGAAGGGGAAGCAGGTGGAACTTTTGGTTGTTTATTTGTTTTGGGGCTACACCTGGGCACACCTGGCAGAGCTCAGGAGTTACTCTGTGCTCAGAAGTTACTCCTGGCAGGCTCGGGAGACCATATGGGATGTTGGAGATTGAACCAAGGTGGGCTGCATGAAAGGCAAACTTCCTACCTACTGTGCTATCACTCTGGCCCCCACAGCTGTACTTATGTGTGAATTAGAACAGTTAGGCCTCCTGGGGGGTGGTGCCCCCCCACTCTGTTCTACATGAATTAGAAGAGGATTGGGCCAAGAGATTGTAAAGGAGGAGGTCATTTGTCTTGCATGTGACTGACTTGGGTTCATTTTGTGGGAACCTATCAGTCCCCTAATAATTGTCAGTGATCCAGTAGCACAGAACCAGGACTAAGCCACCGGCACAGTCTGATACTGCCAAAATCAAACAGGGGGGGGGGGGGGAGAAAGAGAAGAGAGAGAGAAGAGAGAGAGGAGAGAGAGGAGAGAGAGTGGAGAGAGAAGAGACAGTGGAGAGAGAGGAGAGACAGTGGAGAGAGGGGAGAGAGGGGAGAGAGGAGAGAGAGGAGAGGGAGAAGAGAGAGGAGAGAGAGAGGAGAGAGAAGAGAGGAGAGAGAGAGGAGAGAGGAGAGAGGAGAGAGTGGAAGAGAGAGGAGAGAGAGAGAGGAGAGAGAGGAGAGAGAGTGGAGAGAGGAGAGTGGAGAGAGAGGAGAGAAGGGAGAGAGAGAGGAGAGACAGTGGAGAGAGAGTGGAGAGAGTGGAGAGAGGAGAGAGAGGGGAGAGAGGGGAGAGAGGAGAAAGAGGGGAGAGAGGAGAGAGAGGAAAGAGAGGAGAGAGAGGAGAGAGAAAGAGGAGAGGAGAGAGGAGAGAGAGGAGAGAGGAGAGAGAGGAGAGAGGAGAGAGAAGAGAGAGGAGAGAGAGGAGAGAGGAGAGAGAGGAGAGAGGAGAGAGAGGAGAGAGGAGAGAAAGGAGAGAGAGGAGAGAGGAGAGAAAGGAGAGAGAGGAGAGAGGAGAGAAAGGAGAGAGAGGAGAGAAAGGAGAGAGAAGAGAGGAGAGAGGAGAGAGTGGAAAGAGAGAGGAGAGAGTGAAGAGAGAGGAGAGAGAGTGGAGAGAGAGGAGAGAGTGGAGAGAGAAAGAGGAGAGAGAGGAGAGAGGAGAGAGAGGAGAGAGAAAGAGGAGAGAGAAAGAAAGAGAGGAGAGAAAGAGGAGAGAGAGGAGAGAGTGAGAGAGAGGGAGAGGAGAGAGAGAGGAGAGGGGAGAGAGAGCTTTCTTCCCTGCAGAGTTGTCTGCCCTGGGCTGAGACCTAGCTGTAAATAGACAGTGAGTCTTGTCCAGAGGTTGTGGTTCCCCTAAGCTGGCAAGGGGTCCCTCCCCCTCCAGCATAGACATGGCCCCCTCTCCCCATTCCCTATACATGAGGATCCCCTGTCTCACACCTTCTATACTTAAGGGTCCCCTGTCCTCACACCCCTGTACATGGTGGTTGCCTCTCCCTACCATGCAGTGCATGATTGTTCCTTCTCTCCAGCCCCTCCACCCAAATTTGAGCTCTGGAGTGTGGTCAGGTCCTAGTCTGTGACTTCTTTGACAGTGTTTGCTGAATGTCCCAAACAGACCACACAGGTATACCCCGGATAATCAGTAACAATCCTGATGTGACAAGACCAGTGCCCCAGCTCAGCAACTGTTCATCTCTGCTGTCTGCTCTGGTGACATCCTTCACTTTCCCCTCCTCTTCTCCCACTTTGTAGCTGTGACGATTGGGAATTGTGGAAGTCATGCTGAGTCTGAGAGTCCCTAAGACTCAGCACATCTGGCTCACACTGTCATGGCTGCCATCAAGGGAGGCATCATTTCCCAAAAGTGTCCCCCCCATTCTCTCCCATTCCCTCCGAGTAAGCGGGGCGTACCTTCCATCTAGCTGAGGTTTAGGTTTGCAGATACAGACTCAAGTTCGTTTTTCTCTGCAGAGCAAGTCAGTTTTCTAGTCACATGGAACCCCACTTTTCATGTTGCACCTCTTCCCCAAGTCTGTGTCTCCTCCTGAACCTCTGGCCCACAGGTTTGGAGTCATGAACCCTGGAAGTACAGGCTCCTGGTCACAGAAAGGGACCCCAGGAAGGGGTGCAGGTGAGAGGGTTTCCAGGAGCCCATGCCCAAACTTCTTGTCCCCTTCTTCACCTCACCCAACACCAGTCCCCTCACCTCTCTGAGAATCTGCCCACCCCTCAGGTAGATGGCACATACTCCTCAGTCTGGTCAGTGAACTTAGTTGGGCCAGAAGTTCATGAGTCTAAAAGGCAGAATCCCAGGCAGGAGTGGTGGCGCAGCGGTAGGGGCGTTTGCCTTGCATGCAACTTACCTAGGACAGACCCTGTTTCTATCCCCTGGTGTCCCATATGGTCCCCCAAGCCAGAAGCGATTTCTGAGCACAACGCCAGGAATAAACCCCGAGTGTCACCTGATGTGGCCCAAAATTAAGAACAAAGAAAGACAAATTTTAAAAAAAGGACAGAATCCCAGGAACTGCCACCATTCCCCAACCCTACTCACTGATTGTCCTTTCTGACCCATCCTATGCTAGAGCTGGGGTGGGCCCTGTTATGATCACCTTTCATTGGTTGGGCTCACTCTGAGGAGTACACCCAACAGTTCTCAGGAGCTACTCCTGGCTTATCACTGGGGCTTCTCTCTAGGACCTGAGGTGAGGAAACAGGGGGATTCAAATCCTGCACAACAGCCCTTTGAGCCTTCTCCCAAATCATAAACCAGGGGTCCTCAAACTTTTTAAACAGGGGTCCAGTTCACTGTCCCTCAGACCATTGGAGGGTCTGACTATAGTAAAAACAAAACTTATGAATGAATTCTTATGCACACTGCATATATCTTATTTTGCAGTGAAGAAACAAAACAGATACAAATACAATATGTGGCCCGCGGGCCATAGTTTGAGGACCACTGTCATAAACCATCCTCTTGGTGACACTCAGGGGTTACTCCTGGCTATGTGCTCAGAAATCGCTCCTGGCTTATGGGGGCCAAATGGGACGCCAGGGGATTGAACCGTTGTCCATCCTAGGTTAGTGCATGCAAGGCAAATGCCCTACTGCTTGTGCCACTGCTCCAACCCCAGACCCCCCATTTAATACTGACAAAAAGGAGAGCTCATAGAGGAGAAGAGCTTGGCCTGAGACCACCCAGCTTCTCAGTGAAATGAGCCTGGCTTGAGCTCAGTTGCTCAAAACTGTGGGTTCATATCCAGCTCCGCTGTCAGATCCCTCAGTGGAAGAAAGTAGTAAGAAAGGGAAGAGAAAAGGGCGCCCCCTGAATATTACCCCAGCCTTCACAAACACACCGAGCTTGCTTCCTCCAAGTCATTATGCTCCTAATGAGAGTGATTTTTCCTCTCCGATGATGATTTTCATAAATTATGGAAAATTCCTAGGCCCTTGCCTTTTTATGTTATGGCCTGGGGAGGAGCACAGGGGGGTGATAAATGACTCCAAGTTCCTGCACATCGCATCCTCTTAGACAGACCGCGTGTGGAATCTATAATTAATTATTATTCACACTTAATATAGTTAGATAATATGAGCACATACTTTCCTTTCATTTATGCGGTTGACTCTTTGTCGTTTCCCCATAGGTATAGCTCACTGATTTCTCAAGTTATTAAAAATTAAAATTCATATTAGGGACGCAGAGAAGCCTAGTGTCCCTACACCTATTTTTAGTCTAAAGTCACAAGCTGGTGACAGGGAGGGAGGTGGGGACGTTCTTCACAGGTACTTCTGGACGATTCTAAACTCCAGTGCTGGGCCACATTGACTTTGATTTGTTTAGGCTTTTCCACCATGATCGGCAAGGACATAGATGGGGCCCTAGGCTGACGTGAAGGTGGGATGGGAAGAGGGTCCACTGTGTGCTCCCAACTGCTGGGCAGGTCAACCAGTATCCCCTGGTAAGACCTGGAAGGGGGCTGGAGAGATCTCATGGAGGTAGGTCATTTGCCTTTCATGCAGAAGGACGGTGGTTCAAATCCTGGCATCCCATATGGTCCCCTGAACCTGCCAGGAGTGATTTCTGAGCATAGAGCCAGGAGGAACCCCTGAGCACTGCCGGGTGTAACTGACCCCCCCCCCCAAAAAAAAACAACTACAGCAACAACAACAACAAAAGACCTGGAAAGGAAGATGGCTGAAGCTGGACTGCATGCGGAATCAAAAGAAAAAGGAAGAGGCAGATGAGGAAGCAGAAAGGCGGGGTAGAGCCATGCCCAGAACAATATGGACAAAGCTAGGAGGTGGCCAAGTCATGGTTCACAGGTCTATCTGCAGGAGCACAAATGGCCATAAGGGGAGGATGGTGAGGAACAGCAGGATGTCTACAGAGGAGAGAGACCTGGATGGGAAGAGTAAGATTAATAGCGGGTAGGAGCCAGAGAGATAGCACAGCGGTAGGGCATTTGCCATGCATGCAGCCAACCCAGAAGGAACCCAGTTTGATTCCCAGAACCCATATGGTCCCCCAGCCTGCCAGCGGTGATTTCTGAATGCAGAGTGCAGAGCCAGGAGTACCCCTGAGCACTGCTGGGTGTGGCCCATCAACCAATTAATCCCAATGAATCAATTTATCAATAAATAAATAAAGTTAAAAAATAATACAGCAGGTAGGGCTCTTGCCTGGCATATGGCTGCCCTGAGTTCAATCCCTGGCACCACATATGGTCTGCCAAGCCCTTCCAGGAGTGATCCTTGAGCACAGAGCCAGGAATAAACACCAAGTACCAAGCCAGGAGTAGGACCTGAGCACTACCAGGTGTGTCCCCAAAAAAGTGGAGAGGAATACAGGGGAGGGAAGGAAAAGGAAGCTGAAGGGAAGGAAGAAGAGCAGTCAGGAGGGGAGAAGTGGAGAGAGGAGGTAGGCATCTTCCAGAAAACTTAGTGAACGATGGAAGGTCCTAAGGCCCAAGAGCTGTGGAGGGCCAGGAAGTCAAATTGGTTAGTTCAACAATCCCTGTCCTGCTCAGAATTTTGGAGTACAGGAGGGGTTCATACCACTCACGTGGAACAGTCATTTTGGTATCAGGTTTTGAATACAAATAATCTTAATGCAAATAATTATAATACAAATAATAGCAAACAATCTGAATACAAATAATAATAAGGGACTTGCCAGCCAGACATGATGGGAGTGGAAGGAACGCCCTTTCCTGTGACCGTCCCACCACCTGGCCCCCCAGGAAACTGCTGTGAACCCTTCTGGATCAGAGAAGCGAAGGCAGGGAGCTGGGGCCAGCACAAGGAGAATTGCTCCTTATTTGCATCTTCTGCATAACTTTGCATAAAGCACTGATGTGACTCCAGCCTCTAGAAGAAAACTGATTAGTACTGCCTGTCGTCCCAGCACCCCCACTTTTTCACACCAAGGAGAAGCCGGGAGGGTGCTATGGCACCCCTGTCTGTTCATGCCAGTCTAGCTTGAAGGAGTGGGTTAGGTCACTGGGGCTGAAAATCTGGGTCTCCACCCATCACTGCCACTTCCTCTTGGGATCACCTCCAGGAAATCTGAAACTTGCTCCAGAGAGCTCAGAGTCACGGGCATTCATGGGACCGGCCTGCCCCCACCCCAGTGCTCCTAAACCGTCATTATACCACAAGGACAGAAGGAGTGAGTCTCCTCCTGGTAAGCAGCCCCCACAACTCATGCCAGACACTGGCCCACACTTATTCCAGATATTTCCTCCTAGAAAAATAAAGCAAATCCCTGGGACAGAAATGACATCTCAGGTTCCTTAACGACCTGCAGACCCTGCCTTGGGACTACCTTCGAAGTGTAGTCCTAGGAGAAAGGAAGATTTGGGACCTAGAATTAGGTCCCCATTTCCTGCTGGGACTCTTGCCAATGACAAATGGTAGAGGCATGGATTTAGGAGACTTCGCCCAACACACACACACACACACACACACACACACACACACACATTAATGGTGGAGACTCCTCCCAACACACACACACACACACACACACACACACACACACACACACACACACAGAGGCCCTACTGACTCTTCCCAGGATTTCGGGCCTGCATGGAGCCATCCGAGTTCTGAAGATCAATGCTCTTCGATACTCTCCCTGCGGCAAGCTGGCGACATATTTTTCACAAGTAATAATTAGCGACAGAAATATCTGACCTACTTACACCTCCACAAATACATACATTTGGGGGCTCCCGCACCAGCTCCCAGGCCGCGAGGAGGAGCCTGTTTGGGAGTCGCTTTTTTTAACCCAGTTCAGCAACAAATCTACCAGTGGGGAGGGGGTTTATTGAAGATGCTCACTTGTGCCCCAGCCCTATAGCCCCCCTGGACCCCACAGCAGTCAGCATGGCCAGTGAGTGATTATTTTTATGTTCTGACCCCATGAGGCAATGGGCATTGCACTTCTGTCTTTAGGGAAAAAATGGGTGGGGTATAGATTTTATTTTTCTAGATGTCTAAAGCAATTTAGGCTATCGTGGGTTTTGGGGGGTGGTTCCCTTTAATTTAATTTTTTGAGGTCTCTACTAGTGATCCTGCGAGGGGGGCCCAGGGTTGCTTCCCAGCTCTGTTTGGTGGGGAGCCAGGACAGACTTGGGGCCTTAAATAGGCTAAATTCTGCATCATCTTCCCTGCCCTGGGTTTTTATTTATTTATTTATTTATTTATTTATTTATTTATTTATTTATTTATTTATTTTGATTTTTGGGTCACACCCGGCAGTGCTCATGGGTTACTCCTGGTTCTACGCTCAGAAATCACTCCTGGCAGTCTCCGGGGACCATATGGGATGCCTGGATTCGAACCACCGTCCTTCTGCATGCAAGGCAAATGCTCTACCTCTTTGCTATCTCTCCGGCCCCTACTTTATTTTATTTTATTTTATTGTTGCAGTGCTGAGGCTTGAACCCAGGGCTTTACTCAGCAAAGCAAGTGCTTTGAGTCACATAAATAATAAATAAATAAATAAATTAAACCCATGGGGTTTTATTTATTTATTTATTTATTTATTTATTTATTTATTTATTTATTTATTGGGGGACCATGCCTGGCAATTTTCAGGAGTCATTCCTGGTTCTATGCTCAGAAATCACTCCTTGTGGTCTCAGGAGATCATATGGTGTTTTGGGGATCAAACCTGGATTGGCTGCCTGCACGCGAAGAGCCCTACCCACTGTGCTATCGCTCTGGCACCTGGGTTTTTATTTTTTAATGTGTAACAAGAAAAGGAGGCTTTAGTTTCTGTCTGATTGTAAACTGTTAAGTCTCACCTCACACTTCCTAGTCAGTCCAGGGAGGGAGCAGAAACCTCCTGCACCCTCTCCCCTATATGGGTACATGAGTCTCCCCTCCATGCTTTCGGTGGCTGGTTGCAATGCTGCACTCTTCTTAACAATCACAGCCAACAGGCATATAAACCCAGCAGCCCAAGGACTGAGCTGAAGGACTTCGGGAAGGAGTCCAGTATGTTCCAGAACATTCCAGAACATTCTAGAACATTCTGGAAGGTGAGCCCTTCTGCCTAGCTGTAGGGATGGATCCTACCACAACACCTTCAGGTGGAATCAGGGCTGTGTGTGTGCAGGGCCCTTGGTCCCCCTTTTGTTCAGTGTCTCCAGCACAGATAGAAAGTCTGTGGGAGTGAGCTATGAACTGTGGGGGTCACATGTAGCCTCAAACCTGGACCTCAAGGGACAGCCTGGGTGGGCCTGCCTGAGAGTCAGGGCAGCACCAGGGGACGGGAGGAAAGGAAGGATGAGAGAGAGGATGTAGGGTCCTGGAGTGGATGTCAGGTGGGAGAGGCAGAAGCCCTACAGTGGGAGGGAGCAGCTGCTATTGGCACAGAGACCCTCAGAGAGTGAAGAACATTCTGGAACCCCAGGAGGGCAGCAGTAAGTGTAGGGATGAGGTCTGGATGGGGACTTGTGAGGTGGGAGGGAACATGGGGACCGTATGACGTGGGGGCCATTAGACCAGGCATCATGGGGCCATGGGGCCATGACACCTTAGCAGGGATCCTCAAACTTTTTAAACAGGGGGCCAGTTCACTGTCCCTCATTGGAGGGTCTGACTATAGTAAAAACAAAACTTATGAACAAATTCTTATGCACACTGCATATATCTTATTTTGCAATGAAGAAACAAAACAGATACAAATACAATATGTGGCCCACGGGCCATAGTTTGAGGACCACTGCTAGAGAATATATCTGCTGTGTATCAGAAGGCAAACACACGATTTCGTTTGGATTTTTACAAAACAAAAACAAACAGGGTCAGAGAGATAGCATGGAGGTAGGGTGCTTGCCTTGCATGCAGAAGGATGGTGGTTCAAATCCTGGCACCCCATATGGTCCCCCAAGCCTGCCAGGAGTGATTTTGTGTGTGTGTGTGTGTGTGTGTGTGTGTGTGTGTGTGTTTTGGGTCACACTCGGCTGTGCTCAGGGGTTACTCCTGGCTCCATGCTCAGAAATTGCTCCTGGCAGGCACGGGGGACCATATGGGATGCCGGGATTCGAACCGATGACCTTCTGCATGAAAGGCAAACGCCTTACCTCCATGCTATCTCTCCAGCCCCCAGGAGTGATTTCTGAGCGTAGAGCCAGGAGTAACCCCTGAGCACCGCCGGGTGTGACCCAAAAACCAAAACCAAACCAAACAAACAAACAAACAAAAACCACTTCAGATCCTGAAGGGACTCTGCATTTACTTTGCATGTGGAAGACCTCAATTCAATTCCTGGCATCACATGGTCCTGAGCACAGAGCCAGAAATAAGCCCTGAGCATCGCCTGTTCGGCCCCCCAAGCAGAGACAAAACTCTGTGTAAGTTTCCAGCACAAAGAAATATGTGAATGAGGAAAGATAGACCGATGTCCCTCACCCCGATCCATAACTGATCCAGGACCCTCACCCACAGGCCCTGCCTGCTGCCCTCTCAGACCCACAATCCACACCAGAGCAGAAGAAAGTGAAAGCAGAGGGGAGAGAACCAGGGGTTCGGGGGCTGTGATCCCTGCAGACAGGAGGTTCAGACAAAACATTGCCCTTCTGCCAAAGGATGGGAAACCCTGCTCTGGGAACCAGAAAGCCCTGAGGTCCCATCCATAGGGATGGAAGAGGAGGAAAAGCCAATCAAGAGGCAAGTTTAAGGGCAAGAATGTGAGAGCTGCCCAGAAACTGAGCAAACTCCTTCAACATGACCCCACTTTCAAGGAGGCAGACTGTGAGATGAGCAGGCGAGGACAGAAGGGGCCTGGAGGAGGAGAGGGGAAACATAGGAGACCCTGTTCTATTCCAGTGCCTAACATGCCACTCCCTCATCCCCACTTCATTTCACAGCAGGTGTGAGCCTGGTAAAAAGAACTAAACAGACAAACCAAACAGATTGAAGGAAAAGCACCAAGATGAGACACAAAAGGGGATGATTGCAATGCAGAGAAATGGGGGCCACTCCTACCTGTGCTGGAGAGAACAGCAGCGACAGAATTAAGACCATAGATAATGGTCTCAGAGGTTTGGAAGAAGGTTTGGAAGAAGCCAGTAGAAGAAACATAGAAACAGGGGCCGGAAAGATAATATAGAAATAAAAGGGTTTGCCTTGCATGTGACTCATTGGTCCCCAAAACTACCCCTGCCCCCCCCAACTGTGCCAGGGTCCCTGAACACAGATCAGCAGAGCTTGGGGCCACTCCTTCCTGGGAGCTAGTCCCTGTAGGGACAAAGGGAGCATTCAGGCAGCTCTAGGCCTGAGACATAGGATGGGGCTAAAGCACCAGCAGCAAGTAGATACAACTCTAGACCCATACCTGGAAGAAACTTTGTTCCTTTCCTTGCCTGTTGACTTCTCTGCTTGAGAAGTTTGGTCTTATGGAGGGAACAGTTGGGCTTGGGCCCTCAGCTCCTCATGCCTCTTCCTGGAGTATCTGTCATAACCAGCCCTAACTTTTACCCTGGGGCACTATTTCTAATGAAAATATAATGATGGAGCCAGAGGAATAGCACAGTGGTAGGGCATTTGCCTTGCATGCTGCTGACTCAGGACAGATCCATGTTCGATCCCCAGCATCCCATATGTTCCTCTGAGCCTACCAGGAGCGATTTCTGAGCACAGAGCCAGGAGTAATGCCTGAGCATAGCCAGATGTGTCCAGAAGCAAGCAAGCAAGCAAACAAACAAACAAACAAAAAGAAGTCAGAGAAATAGTACAACAGAGAAGTTACCTGCCTTGCATTTGCACACCCAAGTTGGATACCTGATCCCCTAATCACACAGAAGTGACCCTTGTGCACAGAGCCAGGAATAAGATCTGGACACCATCAGTTGTGGCACAAAACCAAAATAAATATGAAAGATTTTATTAAAAAAAAAAACTTAGTGAGGGCTGGCGTGATAGCACAGCAGTAGGCCGTTTGCCTTGCACACTGCCAACCCGGGACTAATCGGGGTTCAATCCCCGGCATCCCACGTGGTCTCTTGAGCCTGCCAGAAGTGACTTCTGAGTGCAAAACCAGGAGTAACCCCTGAGTGCCACCGGGTATGGCCCAATACCAAAATATATATAAAATGATACCCTCTGTTTTGTAGGAAAACTATGAGGAAGCAATCCCAATGGATCTCTGCAGGTAGGCTAGTCCCTCTCCATCAACTCACCTGCTCCTCCCTGCCCTCCATGCATGAAGCAACTGAATTCCCAAACTCCCAAGGGGCTCAAAGAGTAATGGGTGGGGCAGACAGGTCTGATCAGAGAGAGACCTGGGATGCCAGGGGTTGAGAGAGCACGGAATGGCCTTAAGTAAGGGTAGTAGAAAGATGGAAAGATTTGGGCCTTCAATGCTGATCTTTCCCATCATCCACAGCACTGGGATAGGGAGGAGGTGCATAGCCTAGAGTGAGGCCAGGCTCTCCTCCAACTGCTCAGACTTTCCATGGAGCCTGGAAGACACCCCCGCTGGGTGCAGAGGGGGAACCCCCAAGTCCAGCTTCCACTTGATGCCATCTGAGACATAGCCACAAGGTGGCAGCAGCACAAGGTGGAGCGATGGGAGTCGTCAACCAGGAAGGCCCAGATACCCAAGTTCTACCAGTTGGGTCTAAAGCAACATGAGTGACCCTGCCTGGTGGGAGGAGGGAATGAATATGTGCTGATAGAATTGTGCACAAGTACATGTAGGGATGCCCTCGTGTGCTCTGTGACACGCTACATGCCTGCATGCAGGAACAGTGTTGAAGGGGATGTGTGTTTTGCATTGCATGCGTGCACAGGTGAGTATCCGAGCTGCTCTTTACAACTGGGTGGGAGGCGTGTGCCTCTGTCTTGTGCAAGGGAGGACGGTGCATATGTGTGCATGGACGCTGTCACTCACCAGCATGCAGAAATTTGAGCAGAAAATGCCGCTCCATTTGTGCAGCGCAAACCCCAGGCCCTAGGGCATTGCTGTCCTCACCTTGTCAGCGTGAAATCCTGCCCTGGGTATCCCTGTCCTCGCCTGATTTTAGAGAGAGTCCTACGGGCCCTCTTCCCCCTGAGGAACCCACCCTCTGCAGCCTCACTGTGCTCCAGATCTGAGTGAGTCCCGCTGCTCTAGCCGAGACTGCCTAAGACATGGATGGATAGTCCTGAGTCAAAATGTGGGCAGAGAGAAAGGCATGAATTTGAGGTGGGGGCCTGGGCATGGAGGCTGGAGGGGAGGGGCTGGAAGCATGTTCCTGAAATTCTCTTGGACTTTGACTCTGTCTTTCCTGAACCCCTTTCCCCTGCACCTCTCTACCTTGCACCTCTGCAGTGTCTCATGGCTCTCCCTCTTTTGGGTCATGGCCCTGTTCCCCCACCACCCCCGGCCTCCACCTCACTATTTTACAGCCAGAGGCTCCCGCATAGCCCAGATCCAACCTCGTCCTTTCCCTCCTGGGTCCCCAGCCCATGGACAGTCCAGGGAAGGGGGCACACCCCAAGCTCCATTCTTGTGGACCTACCCCAGCACTTTCCTGGCACCCCAGGCCAGAGAGAGGCTACTCTGCCTTCTAGATCAGGGGTGGCTAACAGGCGGCTCCTGGCCGAAATGAATGCTGCTCTTTGCCCCTTATCATCATTTTGTCTACTGTGGCTCTTTGCCAAGTTTGGATTTTGTTCTGCTGCTTCTGGGGAGAGATCTCCGAGCGCGTTATCCCATCTCCCATCCCTTGGAAACAAAGGCACGGGCCAGCGAGGGGGGGACCCGTGTCACATGTTGGGTCACATCTGGCCTAATGTTAGTTCTTAGTGTGGAGGACGCAGCACACCCTCACCATCACTGCAGGATTTTCACCCACACTCAAAATGGCAACATGCAATATGTGTTTCATAGATTATTGTTAAAATTAGATGCTTTTGTGTGAGTGTTTGTCTGTTTTGGCAGGTCACTGCGCGGAGTGGCTCTCTGACTCTCACAGTTTAAAATTTTGGCTCTTAGTGTCGAACTTGTTTGCCACCCCTGTTCTAGATGGTCTGGGCACGAGGATTGGCCTGGCTGGGGTGGGAGGGGAGGGGTGAGGGGTGCTTGCTTAAGTTCTGGTGTGGAAGCCCCCCCATCCCGGAGAGCCAATGTGTGCAAAGTGGGGGGGGGGCTCCAGAAGCTGCTTCACCCGACTTCCTTCCACCCCTGGCAGTTAAGGACCTGGATGAGCAGCCTGGCATCTGTTTCCCAGCTGTAAAATGACGTAGTGATATCATGAAGCCAAAATAGTGACATGGATGCAGCGCGCAGTGTGGCGCCCAGTTCTGAAACAGGATGGGGTGGCAGTTGTTGAGTGTTCCTCTCAGTGGGGGAGGGAACAGAAACTCTTCCCTTGGGCTAGGGCCAGTCAATGGACTTCTGGCCACAAGTCCTGCCAGGCCATACAACCAAACATACATATACAAACACACATTACACAATATATACACAAACACATCAAATGCACACACATACAACATATCACAAACACAAGTACAATAAACAGACAGGCAAAAATATGCACATAGATACAAAAACACATTTGTGTGTATCTATACACAAATGTTCTCTGCATTCATTTGTCTTCCCTCTCCTCTCAGGATTGAAAGGAAGTTTCACAAAGGTATAGAGTCCACCATGAAGTTGGCTGCTAACAAAGTGCCTGCTATATCACAGGCACCATTAAGAAAGATCATGGGGGGGCCCAGAGTGGTAGCACAGTGGTGGGGCGTTTGCCTTGCACACAGCTGACCTAGGACAAACCTGGGTTTGATCTCCAGCATCCCATATGGTCCCCGAAGCCTGCCAGGAGCAATTTCTGAGCACAGAGACAAGAGTAACCCATGAGCTCCACTGGGTGTAGCCCTCCCAAAAAAAGATAATGGACTTTCCTTTGTGGGAGTCCCCCAAAGGAGATGCAGCAAAGCATCCTCTAGAAACAAGAGCACCTGGGCTGTGATCTTATATATGAACACAAAGGGGCAGCAAAGGATCAAGTCACAAGCGGGAAGCTTTGGCCAGGGGCTTCAGAGAGGAAACTTCTTTCCCCTCACCAGGGGATCCTAGACACCCTTACTATTTACCCTCCTTTCTCAAACTACCAGGAGACTCCCCTCAAAGATACATTCACACTGATCACCCACTCCCTTCCCAAGACTCGAGAGGTCACACAAGGGTAGCCGGACATGCGACAGTCACTCCCCAGAGCTCAGCCAAGCAAAGAGAGTGTCTGGACAAGTGACTGAAGTCATTCAAGCAAACAAACCCTTAAGTGGTCTGACCGTGGTCTGCAGGAAGCCTTGTGCCCAGCGGCTTCTGGCTGAGACAGGAGAGAGGACAGACAGGCAGAAGAGAGATGACCAGGTTTACAGGGAGATTTGAGAACTCTCCAAGAGTGAGGAGTTCCTGAGGCAGGAAACTATGCCTCCATGTATCTTTGGAGAAGATGGAGACTTGCTCGGCACTTAGAGAGAAGCTGGCTTTTAGGTTGAGGGTCCTTCACTCCCTACCCCTGTGCCTTCCTCCTCCCCTGGTTTTCAGGCTGCCAAACTTCATCTGAGGTTGGCCTGGGAGTGACATCTGCAGATGTCCCTGAGACAGAGGCATTTGGACCCTGTAGATACTAAAGCTACTTGGCACCAGAAGTTGAGAGAGACTTGGGTCTGGGGTCCAAGAACTGACAATGACCAACTGTGTAGATAGGCTAGCCAGTAAACCTGTAGGGGGGGGGACAATAAGTTAACCCTCTCTTACTCAGACTCCAGTGAGCCTCAGCCAAGGAGGTTGAGGTGATGGAGAGGTGGAGCTCAGGATGAGCACATTGGCCGGGTGCCTGGGGAGGGAGGGCAGATCCCAGCCTTTGTCTGGGTTGGGATAACTGGCTCAGTTTATCAGCCTGAGTGGATTAGGCTGTCCTGAAAACCAAAATAGCTCCTAAACCCGAAGGCTTTAAGCCACAAACTCGGATCTCTCACAGTCCAGAATCCGTGTGGCATAGACTGAGTCACAGGTTGCTTCAGGGGCACTGGGGTGAGGGGTATTGACTCACTGGTAGCCACAGAGGGCTCAAGACCAGGACCCAGCTTTAGGTGCTTGCAGTGCCTCTCCTTCCCATTTCTGGAAGACATGGGAGGAGGGAAGGAAAGGGAGGGAGGAAAGAAAGGGGGGAGAAGGAAGGAGGGAGGGAGAGAGGGGGAGGGAAGAAAGAAGGGAGGGAAGGAGGATGAGAGAGAAAAGGAAGAAGAGAAGGGAGAGAGAACAAGAGGAAGAGAGGGAGGGAAAAGAGATAGGAAGGGAGGGGAGAGAGGGAGGAAGAAAGAAGGAAGGAGAGAGGGAAGGATAAAGAGAGAAAGAGGGAGAGAAAAGAAGAGGGAGGGAGAAAAAAGGAAGGAGGGAAGGGGAGAGGGAGAGAAAGATGGAGAGAAAGAGAAAGGGAGAAAGAAAAGGAGGGAGGGAAGGGGAGAGAGGGAGAGAGAACAGGAGAAAAGGGGGAGGGAGGGAGGAAGGAAGAAGGGGGAGAGAGAGAGAGAGAGAGAGAGAGAGAGAGAGAGAGAGAGAGAGAGAGAGAGAGAGAGAGAGAGAGAGAGATCTGGGGGTGTGAGCAGCATGACTGTTCCTCCTGGACTGAAAGTCAGAGACACTTGGGAATCGACAGGGGAGAGCTAAACCCTTCCATGGAACATTCCAGAAGGCTGGACCTAATCTGGTCCTGCCTGGGGACTAGTACAAGAAGAAGGGGCTGATTGCTCCAGGGGAGGAAGCTAACCCATGTCAAGCTCCATCTTTGGACCAGCTGGAAGGGTTTTGGAAAGAGAGCCAAATTGGAACTGGCTTTCCAGGAGAGCCCTCAGGGGCTCCAAGGTCCTGTCAGTGCCTGGTTAAGGACTTCCGGGGGCCTCTGATTTTCTCTGAGGTTTAGACTTTGCTGGTGAGACTTTGGGTTGAATGGACTGATTTCCCGGGTTTGGCCTGGTGGTGGTGACAATGGGAATGGCAGTGATGGTAATGAAGGCGGTGATCCTGCTGGGAATGATGAGGATGGTGATCATTACAAAGCTGGTGGTGGTGGCATTGGTGATGGTAGAGTTCAAGGCGATGTGGACAGTGAAAATGACGGTAACGATGGCGGCACTGATGACACTAGCAAAAATCTGTTAGTCATATCATCCATTTCTAAGATGGATAATAAGCTCAGACATTAACCAATGTTTCTGGATGGTGGGATTTTTGTTTTGTTTTCTTTGGGCACCACACCCAGGGATGCTCAGGGATTACTCTTGAGGCTGCAATCAGAAATCATCACTGATGGTGCTTTGGAGACCATATAGGATGCTGGAGATAGAGTCCGGGTCAGTCATATGCAAGATAAATACCATGCTGCTACACTATGCTTTTTTTTCTTTTTTGAGAGAGAGAGAGGGAGAGAATGGGAGAGAGAGAGAAAATGGAAGGAGGAGGGAGGGAGAGGGGGGAGAGAGAAAGAGAGAAAGGAAAAAGGGAGAGGGGGAAAGCAGAAAGGAGGAAGAGGGAGAGAAGGAAGGAGAAAAGAGGAGAGGAAAGGGAGGAAGAGAAGGAAAGAAGTGAGAAAGGAGTGAGAGGGAGAGGAAGGGAGAGGGGGAGGGAGAAAGGAAGAATGAAAGAGGGAGAGAGAAGAGGGAGAGTGAAAGAGAGAGGAGAGGGAGAGAAAGAAGGAGAGAGAGAGGAAAAGGAGATAAAAAGGAGAAAGGAGAGGGAGCGAGGAAAAGGAGAGAGAAAGAAGAAAGGAGAGGGAGAGGGAGAGAGGAAAAGGAGAGAGAAAGGAGGGAGAGGGAGAGGGAAAGAAAGAGAGTTTCTCTAGCATGATGCTATACTATTGCTTTGGCCCCTGGATGGTGGGATTTAATAAATGAAAGGGCCAGGGGCAGGTGTAGTATTGATCAGAAATTCTATACTTGAGATTGACTTGTGGCAGTCATAAGGACACACACACACACACACACACACACACACACACACACACACACACACACACACACACACCTTCCCCCAGAGTTTTTCTCCAGAGAAATAGGACACGGCCAGCATGGGGTGAAGGTGGGAGGAGGCAGGGAAGAGACCTGGAGCAGCAGAGCCTTGAAACGGTCTCAGCCTTGTGCCTTATCTTCAGAGCCCAAGGCAAATGCTTTTTATTTCACAACATAGCGTTAATCTCAATATGTGAAACACTGTTTTGAGAACCCACGAAAATCTTCCTGCCCTATAGCTAGATCCACGGCCTTGCCCCTCCTTGCCACAGTCCTTGGACCCAGAAGTGTGTGGAGTTTGTGAGAGGGCATCTCAAGATCACTGAAACAGTGATAGCACAGCGGTAGGGCATTTGCTTTGCACGCTTCCAACCCCAGATGGACCCTGGTTCAATTCCTGGCATCCCAGATGGTTTCCCGAGATGTCTGAGCGCAGAGCCAGGAGTAACTTCTGAGTGCTGCAGATGTGCCCAAAACCCAACTTTTCCCACCAAAAAAAAAAAAAAAGAATTATTCAGTATCCAAGTTGGATAAAATCTACATTTATAAAACTGAGTCATCACATGATTTACAGTTCTACTTTGTCCCTCTTGCTACCTGATCTTCAGAGTTAAGAAATAGGGGCCAGAGTGATTGCACAGTGGGTAGGGCATTTGATTTGCACGCAGCTGACTGAGTTCGATCCTCAGCAACCCATATGGATTAGGCACTGCCAGGAGTGATTTCTGAGAGCAGAGCCAGGAGTAAACCCTGAGCTCTGTGGTTCTACCCACAATTCATATAATTCAGAGTCTGCTGTATATTCTTTAAAGTTGGGCCCTGGTTCTAGTGGCACAGTAGCTAGTAAGGCTGAGGTTCAGGGTTCGAATCCCAATAGTGCATGTTCCCACCCCAACACTGACCTCCCTGAGGAAGCAAGCTCTGAATTGTCACGGCTGGACCAGATGATTTCCATTTGCACATTCTTGTCTGAGGCCAGTGCTTCAGGCGTCCTGGCCGTCCTTCCCATAGTGGTCCCAGACTACAGGTGAGTAGCCCTGGAGAAGGAAGGAAGCAAAGAAGCTTCAGTCACATGGCCTGACCCAGGGACCTGCCTCAGACAGTGCTGTCAACCTGCTGGCCACTCCCCAGATTACATCACATCATCTCTGCTCTTCTCCAGGCTAAGGACTGCAGGGTTCCCAGAGGCACAGAGAAGCCTCTTCCTTCCTGAAGGGAAGCCACAGGGTCAGGAAGGAAAGGAGTCACTGGAGGAGCAGCTGGGGAATTTCCCCAGGTCTGTGGGATCTCCCAGGCTGGGAGCATTCACAGAGAACTCAGCTAGGAGATGGACACTCACCAGGGAGTGCTTTTACAAAGCCCAGCCTGAAGTATTGGGGTGGGAACATGCAGTATTGGGATTAGAACCCTGAGCCTAGTGCCGTAATAATAGCGCAGCAGTAGGGCATTTGCTTTGCAAGCGGCTGACCCAAGAATGGACCCAAGTTGGATTCCCAGCATCCCGTCTGGTCTCCAGAGCCTGCCAGGGGGGATTTCTGAGTGCAGAGCCAGGAGTAAGCCCTGATTGTCACTAAGTGTGGCTCAAAAACCAAAATAAAATTAAAAAAAATAATAAAAATAATAGAACTCTGAGCCTCTCTCCTACTAGGTTCTGTGCCACTAGAACCAGCCTTCAACTTTAAAGGATGTACAGCTGTGGCTGAGCTGCCTGTGGAAGTGGGGGCCCCTGCCAGGGGGACCTACCCATGCCAAGGCTAGATGGCCTTTGTCCACAGCAGCTCCTTCCAGCAGGCAGCTGCGGGGAGTCACAGGTCTTGGATCTCCCCCTTGAGTTGGCTTCCCCTTTGAAAGGAGGGAGAAAAAAAGGAAGGGAGAGAGCGGAACCAATGTTCCTGGTTCTGGGAGTGTTTTGCATCGTGGAAAGAGACAGAGAAAAACACCATATGATTTTGCTCACATGTTGCATAGCGCGAAAGCAAACAGATGAACAAAATATAGAAATCAGCCCAAGGAATGGATCCTGCCATCCTTCTCATAATTCTTGCACCTGTTTTTTTTTGTTTTGTTTTTTTTTTGCTTCACGTTGTTTAATTCTATTTTTTTTCAGTCACATGAGCATGATTTTTTTCTGTTTTTAAGTATTATGATCACAGATGCCTTTTATTTTGCACAAAGCTGTAAAATCAGTAATAATTATGCAGTGAACTATAGTAAGAGTTGTTTGTTGTTTGTTTGTTTTCAACAGAGCCCATAAGACCAGATTTACCGTAGTTTTTGCTCCATAAGACGCTCCTGACCATAAGACGCGCATAGTTTTTATTTTATTTTATTTTATTTGGTTTTTGGGCCACACCCGGCAGTGCTCAGGGGTTACTCCTGGTTATCTGCTCAGAAATAGCTCCTGGCAGGCACGGGGGGGGGGGGGACCATATGGGATGCCGGGATTCGAACCAATCACCTTAGGTTCTTAGCAAACGCCGCTGTGCTATCTCTCTGGCCCCGCTCATAGTTTTTAAACAAAGAAAACAAGAAAAAATATTCTAAGGCAAATGATGTACTAAAATATTTAATAAACTATAACAGATTAATATTTTAACCATGTTAAGTGAACAGCAGACAACGTGACATTAAGAATGATGATGACTGTCTCTCCGCCCCTGCACTCAGGTTTCAGCTCCACGAGGCGTTTGCTCCATAAGACACATCTCTTGGGGGGCAAAAAGTGCATCTTATGATACAAAAATATGGTATTTATCCAAGCCAAGAAGGAATCCTTGAGTGGGTCAACCTGTCCTGGAAGTAGCCCTAGATGGTGGTGGTTCCCAAATGGCTGTCTCTGATGGAATTGGGCCGGGGGGGGGGGGGGTCACACCAACAGCCAACAGCGCTCAGGGGTTACTGCTGCCTCTATGCTCAGAAATAGCTCCCGGCAGGCTCTGGGGACCATATGGGATGCCGGGATTCAAACCACCGTCCTTCTGCATGCAAGGTGAATGCCCTACTTCCGTGCTATCTCCCCGGCCCTGTGATGGAATTTTATACTTTTTGCTTCAGGTCTGAAGTGTAATGTTGTTCTAGTTTGTTGCCTTGTTCTTGTAAAATTGTGCATAGGACCTGTAGAGTCATCAGACAGCCTGTATGTAGCCACCCCAGCTTTGATCCTCTGCGTTCCATAGGGTCCCCCGAACCTGCCAGGAGCAATCTCAGAGCACAGAGCCAGGAATAAAGTCCTCCCAATCAGGTATTTCAGGAGATCCGTGGTAACTACAAAAGGGCTGGGGGAAGAGGCTGGAGAGATAGCATGGAGGTAAGGCGTTTGCCTTGCATGCAAAAGGACGGTGGTTCGAATCCCGAGCTTGCCAGGAGCTATTTCTGAGCGTAGAGCCAGAAGTAACCCCTGAGTGCTGCCGGGTGTGACCCAAAAAACAAACAAACAATAAAAGGGGGGACTGGGGAAGAATCAGGGCAGGAGGATGGAGTACATGCTCAAATAAATTTAAGAGTGGACACACACTAGTCCTCAGTGACATAGGACTGAAACCTCTCCCTGTTGTTATAATGCAGTGTGGATTTAGTGAGATCAGAAAAGGGGTGCTGTGGGCTCCCGAGAGACAGAGTAAACCCCCCCCAGCAAGAATATGGCCACCAGACCTGCTTATAGGAACCTCATCCCCCTGGCAAGGACCACCTTGGGGACTCCAAATGAGTTGTGGAAGCTGCTTTCCTAAAGGCCCCACTTCTAACAAGGGGCAGCTCAGGAACAAGAACAGGCCACCCAGAGGCACTTGATGATGGTCTGGATGGCTCTGCTGACACACCTTTCCAGGTGCCTCTTCTGGGAAGTGTCAATGGGACACAGAGAGCACACAGATGTGGTCCCTTTCCCACCACCAAGTCTCAACAAACAACACACAAATTATGACTGAATTGTGGGCTGTGGAGGAAGCCATGAAGCATAACAACTGACTCAAGTGTGATGAATAAAGTTTTCTCTAAAGGGGTCAAGGTGCTGGAATATGAAAGAAGGTTCTATCTAGAAAGGACAAGGAGGAAGATGTGGCCATGTTTCTCCTTCCCCTATGTTCCCATCTTTGTCCTGTGAACTTGGATTTCTTTGTACTATTTCCCCAGCTTTGCATCTGGGATTGACTATGAAAATAGCGTTGACTGCTAGGAGGTTTGAGCCAGGCAAAAACTTAAAAATATACTTTCTGGGCCCGGAGGGATAGCACAGCGGCGTTTGCCTTGCAAGCAGCAGATCCAGGACCAAAGGTGCTTGGTTTGAATCCCGGTGTCCCATATGGTCCCCCGTGTTTGCCAGGAGCTATTACTGAGCAGACAGCCAGGAGTAACCCCCGAGCACTGCCGGGTGTGGCCCAAAAACCAATATATATATACTCTCAGGACCCTAACTATTGCCTTTCCTTGCAGATTTTTGGAGAGGTAGGAGAGCCAACTTGCTCAGTCATCCCAGACAGTCAATCTAACCAACCAATAGTCCAAAGGCTATCACCCTGAGAGAGAGCCAGCTGAGACCAGCAGAACCACCTGCCCTACTCACAGCTGTCCTAAGATGAATGAAAGGGGGCTGAAGTGATACTACGCAGGGGTCCTCAAACTTTTTAAACAGGGGGCCAGTTCACTGTCCCTCAGACCATTGGAGGGTCTGACCATAGTAAAAACAAAAGTTATGAACGAGGGGCCGGAGAGATAGCATGGAGGTAAGGCGTTTGCCTTTCATGCAGGAGGTCATCGGTTCGAATCCCGGCGCCCCATATGGTCCCCTGTGCCTGCCAGGAGCAATTTCTGAGCCTGGAGCCAGGAATAACCCCTGAGCACTGCCAGGTGTGACCCAAAAACCAAAAAAAAAAAAAAAAGTTATGAACGAATTCTTAAGCACACTGCATATATCTTATTTTGCAATGAAGAAACAAAACAGATACAAATACAATATGTGGTCCATGGGCCATAGTTTGAGGACCACTGCTACAGAGGGTGAAACATTTTGCCTTGCATGCATCTGATCAGGGTTCAATCTCTAGCATGCCATAAGTACCTCTCCCAAGTACTGCCAGAAGTAATTACTGAGTGCAGAGCCAGGAACAATTCCTGAACATTGCCAGGTGTGTCCCCAAAATAAACAAATAAGAAAAAAAAAACTCAACATGCATGAATGGTCCCAACCAAGATCCATTTCGTTCTGCCTCATCTAGCAGAATTATAGTACACCGATAAATGTTATTTTAAATGGAGCATAACGTAGTAACTAGCAATATTTTTGTGTGGGTTTGGGTTCTTGGTCACACCTAGCTGTGTTCAGGACTTACCCCTGACTCTGTGCTCCAGGATCACTCCTGGTGGTGCTCAGAAGAAATATAGAAGGTGCCAGGGATCTAACCAGGGTTAGTCACATGCAAAGCAAGAACTTACTCTGCTGTACTATCTCTTTAGCTCCTTAACCAGTAGTACTGAACTACTATAGAAAAATACTCCAGGGGCTGGAGTGATAGCACAGAGGTAAGGCAATTGCCTTGCACATGGCCAACCCAGGACAGACCTGGGTTAGATTTCCGGCATCCCATATGGTCCTCCGAGCCTGCCAGGAGTTCTTTCTGAGTGCAGAGCCAGGAATAACTCCTGAGCAAGGCCAGGTGTGGTCCCAAAACAAACAAACAAACAAACAAACAAAAACACTCCAGTTCATATATTTCCATTCTGAGCATTTGCAATGGCTCAGTAGCCTGAAGCAACACAAATCTCAAATAGATGCTTTTAAAACTAAAGGAGGAGGAAGAAATCCCAGATGGATTTTTCAAGGTTGTAATTTTCCCATAATACCCCAAACCCAGAGACAATACAAAAACAAAAATGTATTTTTAAAGGCTGGGAAGGAGGAAAATATGCCCAATTTGGGCATTATCTCTCTTGGCTTTAAACAAGCATAATTTGGGACCAGGAGATGGCTTGAGTGACACAACATCTAGCATGAGAGGGGCCCGGGGTTCGAGGCCCAAAAGCACATGTGCCCGTTGTGACACTGCTCGGTAGTGTACTTATGAAAGTACCTGACCTTCGTGAGTACTGTAGCCTGGTTCTGAGCTGCGTGAGACGGCTCCCAGCCCAAGAGATCCTACACCCTGAGGAAGTTCCTGGCTGTGGCTTTCAGGCCACTGAGTTACTTAAGAAAGCGAAGGAAGTGGTCAGGCTGAGGTTGGAGGTCCTCTGTCCTCTGCAGCTCTTATGGGAGGCAGCTGAACAAGAGCGGAGATAGCTAATGGCCTTTCTCTGTTAGCAAAGTGAACCCAACAATGGCTAAAACTACCCAAGTATGTTTATACCCAGAATGCAAAGTCTGTTTTACAGACTTTGTAAAAGTTTGGAGTGCTGCTAGTACATTGAATGGGTAGAATGTTTAATTTGCATACTGCTGACTTGGGTTTGGTCCCCTGGCACCTCTGCCAGGAGTGATCCCTGAATGCAGCACCAGGAGTAAGTCCTGAAAAACTGCTGGATGTCCCCCTAACCCAGAAAAAGTAAAGCAATGAATATTTTTCATGATATTGACAGAACAAAGGAGAAGAGCTAAAGAATAATCTTTTTTTTTTTTTTTTTGGTTTTTGGGCCACACCCTGTGACACTCAGGGGTTACTCCTGGCTATGCGCTCAGAAGTTGCTCCTGGCTTCTTGGGGGACCATATGGGATGCCGGGGGATCGAACTGTGGTCCGTCCAAGGCTAGCGCAGGCAGGGCAGGCACCTTACCTCTTGTGCCACCGCCCGGCCCCTAAAGAATAATCTTAATGGGTTCAGAAAACTGACAAAGTCCCAACATTTCATGCAAGATTTGATATGACCAGCAAGTAGAAGGACATTTTTCATTTGATAAGATAAACCTTGGACTAACAACAGACTTAATGGTAAAGATTAACAGCATTTGGGTGAGTAGGGACATTTGCTTTCCATGCAATTGACATGGTTTTGATCATTAGCATCCCATGTGGTCCCCTGAATCCTCCAGAAGCAATTCCCGAGTGCAGAGGGAGTAATCCCTGAATATCTCCAAGTATGGCCCGAAAGCAAAAAGAAAAACAAACAGTATTGTCCTTAAAACTGCACCATCCAGATACCTACTTTGATGTAGAGTGTCTATTCTAATGTAGCATTGTCTAGAAGGTACTAATCATTCAATAAGAAAAAAAGAAATGAAGCAAGCACAGGGGTATGAGGGAAAGCACAATGGTAAGAGTACCGGTATTGTAAGTAAGAGATCCAGAGATAGCTCCCCAGTAATGCCCACATATACCAAACAAGACGGTAGCAACTGTACTATCTGGGATCCTTGATGAGTGTGGCCTCCAGCTCACAGAGCTGTGAAGCGAGGGATATGGTACTACCTATAAACCCTACATGTGAATCCCTATAAATCATTGCTGAGAGATGCTAAGGAAACCCTAGAGAAGTGGAGAGCCCTACTCTAGTGTTGACTAACTATCTCCATCCAATTAGACTAACTTAACAGGTACCGAGTGGTTCCCATCAAAACCTCCATGATCATATGTTGTTAAAACTGGCTGGGTGATGATTAAAATGTACTTGGAAAAGTAAAAGAAGAATCGAAATGAAATCATCTTGAAGTAGAACAGAATTGAAGGACTTCAGCTGGCTGGTTAGAAAAAATCTACTCTTCTTTTGTTTGTTTGCCTGCTAGTCTGTTTGGGGGTCACACCCTACACTCTAGTCCTGCCTCTGTGCTCAGGGGATCATATGGGATGCTAGAAATCTATCCTGAGTCAGCCGCATGCATAGCCAACCAATACCCTACTCATTGTACTATCTCTTTGGTCCCTCAACTACTACTCTTAAAACCATGGTCCCTGGAGCAGCTGTCCATGAACAGGCCATGTAGCATGTGGAATTCAGCTCCTCTGTCCTAGCACTGAGTGACCACATGTGGGTTTTTCTTGGAAGTAAAGAGAAGCAGAGAAGAGACAGTGAAGATTTTTTTTTGCATTGTGACCCATTTTAATGTCTGACTACAAGAATCATATAATAATTGAAATGTTTTCAAGCTACTAGGTTTGTGACAATCCAAAACGAATAAATAATCCCATTTTACAGATAATATATCTAAGATTTAGGACTTCACATAATTTGTTTAAAAATGAGAATTGGTTTCAAAGTTCTAGCTCCATTTTCATAATTCTACTTTTCTTTTTTCTTTTTTTGTCTTGCAGGTGGTTGATCTATTTTTTTATACATATATATTTTATTTAAACACCTTGATTACATACATGATTGTGTTTGGGTTTCAGTCATGTAAAGAACACCACCCATCACCAGTGCAACGTTCCCATCACCAATGTCCCAAATCTCCCTCCTCCTCACCCAACCCCCGCCTGTACTCTAGACAGGCTTTCTATTCCCCTCATACATTCTCATTATTAGGATAGTTTAAAATGTAGTTATTTCTCTAACTAGACATTCTTGCAATAATAATTTCAGACACAAAAGAGAGAAGGGCTGAAGTTACAGCTCACCTCATGAAGCTCACGACAGTGAAGATTTTTGCACATGCCTAGAGTCATGACCTTGGGGGTGAACAAGGGGCTGAGGGGCTGAGTTTCCTGGCCTCCTGGGCTTTGTCTGCACCACACACAGCAGGGATCCATCAAATGGCCAGCAGGGGGAGGAGGAAGCTGGAGAGAAAACTCTCCAGAAAGAAGCCATCTGCTCCTAAGAGCAGCTGACGCCGAGGATGCCTCCAGGAAACTGCCCCCCTTAAAGCCCAGGGTCTCCTGAGGGGGAAGCAGCAGGACTGGGGGACCCTGGAGCCAGACACAATCAGCGGGAGCAGCCGCGGCTGCTGTGGTTCAGAATCTGCTCATTAGTGGGCAGTGCAGGGAGCCATGCTGTCTCTCTCGTGTTTACTTGGCTCCATTGAGGAATTGGAAATCGGATCCCCGTGGGGACCAGGCCTGGTCAACCCCTGCCCAAAGCCGGACAGGAGAGGAGGAAGCCCAGAAGACATCCTGTGATTTGGGGAAATTGTGACCCGAGGAGGCATAAGGAGGGGAGAAAGCGGAGAAGCTAGGGACTCTCATTGGAGGGGGACTTAGGCTAGATCAGGCAAGGATTTGAAGCTTTCAATGGGGACATTCCTTCCCACTCATATTCAACACACTGGGGAAAAAGAAAGGGCAAACAACCTTCCCAAGGTCATACTGAGCTGGGCTAGAATCCAGATCTGGCTAAGGTCAAAGCTCAGGTCACTAACCATTCTACAATCCTTCCCTTAGGCATCAGCCACAGCTGTCAGGGGCTCCTCAAAGACTACTCATGCATGGAGGAATCTGTGCTGTGACTAACCCTGAAGTTGGGGACACATGTCTCTCTCTACTGACCTCACCACCTTCCAACGGAAGGTCCTAACCTAAGGGCAGCTTTCAGCTCCACACAGCCCTGTGGTGGGTCTGAAGATGGTCAGTTTCTAACTCTAGAATTTCTCCAGGAATTGTTGTAAGAGAGACTACCATGATTGTGGGGAGTACTGGTGGCTGTCCATCCTACACCTCTTCTGCCGAGCATCCAGGGAAGGAAGGAGACAAACCCCCACTGAAGAGCCCAGCTTAGGTGGATGTGGCCCCTGTCAGAGAAGCTGCCACTCTGCGCTCATTCAGAGGCAGGAGCTAAATTGCTCAACATTGTTTTCTTCAGCTAGTCTAGGATCTCACACTCGCCAAGAGCCTGGCACCTAGCAGTGCTTTACTACGTAGCCAGTTCTGGATCTGAACTTTAACTTCTGTTTTTCTTCTGTTGTCCACTTCTTGAGGGAGTTTCTGGGGAATTCTACAAGTTTCTGGGAAATTCACACCATGTAGTCTTGTGGAGACGGCAGCCCAGTACCAGGAACAAGTCAGAACATCATTGTTGATCTGAAGACCCACCTCTGCCATGCTTCCCCATTTCTATGACATTTCTCTAAGACCTATTAAATCTGCTTACAGGAACCAGAGAGATAGCACAGTGGGAGGGCATTTGCCTTGCATGCCACCAACCCAGAGGGACCCAGTTTGATTCCCAACACCCATGTGAACCCCCCCACCCCCAGTCTGCCAAAGGCAATCTTTGAGTACTGAGCTAGGAGTGACTCCTGAGCACTATTGGGTGTGGCCTAACAACCAATCAACCAATTACTCAAACAATCAATCAAAATAAATAAATAAATAAATCAGGTCAAGCCATGGAGCTGACTACTGCTCTCAGAACTGTGTAACCTGGTAGTGTTTGGGCCAAACTCCATCTCGCTCTCTCTAGGCACACAGACAGACCCTGGGAACAGCTGTCCTTTCTCCTAGCTGGGACCCCAGCCCCAAGCCAAAAGACAGCGTCCACCCCTGCCAGGAATGTCCCTGGTACCTTCCCTGCAGGAAATCTCTGCTCCAGATTGCCTTCCTTTACTTTGATGTGACGCTGCCTCTTTCGGCTGGTCACTCAGTCCCCAGCCCTTTTAGGGGAATATCCCTGAGCCTTCCCAGCTGGGAGAATTCCAGAAGGCTGGCGTCACACTCCAGGACCCCCAGAGCACTCCATCCCCCCACCACCCGCCAGGACCCCTTTGTTACTTGGGCAGGAATGAAGGTTGCTCTGTGAGTTACTGGTGACACAAGCAGATGCCTCCATTTGGTTCCCAGCCCCACCCAGGTCACTATGTCGTGGACTCTTGAAACCGTGTCCCCTCCGAACAATGCCAGAGTTGAGAAAAGTTGGGTTTTCTGCAGGAAGAACATCAGAAGTCCAGTGGCCATGCGGCCTCCACCTTCCCTGCCAACATGTCCTTCTGGAATCCTGATGGGTCCATATCCTGTGTGAGAGAAAGTTCCTTTGTTGAGGGGAGGCAAGTGAGAAAAGAAAGTAGATGAGCCAGAGAGACAGTGAGACACAGAGAGACAGACAGACACAGAGCATACACCTTACACCTGAAGTTATCCTAACATCACTGCCTACCTCCCTCCTCCAACAAAAGTTTCTTCTAAGAAGTTGGAACTGTAGGATGCCCAGTGTATCAGAAAGTCAAACTTGGATGGAGAGGGTTTTGCAAGAAGAAAAAAGCTTTCCTTTTGTGGGGTGCAGGCTGGGGATGATGCGGGGGGGGTGGGGGGGGGGAGCTGTGTTCAGCTGTACTCAGGGCATACTCCTAGCCCTATGCTCAAGGCTAACTCCTGGTGGGCTCAGGTCACCATTTGAGGTACCAGAGATTGAGCCCATGTAAGGCAAGCACTCTACCCACTGTGCTATAGCTCCAGCCCCAAAGGAAAGGCTTTATGGAAGCCCAAAATGAAAGGAGGCAGGGCCGGTGAGGTAGCGCTAGAGGTAAGGTGTCTGCCTTGCAAGCGCTAGCCAAGGAAGGACCTCGGTTCATTTCCCCGGCGTCCCATATGGTCCCCCCAAGCCAGGGGCAAATTCTGAGCAGGTAGCCAGGAGTAACCCCTGAGCATCAAATGGGTGTGGCTGCAAAAAAAAACAAAAAACAGAAGGTGAGGGCCAGAGCAATAGTACAGCGGTAGGGCATTGGCCTTGAAAGCGGACGACCCAGGACAGACCCAGGTTCAATTCCTGGCATCCCATATGGTCCCCTGAGCCTGGCAGGAGCAATTTCTGAGTGTGAGCCAGGAGTAGCCCCTGAGCACTGCGGGATGTAACCCCCCACAAAACCAACCCCCCGCAAAAAAAAAAAACACACACAAGCCAGAAGGTGAGTTTCAGAACAAACAGGATGGGGCTATTTGGGGAAAATGGGATAAAAAGGGATAAAAATGATATAAATCACCTCTGTATTTCCTCTCAAACAGCACAGCCTATAAAAGGCCTCATATTCTTTCAAACTGCTTTGAAGGAAAAAGCCAGCAGGAAGATGGGGTGGGGTGAGGCAGAGGTGTCTGGACAAGTTTCTCCCTGTTACTCTTTCCTATAATAGTCGAAATATTTTCTTGACTTGCTCCTATAAAGTAGTTCCTGCAAAACGGAGCATAACAGTTGACACAATTTTGGTGCTTTGTCTAACCAAATTACCAGTGTCAAGGGGCCCTGTCTCTTTAAAAGTCACAGTTTCAAGATTTCACACAGAAATAGAAAATTTTTCTTTTTCTTACGTTTTATAATCAAGCTTGACTTAGGCATTCTCTGTCATTTTCTTGCAAATCCCCTTCTGGGTGAATTTACTCCATCCATTGGGAATCAGCTATTTATTGTCCAAACATCAAGCATAAACACATCGGCAGACCCTTTGACTATTCTGGAACATTCCTGGGAAGGAGCAGGACATCACTATGGAGAGAACTGGCTCGAAGTTGCTCGGCATGAGCTTCTAGAATTGGACGGTGTTGAAGATAGTTATGGAACAAATAAATATGATTGAGTTGGAAATGACAGGCTTAAATATATATGCGAGAATTCAACACCAAACAACAACTTGAACAGTCTCTAAGAGCCCATTAAAATTATATTACGGTAATCTACAATGGAATTTACAGGCCTCTAAAATCACAAATGAAAAGCATATTCATGCCTTTCATCATTAGTCATTAGGGAAATGCAAATTAAAAAAAAAACACACACACAATCAGAGATACCACTTTGTATACAACAGGATGGCTCCAATTCTTAAAAATAAAGGAAGGAGGAAAGGTAAAGTTGGATGCATGTGGAGAACTACATGGCAAATAGGCAAGTAAAACTAGGGTGACCTCTGTGGGAGTCTGGGTTTCTGTCACCCCATCTTTCAATGATTATTTTCTCTTTAATGCATCACTTTCAAATAGTGAAGAAGAGAGAGTGAGCTAGAAAGAGCAGCGAAGCGAAGACTCTGGAAGAAACGCATGCTGCATGCTTGCTGTCCAAGCCCCTATCACAATTCCCCAGGAAACATCCAAACAACAACCCCATCACACACCTGCTCATCAGTAGCTCACATATGGTTTATCACACATGACACTGTGCCAACCTGTGCCCTGCTCAGGACTACACAGAACCATGCGCCTACTTGCTTCAAGAACAGCCAATCACGAGGCCAGAGTGATAGCACGGAGGCAGAGCATTTGCCTTACATGCAGACAACTCGGGACGGACCCGGGTTCAATATTCAGCATCCCATATAGGTCTCTGAGCCTGCCAGGAGCGATTTCTGAGTGCAGAGTCAGGAGTAACCCCTAGTACCACTGGGGGTAGCCCCAAACAAACAAACAAAAAGAACTGGCAATCTTGATGACTTTCAGTGACTTGAAAAGTGTCTGGCATGGCAAAAAAAAAAAAAAAACAAAAAAAACTGGTTGTCCTCAACCTCTGGGGAAGAAGCTAGAAAATGAACTTAGTAGTGACCAGTAGCCCTAGATGGAATCCCTTACACTTCATCAGCTGGTGGGCAGAAGGGACAGTAGCTGAAAAGAAGGATGCAGGGATGGGAAGTATGAGGTTGGGGGACATAGGACAGTGAGCAAGTCAGACGCTGCACCCAGATTGAGACTGAATCACTCTAAGATCCTGGATAACAGGGCCCTCTGGGACTCCTTGTCCTCATCTAGAAATGCTAGTGTTTCCGGTTTCTTATCATTTTTAAAATAAAACTTTATTCTTCAAAATTACAAACAGTTTCAACAGCTTTCTTTAAAAAAAATTGTAGAATCTCCAAGACTATAACATTGAACACTATTTAAGTGTAGCTCTCTGATCTATAATCAATAAATAAATAAATAAAAATCATGTTTTTAATTGGAATTCTTAAAAGTGTATTATGGCAATCGATAGCACCATTCTTGTCCAAACATCAGTGACTCAAGATCAGGATGATTCAATTGTTGTCATTTGAAATACCCAACTGCATGTGATCTGCATATTGGAAAGACTGTTCTGAGGCCTGTTAGGGAGGACAGAAGTCAGGTATGGGGCAAAGTCTATTTCTACTCCCAAATGGCTTCTTCTATTTTATACTCAAGGGATTCCCTAAGTTTAAATCACTCAGTATTGGGGCTAGAGATATTACAGTGGGCCATGTGCAAATGTAATATTATAGATATTGCATGCAGCAGAGATGGTGTTCAGTCCCCTGCATTCCCTGAGCTACAACACCAGTAATTCCTGACTGCAGAACCAGGATTAAGCCCTGACCACTGCTGGGTATGTCTTGCATTAAATAAATAACGATGGGGCTGGATGGCGGTGGATGGTGATGGATTTCTCTTTGCCATCCCAGACCACGTGGCTCCACAACCCCAGCCAGCCTGCGAGTCCCAGGCCCAGGTGAAAGGCAAAATCACTCACTCACAGGCAGGCTTCAGGAAGCATCAGCTTTATTCATGCCCTAACCACCACAGTTGTGTGGCCTACTCATAACCTTTCAAGCACAGCAATACTTTGCTAGCCCTGCGTCTTATCTCCTGTTAGCCATCTTCCCTTTGGGCTCCATGCTGGTCAAAGACCAGAACACAGAGGCCCACAAGCCAGAGCACCCAGCAGCGCAGAAAGGGCGCAGAGAGACCCCTAGTCCCCTGGCTCCAGGGCTTATCTACCTCTTCCAAGACCCCTCCCAGGAATGGGCCGGGTCTTGCAGGTAAGGCCACACCTAATATCCGGTTCCCAAGACCCCTCCCAGAAATGGGTGGGTTTTAGGTATTTACACCAAATTCAGGGTTTCAGATAGGTACACCAACAGGTATGGTCCTCAAAATAAAAGAAAGTTCCAAAAGGGAGAGTCAAAGAAGTCTCCGATTCTCCAGTTTTCCAGATCTTATAGATTAAAAAAAAATTTTTTTTTTGCGGGGGTGCACACCCAGCAGCGCTCAGTAGTTACTCGTGGCTCTGCACGCAGAAATTGCTCCTGGCAGGCTCAGAGGACCATATAAGATGCCAAGAATTGAACCTGGGTCTGTCTGCCCCAGGTTGGCTACGTGCAAGGCAAACTCCCTACCACTGTTTTTATCTCTCTGGACCCATAGATCTACTATTTTGAAATCTCTCACCTTGCCAAGACGCTCACAGCCTTCCAAAGATGTCAACTCCCATAATTCTAAAAGCCACCTCCCTAGCCTATTTGGCACCCATCTGCTTTCGTGAGCCCTTCAGAAGAGCCCCACAATGCCCCCAAGCACCAATATCTCCACCTCCATCTCCACCAAAGCAGCACCGCCTCCCAGCCTGGCTGGATCAGGAGCTGAGTAGTTTCTGGGCTCAGCATGAATTTCTCTCCTTGTCCTTTTGTTCCTTCCCTGTGGCCTTCAGAGTAATCCCCAAACCTTCTCGGTGGAACAAGTACTGCCTGGAGCCCTGTACCCCAAGTCCCATTTCCTATTTAAAGCTCTCAACCCTCACACTCCCCAGGGCAGGGGAGGAAGAGAATGCAAGAGGGTCCTTGGAAGAGTCATTTTAGCAGGGCCATGTTGGATTCTTTCTCAGGAGGGAACCCAAAGAACCATCTGTACCCAGGAGCTGTCCCTGCCCCTGCCAAAGGAGGAGAAGACTGGAGCCTCCAATCCAAAGCAGGTGTGTTCATGTGAGGGGTGCACCAGCCTTCCTCTGCTCCCTCAGCTTTCTGTGACCCCCATCTTAGCCTATGCCCCTTTGGGTATTTCTAGCTCAGTTTCAGCTCCTTCCTTGAGTAGGACTTTTCTCTTCATCCTGCATCTTCAGGTATTCTCCACCACCCCAACTTTCCCCCAAGTCCAGGATCCCTCCGCAGTGACAATCCCTGCCACCGGAGGTGGAAGGGAAAGGGAGAAGGACACAGATCGAGGTCCCAAACTTGACCTCCCCTCTCCTTGCTGTGAGCCCCAGAACACTGGGCCTTCCTCTCTTGCATATCCCTCATGAAAACGGGCCACAGGATTCTGACTTCCTGCTAAAAGAGTGACCCACCCTTTTCTCCACTCCTTCCCTTTGCTTCTCTGCACCACACACAATGGCCCCAACCCAACCCTGACTAACCCCCCCACCCCCATCAGCAGCACAGAAGGGGAGGTTTTGAGGCTCCTGGGTTTTAACATAAACACCAATTGTGGGTCCGGGCTCAGCCCTTGTTGGCTCCATTCATGAAAGCAGTATTTTTAGCCCAGGATAATCTGCCTGTGGTCCCCCAAGGGGTAACCAGGCTATGTGTCACTTCTGAGTGGTTGTGAATGCCAGGGCCGCTGCATAGGGAAGGAGCTGGACTGGGAATTGAACCCTAATACCCCAGAGCTGCCTGGTGGGTGAGGAGGCTGTAATGATCACATGTATTACAGCTGGGCGCTATTCTGCTCCCATGTGAACTGGCTGATGGGGTCTGGCTAAGGATGAACATTTTCTGCCTATTTTACAGAGAAGGAGACTGAGGCTACAGTCTTGAACCCGGCCTTTTCCAGGTTCTCATTCCCAGTCCAGGGATCTCCTCTGAGTGAGATAGATCGTGTGTTTGTTCACTTTCTGTTCACTTCTTTGGCCTGTGTCCAGCTCTAGGCTTCCGAGCATCAGCCCAGCTCCAGAGGTGACATTTGTTGTCCCCATGGACAAGTCAATTCCCCTTGTGGAGCTGAGTTCTCCTCTCGGCAATGGGAATGAGGGGCCATCAGCACAGCTCTCCGGAGAGTCCATGAAGGGCATCAGTCTCCTTAGCTTGGTTTTTCGGCCCATGGATTTTAGGAACTTCATGTTTACCTACTGGGGGTTCTGTAGCCTCCTGGCATGGAGGCTGCTGCGGGGAGCCCTGAGAAGCTAGTCAAACCATGCCAGCCCCCAGCTCAGTGCCCCTGCCCAGAAGAGAGAAAGAGGCTCCATGGGCTTCCCAGACAGGAAAACAGAACCTTGATTAGGTTCTGAGACAACTCAGCACACACACACCAGGGGATTGGGATTCCACTCGCTCCTTCCTCGACTTAGGGTTTCAGTTTTCCCAATGCAGAGAGAGGCTGGGGTTTCCTCAAGGGACTCCTACCTGATGTTCTGTGACTTGATAAGGCCAAACCTCCATTCCTCAGGAAAATGGACTCCCTCTTACCTTCCCATCATCACCACAACTCCACAACCAGGATCTGATCACCACCACCATCACTGTCACTGCTATCATCACAGGCGCCATCACTACTACCACCACCTTCAACCACTTCACCACTCCCACCACTGCCATAATCACCACCATCACCATAACTGCCACCATCACTGCTACCACCACCTCCACCAACCTCACCACTACCACCTTTACCATCAGTGACACCAATACCACTTCTTGCCACCACTACCACCATCACAGCCACCACCACCATCACTACTACCATGACCGCCATTCTCCCTGCCAACATCATCATCATCAACCATCACTAACACACACACTGCTTACATACAGAAAGGCCCCTCCAATCCAGTTCCAGGGCTCCCCACCTCTGAGAGTGACTCCCCAGGGTTGCCTGAGCCCCTGAGTCACCTGGTAGTCAGGGTACCCTCCCACAGTGACTTTTCCCAGCTCTGCATCCCTTTTGCAGATTCCCTACTTTGAGCACCTGATCAGCACAAGTAAAGACAGGTAGCGGGTGAGCTGGCCCAACTGTCCTGAGTGTGGGCTCAGCAGCAGCTGCTCAGATCAAGGTGTCAGTGAAGAAATGAGTTACAAGGAAATCTCCATCTCTTCAGAAAGCATCAAAGGCATGTAGAACTGAGTTTAAAATTAGAGAGAGGGTCTGGAGAAATAGTACAGCAGTAGGGCGTTTGCTTTGCATGCTGCCAACCCAGGAGGGACCCTGTTTGATTCCCGGCATTCCATATGGTTCCCCAGCCTGCCAGGGGCAATTTCTGAGTGTACAGCCAGGAGTGACCCTTGAGTGCCCTGAGTGTGACCCAAAAAACAATAAATAAATAAATAAATAAAGTTTAAAAAATTAGAAAGAAAAAAGCTACCCGCCATCTCCACTTCCAAAATCAAAGTCAAAGGCCATGACATCGGCCTCATCAGAGAATTTTGTTAATTCTTCCTTACCTGCACCCTTTGTTCAGTATTTTAGCCCAAGTGGTAACTTGCATAGTTTATAGTAAAAATACAGCAAGACAACATTGGTCTAAATTGGATGATGAAGAAGTATGAGAAATCTCCAACTTGTCTGTAAAATTTTCAGCATTTATATCCTTTTTTATACTTCAAAGCAACCCACTGCAACTGATCCAGCTGTTTAAACCAGCAGCTGTTTAACTGAATGCTCCTTCAAGATGTCTAGAATAATGTTCTAATGTTTTAATCAACAGGAAAACAGTTACAGGATGCTTTGGGAGACAGGGACTCCCACTACAGTGCTCATTAGTAAAATGTCTTAGTGTCTTTATTTCTATTCTATTCTGTTTGTACTAAACGTTTATGTTTTTGTTCACAGTGATCTGTGGAGAGATAGTTTGGATGCTTTAGTTTTGTGTTACAGTGATATATTACGTTGGACTCCTAATAAAGTGCTCATTATGATAATGTCTTAACAATTTTTTTGTTTTTTTGGGGGGCCATACCCGGTGACACTCAGGGGTTACTCCTGGCTATGCACTCAGAAATCGCTCCTGGCTTGGGGGCCCATATGGGATGCCTGGATTCAAATCACCATCCATCCTGGTTCAGCTGCGTGCAAGGTAAATACCTCACTGCTGTGCTATGGCTCCGGCCTCTTAACAAATATTTTAAATTATTCTTTTTCATTTTATTATACGTGTTTATGTGACCTAATATCTTTCTCCACAGAGTTCCTTGAATAAGACATCCCTGAACCCTTGCTACAGTGCTCAGCCATTGAGTATGTTATTTGCGATTTTCATTTAATTATTGCTAATTTTTTTCTACTATATCATATGTCTTTGTTCTCAGTTTGTTTCAGGAATATGGATGCTCAAGACACCTGATACATTCTGAGGTAACGATTCTTTTTACATTGCTCATTACCATGTTACTTAATATTCTAAACTTGAAAATTATGACTGTTTTGTCCTGTGCTCATTCTAGACCTTGAAGCTTCGTTATTTTTTTTAAGGGGCTGAAATGGATTCAGGAATTCTAACACGTAAGCCTTCTTGCTCCTAAAAAGCAGGTACCTGAGGGGAGACTACTGGAAACGCTAGAACACATTTTCCTGAGACCGGGATTTTTATTAGGAAACAGACCACACCCTGGAGTGCAGAACAAGTGGTCTAAACACCAATCCAAAGTGTTACATTCAAAGCTGTTTCCAACCAATGAGTAACAAGGCAAACATGTATGAGAGGAGTGGCATCCGGTAATCCAACAGTAACTGGTCTTCTGCTAGAGGGCATCATGGAGACAGTGGGAAGAACTCATCATTGACCCTGTGGTGGAGGAGAAATCTTTTAAATTCTAAAAATAAAAGCAAAGAGAAGCTTTAAAAAGCAAATGCAGGCTTTAGCATCTTGGGGAGCGTCACTAAGAACCGGACTAGCCACCACAGGACTACAATCATGAAGATTCGGAATGACAGCCCCCACTCACCAGGAGGGAGCAAGCCTGCCTCTGAGACAGCAGAAACTGGTAACAGCAACATGTGCCTTAGAGTCATAAAAATAACTCCCACTGTATTTGGCTTTTTATGCCCCCAGGGTGGGGTACACTTTGGCTCTGAGCTCAGGGATCACACTTGGATTGGTACTGGGTCTGCTGTGAGCAAGGCAAACACCTTCTTTGGTCCCTCAAAGACTCCTTTTTTGAGAAAGAAAAGAAAAAACAGAGATAGAGAGGGGGAAAGAAAGAAAGAAAGAAAGAAAGAAAGAAAGAAAGAAAGAAAGAAAGAAAGAAAGAAAGAAAGAAAGAAAGAAAGAAAGAAAGAAGGAAGGAAGGAAGGAAGGAAGGAAGGAAGGAAGGAAGGAAGGAAGGAAGGAAGGAAGGAAGGAAGGAAGGAAAGAAAGAAGAAAGGAAGGAAGGAAGGAAGGAAGGAAGGAAGGAAGGAAGGAAGGAAGGAAGGAAGGAAGGAAAGAAGGAAAGAAAGAAAGAAAAAAAGAAAGAAAGAAAGAAAGAAAGAAAGAAAGAAAGAAAGAAAGAAAGAAAGAAAGAAAGAAAGAAAGAAAGAAGGAAGGAAGGTAGGAAGGAAGGAAGGAAGGAAGGAAGGAAGGAAGGAAGGAAGGAAGGAAGGAAAGAAAGAAGGAAAGAAAGAAAGAAAGAAAGAAAGAAAGAAAGAAAGAAAGAAAGAAAGAAAGAAGGAAGGAAGGAAGGAAGGAAGGAAGGAAGGAAGGAAGGAAGGAAGGAAGGAAGGAAGGAAGGAAGGAAGGAAGGAAGGAAGGAAAGAAGGAAGGAAGGAAAGAAAGAAAGAAGAAATGAGAAATAGACAAAGAAAGGTTTGGCAGTTTTTAACGGAGAAGCAGACCTCTTCTGGAAAACGCATTCTTGTGGAATAATGCAGTTATAAATGAGGTCTGACTATAGGAGCATTTACAAGCCAAGCCAACAAAAATAACAAATGGTAGATGTTGAAACCACACTCCGTAACTAGCAGCTGGGGTTTGCACCATTGCAAAAACCGAGTGTTTTCGCAGTGACTTCAGCTGGAGTGGGGAACGAGGGACCCTGCCAAGAGCTGGAGATCAAGTCGTTTTCAGGAGTTATGTTCAGTCCTGCTGGAGGGGCAGGAGGCGGGGAGGGGACATCCTCCTGAGCTGTGTTATGTTCAGTCTTGAGGCCCTCAGGGGGTAAATTCTGGGTCCGTGGGGTAGTGGATCCTAAAATCTGATCCTAAAATCATTTGGAAGTGTACAAAAGGGAATCGAAGGAAAATGCAGTTGGGACTCATTGTAGTTGAGAATCTGATGCTTATGTGGTCTGGGGACCACAGTCTCCATTACCCTCCCCCCACCCCCAGCACAGATGGGGAAACTGAGGTCCAATTGGAAGCATCATGTTCAGCAGTCTCACAGCCAGTCAGAAACAGAGCTGGCCCCTGGACCATCCAGGCTTCTCTCCATCAAATTCCTCCTGCCCACAGCTAGCCTCCCGGGGCCACGAACATTCCAAGGAACCTTGTAACAGGAAAGGAAATGTCAGCCGTGACTGTACGAAGCCAATGTAAGTGTTGGGCCGGCCAGACACAGCCGTCAAACTCCCTGAGCCTGCTTTTTCCAGATGGAGCTGGAGTTACAAAAGCTGGTCTTTATTTGCAACTTCCCCCCCAAACTACAGCAGAGGTTTAGCTCCAAAAAAAGGAGTTCGATGAAGGAGTGTTTCTAGCCAGGAGGAGGTCCTGGGCCCTAGCTAGGTCTCCCCATTCTTGTCACCCACTCCAGGGAGAGTCTGAAGGGTGCCACATGGATTTGGGTCTGCAGAGTGCCTTGGGACTTGGCATCTAGGACCCCACTTTGTCACCAGGGGAAGCCTCTGGCTAATGGATTAGGTAGGAGAAGAGCCACATGCTGCCAGGGGGAAGAAAGGAATTTCTCTTAGTATCCTCCTGCCCCCCATATGTAAAGTGCCCGGTACTGACTCTCAATGCTGCCAGGCTCCACTAAGAACTGCCTTAGTTCTCAAGCAGGAGGCAATTTTGCTCACTCCTGGGACCCCAAGGAAACTTGACAACAGCTGGATGGTTGGTCCAGCTCTGTAAAGGCCAGATGCCAGAAGGGGTTTTAAGCACCCTATGAGTGTGATGGATATACTCATCCACTTGCCAAACTTTTATTTTTTAATTTTTAATGAGACCATTGTGAATTCCAAGTCTTTCACAGTTGTATTTCAGGCACATAGTGACAGTGAATTCGGGCCATTCCCACCACCAATGTTGACCTTCTGCCACTCTTCCCAGCATACCTCCCACACCTCCACCCTTAGCCCCCTGGACTGCTAGTGTGACAGGTCCCTTTTGTGCATAGATTGTTGTAGTTTGGGTCTCTTAATTCTATTGTCGTTAACTTTGACATGGGTATTTAGATCTGGCCATATTTTAATCACCTGCCCTAGCAACAGCCCTGGCCGCTGCCTCCTGCCTCCTGCCTCCTGCCTCCTGCCTCCTGCCTCAGGACTCCACTTGCCAAACTTTTTGCATTCTGAGGCTGATAGTCCTGTGCTGTTGCCCTGTGGCCCAATTGCCCAGGTGTCAGTGGTTGGGGTGAGTGCAGATTTCACCTGAGTCCAGTGTGGCCTTAGACAAGCCTTCCCCTCACCTGGCCCCATCATCCCAGGGTCTGCAAAGGTAAGAGGCCAAGGGGTCCAAGACAATGGGTCCTGCCCTGTGCATGGTCCCGTGACAGGGGCCAGATCTGCCCTGGCCCCCCAAGGCCTGGGGTGGGAGTGGCAGTTTAAGCAGCTCTCTTGAGCCCTTCCCATAAATGCAACACCTGCAACTCCTGCTCCTCCCAGAGCGAAAAAACCATTATCTGCAGATGACCTCACCATGCAAAATTGCAAGCTGGGCTGCCAAGCTGAGCTCCAGGGCAGGGCGGGAAGGAAGTGCTCCAAGTGTGCCAACCCCCAGCGGCTGTGCAAGCTCTCAGCACCTTGGTGCATCTCAGGGCAATCCTGGGCAGGTTATTCGCCCTGTCAGCACTGGATCCTTTACCTTGCCAGGAGATGGGGAGTTGGGGACACTAGCATCTGTCCTGCAGGACACTGAGATCCCTAGACCCCGCCCCCAGTGCATCTTATGGGACTTCCAACTGCAGGTGCACAAAGAAAATCATCCCCTCCCTCTCTTCAGCCCCAGTGCAGGGGTTGTTCAAGGAAAGGAAAACAGAGACACATTAGCAACTTCAGTCTCTCTCTGGACCACAGGCTTGGGAGTATCCTCAGGAACAGAGTGTGATCCTGGCACAGGAGGGAGGGAATAAAAATAATCCAGAATCCTAGGTCCTGGGGGAGCTGAACTGAATCTCAGTTTCTTCTCTGGACACTGAGAACTCAGCTAGGAGAGACTGGCAGAATTAAGACTTGGGGAGCAGGTAAGAACAAGTTGAGGGTGGGGCCTTCTGCAGGGCAGAGTTGGGGAGGCAACCTGGATTTCAGAGACAGCCATTGCCCCCCCCCCTCTGGCCCAAACCCCTTAAGATCAGAACTGCTAAAGAATTCCATTGCTTCCTCAGGGATCGAAGAGGGAGAAGACAGCTCAGTCCTGATTCAACTGAAGGGAAGGGTTGGCTGTGTGCCTGAAGGAGCCCCTCTACCTCACCCCCACTCTGACTCCTGAGACCTGAACACAGCTCCCTGCCAAGAGGCAGTGTGGGCCAATGGGGAGCATTCTTGATCCAGCAGCCCCAGGATCAGGATTCAGACCTAGATCTAACTCTCTCCAAGCTAAGCTGAACTTGGAATCCATTTCCTCAATATGGGGGTGCATACATGGGCTGTTTATTTTAGGGGGGTTATCCTCTAACTCCAGATTCTCTCTCTCCCCTCTCTCTGCCTGCCTCTCTAGAGACCAGCAACCTCACTCATACTGAAGATCTTAGCAGGAAGAGAGATAAGTCAAGTGACCCCTGCACACTCGGCTATTGCCCTTGGCTCCTCCAGGACTCACTCTGTGCCCCAGCTTCCTGTGCATTTGTGCCCCCTCCTCTCTCTGGGCCCCATCACCCCAGCCCTACTGGGTCAAAAGGCACTAGCAAGGTAAGCAAGCAAATCCCAGCTCCCCTCATGATCAGTAAGAGGTGCCCAGAGAGATAGGACAGCAGAGTCAGCATTTGCCTAGCACATGGCCAATCTGGGTTTGATCTCCAGCACCCCATTTGGGATCCAAGCCCAACCAAGTGAGATCTCTGTACACAGAAGCAAGAGTAAACCCTCAGCATGGTAGGTGTGGCCCCAAAACAAAAGAGAAAAAAGAAAGAAATAGAAAAACAGGTTTGGCAGGATGGGGCAGGGTCTGAGCTGAGGCAGAGAAATATGGGGATTAGTGGTGCCCTGGGGGGCCTTGGGTGGGGAACAAGTTGCTGAGGTGCTCAAAGCCAGGGATGGCAGATAGGCCACACAGGCCAGGGCACATCACTGGAGGCTCCAGAGTAGCGGGGTGGGGAGAGGATCAGTGGGGAGTGTTGTTCCAGAAAGCACAGAGAATACAGAGTGGAAGGAACTTGGGCTAGTCTGCTACTGAGAGGCCCTTCTCATTTTCAGGGGTCCCTAGTCACTCTGGAATTTCTATTGCTATTCTCAGACCTCTCCTCTGGACTCCTGGATCTGAGACCCCATGCATCTACCCTCTATAGGGTCTGCCCCAGGTCCCCTAAAGCAACCTCAGGCATGCTAGGGAACACAGGGCCACTCGACACTTTTCTGGAGTCCTTCTTGCCCCACACCCCCATGTCTATCAAAGCATCATGGGTCAGGGCCGGAGAGAGAGCATGAAGGTAAGGCATTTGTCTTGCATGCCGAAAGACAGTGGTTTGAATCCCAGCATCCCAAATGGTCCTCTGAGTCTGCCAGGAGCGATTTCTGAGCATAGAGCCAGGAGTAAGCCAGCCTGAATGCTGCCGGGTGTGACCCAAAAACAAACAAACAAACAAACAAATAAGCATCATGGGTCTTCCAGCAGCCATATTCCAAGGAAATTGGAGTGTTCTGCAAGTGGGGAAGCAAAGGGCTAGGTTGGGTTGGGAGCCAGAGGCCAGGGCAGAAGATGACCAGGTACCAGTGAACCCCAGAAATCAGTTCAGCTAGCAGAAGCACCTTCGACCTTTGTGAGGGACTCCCTGACAAAAACCTCAACTCCAATTGGGTCACCAGACTGCTTTCAAATATACTCCCAGCTGCCTAGTCCTACTCACACCTCTCCTCTGTTCCAGAACCTTCCCCCAACTCCCTGTCATCCAAAGAACATCTACACTCCTCTGTGCCTCCCTTTGATTCCTAATTTGGTCAGTACACAGCAATCAATTTCCCATCTCTAGGCTTTACTGAGAATACTTCCTGCTTCCAGAATACTCTTCCCAATCTCTTCGGGGTGGGAAGATTGCTTGTAAACAGTGCTCATGAGGCCCAAGGACCATTTTCAGCCATATTTGGTCAACAGAATGCTGGTTCCATACTCAGGTCGAGTGCTAGGTGCCAGAGGTCACCTGAACCCCACCTTGGGGTACAAACTCATTTTCCTGCACCTGCAAAACATACATCCTTGATGCTGAGCAATATATTTCCCGGCTTCCTACTCTAAGAAGCTGTCCTGCTTCCCAAATCAGACATGGGCTCATCCTGGGCATTTTCAGAGGAACCACTCAAGGACCCTGAACTCACAGCCAGGAGGGCCACACGGGCTTCCAAGGAGCCCCTTGGGAATGGTTCCAGATTGCTGGAGGCAGCTGCAGGCTGGCCAGATTCTGACCTCTGCCTTGACCTCGCCTCCCAGCACTGTTTTTGTCGCTTCTCCAGGGTAAAGGCTGCCGGTCCTTCTCAACCACAGCTGCATCTCATTGCCTCCGGGCTCCAATAAAACCTCGGCCTATTTTTAGAGAGAAGAGGAAACGAGGAATATTTTCTTCTTTCACCCCAAATGAGAGCCTGGGCTTGCTGCAATGGCCCATCTGCTCTCCTGGGTGGAGCCAGCGGATGGGACTCTGCAGGGGGACCCTCAAAATGTGGTGTCTGAGCTCTTGATCTCGGCAGCACCAGCTGGGACTTGGCAGGAGGCTCATCTCCCTCAGACACACGCCAGTGTGAATACAAGCTCCACTGTGGCCTGCAATCAAATACACACACATATGTATGATCGCAAGCACATGGACACATAGTGCATGGCCCAGACGAAGGTGGGACATCCTGCCTCAGTGACAACCTGCCCTTCAACAACAACCTGCCTTCAGCAATAGCCTGACCTTCAGCGACAACTGCCTCAATGACAGTTGTCAACCTTCCTCAATGATAGCCTCATTCTTGTACCCCAGTGCCCTGAGCTATGTTTTGTTCAGGGAAGGACGGGGGAGACTGGGGCTGGATATGCAGAACCTGTGCACTTACATAGGCACCATTGAGGCTTGGTTGCCACTGAAGGACAGGTTGACCCTGAGAGGGAAGTTTTTCGTGAAGGTAGGTTGTCACTGAAGGTCAGGCTATCATTGAGGATGGTTGTCTCTGCAGGGCAAGTTGTCACTAAAGGCAGGTTGTCCCTGAGGACAGGTTGCTGCTGAGGGCAGGTTGTCACTGAGGTAGATTATCCCTGAAGGGCAGGTTGTCACTGAAGGCAGGTTGGGAGGCCTGCATAATGCCCACCCCCCAAAAAAAGAGCTGGAAGGTTCATGTAGAACCCTCAAATTTTGAGGGTTAGAGAAATGATTCACCACAAAGCTGGAGCACATATGTGGCATGAGTTGGATCCCTGACACAACATGGCTCACCCCTAGCACTGCCAGGCCTGGACACCATGCACTGGACTGTCAGGCCTTATACCAATACTGGGAGTTGTCCCTGAGGGCCCCACACATAACAAGGCAGTGCCTGTCAAAAGGACTCCCATGTGGATGGTGCCTTTGTACCAGCTCATTTCATATCATCATAAAGCCAGAACAGCTTCAGGCAAAGCACCCTAAATTGAAGTCCTAAGCCCCACACTCTCAGAATGTGACTGGCCCCAAGGTCTTGACTCATTTGTTTAACTTCCATTAGAGTTGAGGTAATACAGTTACACTAGCACTAACGTTTATGGTTTGTTACACACCATTACTGCACCTTCACCACTGCCAACCAAGCCCTCCATCAAGGTCCTGATGCCATTTCTAACCTCCCTCTTCTCTCCCCACTGCCCTATAATCTCAGTTTTGTCCTCGAAGGCGGTGGGTTTGTCATGGTTTGACACTGTCTATTCCTTTGTTTTCTCCATATGCCACAAATGCGTGAGATGACCCCAGATTTGTCCTCCCCATGGCTTATTTTGCATCCAAAATAAGTTGCCGTGAACTGCAAGATTTCGTCTCCCCTTCCAGCTGCATAATGCTCGCTTGTGTATATGCCCCAGAGCCTCTTCGTCTGGCATCTGTTGGCACTTGTGTTGTGTCTCCATGTACTGGCTTTTGGACTGAGTGCTGCCGTGAGCATAGTGTGCCTCTGTCCTTGGCAATTAATGTTTGGCACAAGCAAAGAGGCGATTATAGTGAAGTGTTGGGGATGGGGTGGCATGGATAATGGGGTAATGGTGTCTGTATAGGAAGAGGAAACATGATAGATTCAAGTGTGAGGCTGCACATGCAAGCTGAAGAGATTTTTCTCTTCAGTAGTGCCTTGAATCTGAACTTCTGACACTGTGCCAAGGTCCCCAGGCATCTGTCCCCAGGCACTGCCATCCTCTGTGTGTATGTGTATATCTGTCTACCTCTTTGATTGAGGGTCCTCTGAATCTTGGAACTTCTCACCCGTCATTGTTTTTCCTCCACCACTTCTCACAGAGGATGTGAGAGTTTTTTCTGTGTAAACACCTTCTGAGGGACACAGTTAGTAACCCTATGCTCATCCCCTCCACAAGGTGTGTCCCGGGTTTGATTCTTCATAGCCCTATTAACAGACGGGTTTACCCGTCAGCAAGGGAAGGGGGGTGTCTTGGGGAGGCTGAGCTGAAAATCTCCTTTCTTTCCTCTGTGTCTCAGAAAGAGACTGAGAAGTATAGGGGTTATACCCCACTGCTTCCCTGGCTTGTGGGTGAGTAAGTCCCTCTCCTCTCGGGCCCAGGGGTTTTCACTTTCTATCTGTCCAAACAGGACACAAAGAGGAGGTGGGAGCAGACTCTGGGGCTCAGAAGGGGACTGAGAAATAGCCATGAGGACACTGGCCTGGAATCCCAGACAGCCTGCACCTGGCCCCACAGGAAGTCTGACAAAGGGTCTCATATAGAAGCGTTTCCTGCTGCTGCTACTGCTGTGTGTGTGTGGGGGGGGGGGGTGATGGGTGGACAGCAAAACTGCCTCTACACACACACACACACACACACACACACACACACACACACACACACACAGTCATCTACCCTCAAGGGGGCCTCAGAGCTCAATAGCACATTGTTTTTCCTCCAGGCCCAGAAGCCCCATCAGGTCTGCCAGAACCAGCTGCTAAAAATAGTCCAGCAGATTTGGGGTCCAGCTGCTTATCTCACCGTGGGGGTCAGGAGTTGCCTCGCTTTCTGGCCACTACTCCCGGCTGGAGCCAGCTGGGTCACATCATAGACCATTCCTGGGGTAAGGGTTCAGATTCTCACCCTAAAATAATTTCATGGAAGAAAGTGGGGCACCCCTGAGGGAATGTCTGGGGCAAGATAATCAGAGCCCAGAGAGCAGATGCTCTGCCTGGGGTGGGTGGCCAAAAAGGGTCCAAAAACACAGGCTGCATGGAAGGCCAAGATCCAAAGAAAGACAGTCCACTGTCCAGGCTAGAAGGAATGAAGGGTTGAGGTGCAGGCCAGCCTCTGTAGATGGGGGTCCATTAGTGCTGTCTCTGGTGGCCACTGCTTGCCCAGGCTCTGTTAACCTTTCCTCTGATTTTCTTTTCTTTACGACTATGGCAGAGAAGAGCTTTTGGCCACTTTAGGTTTTAGAGAACAAGGTGCTTATCAGAGACCCCCTCAGATGGCCTCAAGGGTCTGCCAAGGACTGTAAACGTCAGAACCAGATTCTCCAGCTTCTGCTATCAGAGCAGAGGCTGCTAGGGCCTGAGTGAGTGCCAGGGACACCCAAGTTCATTCTATTCCAGGGTGGTGGCTGATATGTGAAGGGGTCACTCTAGGATAGCATTTGCTGAGCATAATTCAGGGGATGCTGGGACCCTGACAGGGGATGCTGGAACCCCAGAAGAAGCCAGATCACCTGGGAATGTAGGAATGGGGGAGACCCCTGAAGAATGGTAGAATATCCAGAAGAAATGTAGAGACACACAAAGAGGATGATGGGAGCCCCAGAGGATGCTGGGACATGCAGGTGTAATAAGAAAATGCAGGGACATCCAGAGGAGCAACCTCCTTCTGAGTTGGGATGTCAGACAAGAGGTTCGAGGGGTCACAGTCCCCTGGTTGAGGCTGAAAGGAAAAAACGAGAAGGGAAGGGAGGAGTTGGTGAGAAGGGTGTCCCTGGAAAAGAGCAGCCTGTGAAGAGGGTGCAAGGGAGCCAAGCTGGAGAGAGGCAGGGGTGGGTGGGGTGGGGTGAAGGTTCATGAGGACAGAGAAGTCTTTGGCAGGAAGATTCTACCCTTCTCAGATTGCACCATGGACACAAACACAGAGATCATCAGAAGAAAGGTTGGGCATAGGACTGTTAAGAAAGGACCTGGGTGTACCTGCCATGGGAGGAGGAAGTCACAGATGCACCCTCAACACTACATCCTACCCTAAAGCTCTGTTCCCCAGCACAAGTGTGCAGAGAGTACCAAACAGGTGGTAGTCTCAGACACTGAAAAGGAAGAATGGGGAAAGAAGGGGGCAAAAAAGATGGGAAAGATGGGGAAGGGATGAAGGGAAGGAAGTAACAAGAAGGAAAGGGAAGGAAAGGAAGGAATGGGAAGGGAATGGAAGGAAGGAAAGAGAAGGGAAGGAAGGAATGAGAAGGGAAAGAAGAAAAGGGAAGGGAGGAAGGAAAGGGAAGGCAAGGGAAAGCAAGGGAAGGAAGGAATGAGAAGGAAAAGGAAAGAAGGAAAGGAAATAAAGGGAGTGAAGGATGGAAAGGGAAGGGAAGGAAGGAACAAGAAAGGAAAGGAAAGGGAAGAGAAGGGAAGGAAGGAAAGGGAAAAATAAAATGGAAAGGGAAGGGAAGGAAGGGAAAAAATAAAAGGGAAGGGAAGGAAGAGAAGGGAAGAGAAGGGAGGGAAGAAAGGAAAGGGAAAAGAAAAAAGGGAAGGGAAGGAAGAGAAGGGAGGGAAGAAAGAAAAGGGAAAAGAAAAATATAAAAGAAAAGGGAAGGAAAGGGAAGGGAAAGAAAGAGAAGGGAAAGTAAGGGAGAGAAGGAAAGGGAAGAAAGGAATGAGAAGGGAAAGGAAAGATGGAAAAGGAAGAGAAGAAAAGGAAGAAAAGGGAATGGGAAAAGGAAAAGGAAGAGAAGGGAAGGAAGAAAAGGGAATGGGAAAAGGAAAAGGAAAGGAAAGGAAGGAAAAGGAAGGGAAGATCACCCTCAGACCTTCTTCCAGACTCTGTGCTCAAGGATCACTCCTGGTAGTAATTGGGGAACCTTAAGTGGTAGCAAGAATTTAATCAGGTTCAGCCATATGCTAGTCGGGTGCCTTCATGCCCACGCTGTCTCTCCATCCCTAATTCCACAGTCTGAAAGCAGACTGTGACATTAGACAACAGGCAGAAGACATGAAGAGACATTTGATGAAAGGGAAACACAGATGGCAAATAACTGCGTGGAAAGGTTTCCAATATTGTTATCCACTGGGTAAAGTCAAATCACAGGCAGGCTGGATAAAAAAGCCATCACAGAGAATTCGAACAGCCAAAGTACAGCTAGAGGACAAAGCTAAATGCTGGCGCCAAGGCTGAGAAACTAGATCACTTTTGGTCTGGAAGGTAGTTTGGTGGTTTCTTCCAAGTTAAACCTATACTTACTTCACAATCCAGGGATTGTTCTTTTGGGTGTTTCTTAGCAGAGGAATGTAAACATGTGTCCATACACCAATCTACACAATTGCTCCTGGAAGTTTGTTTTTTTTTTCCTGTAAGGTTTTCTGTCACACCGGAAACAAACAAACAAAAAAAAGATGCCCTGCTATGGGGGAAGGGTTAAGTCAGAGTTTGTAAGGTTATCACTGACACTCTCCTCAGCAATAAACACAGCTATCTCTCAGTGGGGCATTGGCAAGGCTCTCAGCAGACCTGTATGGGGAAAGTATGTTGGTATGGGGAATGGGGGTCATGGGGGTATACATGAACCTGGGTAATGGTGGGAGTCAAGTGCAATGTAGACAGACAGAAACACACACACACACACACACACTTGCCAGGTGATTTTCAGCACCCACATAAGCATAAGGAATCTACAGAGCGTGTTAGCTGATCTTCTAAACTTTAGGGAACCTGTCGCACTGCATACTACCACCAATGTACTAACACACTCCTTCTTCTCCCTCCAGGGCCCCAAAAGGAGAGGTGGGTTGGCAGACAGTGGAGTGAGCCCCAACCCTTCCCATGTGGGTCTTCTTTGCTTCTGTTACAGTGAAAGAACCACAGGTTTATTTTTTTTCTGGTTTCTTTCTTTTTTTTTTTTTAACTTTTATTGTAAACAAAGTGAATTATGAGTCTTTTACAGTAATATTTAAGGTACATAGTGACAATAAATCAGGGCCATTCCCAACACCAGTGTCGTCTTCCCTTCACCCCTGTTCCCAGCATGCATATCTCCCTCCTTTGCCTTCTGGACAGCTAGTGTAACTGGTTCTCTCTGTTGTGTAGCTTGTTGTAGATTGGGTATCGATTCTGTTGTCGTTGACTTTGGGTTTGGTGTTTAAGTCTGATCATTTTTTATTTCCACTCAATGATCATACGACTGTTTGGTCCTGGTACCATCCATTTTCTCCCCCTCAATTTATGAGCCAGAACAAGATGATTCGAGTTATGTGATTCTGTTTGAAAAAAAAAAAAAGAAGAAGAAGAGAAAAAAGAGGAGAAAAAAAAAAAAAAAGAAAACTGGGAGGAGTTCCTTTAGAGGAAAACCACAGATTTTTTTCCACACTTTTTCTTTTACTAAACCTTCCTTTATACACAAAGTTGTTCATGATTAAGTTTCAGTCATACAATGGACAACACCCTTCGCCAGTGCACACTTCCTACCACCAATTGTCTTCAGTTTCTCTACCATCCTCCCCCTGCCTGACTCTATGGCAAACATTTTTCTTCTCTCTCTTTCTCTCTATACCTCCTGTTTTGTTTTGTTTTGTTTTGTTTTGTTTTGTTTTCCCCCTTTCAGACACTGTGGATTGCAATATTGTTACTGAAGGGGAATCATGTATCACTTTATCTCCTTTCAGCACCTAGTTATTGCCTAGGTAATTTCCAACTGTTATTGTTATAGTGTTCCTTAATCTGTCCTAACTTTACTTCCCACTTTGTGACAAGCTTCTGATCACCGGCTAGTCATCCTGTGCCTTGTCTCTATCATTTTAGAACCACTGATTTGTTTGTTGTTGTTGTTGTTGTTGTTATTTAGGGGGGTATACCCGGCAGTGCTCAGGGATTAGTCCTGGCTCTGCCCTCAGAAATCACTCCTGGCTCAGGGGAGCATATGAGATGCCGAGGATCAAATCTGGGTCTGTCCCGGATCAGCCACATGTAAAGGTATATGCCCTTCTGCTGTGCTATCGCTCTGGCCCTAGAACCACTGATTTATATTTGTTATAAATAACATTATTAGGGCCGGTGAGGTGGCGCTAGAGGTAAGGTATCTGCCTTGCAAGCGCTAGCCAAGGAAGGACCACGTTCGATCTCCCGGCATCCCATATGGTCCCCCCAAGCCAGGGGCAATTTCTGAGCACTTAGCCAGGAGTAACCCCTGTGCATCAAATGGGTGTGGCCCAAAAACCAAAAAAAAAAAAAAAACAAAACCCAAAAACATTATTAAGACAACATTTCCAGGCTCTCTTGAATTGAGGTGTCTCTATGTGCCTAAATTCTGACCCAAGGGAGGTAAAGGAAAGTGTCGGATGAGGGCAAATCTTCTCCAAGGAGATAACGTGGACCTTTGATTTTGTAGAGGAACCCTCATACCCCAACCCCAGGGAGACTGGGGAACTCAGGTCTGGAAGTGATGCCAACACAGAAAATAATCCACATAGGCTAGGGAGATAAAAGAGGTACAGGAACTTCCACCACAAGCTATCTACCAGCAGGAAAAAGGGCACTCACAGGCAGACAGGCAAGCTGTAGGCCTAAACTGGAAGAGGTCTCTCTGACCTGAGGTCTCTGCCTTCTCATAACTGAAATCCAGAAGTGATGGCTGAAGTTCTAGCAGCCATCTTGGAAACTGGTGGCAGCTATATTTGGGTTTGTGTGTGTGTGTGTCACAACCAACCCTGTTCAAGGCAACATCTGGCTCTGTGTTCAGGGATCACTCCAGGCAGTGCTCAAGGGATCATGATCAAGAGTCATAGCAGGGTTGCAGTGGCTATAGCCACATGCTAGGCAAGTGCCTTTTCCTGTTTACTACTGGGTACAAATGGCCAGGCAACACAAATGCAGGCTAGAGTGATAGCACAGCGGTAGGGCATTTGCCTTGCATGCTGCCAACCCCTGATGGACCCCAATTAGATCCCCGACGTCCCATATGGTCCCCTGAGCTCAGGAGCGATTTCTGAGTGCAGAGCAAGGAGTACCCCTCAGCGTTACCCAAAACTAAAACCCCCAAAAAATACAAAAAGCAAAAAACTAAAATGCGAGATTCTGGGTGATCATGGAACTGCCTGACTTATTCTGGGTTGCTTCACATCTGCATTTTTCTAAAGTGAAAGATACAGATTTCTTTCTTTTCTTTTCTATTTTTTTTTTTTGTCTTTGACTTTTTCCTGGTGACACAAGCATGTATTTGTTTTGTCCACAAAACAGCTAGGTTTCCTACAACCATACAAACAGCAGGTTCATCAACAGGAAACTGACCATGGACAAGGGGGTACCCTGGTCATCCATTCTTACTGGGAGGGGGGCTGGAAAAGGGGACATATTTTTCTCTAAGGGAAGTAGCCAGGACCAGAAATATCGAAACAAGGACTCCCCAGATCTCAATGGAGAAGCAACAGAAGTTCTATTTTTTTTTTTTTTTTTTGGCTTTTGGACTAACCCTGCAGCGCTCAGGGGTTACTGGCTCTGCACTCAGAAATCGCTCCTGGCAGGCTCAGAGGACCATATGGGATGCTGGGGATTGAACCTGGGTCCATTCCGGGTCAGCCACGTGTAAGGCAAACGCCCTACAACTGTGCTGACACTTCGGTCTCAAAAGTTCTATTTTTGAGAAAATCACCATTCGGATGGGTTATGGGGGGCCTAGCCTGGCAGATATGGATATAGCACCAGTGACATGTGCTCCATCCATCTGGGGGTGAATCTCCCATGTGGGGTGGATGCAGAAGAGGATGCCAAGGGTCTGTCTTGCCCGGGTTTTGGTTCTTCATAATAGAATTCAAGCTTTGTACAGTGGCTCTTAGCCAGACACCTCTTTCCTCGTGAGCTTCTGCAGCGCTCTCCAGCTGTGCCAAAACCTTTATGTCTCCTGTCCACTAAATAAGTCATTATCAGCTCTTAGTGTGCAACAAGGGATCAATGCTGCAGAAAAAAATAAAGCAGAATGACTTGAGAGGAAGAGAAAGACAGCAGTGACACGAACACATGTGCATGTTTGAAAAGTTCCCATCTCCACTAAGTGTCGTAAAGGGAAAATACAAGGCAATTTGGGAGCAGACAGCAGGGACTCGCCTCCTGCCGGGTCTTATAGGAGAGGCTTTCTGGAAGAAGTGGCGTGTCCATTCAGTTCAGATTGGAGGAGAGGAGTTGGAGAAGAGAGAAAGGAACAAGTCTGATGCTTTATGGAGGTACCAAAGTGAATCTGCTCGCCGGGATTCAAATCTCAGTTCCTTCCTGCTGCATTGTCATGAAGGGCAAAGGACAATAGCTCTGTTCTCTTGTCTGAGAAACAGATTTAGATAATAACACACTTAACTGACACTGATGAGGTGCCAGGCATGGCTCTAAGTACTTCCCTGTCCTAAGCCCTTATTTCATTCCCATTACAGCAGCCTATGGCATGGGAATTCTTCCTATCTCCATGACGAGTGAGTGGGTAAACTGAGGTCCAGAAAGTAAAAGACCCATCCATAATCACAAGAACTGAAAGTTAAACTGCTCCCAGGCTGGTCCTCATCCCTTACCACCCACTGAAGATGGGGTCCCCAGAGAGTTAAAGGGGATGTCTTGCCTGGCCTTTCCCTCCTGTCTAAACCTGACAGAGTTTGGACACCTAACTCTCTAAGATCTAGTTCAGTGGCCAGAGGTCACTACTCTGATACTCCCTGAGATGGGGGGCTTTGGGAGGAGAGACAGGGACACAGGGTAGCATCAGAGATGCTTTCAAGAGTAGGAAGTGAGGGGCGGGGCAGTGGCGCTAAAGGTAAGGTGCGCCTGCCTTGCTTGCGCTAGCCTTGGACGGACTGCGGTTCGATCCCCCGGTGTCCCATATGGTCCCCCAAGCCAGGAGCAACTTCTGAGCGCATAGCCAGGAGTAACCCCTGAGCGTTACCGGGTGTGGCCCAAAAACCAAAAAAAAAAAAAAAAGAGTAGGAAGTGAGTGACAGCAGGCAAGGAGACTGGGGGTTGTGGGAACAGGTAAAGGACTATGTAACTATGTGGTAGTGGGGAAGGAAGATGGGGTCCTAGGGGATGGGGAAAGAGCAGAGCCCAAGAGAACAGTTAGACTGCAGGAGGCAGTCTTGATAAGAAACCCACAAGGCTAGCAGCTCCCCATCAAACCCCCAAACCCAGGACCACAACTTCACAAGAAAAAAACATTAGATAGAAAAGGGCCCGAGGTATTGTAAAGCAGGTTAAGATCTTGCATAGGATATTGGTGATGGGAATGCTGCACTGGTGAAGGGGGGGGAGGTGTGTTCTTTACATGACTGAAACCCAACTACAATCATATTTGTAAACAAGGTGTTTAAATAAAGATATTAATAATAAAAAAGGATTAAAAAAAGAGAAAAACATATCGTGCATAGGGCTGGCCTGGGTTTTATCTCTGGCACTAAAAATGATCCCCCAAACTCCACTAGAAGTGATTCCTGAGTATAAAACCAGAAGTAAGTTCTGTGTACCACAGAACTTTGGGGAGGCCCCCAAAGCCAAAAATAGATAAATACAAATTAGAGACCCCCATCTGCCATGCTCAGCTTCCTGTCTCAGTGACCAGAGGAATTGTAGTAGCAGGAAGCCAGGTTCGCTCTGCCTCTGGCAGACTATGGTCTCCCAGACCAGGGGATATGGCGTGGAGCAGGCTTGCATAGGCTTCAAGGTTTGTTGAAGTTGGCATGCAGGACAGATGCCAAATCTCCTCCTGACATCTGCGGAGTGCTGCCCTGCCCCCCCTTCATGTTATCTGCCCACTGGCCAGGCTGAGACTGGGCAGTGGCACACAGATGGGCTATTTCTGACTCGCTCCTGGAACAGCCTGGTCTGTCCCCCAGCAAGGCTGTTCCTAGACAGAAAAGACTCCAGGGCCGGAGACTGAAGGCTGGACTCCAAGTCCAGGTTCAGCTGCCATTCTCATCCAGAGAGAACACAGCCAGGTTAAACCTGCCCAGCATACACACAACCTGGCTAGGTTAGCACCACTTAGGTGGGTGTCTGGGTGCACCAAGTCTAAATTCAAAAAGCTGAAACCAACTGTGGATCCCTGGGCTCTGAGTCTGAAAGTCCAATGCCAGGGCATGGCTCTTCCTCCCCATCTCAGTCTTCCCATCTGTGGAATGGACCTCCTTGTGATCAGGTGCCCCCCCACCCCCAAATCCTGGCCTGGCCCTGCTCCTTCCTTACCAGGAAGGAAAAGTGGAAGCCACTACAAATACCAGCCATGTAAAGGCAGCTGAGGCATGCACAGTGGGCTGGGCCCCAGCATTAAACCAGGTGCTGTTCCAGCTGCTGCTCGCTGCCAAGGCCGCTCTGGGCCAGAGGCCTCGGGTGAGTAATGGAAAGCAGACTGGGGGGTGGGGTGGGAGGGGGAATGGGAATTCCAGCTGTCTCACTTGGTTCTCCTAGAGTTTGGTTCCCATGGCAACTAGGGAAAGGCGGGGTGGTGAGCCCAAGGGTGGCTGAATCCCCCCAAAAGGGAGGGGAGAGTCCTATAGGGCCCATGTCCCCCTCACACAGCAGCTCAGAAGTTCTGGGCTTCAGGGGACCCTGAATCGGGTCCTAGACCCAGGTAGTTGAGCATATGTGTGGATGTCCCAGTGGTCAGGACCCCAAATCTCAGGCCTGGGTGGCATCTGAGATGCTCCAATGGGAGGCACAATTCAGCTCCCCCTGCCTTGCAGTGTCCCAAGGGGGGTGGGAAGAATAGTCTTGTGCCAGTTGCAAAGCCATTAAAGTCTCAAGGAGCTCATGGGCCAGTACCAAGGTGGGAGCCTGTTGGGACTCAGCCCCCTCTTGGGGTAGCAGCTCTTTGTGTCAAGGACAGAGGAAGTAGACTGGCTGTCAGATCTGTTCTTGGAATGGGGTGCCCCAGGACCATTATTAAGGGTAGGACAGTCCTCTCTCCTCTGTGGCTCACATATACAGTGCTCAGACCTAGAGCTGGGGCCCAGGCAGAGGGGGGTTCAAGGATAAGGCAGTAGGACTCCAGCGTCAGTCCCAACTCGCCCTCTTCCTTAGCCCAGCAGAGCCCAAAACAAACCTGGGCAGAGTTGGCTTTAGAACTGACTTGGCCGGGGCCGGGCCGTGGCGCTGGAGGTAAGGTGCCTGCCTTGCCTGCGCTAGCTTAGGACGGACCACGGTTCGATCCCCCGGCGTCCCATATGGTCCCCCAAGAAGCCAGGAGCAACTTCTGAGCGCATAGCCAGGAGTAACCCCTGAGCATCACAGGGTGTGGCCCAAAAAAACAAACAAACAAAAAAAAAGAACTGACTTGGCCAAAGTTTGCCCCTCTGGAAGAGTAACCCAGAGCCACCCCAAAATGTAGGGTTGGGGCAAGGATGCCCATAACTTTGCATCTCCGGTGAAGGCATAACACTGGAGTCCTACTTCATTGCCAACTCTCCTCCTGCTGTTCCGAGGCCCCCTCCACCCAACTGTCTCTGTGGCACCTGAAAGTGCCCCTAGAAATCCTGAGCTGGGCTGGGAAGCAGACTCAAAGGTAGGAACTGAGTTTGAGCCCTTAGTTCCTGCATGGTCCCCCAAGCACCAGCAAGAGTGGCCCTCTCCTCAAATCCAACAAGCAAAAAAAAAAAAAAAAAAAAAAAAAAAAACTGTCACCTAGAAATCTTGAAGAGAGGCAGGACAGAGAAATGGGGCAACTAACTTAAGTTTATGGGCCAAGTGACCCATATCATAGACTGTCCACACCCTGCCAGGTAGTGAAACCCCCTTCGAGGTCCCTCATAGCCCAGGAGATGGGCGGGGGTAGGTAGATGGAGAGAGGAGAGTAGGCTGATTGGAGTCCGTCCAGCCAAGCCATCTGCTGCCCACCACCACCCCACTCCTACCCTGGCCGGAGTCAGGACACAGAGAAAGGATCAAGAACAAGCAACACAGGCCTTTTATTGTTGGTTCCAGAACTTGGCTGCTGTGTGGTCAGAGGGGGGGCCATGCTTTTCCAGAGCACACCCCCCTGGAGGGACCCCCTCCCCCAGGGAGGCTGGATTTCTGGGTGAGGTCAATCAGTCTGTAGGTCCAGCGCTGAGGGAGGGCACCAAGACCCACTGGTCAAACCCAATCAGTCCTTGCAAGGAGTGGCGCTAACAAGGCGGCCGTTAAAATATTGCACTTGAAGATTTGAAAAGTTGATGAGGCAAAAGGTTTTCCTAGGACAGGCCGCTGTGCCAAGCATCCTATTACTGTTTAAATAAATAAAACCCAGGACCCGGGGGGTGGGGGGGCTGAGCTGTGTACCCCCGAGCCCAGCCTAGCTATCATGCCACGATCATTGTCGTCATTTCTCATCGTCGTCATCATTCTCATCGTCCTGGTCTTCCTTGTCACCAGTTTCTAGAAGAAACTCGCCAAATCAAAGTCTCCGGAATGGACAACAGTAGCTCCGGATCTGACTAGTTCAGGCTCCCGGACCTGCCAGGGCCCTGGGGCCCCCTCGTACCCAGGAAGTGGGGACCTGCGGGGCTGGCCCGTGCTTCTCTTCCAGCAGATGGTGGTCTGGGCCTCTCTTGGTCCAGGCCTTGACTCCAATGGTCCATCCGTTGATCCATCCGTCCATCCGTCCGTCCGTAGACGTAGTAGCCTCTGGGGAGGGGGGGACTGGCTGATCCCCTCCATCCTGGTCAGGGAGGGAGCAGCCGGGTCGGGGCCCAGGCTGCCTGGTGTACATGTGGTGGAGTTGACCGGGGTACCCCTAGAGTGGGGGGCTCATCTTCTTCTGGTTAATGAGGTCCAGGTAGAGGTCCGAGCGGAGGAAGCGTGGGTACGAGTCCTTCTCCATGAGCCCAAAGATGCGCTTCTGTGCCAGATCGAAGCAGCTCCGCGTGACACACTGCAGGTTGTCCTTGGTGTGTTCCCGAGTGTACGAGTCCAGGTTCACCTGCAGGGAGTGGTTAGGGTTGCATGTGAGGGGGGCCCAGCCTGCCCTCACCTCCCATCCACTCTGGCCCATCTTCTAGACCCAGGATCTATCTTAAAACAGTCCTGGGCTGTCACCAGCTAGGGGCTGGGGCAATTGCTCTGGTGTCGAGGAAAATGATGAAGATCTCAATGTAGGGAGAGATGCCCACACCCTACTAATAGGTACGCAAGAAACGCAGAGACCCTCCAAGGGTAACGTCTTAAGAGTCAGCCAGGTGGGAGCAGAAACCCCAAGACTCATTCTAAGGGAAGGGAACAGGCTCCCAAATAGTGCTACTCCCTAGGATTCTTGGCCATTGGGCCACTGGTGAAAGTGAAAGGGTCCTGCATTGCCAGGCCAGGAGGAAGGTGCTAGGGGTGGAGGATGGAGGCCCTAGAGCAGCAACATTGTTTAAGGGGGTCATGTGGCACCATGGGGGGGGGCACAGGTGAGACCAGAGCCGTCCCCTCATTAAATAAATAAATAGAATATTCAAGCCTATTTGACAGGTTATTCTAACAAGTTGATGCATGAGATCTGCCATGTGCCTAGCAGAGGGCCCAGGTAGAAATCGTTTTTTTATTTTGGGGGGGGGGGTAGGTTTTTGAGCCACACTAAGCCATGCTCTGGGAACAGGCAGGGGTCAATCCTGGTGGTGTTTGGGTGAGCACATGTAGGGCCAGGAAACTGATGTAGGGAGCTAGTACTTTCACTCCAGCATCACTGGCTCTCCAGCCCCTCACATCCAGAACTTCCTGTACCTTCAACTTGTTTCCTCTCTGCCCCTAGTGGAGGCCCTCTGCATTTCCTGAGCTGGATACGGGGCAGAAAGGAGTATGAGGAGGGGCTTTCCCTACCTCCTTGCAGGCCTGAATGGCGATGTACTCGGCGAAGATCTTCTTGGCCTTGGCTGCCATCTTGGACTGCGACTTGACCTTCTTGAAGTCCTCGCAGGCCAGCCAGAATTCCAGGTTCTCCTCGCTGAACTCTGTGCGCAGGAAGGCCTGGAACACGGCTAAGCCATCTGGGGGGGGTGGGGGGAGAAGCCCCAAGCCCCCTGGTTAACTGCATGCGGCTCTCAATTCTGATCATCGCACGACCCTAATTTCACCCCCCATCCCCAGTCCCTGGGACTTCCCCAGGAGTAGATGCTGGGAACTTCCTATGAGGAAGTGCTCTTGAAAGCCAGGAGCATGGGGACAAAACCTCAGCAACCCCAGCTGTCTTGGAGTCTTGACTGGATCTCCTGGCAGGCACCTCAGTCCCCACCCCACCCCAATGCCAGGCAGAGGGGCAGATTCCCAGGCTAGGGGTGCGTGGAAACGGTGGCTGTTATTCTGGGACTATGGGTTTGGGCAGGTCCCAGCAGCGGGCACAGGCAGTGCCAGTTCTTGCGGGCAGGGAGGAGCTGGCGGGCCCAGGAGAGCAGAAGAGACGGGGTGGATGGGGAAGGGGGTCATAAGCAGCCTGCAAACCCGGGTCCCCACTTACACTTATGAAGCAGCAGCTTCTCCAAGGATTCCCCCCACTTGAGAGCCTCTTCCGAAGTGGGCCTGGGGACAGCAAAAGGGAACATTGGTGGGGGGGGGTTTGTCCACTGACTGTGTGAACCCCCATTCCACTCCATATCCCTTTCCCAGAACCCCACCCCTCAATTCTCCCAGACCCAGGCAGGCAGCTGTGACCAAACTTTCCAGTCCTTTATGGAACCGGCACCCAACCACCCAACCCCTTTCCTTTGGTCTCCCCAGGGAACCATGAGTTAAGCCCAAGGGGGTCTCCAGGGTTCTGGGGACACTTACTTGAGCGACTTCATCACTTTGTCCGTCTTGCCGGCTGGCTGTGCCCCGGGGGATTCATTCCTTCGCCTGAAGATGCCCAATTTGTTCTTCATATCCTTGGCTCTGCAGGGGCAGAAGGGGGGAAAGGGTTGGAGGGTGCGGTGAGCCCCCCAGCCAGAGCCCCAACCAACCTCAGCCCCACGCTGGCTGCCAAGGGTCCCAAGGGTGCAGGCACCTACTCCTTCATGGTGTGTCGCCTCTGCAAGTTGCTATGGCGTGGCAGGTACATGCTTCGGAGCATCTCCGGCCGGTCCCTACCCACTGCCTGCGTCTGGGTGGGCGAGCCCAGGGCCTTTTTGCCACCTCCCAGCCCGGAGCTTGCACAAAGTCCTGCTGGCTGGCTTGCTTGCAGGAGCCCCAGCCCGACAACTGCACTCCTGGGCCCAGCGGAGCCTGGACTGTTCCAGGAGGAGCCAGGAAATGGGAGGGACCCTGGGGCTCTGGGGCGGGGGCTCCCTCCTGGCCAACCCCGAGAGCTGCGGCCCTGAAAGGGGCATGTGTCTGAGAGGAGGCACCAAGCCAAAGGCGACAGCCCAGCCCGCCTCCCCGTTCCCATGGCAGCGCCCCAGGAGGAGGAGACACCAGGCCTGCACATTGCCAGGAGGGCAGGCGGGCCATGGGGTTGGCCCTCCCACCAAGTTGGACCCGTTATTTTTAGCCAAGAATTCTTATTTTAGCTCGACTGCTCCGCCCAAAGCCCAGCTGGTGGCGGCAGCTGGTGTGGCTGCTGTTGTTCCCTGTGTCCTGGAACTTGGGGACCCAGGACCCCTTTCTAGTGGCACCTTCTTCCTCCACTATTTATTTGTGGGGTGTCCAGCATTTATTTGTGGGGTGTCCCCAAGCTTTAGGGGAGTTTAGGGACACCAGTTGGTGTGTACACAGGCCCCAAGGCTTAGCAACTTTCAAACACGTCACTGGGATGTCCCAATGCGCTGAAATCACTGTTGCCTTTTTTTTTAAGGACACATTATTATTGCTATTATTTCTATGATCAGTTTTATACTATCACCAGCGTCATTATGGTTTTGGGGTCAGAAACAGGGGTTGTTGTTCACAGGGCTATTCCTATACCCCCAATTGGATACTTGGTGGTCAACTCTGGGCAGTGCCCAGGAGGGTTAAGGGGGTAAGGGGGTGGAGTGAACCTCCAGAATGCAATCTCCTCTGGCCCCAGCTGCACAGGATTTCCAAAGAACTTTTCTGATTTTGTTTTTTGTTTTTGAAAAGCTTTAGCTTCTGGCAGCAGAAACCAAGGTGAAATTTAATACTTATCTCCTTAAAAACATAACCAAGAAACAGGCATACTTTGACCTACCTTTGTGTTTCTGAAGTCTGTATTTCTAAAGTGATTGTGAGCTCAGTTATATAAATAAGGGTACGGGGAGACAGAGTTGAGGCTCTGGATTCACAGAACCTGGAGTTCGAACCCCAGCTCTGGCACTTAGCACCCTCTGTGACATTGGCCGTCTTACACGGAGCCTGTCTGAAAGCCAAACTTTCTTACATGCAGTTGGGGGTGTGGGCAGAATCTGCCCCTGTGTTGGGGCAGTTTCCAGGAAGATGAGGGTCAGGAGGGGAAAGAGAAGATAATTTTCTTCGCCTTTTCCAAGCATCTTTTTTAAGGAGAGCCCAGACCCCAGTATCTGCACCTTTCCCTTCCTTCCCTCAGATCAAGTTTCTTCTGAGTCAGGTTCTCTGAGTACATAGGGGTGTGTGTGTGTGTGTGTGTGTGTGTGTGTGTGTGTGTGTGTGTGTGTGTGTGTGTGTGTAAGACGGCTGGATTTCAAATAGTTTTCTGGGGTATCGGTCATGTGGGTGGGCAAGAGATGTATGATGCTTGCTTGATTAAGTTCCAGTTTGTATACGGCCTCTCCATCAAGGCTCTGGACATGTGCAGAATCCAACCACTCTGCTATCCCCTTGAGTCTCAAAGGTTGGGGAGGGTGTGGCACTGTGCAAAGGGTGTTTCTTTAAATATAAATATCTCTGTGCCAAACTTGAAAGTAACAGGCTCTGTGGGCCAGAGAGATGGTTCAAAGTACATGATTTACACATGGAATACCTAGGTTCAACCCCCAACACCATATAGTATCCTATGCACCCCTCAAGAACTGCCAAGTGTGACCCCCACAAAAAATGGTAGCAGTTTCTAAAGAAAAGAGACAGATAGGATGATAGAGAGATGATAGAGATCAAGAGGGTCAAATTGGTGACTACACAGAGGCAGAAGATAAATACACAGTAACATAGGCAGAAAGAGAGATAAGACACACAAATAAATAGAAACCAATCCGCCAGGTTTCATAGCCCAGCTCAATCATTGACTTGCTAGGTGTAAATTTACTTACTATTAGTAGATTTTTTTTCTCAGCTTAATTCGTTTGTAAAATAAATAAATAAATAAACAAAGGAATAGATTATAATTAGAAATAGAGAGCCAGAGAGATAGCACAGTGATAGGATGTTTGCTTTGCACATGGACGACCTGGGATGGACCCAAGTTTGATCTCTGGCATCCCATATGGTTCCCCAAGCCTGCCAGGAGCAATTTCTGAGTGCAGAAGCAGGAGTAACCTCTGAGTGCTATGGGTGTGGCAAAGAAAGAAAGAAAGAAAGAAAGAAAGAAAGAAAGAAAAGAAAGAAAAGAAAGAAAAGAAAGAAAGAAAAGAAAAAGAAAGAAAGAAAGAAGAAAGAAAGAAAGAAAGAAGAAGAAAGAAGAAAAAGAAAGAAAAAGAAAGAAAGAAAAGAAAGAAAGAAAGAAAGAAGAGAAAGAAAGAAAGAAAGAAAAGAAAGAAAAGAAAGAAAGAAAGAAGAAAGAAAGAAAGAAAGAAAAGAAAGAGAAAGAAAGAAAGAAAGAAAGAAAGAAAGAAAGAAAGAAAGAAAGAAGAAAAAGAAAGAAAGAAGAAGAAAGAAAGAAAGAAAAGAAGAAAAGAAAAGAAAGAAGAAAATAGAGGGTTGGGGGTATAATACAGCAGGAAGAGCACGTAACTGGCCTTGGTTCGATCCCCAGCACCTAATATGGACACCTGAGCATTGTCAGGAGGGATTCGAGTGTAGAGCTAAGAGTAAGCCCTGAACACAGCTGGGTGTGGCCCAGAAATTCAAAGCATAGGTAAGAAATAGAAAAAAAAATATCTTGGGGCTGGAGCAATAGCATAGCAGGTAGGGCATTTTTGCTTTGCACATGGCCAACCCAGGACAGGGCTGGATTCAATCCCTGGCACTCACATGGTCTCCTGAGCCTTCCTGGAGCGATTTCTGAGCTCAGAGCCAGAGTACCCCCTGATCGCCACCAGGTGTGGCCCCAAAACGTAAATAAAGATATAAGTATTATGCACATAGGGCAGTGCCCATACATTAAGTATGGGATTTTGTTTGGTGTGTGTGTGTGTGTGTGTGTGTGTGTGTGTGTGTGTGTGAGAGAGAGAGAGAGAGAGAGAGAGAGAGAGAGAGACAGAGACAGAGACAGAGACAGAGAGAGACAGAGAAAGAGACAGAGAGACTGCGACTCAAAGAATTCTCAATAAAACTTGTAAGACTGAACTTGAGGCAATCTAAAGGCAACTCTGGCTCCGAACCGCCAAATTGGGTGGGCAGGCAGTTCCAGCAACCCTTCTGGCACCCTGTCCTCACCCTTGGGAGGCTCCACCCACCCAAATCTAGACTCCAGGTTCTGCACCAAGTACTATTTCAGTTTGTGTCACCTTCACTAAAGGTGTGATTGCTCCTAGCTGCAGGGTGTGAGAGAAAATGGCTGGAGTTGTAGGAAACTGAGAAAGCGGAGGAATTGGGACAAGGAAGAGTTTCTAGGATTGTGGAGCCCAGCCAAAGTCAAGGTCATGAAGTCTGCAGGAGGCATTTGGATGGACTCTCTCTCCAGCCCCCTCCTCCTGCTAACTTGGACCAGAAAAAGATGAAGCAGTGATAGAAACACTCGGTGGGCCAGCAGTACCCCCTGCTGGCTAAACCAGAGACTGCAAGCACAGCAGAAGAAAGTTAGCTTTGACAATCTGGACAAGGGTCCCAGAGACCCTTTTGAGGTCACTCAACCACTCTGTGCCTTGGGTCAGGGCAAGCTAATGCCCTGTGGCCTGCGGGTCCCAGCTCTGGTTGTGGAGAGCAGCTGTTTAGGCAGACCCTGGCCACCCCAAATCCCAGGGGCCAACACCCTGAGTCCCACCCTCCTGCTTTGGCTGGTCTGTCTCGTTCAGGCCTGGGGGTGTCTTTTCTCCCCATTCTCCTGTGAGAAGAAAGATAGATCCATGAGCAAAGGGGGATGAAGGCTCGTGAAGGAGGGTGGGAACTTCCCAACGTACAGGTTTTTGCTCTTCCTCTTCCGTGAGGCTTCGTCGTGATCCCCAACTGAGTCGGGCCCGCTCATCTGTGGAGAAAAGGCAGGAGGAGTGTTGGTTGCAGTTGGGAGAGAGGGGTGTCTGGTGGTGGTTGCTGAAGCAGAGATTCAGGGGTTCAGGAGTTTGTCCTGCCAGCCTACTGCACGCCAGTATTCGGAAATGCCTGTCCTCAGGGTATAGCTGGCCTGGTTAGACCTCTGTCTTAAGGGATGTCCTCCTGGTACCACATGAGGAGCAGAGTCGAGGGCACCAGCTATACTGGGCACCAGTTCAGTGGTGGGACTTCACCTTGGTATCCAGAGACCCCAGACCTCAGCTTCAAAGTCAAGATCAGATCACTCTAACCGGTCATTATCAATTCTGGGGTTTGCCATGAGCTTAGGTTGGCTGGAAGTTTGCAAACTAGATTATTATTTGTTTATTTATTTATTTATTTGGTTTTTGGGCCACACCCAGTGGCATTCAGATGTTACTCCTGGTTCTACACTCAGAAATCGCCCCCGGCAGGCTCAGGGGACCATATGGGATGCCAGGAATCAAAATCAGTCCGTCTTAGTCTGCTAAGTGAAAGGCAAATGCCCTATCACTGTATTATCACTCCAGTACCACAAACTGGATTCTTAGATGGGCCTGTGAGCATTTGCCCACCATGAGAATTTTAGGAGAAATACCCCATCATGTAGAAGGGCTCCAGTTGTCAGAACCCAAGCAGAACCTGGGACAGGGCAAGGGTAGGATAAGGTGCCAAGGGCTGAGGCAGGGGTTTTGTAGGACCTGGTTCCATCCCTGGTACCAAATGGTCCTCTGAGCTCTGAGATGGAAGCACCCTCTGTTTAACTGGCCACAAGGTCTTTGGCTCGGGATCTCTTCTCCACCCTGTCCCTGCACTGAAGGCCAGGTACATACTCTTCCTCTCACCTCTCTCCCTTCCAAGCACCCAGACCCTCAGTCAGCAATGCCAAAGCCTTCTTGTCCTGGAAGCCCTCCCTGATGGTCAGGTCGAAGCTTTTCCATTTAAAGCTCTCCCTCAGCCCTGAAATGACTTGTTCTGAGTCTATTCCTTCTGTCTGAGAATTCCCCACAACATGACATCTGTCTTTCTGGAGGCCCTTCACGCAAGAGCTTCACAAACAGTTGTTGAACACATGATGGGGGTTATGGATGGGTTTTGAGACCATTTCTGCTTGATTTGAGGTAACTATGTCCTGTCCTGGGCTGTTGGGCAGTGGCTAGGTCCTACCTCTTTGCCTTTGCCTGAATGGTGCCCCCTCCCTGGGGAGGCCCCTCACTATTGCTCTTCACTCTCCTTCCCTACAGACACGCCTGTCTTCTATCACCTCTCTAGGCCCCTGCCTGGGCTTGTCCTTCTATCTCCAGGAGACACAGGGACACACACACACACACACACACACACACACACACACACACACACACACACACACACACACACACACACACATATACACATACACTTTTGCCCCACAAGACCAGAGAACACTTAGCTGACAGAAGAGCTGGAACTCAGAGCAGGCTGGCTGTGGGCATGGCCTCCAGGGAAGGGCAGAAGTCCATCAAGTGTGGCTTCACCCTGACTCCTTGTTAATTGCACTTTGGGCCTCAGTTTTCTTATTTGTTAGGCAAAGAAGGGCTACGCCTCTCAGGATGTACTTTCACTCCAGAAAGACCTTATTCCCAATATAGCCAGCAGGGGGAGCCAATAGCTAACGGATTGACAAATGGATGACTGATAATGGATGGATGGATGGATGGATGGATGGATGGATGGATGGATGGATGGATGGATGGATGGATGGATGGATGGATGGATGGAAGATGGGCAGTCAGGTAGGTAGATTAGTGAGTAGGTGGGTAGAGGAGTGGTGGATGAATTGGGTGAGTGAGTAGATGGACAATTGGATAGATAGATGAGTGGGTAGATGGATGAGTGGCTAGGTAGATGAATGGGTGAATTAGTGGGTAGTTGGGTAGATAGATGAATGGCTAGTGGATGCAAGACAGGAAGGAAGGAAGGAAGAAAAGGACTGAAGACAAATAATATATGAAACTTATACTATGAGGAAGATCCAAGATTAAACATTAGCCACAAACTACATCATTATTCTTCACAGTAAATTCACGAAGGGCATGGTGGCTCGGGACCTCCACCAGTCCCGAGCTCAAGGACACTCAACATTTAAGCACAGCTGGGATAGGTTTGTCTGAGTCCCAAATAGGGCTTCTCCATCACAGGCTTCAGTTCATCAAGGTGAGCCATACACATGTTCCTGGCCGCTCCCTCAGGCTGTGCATGGATGCAGACATAACACAATCCAGGAGGGGGAGAGAGAGGCCTTCATCCCACTTAGCCTTCCTTCTCTTCAGCTTTGCCACAGGCATGAGGCAGTTGCTAATTCACCAGGGTCAAGTCCCAGGTGACCCGAGGCACCCTCAGTCTCTATGGGCTGCCCGTGCTCCCCACGTGGCCAGTGGTGTCCCTGTCACATTTCGGCACACGCAGGCCGGGGTCATAGCAGCCTGGGGCCCCCACCCGTGGGAAAGGGCCAAGCTCTGGGCTTCCTCTCATTCTGACCTCAGCTTCCGCGCTTTATCGGGCCCACACAATAGGTCCGGGGACCACTCCCGTGCCTGCCACCCCAAGACTATGTGCTGCTGGGAAATGGTTTCTTCCTTCCACCATGGGGAGGGGGTCCTTGTCAGCAGGGTCGGGCGTATACCATGGGCCAGGCAGATGGCCTTGACACCCCTGAGCATGGGCAATCTCTGCCCTCCCCAAAAGGGCTAAGCAGGGAGGAGAAACGAGGTGAAAAGTTGTTGTGGCTCTGACTTGTGGCCAGCTCCAGGGGGACCCCTAGACTTCTTTCTGGCTTCTCTGCACTAGAGCCCTGCAAGGCTCCTCTGCCCCTGGGGCGCCGTCTCTGAACCCCAGTGACCCTCTCTGCGGAAGGCGGATGGAGACAGGCAGGAGGAATTGAATCCTTTCCTTGCACTCTGCAGGCATCTCAGGGGACCACCCAGCCCCCTCACGGCCTCCTGCAGGGGACCGGGAGCTCATTGCCTCTGAAGTCATAATTATCCTTCTAAGTGTAATTATAACTGTAATCACAGCCGCGGCTGCTGGGATGTGAAGCCTGGCTCAGGCACTGCAGGACCAAGTGGTAGCTCCTGGAGCCTGAAGTCTTGCTCCTTTGCAAAAAACGATGCTGATTGGGGCCCAGCTTCTGGGGTGGTTGGGAGGGGTCATTCGGTTCAGGAGGACAGGGAAAGGGGTGTCTCCATGCCCAGAAACTGGGGACCACCACGTGGAGAAGCATCATCCCAGCACCTCCCTGCAGGCTGGTGCTTTGCTCCATGGAATTCAATCTTCCCAATAATCTCAACAGCCTTCGGCTGTGACTTGTTCCCTGATGCCAGCTGAGGACATGGCAGTCCAGAGTGAGCTACAGTGACAAGCCTGGGCAGGTAGCAGAGAATCTGAGGGCCAATGATGTACCAGGGGGAGGGGGAAGGCCCCTTCACACTACTTGGTCCTAATCTGGGGCCATGTGGCCAGGCTCAGTTGTCTTCTGATGGAAAAATGCAAACACAGTATCTACGTTTGGCATAGAGGCATTCAAACAGGCTGATGAGCAATCCTTGTTAAGTTTCTTCAGTTGGTTTTATTTTGGGGGAGTGTGAAGGAAGAAGGGGTTCTGGTCCACACTCAGTAGTACTCAAGAGACTATTCCTGCTCTGTGTTTGGAAAAGAACCCTGTGGTGCTCAAGGGACCATATGCAGAGTCGGACAGTTGAATGGGAGTTGGCAGGATGCAGGGCAAGTACCCCTGTCCTGGCTCTCAGGCCCTCATCTTCAGTTTTCCTCAGAACCGTGGGCTAGACAGGGTGGCAGACGCGTGCTCCGAGCTGGAAGAAAAGGGCCTCATTCTCCATCCCTCCATCAGTCAACCTCTTCAGGGGCTGACCTGCTACACAGTTTTTTGTTTGTTAGTTTGTTTTTGTTTTTTTTGCTTTTTTTTGATTTTTGGTTTTTGGGTCACACCCGGCGGTGCTCAGGGGTGACTCCTGACTGTCTGCTCAGAAATAGCTCCTGGCAGGCATGGGGGAACCATATGGGACACCGGGATTCGAACCAACCACCTTTGGTCTGGATCGGCTGCTTGCAAGGCAAACGCCGCTGTGCTATCTCTCCGGGCCCTTGTTTTTTTTTTTTTTAAACAGAAGATGAGAGGGTACGGCTACATCTTGGGCTAGATGACATCTCAGGAACCCTCTTGTGTGATCTGAGAGCCTGAGACGACCTTTTGCTGGAGAGGGGAGCCAGAAGGTCAGAAAGTCAGTCTGGGAGGTCAGAGTAGGAGGAATCCCTACACATCCTGGGTACTGACATCATGTTTACTGAATCCACTTGTCCTACTGGGTTGTCTAGAGAGCATGTGTGTGTGTGTGTGTGTGTGTGTGTGTGTGTGTGTGTGTGTGTGTGTGTGTGTGTGTGTGTGTGTCTGGTAGCAGAGAAAAATGAGGTAAATCAGCTCCATGCAAGCAGCCAGTTCTGGGGAGGGGCACGTGCAAGGTAACTAGGGGCCATGCTGTGCTCTCTGACTCTGGTGGATGGGCAGTGACCACAGCTGACCAGCAGTGCATCTCCCAGAAGCACCTGTGACAGACACACCCACTCTGTATGCTCCCCTAGAAGCATCTGTGACAGACACACCCACTCTGTATGCTCCCCTTAGGGACCACCATTCCCCTGACACTCCTGGCTTGACCCCTCAGCAGGACAGTGACCCACCTGAGCTCCAGCCCAAGGTTCATGGGGACAGGACAGAGGCACAGAGTGTCCAAGGAGCTGCCATTTCAGTCCCTGGGACTGTTCCATGAAGACACAGCACCACTTGGGCTCAATTCAGGGTTCAGGGAGATAGCAGAACTGAGACTTGAACTCAGGCTCCAACCCCAACACCACCCACATCCCTGATCATGAGCTTGATCTGGCCACTGGGACCCCAGGTGTTACAGTGGGTCCAGGCCTCGTGTATGTGTATGTTTGTAAGGGTGCAACTTCCAAGACACTGGAATCACAGCCCCAAGAGACAGGAAGGAAGTTGGAGGCATTTGTGAATGTTGGGGGACTGTTTACTATTCAGACTATTGTTTGTGCTCCATCCCTTCTTTCTCCATTCTCCATTCCTGTCTTTTTCTCCTGTCTCTTCCTTTCCTACCTCCCCATCTCCTCACCATCTTTCCCTTCCTCCCAACTCCTTCCTCATCCTCCTTCCCCTCCCCCGCCCCCTTATCTCTTCTCTTTGTCCCCACCCCTCTCACTCCTCCTCTCCTCTCCTCCCTTTCCTCTCCGCTTTCCCTCTCCCTCTCTCCTCCTTTCCCACCTCCTATGCCTCTTCCTCCCTCATCCCTCCTCCCTCTTTCCTTTTCCCTCTCCCTCTCTCCTCCTTTCTTTCCTCCTATGCCTTTTCTTCCCTCCTCCCTCCTCCCTCTTTCCTTTTCCCTCTCCCCTCTTCCCTCTGGGTCCCAGGGCTAGAGCCACCACCAGGGGCAGGTATGCCAGGCACTCCCCTGACATCTTCCCCCAGGGGTACTCTTCCCTTAGCAGGCAGCCCCACAAAAGAGGGGGTCCTATCCAGTCTCCCCACTCTGTGAAGGTAGTTATAAATGCTCTCTGGGGTCCCTGTGACAAGGATGGGGTGGGCATAGGAAACAAATGAGCAGAGGCCAAAAAGCAGAAGATGCATGGAGTGGGGCCTCCATCAGGTGGGGACACACCCAAACTCTTGCCCACTTGAGAGCTGAAACCCCGGAAAGGAAGCCATGAGCCCAAAGAGGGAGGGCAGGCGGGGAGACACCCAGGAGTCTGGGCTCCCTCCAAGAGGAAGCCACAGCAGGAGAGGCTTGCTGAGTGCTCTGAGGAAGGTTCTGCACCCCCACAGGACAGAAGGGAGCACTTTGAGGAGAGGCTGGCTAGAGTGTGGCTGCATCTAGGCAACTATTTGTACCACAGGGGTGGGGGTAAGGGAATAAGGACAGGGACTCATGCTGGGGAAGCAAGACAGGGTGATTCAGAAAGGAGGGTAGTAAGGCCACGGTCCCCCATAGGGTTCAATACCCTCTCTATATAGGGCTGGCCTAACTAAGGGAGCCTCAAGTCCTGTAAAGGTGTCCCCCAACCCCATGCTGACTGTGTGATCTACAGATAAGGGGGAATCCCAGAGGGATCCTTGTTTCTATAGAAGTCTCAGCCACCACCCCCAGCTTTGGTTTGAGCAGTTTGAGCAGAGGGCCTTAAAATCTTTACTAAAAGCACAAGTTCTTGTTCAGAACCCATTGGATAAACAACACATACATTTGCAGATGGGGGTGTATCTTTCCCCAATTCCCCTGAAAACTAGTCCTAGATCCAGGGCCCCGCCCTCACTTAAGCCTTTTTTGGAGATATCTCAGCCTGCACCCCACTACCCCATTACTAATGACTGAAAAGTCACAGAGGCTCCTGGGGTCACTAGAACCCTGCCAAAAAGTCTTGTTGGGGGTTGTAGGGAGAGACATGTCCACCCCTGCTGGGGCAGACTGGAGCCAGTGAATGCATCCTCGAAGGTCCAGCGGGTAAAATTCGCCCAAGGCCAAGGAACAAAGAAAGAACAGAGCTTGGCTCCGGCCACTAATGGACTTAAGCCTATTAAGGTCCAGCCATCACTCCTACCCCTACCCCAACTCTCCTTCTGGCTGAGACCAACCTCCCCTTATATCTGGGGCCCTCCTGGACGGCACCGCACAGGGCTTGGCACACAGCAAAGATGCCATACACACAACTTTATTTATAAACATCGGCAAGAGGCTAGGAACCTAATGGCTAAGTGATCCAGGCCAGGGGCCAAATTCTGGTTCAGGAGTTTATAAATGGTGCAGATGGGTAACTAACCTTTTTATGCCTCTGTTGGAGGGCACAGAAAAGCATCAACTTCATCATGGAGTTTTTCGTTTGTTTGTTTGTTTGTTTTGCTTTTGGGGCCACACCCAGTGACACTCAGGGATTACTCCTGGTTATGTGCTAAGAAATCGCTCCTGGCTTGGGGGGACCATATGGGACGCCAGGGGATCCAACCGCTGTTCGTCCTAGGTTAGCTGCATGCGAGGCAAACACCCTACTGCTTGTGCCACCACTCCGGCCTCATCATCATGGGGCTTTTCTGAGAGTCACAGACTTTTTTTTTTTTTTTTTTTTGCTACTCAGAATAGGACAGGTAGATGAACTAAATGGCCAGGGCTTTGGCTGGTGGAAGTTTAGTCTGGCAAGCCTGGGCCATGCTTTACCTGCAACTTGTTCGCCAGCTATGATCTTAGATCATTGAGGGAGAAAGCCTAGGGTCTTCACTCCATGAAGCTCAGCAAACCAGGCCAGATGGCTCAGTGTTCAAGCCAATGATGGTACTCGGGGAGCATTCAGTGCTGGAGATACAGTGTGGGTTCTGGCAAGTGCTCTGATCCTTGTTTTGTTTTAGGACCACACCTGGCAGTGTCTCAGGGGTGACTACTGGCTCTGCACTCAGAAGTTGCTCCTGGCAGGCTCGGAGGACCATCCGGGATACATGGGATTGAACTCAGGTTGGCTATATGCAAGGCAAACGCCCTACCCACTACGCTATTGCTCTGGCCCCAACTTATAATAAAATTTTAAATAACTCTTCAAAATTATATATTAATGTGTTCTACATTTTTTCATGATTGTTTAGAAGGTTTTTTGGGAGGGTTTTTTTTTCGCTTTTAGGGGAGTTCTTTTGGTTTTTTGGGCCACCTGGCAGTTCTTAGGGGTTACTCTTGGCTCTGCACTCAGAAAATGCTCCTGGCAGGTTCGGGGGACCATATGGGATGGGTCGAACCTAGGTCCATCCTGGATTGACAGCATGCAAGGCAAATGACCTACTGCTGTGTTATCACTCTGGCCCATGCCCTGATCCTTGAACTAACTCTTCAGCCCTGAGCCTGTGAAAGCACAAAGCCAAGGGCAAAGCCATTGATTAGCCAGAGCTAATCTGGGTGCCATTAGAGGTATCTGGAGCTGGAGAAAGGCCAGAGACAAAGTCTCCATGTGAGTCTAGCTACGGCCTTCCTGGTCTCCCAAGCCTCAGTTCCAGCCTCTGTAAAGCTGGAGGAAGACTTGGAGAAGTGCTCGGTTAGGACTTGGCTAAGCTAGAACCTTCTCAGGCTCACCCACCTCCCCCACCACCCCCTTAGCAGCCTCCTTACCTTCCGATGACCGGTGAAGAAGAGGGAGAGGTGATGCATGGAGCCCCCATTGCGCCCCAGCTCCTTCTTGAGCGTGCCAGGCGAGGGCATGGTCCATCCAGGAGAGGTCCCCTCACCGTCTGAGCAGTGCAGGGTGGTATCAGAGGAGAAGCAGGCCCCCCGAGGGTCCTGCAGAAGGCTCCCCTCGCTGTGCGTCCTGCGTCGCAGCGAGTTCTGCACTCGGAGACAGAGGCCACCCTCTGCACCTGCGCCTGTCTCAATCATGCTGCTGCGCTTGGCCTCGCCATGCTCCAAATAGTTGTCATCACTGGTGTCCTCCTCCTCTTCCTCTTCCTCTTCCTCGCCTTCCTCATCCCCCTCTTCCTCCTCCTCACCGCCCGAGCTGCCACCACCCTCAGCACCCCCCTGACTGTAGGCGCAGTCCAGCCTAACCTCTGGGATCACAAAACTGGGCTTACAGGCTCCGGGAGGCTCCCCAGTGGTGGTTGGTGGGTCCATGGAACTTGGGGTCTCCTTGGCCTCTGCTGGCAGGGGGTCCCCACTGGTAGGCAGCTGCGGGCAAGGTGGAGGATCTGGGGCTGGGGCATCTGGGATGTCTGGAAGGTCTTGTCTAGGAGTAGGTTCAGGACCTGCAGGAAGGTCCTGGCAAGGGGTGTCGTCTGAGGTTTGAGGTACTTCTTGACCAGGTGGGGGGTCCTGGCTGGGTGGAGGGGGCTCCTGGCTGGGTGGAGAGTCCTTGTTAGGTGGGGGATCCTGGCTGGGTGGGGGGTCCTGGTTTGCTCCTGGATCAGGGGTTGGAGCATCTTGTTTGCAGGTAGCCAGGTCTGTGCTGGACGACTGCAAGTCTTGGCCTGGACAGTCCTGGCCTGAGGAGTCTTGGTTAGATGAGGGGACTTGTTCTTGAGGAGGCATCTGGCCTGGAGAGGGATCATTACCAGGTGGGGGCTCTTTGGCACTTGCCACCTTTTCTTCCCCCGAAGCCATCTCTCCCTTCTCATTCGTTTCCAGCTCAAGCATCTGGAGAGCAGAAGAAAATGATCAGTAATCCAGAAAGAAGCAGTGAGCTGTCAGGCCCTGGGTCTGGGGACTGATACAGGATCAGCAGGAGACTGAACCCTCAAACCTCCCACTGCATCCCAGGGTTTGGAGATCTAGGTGCCAGGTGGATGCAGGGGAACCTCTGGAGTTTCACCATAGAACCTCCTCTTTCCCCTCACACTTGAACTTTCTGCTGGTCTTTGGGAGAAGGGTGGAGTGTAACCACCATGCCCTGGCTCCTGGGGATTAGTGGGGCTCCATACAAGCTCTTCCCACCACATTACTGGAGGGAAGGGGATGGGTCTCTGTTATGCAGAGGGAAACTGGGAGGAAAGGAGCAAGAAGCAGTCACCCACTTTTGTGGGGCAGCACCAAAACTGGTTCCCAGGATGGGGCAACCCCAGAGCAGAGACTTGGCCAAGCTTCTTTCATCAAACTTCTCAAGATCATACAAGTCCTTCCCACAAGAGTCCATTTTGAACTATAGTTCAGATTTGGTCCCCAGCACCCCACAGGATCCCCTGAGCCCTGCCACAAATATCCATGAGCACAGAGCCAGGAGTAAGCTCTGAGCACTGTCAGATGTGGCCCAAATCACACACAAACACACCATGTTTTAGCCCTTTAGATAGGGGGTTAGGCACCATGTTTCTAACCCTTTAGGGGGACGGGTTTGATAAAGCAGCGTAGCAGCGGAGAAATAATACCAAGCCAGTCAAAAGATTAATTGGAATCAGCCTGCTTTTTGCCTCATGGACTCTCTCTGTCATGTGCTCTCTCTCTGCTGAGTCCAAAGCTAGAACTCACACACACACACACACACACACACACACACACACACACACACACACACACACACAACACACACAGGGATGGAGAGGGGAGCAATAGTTGCAACCTCAACCAGTCAGACATCAGCATAAGGACCATTCCCCTCACCAAGCTATCAGCACATAAACTTTCATCAGATCAATCAATACCTAGATCAGATATGGTTGTCATAATGCCAAGGACCCCTATAGCATAAAATGTATCTGTTTTGAGGCCCAGAGATGTGGCAGAGCACATGCCTTGAAGATGTGAGGGCTCCTAGATTCAATTCTTGGTGCCACAGAGAGAGACTGACAGAAATTGTAACTGAAAAGCTAGCCACCCCCAGGCAGTTGCCAGGCCTCAGGAGAGAACCTTCTGGAAAGACAGAGGAGAGGGCTCACGAGCTGGGGGCTTGCTCACGTCACCTGAGCAGAGCAGAGACTTCCAGCAACATCAACCCACACCGGCCTTTGACATAATTCCTGATGTGGCCTCTTCTCACCTGCCCACATGCCAGGGAGCATTGACCCAGGAGAAATGAATGTTGCCTGTGTGCGTGCACTCACATTCACACACACACACACACACACTAATACAAACATTCACTCACTCAACTACCTATTCACATATGCACACACGCTCACACACTTAAACACGCAATCCCATTAAATCCACTCACACACTTACACATTCAATCTTACACATTCACACTGATACACTTCAAAGACACACACATGCATACACAAATGAACACAAAGACATATACACTCACACATATTCATACACAGACAAAGTCCATGCGCGCACACACACATTAAGTTCCCTGGGCTCCCTGGGGCCCACCTGCTGAGTTCCCCCTTAGCCAGCCAGCCATCCACCTGCCTCTGAGTGCAGGGAAGGACAGTGAGAAGGTCACTGACATGGAATGACTCTTGTTCTGAAGTTTCCCCTTTCTGGGGCTGAGGTGAAAGCTGGCTTGTCCCACCTGGGGAGAGAGAGAGCAGCCACAGTGCCAAACCAGAAGTGCAAGGCAGTCTGCCTCCATCCACCTTGCTCCAAAGCAAACAGAGGAACTGCCCAGAGAAAGCGCCCAACTCTCAAGAGCCTCTGTGGACATATGCCCTTGGGTTCTTTGATGGCCATCCAAATCTCTGGTGCTTTCTGCTGGGCCACTCTTTGCGGCCAGAATAGAGCCATGATCCTCCCCCCATGATCCTCCACTGTGATCCCCCCCACCCCAGGACACGTAGGACCATTCTAGGGTTCCCATAGGCCCAGGAGAAGCATTGGAGGAAATGGGGCTACAATTTGTCCAATCTTAAAGGGGGAAAGGCTTAGGCAATGATTAGGGGGACCCAGAGGGCTCCTCCCAGCAACACTTTTTGGACCATTCAATGCTCAGACCAGCACATGCACTGCTGCTTGAGCCAACACTAGGCAGCCCTTTGAGATCTCTCCTATTCTTTATCTTTTTTTTTGGGGGGGGGTCACACCCGGCAGTGCTCAGGGTACTACTGGCTCTATGCTCAGAGATCGGCCCTGGCAGACACAGGGGACCATATGGGACACCGGGATTTGAACCACCGACCTTCTGCATGAAAGGCAACTGCCTTACCTCCATGCTATCTCTCCGGCCCCTCTTTATTTTTTTTTTTTTAAGGTTTCAAAGTTACATTCTATGGTGCTCAGAGCTTACTCCTGGTTTTGTGCTTAGGAATCATTCCTGGTGATGATTGGGGGGGGGGACTTATGATACCAGGATAATGGTAGAAGCAGGTGCAGGCAAGGCAAGTGCTATTACCTCCCGTGCCAGTCTCCAGATCCTCTAGTCTAGTTTTATTTGAAAGGGGGGGGGCAGGGATGAAAGTCCAGGAAACTAAGAATAATTTCTGAAACTGATGGCTGACTGCATCAGAACTCAATTTCTGGGGGTCACGGGGTCTCTCTCTGCTGCAAAAACCTGAGGGAGCTGACAATGACCTCTCTCTCCGGCTAGCCCACACAGGACGGTCATTTGCAAACAAGGCTCACCCTGGACTCTTGTAGAGCCCTGAGCCAGTGTCCCCAAAAAGTTGAATGTGGGGTGTACCTTGGAGTGCTAAGGCCCTGCAGAAATACAGAAAACCTAGGCCAGTGAGGGGAGAGAGTTCTAAAAGGAGAGGAGATAAGGATGAGTGTGTGTCACAGAACAGAAACTGGTCCTGGGAGGGGGTCCTGTGAGCAGAGGCAAGGTCTGTACCAAGAACAGCCAGTTCAAACTGTCTGGGGTGGTGGGGAAGGGGGCAGAGAGATAGTATAGGGGATGAAGCACTTATCTTGCAAGTGACTGCTTCAAGTCCATAGTAGATCACTCCCTAATGATTCCCAGGGGTGACTCCTATACACAAAGCCAGGAATAGCCCCTGAGCACTGCCAGATATGTCCCAGAAGTCAAAATAATAATACTAATAATGCTCTTGGCAGTTCAGGCAGGATGTGGGAGTATGGATAGGTATCGTACATGGTGCTAATAAGCAAAAACCATGGTTAGCATGACAGATCCTGACAAAGGTGCTGAGTAGTCCGGTAGAGGGAGTGCAGGAAGCTGGAAACCTTCAGCCACATTTCTGTTGCAGCAGGATGGGTTAGCCTCATCCAGCCTGGGTACCCGAGAGACCAGCTTGCTTGCCCCAGGGCCAGGTGGTGAGAATGTTGGCAGCTGCCACCCTACTGCCTGCACCTAGGCGTGAGCTCTCCCATCCATCACGTCTTGGGCTCGGACCCAGCAGGGTTAATTCTGTCCATGTCTGGCCTTCTGGAAACAGACAGGAAATGAACCAGGCTCTCTAAATGGAGCCACTGTTCAGGAGCTAATCAAATCCTCTCCTTGCTCCAATCCAGAGATTGGAAGGCTGGGAAAGGGTGTGGTGGGACTCCCCCCTCCCCCAGAGTGCCTATTCACGTTGGCTGTGTCTCCTCCTGGACCCCTATTGTCACCCCCTGGCACAGGAGCTGAGGGTGACTTGGGTGGCCTGGTGGCACACAGCTACCGGGGGCACTGCCAGGTCTGTGACCCCACAGCCAACCTACAGCCTCCCTCTGACTCATCATGTCCCTACCAGATGCCAATCTCCACATCTGCCCCTGAAAACCACTTCCTGCCCTTGGCAGGGGTGGTCAGAGCTCATGAGAATTGGGGTTTGCCCCAACCAGGCAGGGAAAGAGAACTAGAACTTGAAGCAAAGAGCCCTGGTCCTGACACCAGCAGATCTGGGATGGCTGGAGGTCCCCCTCTATCCTCGGCCAGGAAACAGGTGAAGGTGCCCCATCACCTCGGACCCCCATTGTAGAGTACTGAGGAGGCCGAGTCTGTGAAAGCTTTATGGGAATTGAGGGAGGTAATCAGAGAAAGGGAGAGGCTAGTGAGAGGGAGACACAGGTTGGGGGACTCTTGGGCAGTGCTCAGGAGAATGGAACTCCTAAAAACACTCAGTCAATCAGAATCAAGGGCTCATACCCAGGGCCCTGTGATGCAGCATGGCGGGAGCTACAGGGTTACCCTAGCAACACTCAGGGGACATGGATGCCAGGTATGGTGCAAGCCAACCCCTGAGGCTGTAGGCCTCTAGGATTTAAGTCTGGTCTGAGGGAAACTGCTCTCCTTGTCATCACAAACAGTGCATCACATCTCCCAGTATGGAAGAACATGGGTATGCGACCACACTAAGTGTCCCCAGGTTAGCTGTTGCCATCTAGATCCCTGAGACCACCCAGCCAATCAGATGACCCTTTCTCTCTACTCCCTGATGACCATCTCTTTGAACCCCTGGCTACACTGCCTGCTCCTGTCCAAGGATCAAGTTTCAAAACCTCAGGCACAGATTCACCAAGAGCTGAATTCTTTTCTTAGCAGGGTGGATGCAGCAAGGGGCTGAGCAAGGAGCCAGTCCCAGTCCTGTCCAGGTCTTGGTGATGCTAACTGGCTGGACAGGACCCACAACAGCCAACCTATGGTCCGGGAGAACCTAAAATGGACCAAACTGAGAGGAGGCAAGGAGAAAAGTACATTCAGCATAAGCAAGGGGTGTAGAGCAAACTGCTGGGGTACACGGAGTGGCCCACTGGGCAAAAAGGGCACATGCAGAGGGCTGGAGAGATAGCATGGAGGTAAGGTGTTTACCTCCCATGCAGAAGGAGAGTGGTTTGAATCCCGGCATCCCATATGGTCCCCGAGCCTCCCAGGAGCGATTTCTGAACGTAGAGCCAGGAGGAACCCCTGAGTGCTGCTTGGGTGTGACACAAACAAACAAACAAACAAACAAAAAGGAACAATGCAAAGGCCTGGAGGCAGAAAGGGCTGAAAAGTGGGGTGGATAATGGGCATCTATGAGGCTGCCACCCAGACAGAGACAGCTTCTTCCTGAGTCTCCCAGCAGGACCCCAAACGGACATGTCTCAATGAATTACAACCTCATTCCTCTGCACCCAGGAGGCCTCGGCCGGTGACTCCAACCAAGAATCTGGGTCTCCTCCTTGCTTCCTTTTCCTGCCTCTCCCCATTCCCCACACCCCAAGCTAATCATGAAGCCCTCCAGATCATAAAATCTTCAGAATCTTTCCACTGGGGGAGGTGATGCCGGGAGGGGAGAGGAGATCTGTGAGAATTCTGTTTTTTCCTCTCAATTCCCCAAACTGCTCTAAAAGATGAAGTCGATGAATTCATTTAAAAACAACTCTGCAACTTCTCCATCTTCCCTCCACCAGGGGCACTTAGGCTGACCCTACTCCCAGCATCCTCTGCGTTGACCCTACTAAGCCTTCACAAAGTTGAGGGGACACAAAGCCGAGGGACCATACTCCTCTGCAGAAAACCTCAACTTATGGGACCCTGACTGTCTTTGCATGAAGGCCAAACTCCAGGCCTAAGTTTCTGGTTCCCATATAAGCCAATGAATAGGCCTGTGGGCCTCTAGTGACTTGGATGGTGTTAACCCTAAAGAGCTGTAAAACTTCATGTGGCTCATAACCCAGCAGAACCTCATGAAACATACCAGCTTTTACTCATATTCACACCCACCCACAAGTCATACACACCCCTAGGCCCCCAGAATCTATTGGTCATCACACAGCCATTTATTCACGTATTTGAGCTAGAAAAAATGTCAATCCAGCTGGTTCTTGGCAAGCCACACCCGGTGGCTCTCAGGGGTTACTCCTGGCTATGTGTTCAGAAATTGCTCCTGGCTTGGGGGACCATATGGGACGACGGGGGATCAAATTGTGGTTCGTCCTAGGCTAGCACGGGCAAGGCAGACGCCTTACCGCTTGCGCCACTGCTCCAGCTCCATCTAGCTTTTTTACTTATTTATTTATTTATTTATTTATTTATTTATTTATTTATTTATTTATTTATTTATTTATTTATTTATTTATTTAGGTTTTGAGCCACACAGAGTGGTATTCAGGGGTTACTCCTGATTCTGAAATTCAGAAATTGCTGCAGCAGGCTGGGGGGGGGGGACCATATGGGATGTTGGGGATCAATCCTGTATTTGTTCCAGGTTGACTGCCTGCAAGGCAAATGACCTACCATTTGTGCTATCTCTCCGGCCCCTTTTTCTTTTCTTTTCTCTTTCCTTTTCTTTTCATGGAGCACATACTTGGTGGTGCTCTTCTGGCTCTCAGGGGCCTGAAGTGGGCTCCATATTGCAGTGCTATGTGGTGTTGGGATTGATTTAGGCTTGGCCATATGCAAGGCAAGCACTTTACCTGCTGTACTTTATTATTATTATTATTATTATTATTTGCTAGTTCTACAGTTTTGGTGGTTTTTTTTTAAATAAATTTTTGCTTGTCTGTTTGCTTCCAACAGGTGTACTTTGGAACCTGTTTGTTTGAATACTTCAAAGAAACTTAAAAGAACCTGTGGAACACTTAAAAGGAAATCTATCCCCGGGCCCAAAGCCAGATGGATGAGGCTTCCTGAGAGGAAAGCACAGGTCTGCTCCCTCACAGCCAGGTAATTCTGGAAAGCAGCTCTAGTTAAAAGACAAAGAGACTGAGACCCAGTGAAGGGAGCTGAGTCCCAAAAATCAGCTTGCAGAAGCAGGACTGGAGCCCAGAGCAGAATCCACAGGCCTGTGAGAAGGTCCTGGAGATGAGGCACGGCCTTATTGCTCCCAGTCATGAGCCATTAGCAGGAGAGAGCAGAGATTGTGCAAAATCCCAGTTTCCTATCCTCAAAGCACCACACCCAGGGCATAGAAAAGTCCCATGATGAGTCCCCCCACAGGAGGCAGTAGGAAGCACTCCCTCAGGACAGAATCCCCCTTCCCCCAGATAAGGTTCTGCTCTCAGCTGATTGGATGAACCCTGCTGGATGGCCTGGCCCTCTCCTTCCCATCATTCTTTGCTCCTTTTCTTGGATTTTCAACATGACGTTTTTATTCAAAGTGGGAGATGTCTACCAAGCAGTGGGTTTGGGGGCCACACTCAACGGTATTGGGACCCAACAGTCACCAGAGCCAACCAGGTGGTGGCAAGAATTGACCCTGGAGCTCCAAGCATAGCCTCTGAGCTGTCCCCCACTTTCAGAAACTGTCTTACTACAGGTGAGAGTTGATTTCTCACCTGAGACCTGATCAGAAAGGTCAGGAGGCGGCTTCATGAATTCTTCACACCCCCATAGGTCACCAATGCATTCCTCTTACTCCTTCTCTCCTAGCACCTCTTTTTTTTGTGGGGTTTGACCTCACCCAGCGGTGTTCAGGGGTTACTCCTGGCTCTGTACTCAGAAATGACTCCTGGAAGGTTTAGGGGACCATATGGGAGGAATGCTGGGGATTGAATCCATTGTCGGTCCCAGGTTGGTCACATGCAAGACAAACACAGAATCTGTGTCAAATCTGTGTACGCTCAGGGCATCATTTCCACCATTTCTCTCCCCTTGAGGCTATTAAGTATTCCTTAGGGTCCCCAGATCTCTGTCCTCCTGTCAGTGCCCAGAAGGACTGTGTGCAGGCACCCTCAGCCCGGAGCTGTGCCCAGGACTGTGTGTGGGCAACCTCAGCCCTGAGCTGCTCAGTGGATTTTAGAGACCAAGAGAACACAGGACAAGAGGACACAGGCCTTAACCTGAAGGAATGAAGTAGGTAAAGTGGGCATGATCTGGACATCTCCTGGAGGAGAGTTGGCTCCAGGAGGAGGTGGGGAACCAGTGGAAGGAGGGCGGAAAGAGGTAAAGGAAGAACAGGGGCTGGGCTGGGCTGGGCTGCAGAGCCCAAGGACTAAATATAACTCTAGATGTCTCTGAAGCTCTTCCTAGGGTCCCAAATGTTTCCTCAGCTGCCTCTTCCTTCCTTTTCCCCCTCCCCTAAAAATATCTTTACTGAGCCCCCTCCTCACCTAGTAAGGGAGAAGCAGGTTGCAGAAGTCCATGTACTCAATGACCTGTCTAATGCTATCTCCCTCCAGGACCACTACAAGACAGAAGCTTGTGGCTGCTGTGGGATGTTTGGTCTACACTAGGTGGATAGGTGGACACAGCTCTAGCTAGCCAAGAAGAGCGTCCTTCCCTCCTTCCCTCCTCCCCCCCTCTTCTCTTTAATCTCTTCCTCTACTTTCTCCCCCTTCTCTTCAATCTCTTCTTCCCCCATCTCTTCCATCCCACATACCCCATCACTTCCTCTCTTCTTCCTCTTTGCTCTTCCTCTCCCTCACCTCTTTCCATTCTTCCTCACTCTTCCCTCTGCCTCACCAGCATCTACATTTAAGCCCTAACTCTGAGAACAGCCTGGAGTACACAGCTTCTTCAGAGCTGGTGGTTGGGAGCCTGGCAATAGTGAAGGGGTTTAGAGAGGAACAAATCTGGGTTCCAGGTATGGCTCTGCCTCGCCCCATCTTGTGCTCCAGAAAATGCCGATTTAACCCTTCAGGAGGCCACGCTCCCAATGTCCCTCACACTCAGCATCTGCCCCTTCCAGTCATCACATGGGTCCTTCCAGCCCCGTTACTGAATGAAAGCGTGCCTGGAACCCTAGACCAAAGGCCTCATAGATAGGTAGAGATCTGAGCCCATACTGTCTTCCCCCTTCCCTTGCCAGTCCAGCTCAGCATACAGCCTGGGCCACACATGGGCATCCACCCTTCTGCCCAGCTACCATGAGGGGTCAAAACTCTAAGGGGACATATCCAGGGCAGGAGAAGCAGAAAGCAACTCCTTTGCAGAGACCCCCTTAACATAATCTGTCTGCCCCAGTTCCTGAGGCTCAGCTGAGCAGAGGAGGAAGACAAGACGGGGAGTGGAAGAGGGAGGCGATGGGAAGGGCTGACTCCCCCGCTCGGTGCACATCTGGCTGGTGCCCTTGGTAACCTGCTCAAGATCACTCAGGAGGTCCAGGCCACGGCTACCTCCCCCAAAGATAAACCTCTGAGTATCTTCCATCCTTAGTATCAATATCTGCTGAAAACTCCTCAGAGCTCTCTCTTATCTCCCTCCCACACTGCGACCCTCAGGCCCTCTTTTTTGTTTTTGTTTTTGTTTTTTTGTGATTTTTGGGGGGGCCATGCCTCTGGTGCTCAGGGCTTACTCCTGGCTCTGAGCTCAGGGATCAGTGCTGGTAATGAAGGGGGTTGGGGGTTGGGACGAACTATTTATAATCCGGGGACTCAACCTGGGTCTGCCAAGGGCAAGGTAAATGTTCTCCCTACCTGTTATGTTTTCTCTTATCCATCTCCATGACCTTTCTTCACCACACCTTTCCTCTTCTCTCCCTTCCAGCCAGCCTGAACTGTGCAAACACACTCTAACTCAGGCACCTCTAAACTTATTCTCCCTCTGCTTCCTGCCAAGAACTCCCCCATTTTCTAGTGAACTCTTACATCTCCTTCAAAACCCCACTCACCCACACAGAGATTATTCCATGGTATTAGACAAAGCTGCCCTCCAGTGAGGTGGTCTTTTTGAATCAGGTATTTATCCACCTGGGACAAAGGAGAGCCTTTCACAGTCACTATCAAAATTTCCTCCTGATGAGTTGGATTTTGATTTTTTTTTTTTTAATTTTCAAGCCACACCCAACAGTGTTGGTGGTGCCTGGAATCAAACCCTGGTCAGTTGTGTGCAAGACAACTAACTGCCTTACCTGCAGTACTATTGTTCTGGCTTCTCTAGGTAGATTTTAGAGCAAAACATGAATCATAAACCAACGGAAACTTCTAGAAGACAGCATATGAGACAAGATCCACAATCTTGTACTATGCCTGAAATGGGCCTTATCTCTGAAATCAGTACGGAGGTTTCTCAAGAGGCTAAAAATAGCCTCGCCACACAATCCAGCAATTCCACTCGCAGGTTTCTCTCCAAAGGACACAAAAACACTCATTCAATAGGATGCAGGCACCCATGCTCATCACAGTGCTGTTTATAATAGCCAAGATCTGGAAAAAAAACCAAGTGCCCATGATGAATGGAGAAGGAAGATGAGGTGCGCACGCACAACCTCTGAGGAGATTACTAAGCTGTCAGAAAAGATGAAATTCATCAAACATGGGGAGAAATAACTGGTGGGGCCAGGCAAAATGAAAAAAAAAATGTCAGAAGGGAGAAGACAAATACAGACTGTTCTGGCCCTACGTAGGCAATGAAGACGCAAAGCAAAGGAATGACAGAGCCATCCAGAGCTGACCTTTACTGTCTGACCACAGTCTGCTGAGGGAGAAGGGGGGCGGGGACACCAAGATAGAAGGTTGTCCTAGAGAGGATGAGGGTGGGAAACAGCATTTGGGTGGTGGGTTTGGGGGTGAACTTACTCCAGGGTGTGCGAAAAAGCTTTCCTGAAATGCAATTGCACATTGTTGCTAACCAAGTGGTGCTAACCCATTAAGAAAAAGAAAAAAAGAGGATTCAGCAAGCAGAGAAAAGAGACAGACAGAAAAAAAAGAGAGAGAGACAGGCTGAATTGCATTAAATTAAGAACTTCCTTTCTTCAAAAGATAACTCTGAAAAAGGCATCCTGCTGAGTGGGAGGAATGAGGGTGATGTATAGTATATCCAACACTGAAAGAACATCCGGGAATGTTTAAGCACCTACAAATCAATAAGAAAGAGATAGACATTCCTCGGGGAACTTGAACAGGCACTTCAAGGCAGTGAGGTTATCAACTCTCAGGCAAGGTGCTGCACTTCATTAGTCATCAAGGAAAAGAAAACTGAAACCCCAGTCAGCTCCCCCAGCTCTTCCCAGCACCCAGCATACTGGGAAGACAGTGACAGTGGCTCAACATGCCATGGCGCTGGAGGGCGGGTGGGTGTTTTGTCGCACTTTGCAAAATTATATGATGGCATATACTACGGCTAATTATACACAACTCTGTGAGTCAGCACTTGCGAGCTGGAGGTGTTGGCCCAACAGAGGAGGAGGACAAGAGGAAAAAGAGGAGGAAGAGTAGGAGGAGGAAGAGGAAGAAGGAAGAAGAGGAGGAGGAGGAAGAAGAAGGAAGAAGAAGAAGAAGAAGAAGAAGAAGAAGAACAAGAAGAAGAAGAAGAAGAAGAAGAAGAAGAAGAAGAAGAAGAAGAAGAAGAAGAAGAAGAAGAAGAAGAAGAAGAAGAAAGGAAGAGGAGGAAGTGGGAGAGGAGGAAGAGAAACACAGAAACAGAGAGAAAAAGAGAGCATCTGAAGTCAGTTCTGCGAAGGCTTGGTAATGCCAATCCTGAGGGTGACCAGCCAGCCAGCAGCAACCCAGACATACCCAAAAGTAGTATGTTGAAGTTGGGGTGTCCACTCCAAAGAGACATTCCCCAAGGCCACAGGAATCAACAAATAAGAACTTTCCAGAATCCAGATAGAAATGCTGATGGGAAGATGCAGAGATGAAAGGAGGAACTGGAGTGTGTGGATGTGGGGGTGGATCCCATGGATAGAGTGCAGTCTGTTCCAGGCCCCACATCTGATCTTGGGTCTGAAGCCCAGCCTCCCCCACAAGCTCACTCCACCACTCCCATCCCTAAAGAGGTCCTATAAAAATAGGTAATACTCTGAAAGCAAACTCAGGACAAGATCAGTGAGAGGTGGTGGTTGAACATGGGTGCAGGGGAGATGTTTGGGGGTTCTAGAAGATTGTGTTTCTTGACCTGAAGGACTCATTCTGTGAAACAAAGTCATGGCCTCTGAGCTTTCAGGGAGTACTTTACACTTTGAGCGGGAAGGTTATTGAAAAGACAAAACAAAGTCCTAGACTGGGTTTCTATAAGCCAACAAATCCTATAGTATAGGATGTTCCTTGCCTTGGTAATGGCATGGCTTCTCTTGGCATCCCCTAATCTCCCATTCCTCAGGAAATTCCTGTACCCTCTCTGTGGACAGGGAAGCCACACCTGAGGGGATGAGAAGGGGCAGGCAATGCACCAAGAACCAGTGCCATATGCAACAAGGACATAGAGTGTGAGTTGGGAAAATAAAGGCATAGGACATCTTTATGTCTAGCCTAAGGGACCTCAACTGTGGGTGGGGAAGTTTGCCCTCATTCCAGAGCTCAGATTCCTACATACAGCCCCCAAAGACCTTCCCTTGTCCCATGGGGCCACATGCAAGACTCTACAAATGCCATCTCAGTGGCCAGGTAGGAAAGGCGGGGCCTTGGAGGTACTTCTATGGAACAACAACTGTACAGTCAGACTCAGGTTGGATGGCAGCCTCTCTGGGACATCCCTGGCCTGTGGTCATCACAGGTGGTGGGATGGGCCTTTCAGCTATATCTGCAGAGTCTGGCCAGCACATGGAACCAAGGACACTTGTCTGACTAACCTGTGTGAGGGAAAACTGGACGGGGAACAAGACATGCTTGGAGCCCCACCTTGGGAAGGCATCCCAATTCTATCCAAATTCTGGATAGTTCTGGGTTGCAACTAGATTTAGGAGTGGATGCTCACCCTCCCTTTCCCACTCCCTGGCCCTCCCACCTGCCTGTCACGACTTGTTTTCAAGCACCTCTTGCTTTTCCAATTTCGGACTTAATGTCATGGTCATCGCTGTTGGCAGCCCGAGTCATAACTTCAGGTGGCAGACTCCAATCCGAGGCTGGCACGGAGAGGGGAGAAGTTGGGGCCAGCTCAGCAGAGGGCACACCTGGCTGCTCTCCACGCATCTGGGGTGATGAACAGAGTCCACAATCAAAGGAAAAGGGGAGCCTGGGACAGTCACCACTGTGCCAGGAAGCTGTGCTCTTGCAAGGACCTAGGGTTCCCTCTCTCCCTCTACCCTCAGCTCTGGCCTTAGCACACTAGAATCAGGACCCTTGCTCTCTCTGGCTATGCCAGGGCAGGTGGCTGATCCCCAGGGCTGAACCGGGCTGTAGTTGCTCTGAGCTTAGTGGGCTGAGCCAGAAGCAGCCTGTTTATCCCTGGGAGGAAGGATGGTTTTCCCTGAGCACTGACATCTTGGAAACAGCCTGGCTCCACAAACAACAACAAACCTCCCAGTCGTGGCCTGGGCTCTAGCTCACAGATTTCTAAGCAGAAGTGCCTGAGAAACAGGATAGGGGTTGTCTCCCTGCTCCACCAGAAGCTGGCCTTGACCAAAGTCTCCCCAAGACTGGCAAGAGGAGATGTTTGCAGAGCCAGAAGGAGCAGAAGTCTGAAGTGGCCTCCCCCAGCTTTGGTCTAATCCCCCACAGTTGCAAAGGGGCAAGCAGTGAGTGGAGAAATGAAAGCACATTTGCCCAGGACCATGCTGGGAGCTGGCAATGGTTTAGCTGTTGGACACACCAAGGCTTTCCATCTGCAGACACTCAGCTTCTGCTGAGAGCTGGGTTCTAGCCTTGGCATCCAGGGTTCAGAATAAGCAGCTCATGCATGGGGCTTCAGAACCAGTGAGGCCCAAACTGAAAAAAAAACTCAGGAACTGAGTCATGTGGTTTGGTGTGACTGAGCCACAGCAGAACTGGGGAACCGGAGGCCTATATTCTTCTCCCTAGGACTGAAGGTGAGTCGTGTGAACCCTCACTCGGGTCGAGCTGTCTATTCCTGTCTCAGAGCTGGACCTTCCCAACAGACCAATGGTCTAGGCCAGTTCCAGCTGGAACTGGGGAAATGCAGTAGAAAGTAGCTCGAAGGGTTCCCAGGAACCCCGCTGGACATGCATGGACAGCTTCTAGGGAAGCCACTGATGGAGAATTACTTCCCCTCCCACCTACAAACCAGCCTCCTTGAATCCTGAATTCAATCCCACCAGGCTGCTCCTTCCTCTCTCCCCAGACCAGACCATATCTGGACAACACTGGAATAGGAGTTCCAGTACAGCAGTCGCTCCTTATGGATCCCACCAAAAGTCTTCTGCCATCGCTGCTTCACATCCCAGCTCGCTACTTCACGTCCCGGCTCACACTCTTGCTCCTCTGGCAGTCATCCGACACGTCAAAATGAGGGTTCTTCACCAAAAGAACTTTTTCTCCCATCCTCAAGTGTGTGCCTCTGTTTGAGGCAGAGTTCAGACATGGGTGGGAGAAACCAGCTGACATGGCAGCACTTATTCTCAAGGAAAATCCATTCTGGACATTTCTTGCCAAGCTCCCAGGAATCAGAGATAAAGACACATCCCTCATCTTACAGAGTCAGATTTAAAGCCACCCCATGGTGCCACTGACAGAGCCCCAAGTTCACTCCGGCCCTAGTAGGGGCTACTGTAGAGGATGAAATAGGGGTAGGCACTGGTAGACTAGGTCAAGTAGGATGGATGGTGGAAAGGCAGGAGTAGCTCATGCCCATTGGGATTCCCTTTCAGCCATTTCTGTTTTGAACAGAAATGATGGGTCTCTCTGGTCTCCTTCCTCAAACCCCACCTCCTGCTCCTTCAGCTGCCAGGCAAGGCCTGGAGCAAGCCTGGGTGAAACTTGGCTTCTAGAAAGGCCCGCCCGAGGCTAAGCCATACCACGTGCTGGGACTGGGGGTGTGCAGGGAGGTGCCCCTTGGCTAGGGAAGGGGCCTCCAGTGGCCCAGGGTGGAAATTGTGACTCTGGTTGCAGGGCCCTGGCTGGTATCCCATGAGCATTGGTAGGGCAGGCTCTGCGGTTCCTTCCTTCCAGTCTGGGACCCATCTGGGCCACCTCCAGGGAAGCGAGGGCCATAGGGTGGAAAAGTGGGGCACAGAACTTCGCGAAGGCTGTGGGCAATCAGGATGGGGCTGGTTTATAGAAAAGGCCTAGAAGCATCTTAGGCCAGGCTTGCAGAATCAGAGCTGAGTTCTGATCTCAGAGATGGGATGCTGGCACCCACCTCCCTGGGCACCCCACTAAGTGGGCTTCTGACCTAGCTAAAAACCTACTAAGTGAACTGAGACACGGCCATTCATTCCCCCTCGGGTGCCCAGCCTCTTCCTCAACTCTAAAGATACAAGATGCACTTGTGGGCACCAGAGTGAATGAGGGGCCGCTGCCAGCTCACAGGGCTGGCTCTGTGAATGATGGGGGCCCTAACTCAGATTCCCATTGTAGCGTAGGGAGCAGAAGTAGGGCTTTCCTTGAGGAACAATGAATACCACTTTCCCCCATTCTCTGGCTAACTTGGGTTTGCAGTGGACCTTTCCACAGAAACCTCAGGGATCACAGTCCTTTCAGGAGACCAGCCTTGCCAGACCACCGCCTTCCCGGATGAGAAAAGTAGCCAGGAGCTAGCCTGCCCTGCACGAAACCAGCAGGCAGCACCCTGACCCAACGGGTAAAGCCCACTGGCTCAGCACTCTCCCCAATCTGCAAGTGGGCACCCTGACTTCTGGTCACCAAACATTCCATTCCCCTCTGAGAAGCACCGGCGGGGCCAGCCCAGAAGTGAAAGCAGAACCCAGCAGAAATATGTCTCTAGTCCTTGAGCCACCACCCCTGACAGGCATGCACGTGTGTGTCCACACAACACACACACACACACACACACACACACACAGTCAGTCAGTCAGTCAGTCAGTCCTCTTGGGGAGCAGAACACAAAACGGGTTGACAGCAATGTGCCCATCAATGGCTGCCCTGGGGAAGGAACAATAGAAACAGCGCACGGGGCATCTGGACAGGAGGACCCCCTATCCCCCTACCAGCGGGGTGTGCTCACACCCAGTCACCCAGGCACCTACCCAGCTCTCTGCAGGCGACTCCCGGCTGCTGCTCCTGCCAGCCTGCCACCCGCCAGGGTCTGCCTAGCTCCTCCCGCAGGCGGGCAGGCGGGCGGGCCAGGCGGGCGGGCAGGGCGGCAGGCAGGCGGCTGTGTCAAACACTGCCTTCCCCAGACAGAGCTCCTTTGTGTCAGCAGAGCTATTTATGGACTTACCCAAGTTCCCCAGGGCAGCTCTACCTGCTGGGAAAGGCAGAACCCCAGGACTGGGTCCCACCTCCCAGATCTAGGTACCGTTTTCAAAGCCTTTGCATCACCCTCCTCTTCCTCCTCCCCTTCCCTGCACTCCTCCTTCTCCTCCTCCTTTTCTTCTTCCTCCTCCTCCTCCACCACCTCCTTCTCTTCCTCCTCCAAAGCCCTTCCCAAACACACACCCTGTCCAGCCAGCCACCAGCACTCCAGAGAGAAGCTGGCTTTCTTTGCTTCCATCCAAGAGAAAACTCTGCAATTTCACAAACCGCTTTCATCCGAGGGGTCGGGAAGGAAGAGTCCTGGGCCGGCCGGTCCTTCAGCTCCAGAGGAGATTCGTGGCCAGCTGTGGAGGTTCACTCTCACACTTGCCTGCTCCAGCTCCCTGGCCACCAGCTGGCCCCAGAAGTGCTGCTCTGAAGGAAGGGGCATCCATGCTCCCTGTGGCAACCCACAGCACTTGGATCAGGTGCTGCCGGCTGCACCCCACTTACATCTTCAGCATCCCCGGTTGGGGCAGTGCAAAGCTACTGGCCATCTCGCCCCCCCCCCAATCCCTCCCCCTCTCAGGAGCAGCCAATCATCGAAGCTTCCCTGTCACACCCCCACTTGCTCATGGCTCTCTTCCCAGTGGGCGGCTGCAATTTAACCCAGGGTCCCCTTCATCAGGCTGGCTCCCAGCAGGTCCTGTCCTGCCCCCGGAAAGAGGAACAGAGCCATCAGGCCCCTCCCAGCAGAGCCCCAGCCATCTGGCCAAATTGGGGTCTTATTTAGCACTTCTGTGGACACACTGGGGGAGCAGAGATGGCCTGGGGCTTCCTTTCCACAATTCAATTGCTGAGAGAGGTGTATTACAATGCATTAAGGGTTAGGGTCACAGGGGAAGGCAGAGAGCCCTTGGCCACAGAGGAAAGAATAGATCAATGGTCGTCCTTAATTGCTTGTGTTTGTTTCTTTTACATTTGTTTTTGTTTTTTGAGGGCCACACCCTGAGGTGCTCAGGGGCTACTCCTGGTTTTGCCCTCAGGAGTCCTCCTGCCAGGCTCAGGGGACCATATGGGATGCCAGGGATAGAACCAGAGTCCATCCCAGGTTGGAGGCATGCAAGGCAAACGGTCTATTGCTGTGTTATCACTCCAGCCCCTTTAATTTTTTTTTTTGGGGGGGGGTCACACCCAGCAGCACTCAGGGGTTACTCCTGGCTCTAGGCTCAGAAATCGCTCCTGGCAGGTTGGGGGGACCATATGGGATGCCGGGATTCGAACCACTGTTCTTCTGCATGCCAGGCAAACACCTTAACTCCATGCTATCTCTTCGGCCCTGGCCCCTTTAATTTTTATTTTTGTATAATTAATTAATTTTATTTACCCCACCCTCCACTTTTATAGGTGATGCCCCAGTCTAGAATGGCCATGGAGGGTTGGAGTGATAGTACAGCAGGTAGGGTGCTTGCCTTGCATGCAGCTGACCTGGGTTTGATCCCCAGCATCCCATATCATCCCCTAAACTCCAGCAGGTTTGATTTCTAAACACAGAGCTAGAAGTAAATCCTGAACACCTCTAGGTGTGATCTGAGTCCTGTCCCTCCCAAAAGGCAGAGGATGTGGTCATCAACCATCTCAGCCTTGGGTTGGGACCCAGATGGAAGCCTTAGCTTCCAAACACACCATTCTGACACCTGCCTGCACCACATCCCTGCCCCCCACTGCCCATTCCCAGCTCATGCCCCATAGCAGCAGCTTATATGACCACAAAGCACCCTAGTCCCTACCTGAGTTTCAGGGAAGGATGCCCAACCCATGCCCAGCTCCTGATCATGCTGCCCACCAGAATAAACAGCACTCTGCTAGAGGCAAGTGGAATACCCTCCCACATTCCCACTGTCCCTGCTTGGGCTGTCCTGAGCCAATGAATGAGGGTTGTAGCTCCTATGTGCCTCTTGCCTAAAGCCTACATTTAGGTGCTGGTGTCAGGCATAACACCCTTCAGGCCCACCAGGAGACTCACCAGAGGTGGGCACATTTTGCCTTCTAAACCAGGGCTTTACCTGGTGCAGAGAGGCAGCCCTAGTAGGGTTCAGGAATCTTGCACTCTATCTCTGTCTCTGTCTCACCTTTTCTCTCAGAGGGATCCCAGGAAGTAGAGTCTATTCAGGTCTGGTGGGGGACACCAAGAAAGTGAGTCTCAGGAAATCACCAATTCCAGTGGGGTGGGGCTGGCAGGTTTGGAGGAGAAGGAATGTTGATGCTAGAGTGAGATTCCTTAAGGGGACCAGAGTGCTAAGACAATGACACTTGTCTTGCATGTGGCCAATCTGGATTTGATCTACAGCACCCCATATGGTCCCCACAGGACCCACCAGGGGCGATCCTAGAGCATAAAATCAAAAATAAGTCTCAAGCACTACCAGGTGTAACCCCCCCCCCCAAATACAAAGCCAAAATAGGTTTCTTAGAGGGGGGAGCCTGAATATATAGGACTGCTGCCATAAGCAGAGCTCTGACTGAGCTCTGGCTGGTCTCCACAAGCAGTTACAAAGTCTGGTCTGTGCTCAGCTCCTGGAATCTGAGTAGAGGACAGGGAGATGTGAGCTTTGCACTGCTCTCACAGCAGACTGTGCAGGGCAGAGGCTGGTCATGGAGCACATGGCCACATTTGTCAGTCCATCATCAGACACTGAGCCAGGGAGATGACGGGCAGAATGGTGCCAACCTCCCAGAATGCCAAGTCCCAAACAGAGAGATCCAAAATGGACCGTCCGGGCCCTAAAATGTTGCAGAGGTGTCAGGGTTCAGGTGAACCAGCATTTGTGGGTCTATCAATCACTGTCCTCTGCCACCCCACAATGGCAGGCAGTACTTGGCAGAGCAAGAAGGCCCTCCCAGTGGAGCCCCTAAGACCAGATGAGCCTCATAATAGTCAGTGAAACTGGGGATCCGGAGAAGGAAAGTGGACTTGCCAGGACTCTGAGAGGCAGAGCTGGGGACTGAAGTTGGGATGCCTCAACATGGGATGAAATAGGAAGGTGCGGTTGGGTTGGGATGGACGGCGGAGGGAGGAGGATGATGAGATCTCGATTTCCACAGGCCATGGGGAATGCCCCCCAACACATGGCCTGCCCCCTCACTAAGTACTGAACATCACCCTTTATTTCACAAGTGCTCACTTGACACTTTGGAAGGGTCAGCCCTCTCCCAACTGATGACACCCCCACTGGTGACACTTCCTGATTCTTGACTTGATAAATCTCTCCTCCCCTCCTCACATCCCTGAAGACTATCAGATTGAATGCCCAAGGACACATCCACCCGCAGATAGAGAAATTGTGGTAGAGAGGACCTATGAGTCCTACTCAGGGTGACATCCCAGTCAGTGCAGAGTTCTGAGCCACTTCCAGTCCATTCCACACGATCTCACCCATTTGGGGCTCTTCACACCTGCCCAGACTGGTCTTTGTGGGAATAGAGGCCCTATCCCACCCATACCTCCCATCAAAGCTATAGACAGAAGCCAGTCGCTAGCATGATTCCCCCCCCCCCCCAAAGGCCTACTTTTCGACATGCAGACACACTGGCAGCGGTTTGCAGGGGTGACCAGCAAGGGTCAGCAGAAAGTCAGCTTGCCTACAACTCTTATGGTGATGGGTGGGGTAATGGGAGGGTGGCACAGGAACCTTGGAGAGGTGCCAGAAAGCTGCAGCAATAGCAGAAGCCAGCAACTCCCCCACAACACACACACAGTCAGGCTTCCAGCATCTTTCTTGATGCCACCATTATTCATGTGCTGTGTACACCTAGGCTGTACCCAAGATCTCAGCCTGAGCCTCACCCTGCCACCACTGTCCCCCAAGCAGACTCATGGGCTCAGAATCATTCATTCCTACTTCATTCCCTTTTTATGGAGGGCATGGGTTCTTCCCAAGAAGTTCTCAGGAGGACCAGGGGTCCTTTCTGGCAATTCTTGGCCAAGCCAATCCAATTCTTCAATGCTTGGACCCTAGGATGTAGGATGTTGCTTAGGCCCTGTGGTGACAGGAAGCACAGGCCCATCCTGGATAGGGAGGTACTTGGGTGTCAACAGAGTTATACCAACTCATGAAACATGGGAGAGTTTGAACTCGGTCTCACATTTGTTTTGATCTGCCCAGTATTCTCTCACCAGCCCAAGTGCCAGAGAGAGCAGTAACCGTAACTGGTGTTAGTGCCTAGAATGAGGGCCCTAGACCTCACTCCACAGACAATGAAGCCCCCTGCTTTTGGAGTGAGGCTGCAAGTACGGCAGTAGCCTGATGGCTGGTAGCATTAAGATGGGGACACATTTTTTTGCACCTATGTGGCCCAGCTCTTCCTGGTGGTGTCTACTTTGTTCTGGGGGTCACACAGCAGGTGTTGAGGTGGAGTGGACCAGAGCAATGATCCTCAGGGTCAGATTTCAGGGTGCTCTGGGAAGGGGTTGGAAGCCCCATTGGTCCTAAAACAGGACTGGAGGGGGGTGGCCATGGCCCTGCCCAGCTCCCTTCTTTAAGTCAGTCCCAGAGACCTCCGGTTCTCTCACTAATGAAATGGATTTGGTCAGAGCTGGGAAAACAATACAGAGCCATTGCTTTACTTACTGCAGCAATCCAGTTGTGATACCAGGTTTGAACTCAGGCAACCATTATGGTTCTCCAAGCAATCCCCAGAAATGATCCCTGAGCACAGAAAGTGCTTAAGTAAGTCTGAGTACTGCCAGGAATGGCTCAATGCATTCTCCAAAAGGAAAGGGTTTGGTCAATGGAATTGAGAAGTACAGGATTTGAATCCTAAAAATTCTGAGCCTGAGAATTTCAAGTTGCAAGCAAGGCATGCAAGGCAAGGGTATGATCCTGGGTTTAATCAACCCTTCGAATGCAAGGTTTGCAGAAAAGGGAGGCCAAACCTGACGGTCAGGAAACGGGGGGAGGGAAAGGGCACCTATGGTACAGGGGATCAAGCCAGGGTTCCCACATGCTAAGCATGTGCTCTAGTCCTTTTAGCCATCTCCTGATCCGTCTATTTTTTTTATTTGGAAGTTACTACTGGAAATGCTCATAAGTCCAGGGCCATAAGGGCTATATCTGGAGGTTCTCAGGGGAACCACCTGGTCGTAGGGTTGAGTTCAGGGCCTTGCATTTGCTAATCAGCTCACCAACTGGAACTATATCTCTTTGGACTGGTCATCTGAATGACTGCTCTAATTTTTCTGGCTATTGAATGGGTTTCTCCCATCTGACTTGCTGAGCCCTGTAGAAGCTTGGAGAGAGTCTAACATAGGTAAATGCTTAGGAATTAGGAGCCAGTGCTGTGTTGATGTTGTTATTGTTGTTTATAATGGTGGTTGTTGTTTGTGGTGGTGTTTGTTGATGGTTAGTGTTTAGTTGTTTTGGTGTTAGTGTTATTTTGGAGTTGATGGTGTTTTGCTGTGGTTAGTGTTTAGTTGTTTTGGTGGTGGTGGTGGTGGTATTTTGTAGGTGTTGTTTTGTTGTTGGTTTGATGGTGGTAGTGATATTTTGTTGAGGGTAGTAATTTTGTTTGGTTTTGGTTTTGCTTTTTTGTGCCATACTCATCAGTACAAGGGTTCTTTTGGCTCTGTGCTCAGAAATCACTCCTGAAAGGCTGGGGACCCTATGGAATGCTGGGGATCAAACCTGAGTCAGCTGCATGCAAGGTGAATACCCTGCCACCGACTTGCTATTGCTCCAACCCCAACGGTGTTATTTTTGGTGGTTGATGGTTTGTTATTGCTGTTTTATTGTTGATATGTTATTTTGGAGGTAAGAGGTGATGATGTTGGTTTGATGGTGGTGATAGTGTTTTGTTGCTGGTATTGTTGGCTTGGTGACGGTGGCAATGTTCTATTGTTTGTGTGCTATTGCCATGAGAAGGCTAGTGCAGAGTTCAGTTAATGTGATGGTATCTGCTGAAGCCCTCACAAATGAGGCCCTACCAGGGCACCTGGCACATACTAACAGCTGCAGCTGTTTAACACTCATTGTGTATCTTCCAACACCCACGCTCAGCTTGCAGACAGGGAAACTGAGGACAGACCGGCCACATGGTAAAACAAGCAAGCTAGTGCCAAGACTTCCCTCTGCATGCTCTCTCCCCACTCTCTGGTTCCTGAAATCTCTCACCCTGCTCATGCTGCCTCTTTTTCAGCAGTGTCAGACAATAAGGTAAATGATCTTTCTTGGGGGTGCAGGAAAGAGAGGCTATAGCTCCTTGTCTTAATAAGAAACAGTCCAGGTTCCAGGGAGGCGACTCAAAGGACTAGAGTGCATGCTTTGTATAGGGGACCCCAAGATTCTATCCCTGCCTCATTGTTCCCTGAGTACCAAGATTGGGTGATCCCCTGGGCACTATTTTTAGACATGTCCTTAAAACAAACAAAGCAACTGAAAAAGAAGTCTGAAGAGCCAGGAGATAGTGCAATGGTTAGGGCACATACCTAGCATGCACCAGACCTAGGTTTGATCCTCCAAGCACCAGTGGGGATATCTCTAGAGGTCCCTTTTACCACCACCATCACCCCCCAGGATGGCCTGGCTGTTTCCTGGCACCATGGCTCAAACAGCACCAATATCCCCAGGCCCTTGTGTTGAACCACTGACTTGGTTGGCCACGAATTGTCAGTGGAGACTCCAAGCTTCCTGGGGACCACTTGTGAGCATCCCCTTTGGCAGTAAGGTTGCCCCAAGAGGCAGGAGACTCAGCAGCCACTCAGGGTTGGTGCTGGGAAGTCTCCCTGGTTGTCCTCTGTCCCCAGTCGGAAACATACGTCCTTGTGACCTCAGCCTGACCTTGAGCAGCTGTGGCAGCACAGGATGGCCAGAAGCCATCGTCGTCTCCCTGCCTGGCCCCAACCCAATCAGCCACATGCTGCCTTGAGATTCCAGGCTTTTGGAGTCATCCTCGACCCACTGCATTTGTGCCAGCTCTGGGGTCAGTCTGGGGTCAGCTGTGTCCTGACTACCCGAATTCCTGGGAAGTGTTTGGCACAGAGTGATGGACTCAGCAATGTGCCACCCAGTTTGTGACCTTGGCTACTAATGCAGCTCATCCATATGCTCCTCTAGTTCAGCCCCTGCTTAGACCATTGGACTGGAGCCCAGGTCCTCCAAAAGAGCAGGTCAGCTGGGAAAGGCTAGACTGAGATGCTGGCTGTTCTGTAGCTTTCTTGGGGACATGGGCCCAGGCCAATCCTCTCCTGGGGCCTCTGTTTTCCTATCTCTAAAACGGACACCAGGGCTCAACAAGATCTGCGCTACTCCAAGTGGGGTCTACGTGTGGCACTGATTCCTCCACTGCTTGTTACTGGTTTGTAAGGAGGCCAGTTTGGAGATTTGAGGGCAAAAGAGATAGCACAGAGCTTAAGGAGCTTGCCTGCATGATTTGATTACTGGTTTGATTACTGGCCATTGTGTATGGTTGCCAAAGCACCGCCAGGAGTGATCGTTGATGGCAGAGTCAGAATGACACTCATCAGGTATGGCTCAACATTGCCCCCTCTCAACCCCGGAGGGGAAAAAGAATCTCAGGAACTTTCCTAGCAGCTTGGCATAGTTGTGACATCCAAGAGCAGAGAAATCACAGAGCAGAACACAGCCTGGCACATGAGTCGGCACATGAGATTACAGTATTTCACAAACATACAAGGCCCTTCATCAGGGTGATTTTAAAAACCCTGATCTAACTGTGCCCATTTTTCTCACCATACCTGGCACTGAGTATACTTCCCTGGATACTGCCCAAGGGTCACTCCTGAACAAACAACCAGGAATAGCCTCTGAGCATCTCTGGATAACCCAAGACCAAAAACAGGCAATCAAGAGAATGGGATGGAGATGGACAGAAGGGTGGGTGGTGCAAATCCAGTTCAATGGGTTAGGTGCTTGCTTTGCATGCTGTGGACCCAGGTTTGATTCCTGGCACTACGTATGGTTCTTTGAGCCTACTAAGTCTGAACCCTGATCAGAGAGCTAGGATTAAGTCTGAGCACATCTTGGTATGTCCAAAAACCAAGGGGAAAAAATCACAAAAGGGCTGGGGATGGAGCTCAGTGGTAGAACATTTGTTTTGCATGTGTGAGGTCCTGGCTTTAATTTTTAGCACTGAGAGTAGGACAAAAAAAAATATCTCAGAACACTGGCTCACTAGACCTCTGTCATTTGTACAGAATATTTATACCTATATCAGGAACTTGTGATCCTGTCACCAAATAGCTCCCTGCTCTCCCCCATTCACCAGAACCACATATACCAGTGGCCTTCCCTCTCTGCATCTCACTAAGCCCTGAATCTGTAGCCCACAGTCCTTAGATACACATCACAACCCTCTCCCAGTCTTCTGGGGAGGGAAGTAGCCTCAACACTCCCAATCACAATTAGTCAAGAGGCCAGTGTCAGCCTCTATCACCCAACCACACCCCAAGTTCCCTCTGTCCTTGGAGGAATGTAGGTCGAATTCTTACATAGCTTCTAAGGCCTGGACACTACACCTAATTGCCTTTCGATACCATTAAACCCAAGTACCATTACTTCATACCCTTCCTACAGGTTTCCTTGCACCAGCCTGCATTACCATTTTCTAGAATGAACCTTCTTGTATCCCCAATGTTGACTCTGAAATTCTCCTAATGCCCTTGGCAGTGAGACATTTTTGTGGAATACTATTTTGGGGATGATGTTGGAGGGTAGAATACATCCAGTGGTGTATTCTTGGCTCTATGCTCAGGAGTGACCCCTGGAGGGTTTGCAGTGCCAGGAAGGGAACCAGGGGTGACCACATCAAGTGCCTTGCCCTCTGTGCTCTTTCTCCAGCCCTCTGAGTCTCACTGCCATTCATTCATTGTGTGTTGGGTGCCTATCTGTCCTGAAGATGTCTGACATAAGACTTGGATGTAGACCATGGGCCTCATGGGCTGTCCCATGTTGGATGATGAATAACCTGGTAGCAGACAGCTAGGATTTTCCCTGACCAGAGTCTGTCCTCCCTTCTTGCCATCTGATGAACTTTCCCTTCCTTTCTGCCATCTTCAACCAGATGATTCATGTGGAACTGGACCATCTCCCTCTCCAGGCAATCATTTCATCTCTCCCCAGTGTCTTCAAGTATTAGGATAAGCACAGGATTAGACTCGAGGCCAGGACTGTGGATGAAATGGCTGAGAGTCAACTCATAAGGTCTGAAGCCTGGAACTTAGGGCAGTGGATTTCTACCACTCAGTAGAGAGCCTGTACATCTGCAGCTAGCTCCCCAAGAAGATGAGAGCACAGCAGTAAGGAGACAATGCTTTAGGCCCCCGACCTCTGCCTGAGGTGACCTTTCAACTCTCTCCTTGACTAAAGCTAACTTGAGTTGAGTTTTGTCCCTTACAGACAGCCGACCCTTGACTATATCACCAGTACTTAACAGCCTCTGACATCGGATGGAGACTCTGAAACCATGCGTTAGTTCATGCTGTTATTCAACAAACATCTAACAGGAAGCCAGTAACTAGAAAAGTCATCACACACAAGAAGAGCAGACAGATATGGGACCTAAAGAAGCCAGCCACCACAGAGGGATCAGGAAATGGGGGAGATCACCAGCCCAATATTAGCTGGCAAGTCATGGACAATCCCACCCCTTCACTGATCCTCTCTCTCCAACTGTTTCTCACTCTTCTTTTTAGATTCCTTATATTTTTTCTTCCTTTTGGGGTCAACTAGCATGAGGCCATTTCCATAGGGTTAAGGCTTAGATCTGCCATGCAGGAAGTAGCAAGCTGTGGAGACAGACACCTAGGCTGGGACCACAACCCTCTCTTGTTCCTGGAAGACTTTGCAGGCATCTGCTTGCTCCATCCTTCCATTTCTTGGTACTTCAACCCAGCACAAGAAAGGAGTGACAGGGCCAGAAAGATAGCCTGGAGGTAAGGCATTTGCTTTGCATGCAGAAGGATGGTGGTTCAAATCCCAGCATCCCATATGGTCCCCTGAGCCTGCCAGGAGCAATTTCTGAGCGTACAGCCAGGAGGGACCCCTGAGCGCTGCCAGGTGTGACCCAAAAACAATAAACAAAAAACAAACAAGAAGAGAGTGACAATAATTCTGGTCAGAGCACTGAGCCCGAGAGAAAGCATATTCATTCAAACCCAGGCACCATTACTTTTACTCATGTTATGATTTGGAATAGGAAATCCAGGAAGAGGGAAGCCAATCGAGCAAAGAGCCCATTCCAAAAATCAATGGACAACTGCCTCCCCCCCAAAAAAAGGGTTCGCCTCCTCAGAACCATAGGAAACAACCCACAGAGAACAAATGACTGGGAATGGTGAGTCACGTCTTCAAGCCCAAAGACGGGAGAGTGCCAGCCCACGGCACAAGGAACGCAGAATGAGGCCCATGATGAGAGAGCGCACGGAGTTCAGGCTCTCTGGAAAACAACTGTGAGCCTAGAAGTCTCCACTCGGGAAGAGGATGATTCACACAGAGGGCAAATACTGCCAGACTTACCAAGGCACAAGACACACGCCACCCACAAACCCCTTTCTGGAAAAAATGATTCAAGAAAGCTCTGCAGGAGGAAAGGAAGTGAAATCATGAAGCTGAGAGCAGGAGCAAGCCTAGAGCCTGTGAGAGAGAGAGTCAAGGGCAGAGAACAGCTGGAGCAGTTGAGATGGATCTGATTCCTTTAGCACAAGAGGAGCGAAGTTTTAAAATAATAGAAAGGGGGCTGAAGAGAGGATGTAGGGAAGGTGGTGGCCTAGCACGTAGCTGCAATGGAGAGACAATAGTTCGAATCCCAGCACTGCATGTGCTCCCCGGAGCATCTCCAGATGTGACCCCGAAGCACAGAGCCAGGTGTGGCCCTGACTGGAGAGGCAGGAGTGACCCCTGAGCACCAACAGTGTGGCCCAAAGTGGAAAAAATAATAGTAGCCATAGCAGACAGCCAACCCCAGTTCTATCCCTGGCACTGCCAACAGTGACCCATATGAGTGCTGAGTCAGGAGTAGCCCCTGGATAGTGCTGGGTGTATCCCTCAAACCAAATAAATAAATAAAATGACTAAACTTCCAGATGAGTTCAGTCAGCTCTGGAAGGCCTGGAAGAGACCAAAGGGAAGCAGGGCCGGGGGATGTCCCCTTTGACTAAAGGGGAGGCCAGTGATTACAGGTCAAGTTGTAATTCCTGACACTGAAATCTGTTTGTGAGCAAGGTCACAAGAAAGCCACCAGCAGGCTAGAATTAGAGAATCTCACTCTGCAGGAAATGTTTTTAGAAGAATAAGAGAGTGTTACAATGGGATGCCGAAGACTACTAAAACATAGTATAAAGTAATGGCAGTTTAGCCTCAACCCGATATAGGAAAAGAGAGATTAATGAGGAAGGCGGAAGGGTTCAAAATCCCACCCACATGTGGGTGGCAATTGGGTCTGGGTGTGCGGGGGGGGGGGGGGGAGGAGGAAGGGTGGATCAAAATAGAGGTTAGGAGAAACAGGGAGATGGAGAGAGGCGTGAGACTGGATGGGGGAGAGGGATGAGATTTATCAGAGGTTCATGTGCAGAGCTCCAGTTTAATAAGAGTATCTAGACCAGGCGATAATTTACTGCAGATGAGTTAAAAAATAGGATGATAAGGGTAGGGCACTTGCCTTGCATGCAACTGACCCAGGATGGACCTCGGTTCAATCCCTGGCGTCCCATATGGTCCCTCAAGCCAGGAGCAATTTCTAAGCACATAGCTAGGAGTAACCCCCGGGCATCACTTGGTGTGGCCCAAAAAACAAACAACTCCCCCCCCCCAAAAAAAACAACAGAACTGCTAAGACATAAAATTACTAGAGTAGATACAAAAGGTCTTTAATTATCTCTTGAAGTGGTCAAGGCCTTAGAAACTATAGACCTCTTACCTCTTCCCCCAAAGATAAGTTGATCACAAAAGTATTTGATTGCAAAAGAAAGTGAACTTCGGAATAATGAAAATACGAGAAATTAAAATACGAGAAGTTAAATGACCAACTAACTAGAAAAGAAATTTTCAGCCTGCATAGTAAGCGAAGGGTTAATAAAATAATATCTCGGAATCTTACCAATAAATCTGCTCTTGTAGAAACTGGGCAAATGATACAACTTGATGAGCCATAGAAGATATACACATAACTGACTAATAAACATAAAACGAAGCCAAACTCACAAATAATTAAATAACTACAAGCTACAGTGAAATAGCTTTTTTTTTTTTTAATTTCTTAGACTGACCAAGATTTAAAAAGCAGGGATGTCCATTATTAGGGAGGGTGCAGGGAAAGCGATCTTCTCATTCACTGCAAATGGGGGTTGTAGAGAGAGGCCAGCTGTTAAGGGGTTTGCTTCGCATGTGGCCGACCCCAGGTCAGTCCCTGGCCCTATATATGGCAATAGAACGAGCACTGCCAGGCATTCCTGGCATTCAGTATTTGCCAGATATGGCCCCAAAACAAACAAAACAAGAATGGATTTGTTCCCTCTGTTCCTTTGCTTTCTCCTCTGTAAAATATGGGTAATAACAATAGTGCTGAACAGAACAGGTTTGAGGAGAAGAAAGCATTTGCAGAAGACTTGGCAATGGGTCTTTCTCTGACCTATAAAAAATGCAGTAATATGTAATATACAGTGCCAGGGAAATGATTCAGAGGGCTTGAGTGCTTGCTTTCCATCCATCTCCCACACTGCATGATCTCCTGAGCAGACCCCCGAGCACCAAGCTGGGACTAGTCTCAAGCACCACCTGGGATCCCTTAAAGAAACAAAAAAAGATGTAGAGGCTGGAAGGATGGCGCAGCAGGTAGGGCATTTGCCTTGTAGGTGGCCGGACCTGGGTTAGATCCCCAACATCTCACTTGGTCCTCTAAACTGGCCAGGACTGAGCCCCACCACGTGTGGCCCCAAAACAACAACAACAACAACAACAACAACAACATGTGAGTGTTGGAATAATACACCATGTAGGGCACTTGCTTTGTATGCAGAGTTTGATCCCCCAAACCTTCTGGAATGATCCCTGAGCACAGAGCCAGGAGTAAGCCCTGATTTTTCTAATCAGGTGTGGCCTTTCCAAAGAAGATGTATTATACAGGATGTTCTTAGGATGTCTGTTAAGTCTATTGTAACATTACTCACAATATCCAAACACTGCTAACAATCTAATCGCATATCAGGAAGCAGTTAGGTAAACTACTGCTCCATTGGCTACTGATAGGAAGGAGAACATTAGGCACTGGTACAATACATTTCTATATTAAATTTTTCAAAGACAAGGTGTAAAAACTTGTGTCTACTAGAATATATGTTTTTGCATGTGCTAGGAAATATATTTGGAGGAAACAAAGCTAAGAGTAGCGTGAGTGATGGGAAAAGGGCTTGGGAAAAGGGAGTTCCATTGTTTTATTCCGTTTGGTAGTGTTTAGGATTTTTTTGTACAATTTCTTTATAAGTAATATTAGAGAATGATATCATGCTTAAAAAAAGCTCTAATTTGTTAAATGCATAAAAGTTTCTGATTTCCTCAAGAAATTTTAACAAAATCATCTAAGACCAATAAGAAGATATTTTTAGGGGGCTGAAGCACAGCAGGGAGGGCATTTGATTTGCATGTGGCTGACCCGGGTTTGATCCCCAGCATTCCATATGGTTCCCCAAGCCTATCAGGAATGATTTCTGAGCACAGGGATAGGAGTAACTCCTGAACACCGCCAGGTGTGGCCCAAAAACAAAAACAAAAACAAATTTTTTTTCAAAACTTTGAGATGGACAACATTCTACTTCCAGTTGGGGAGATAGTGATATATAGACTTCAAAATTCCCTTTTGATATTTCTTATGATTTTAATCAAATCTGAGTGATTCAGTAGTAGGCAAGAGATAGGTGGGGATTAAATAGAATTATGCCAATTTCATCTAAATGAATAAATATTTGAGACTAGACCAAAAAATTAAAGAAAAATACTTAAAAGCTTGGGAAGGAGAGAGAACTTACCGTATCCTAAAATAATGTGCAAGCATTTGAGCAAATAACTGAGGACTTTGCATTCTTCCTCATGGTCTGAAATATTAGAAGTTGGAAAATAAAACCATAATGATCAGAAGGGGAAGTATTATATTATCCTGGGATGAATACAGCACTAAAAGGCAAAAAAATAAATTAAAAAATTATACGTGTATATTAGTCATCCAAAAAACTCAACTTAAAACCACCACAAGATACTGTTTCACATAGGAACAGGAGGGCTATAATTTTTAAAGTGGGGAAAAACAGCAGATGTTGGAGAGGATGTGAATACATTGGATTCCTCATACTTTCCTGGTAGAAATGTAAAAATGGTGTGGAAACTTAGGGAAACAGTCTAGCTATTCCCCCAAAAGTTAAACACTTAGTTGCCATTTGACCTCATACTTCCACCTCAATGTCTATCCTCAAAAGAAATGAAAATATTTGCCCTACAGAACCCAATATGGGCTCCAGCAATAGAATAAAGCTGGGTCAGTTTGAGGCCTGGAGTTCAATCCTCAATACCACATATCTCCCCAACACCAGCCCACAATACCTCTGGGTGTGGCCCTGGGTACCCCAGAGTACTCCCAGGAAAGGACCTTACTTAAAAAAACAAACACACATAAGCCCACAAGAAAACTTGCTCTTAAGAGCACTGTGACATTAGCCAAGTATGGTAGTTCACAGTTTCAGCCATAGAACATTGGATGAATAAAGCATGGTTTATTCACACAACAGAATATTCTTCAGTCACAGAGAGAAATCAGGTCCTGGTTTGTGGGATGCCCTGCGTTGAACCCTAAAAACATTAGACTGATACGAGGTGGACCCCAATGACAAGGCAGTAAAGAATCCATTCCACTGATATAAAATTTCCTAAATAGATGCATCTATAGAGGCATAATGTGAATGAGTGGTGGCTTTTGGGCTGGAGGAGGTGGGAAATTTGGTGAGATATACCTAAAAGGTCTGGTCTCTATTAGAAATGCTGAAAATGTGCTAACCTTGATCATCTGGGATTCTCCTGAAAACCACTGAAGTAGATGATTTAAACAATCCATGAATAATATCTCAATAAAGCTGCTACACAGTTTAAATACACAACTGCCTGGAAACCAAAAGGAACTGTGGCATACAGAGAGTAGCAATTTGCCAATAACCTTAATATATTAAGAGATTTTGGGGCTGGAGAGATAGTATGGACGTAGGGAGTTTGCCTTGCATGCAGAAGGATGGTGGTGGTTCAAATCCCGGCATTCCATATGGTCCCTGGAGCCTGCCAGGAGCTATTTCTGAGTGTAGAGCCAGGAGTAACCCCTGAGCACTGCCTGGTGTGACCCAAAAATCACATATGTATGTATGTATGTATGTATCTATAATATATATAAAAAGAGATTTTGGAAATTAAAGGTTAACCTAGAAGCAAACAGGAAAATGGACAAAAGATTTTAAGAGATTATTTACAATGGACGTAGCATGACTAAAAGGCATGGAAGTTAGTGTTTAACTTCTAGATGTCCAAAGAAATGCACCCTATTGGAAAATGTTTGCTATGGAGTATTGGCAAGAGTGTGGTTGGTTATCTCACCCAGATTGTTTTCGGTGCACAGATTCTTGGGGCTGTTCCAGAAGAAGGGCTTTGAGTGCAATAAAGGAAGATGCTGGGGCTATTAAACAAAACAGTCCAAATAAAGTAGGAATATTCAGGGCTGGAGAGATGATAATATAGCAGTTAAGGTGCTTGTTGTGCTTCCAGCCAACCCCAGTCTGATCATCAGCACTGCATATGGTGCCCAAGCCCTGTTGTCAGTGACCCGTGTGCAGAATCAGGAATAAGCCTTGAGTACCAGTAGGTACGGTCCAACACCTGCCCCCCCACAAACACAATCGTTGGGCCATAGACATAGTACAGGACGTAAGGCAATTTTGTGCACGTAGCTGTAGAAGTACAACCCTAGTTCAAAACCCTGGTCTCTTGAGCACTTCCAGGAATGATTCCTGAACACAGAGCCAGGAGTGGACAGATATGACCTAAGCGTAAAGAAAAGGAAGGAAGGAAGGAAGGAAGGAAGGAAGGAAGGAAGGAAGGAAGGAAGGAAGGAAGGAAGGAAGGAAGGGAGGGAGGGAGGGAGGGAGGGAGGGAGGGAGGGAGGGAGGGAGGGAGGGAGGGAGGGAGGGAGGAGGGAGGGAAGGAGGGAGGAAAAAGAAAGAGAAGAAAGAGAAAAAGGAAAGGAGAAAAGAAAGAAGTAAAGAAAGAAGGGAGGGAAGGAAGGAAGGAAGGAAGAAAGAAAGAAAGAAAGAAAGAAAGAAAGAAGAAGAAAGAAAGAAAGAAAGAAAGAAAGAAAAGAAAGAAAGAAAGAAAAGAAAGAAGAAGAAGAAGAAAGAAAGAAAGAAGAAAGAAAGAAAGAAAGAAAGAAAGAAAGAAAGAAAGAAAGAAAGAAAGAAAGAAAGAAAGAAAGAAAGAAAGAAAGAAAGAAAGAAAGAAAGAAAGAAAGGTGCTTGTAACAATGAAGTAACTGGAAGCAACTGAAACTAGAAAAAACACAAGGTCTCTACTACCTGCACAATGAAATACTCTGCAGGCACAAAAATGCTGCCACAAAAGAATGTTTACTGCAATGGGAAGTCAGGGAAACTCCCTTGTCAAACAGAGAGACACAAATTGGAAAATTCTACACACCAGGAACCTCAATTTGCAATGAAGATATATGTGTACATAACTGAAGATCTAACAGGACACACCCAGAAATGTTAACAATGACCAACTCTGTGTGTTGGGGCTGAGGGGGGGGGGCTGGATTTCCTTCTGAGTTTGATTGTATGCAAGATTAATAATGAGCCTGAATTACTTTTGCAAGAACTACCACCAAAGTGAATTGAATCTTTAAAAGCCACCCCTACTTGTCATGGCTCCATAAGCCCTGGAAATGGGGCTTGGAGGGAGTCCCTCAAAGGGACCTGTAGAATCTGGCCTGATGGCTGCCTTGCCAGGCAATTGAGGGGCACTGGGCATTGGCTTCACTCCTTAAAAGCATCCAGTGAGAGAAATAACTCTTTAGTTAGATGCCATCCAAAGCCTACAGCCAACGAGAGGCAGAATGACACAAACAGAGAGAGGTCATGGGACCACCACCCCCTCACCCCACAGCTGCCTTTATCTCACTGTTTCTGGAAAAGGTACGTTTGAACCCTGAGCTCCCAGGCCTGCTGTCCTCTAGGCACTACTTGTTGGCTGGTCCTGGCCCGCCTTCCCTGTACAGCTTCCAAGGGCGACAGCAGGACAAGTCCTGTCAGGGTGGGATTTGCAGCCAATGGAAGACTTGGTGCGCGAAGGCCAGCTGGCCAAGGTCGGACTCCTGGCCTACAAGGCGACACTCAGGAAGCTCGACCACATCCGGGCCCAGGAGTTCCCAGGCCCTCGACCTGCTCTGAGACTGACAGTTATTGCTCTGCTGAAGCAGCAGCAGGAAAGAGAACAGCTGGGCCCTCCTGGCTGGCCCTTCCTTTCCCCTCTCAGGGTCTCATCTTCTGCCCTGAGGAGTGGGTGTTGGCTGCAGGGCCCTCCAACTTGGTCTTTCTCTGACTCGATGGCACTTCCTCACAGAGGGCCTGACAGGAAAAGGAAAGGGTTGAGGTGTCTCGAGTGGCTTTGGAAGGAGCCCCTGCTCTTCCTCTCAGTGCCCTTCCCACTGCTATTTTTGGAGCTGAGGCCACAGGGCCAGGCGCCACCTTCTCGCCTCTCCCCAGAACTCCAGGTAAAACAGAGCAGCCTATTCATGGCTTTCCAACAATCGCACACCAGGAATTTGTAGGCCAGCCAGCAGACCAGACAACTTCTCTCCACCCCAATTGATCCAAGTGGTGGCTGATTTTTTTTTCCTGGTGAGAATACAGTGAAGGGAGAGGAACAAGAATGTCCCAAATATGGGCCTGAGAGATAGTACAGCGGTAGGGCATTTGCCTTGCATGCAGAAGGACGGTGGTTCGGTGGTTTGAATCCCAGCATTCCATATGATCAACCGAGCCTGCTGGTGGGGGATTTCTGAGCATAGAGCCAGGAGTGGCCCCTGAACGCTGCAGGGTGTGATCCAAAAACCAAAAAAAAAAAAAGAATGTCCCAAATACCATGAGAGTTTCCTCCCTGACCCCCAACCTCTTCCAAAGTCACTGAGAGGAAACTATTAGAAGGCTGGACACAACAAGGTCCTCACTATGACATTCTGGCCTTGCTTTCAGTTTGGGTTCTGAACCAACCAGTCTGTAAGTTGATTGATATCACAGTAAAAGAAGGAGGTCTGCCCCCAGAATCTCTGGTTCAGTCAAGATGTTTGATTGAGAATCTCAGAGATGACAAGTCATCGAGTTGTCTCAGAGGGACAAGTCTCCAGGCTGAGAACTCTAGGACCTTCTTAGAATGGGACTATACCAAGTCCCTGGCCTGCCAAAAGATCCAGCAGGCCCACTCACATCCAACACCCTCCAGCATATAAACAGCCCAGCTCCACTGTTCCAAGACTAATCTCAAAGAGATTCCAAGCTGCAGAATTATCCCAGCTCCACAAAACTCCTCCATATTTCATAGCACTGACAGCCCAGTAGGAGCATAGCAGATCTGATGGAAAATCTGTGTAGAAGGCCACCAACCTCAGTGAGCAAAAACAATAACACAGAAGGCTCAACTGGCACCAACCATCTCAGTCAATCCTCAGACAATGTCTTCAGTAACACCATTGTGAGATAGAACAATTTTCACACATTTTCTTTTATTGAACTATTTTCTTTTTTGATCGTTTTGCTTGCCATTTTGTGGTAGCAAGCGATATAAAGTAAATTAGTTTGTGCTTGCTAAGGGGACAGGCTTGGCAGGGAGTTGGGTGAGACACGTTGGTATGAGCAACTGTAATAATGAGCAGTACAGCCATGTGTGCTGAGACTACAGCTTACATGCACAACCTCAGAAAGCCAGCAAGCGTGTGCCACCATCTATTCTTGCAACAGCCCCTACCACAAAGGGAATTATCCATGCAAGAGTAATTTTATGTTTCAGTGTGAGTTGTAATGAGGAATAAAAAAAAAAAAAAGGGTTAGATTGAGCTGGAGACTCAATGAATTAGTAGCACATGTCCCGATTCTGAATATGTGTCGCCACCCACTGAGAGGTAAGTATAGTTCTCAAATGGATCTCCCCACTAGAGTCGCGTTATAAACAGTGTTCAGCTTCCCGGGCTAGCCTACTTCACCCTTTAAGAAAAGTTTATTGCCACCGTGAAGCGAATGCAAATGACACCCCCCACACACACACACTAGCATGGAAAAGACCATTTTAGAAAAGATACCTGGAAGAGGGGCCTTGCAAGAAACAAACATTAAAAAATGGCAGCAAGGAATGGAAGGGTCTGAGGAAAATGTGTGAGGGGGCCTCCAAGCGGGCTGGCACACACACACACCCTTTGCTGAAAATCACCTCAGTGGAAAAGGCTCGGAAATGTTGGTGCACAGAGAGACAAAGGATGCTGGAACAAGAGTCCCAGGAGCAGGGAGGAAGGAGGGACAGGGAGGATTGTAAATTGGAGAGATCCAGGAATGAGGGTCTCCATGGAAGAGCTGGAGGGCAAAGCCTTTGGGAGGGGAGGAGGCAAGAATAGACTTTTAATTCGGTACCCACAGTGAAGATCACTTCCTATAGGTTCTGGTCCTGGGCAGATGACGAATTGGAACATGTGCATACATGAATGTACACACACACACACACACACACACACACACAAACACATACACACACACATATACACACTCTGGTTTTAATGTGAAATACCTTAATTTAATACCTTGAATTTAATGTGACATTTTCTACCCTGTTATTAGAGTTTGAAGACTTTGAAGCCAATCTCTGGGCACATTCCTTTGTTGGGTCTGTTCACGTTGCAATATGGCATATGCAGTTAATTCTTTTCTTTTACCCTACAGAATATACCCCACATGCTGAAGAAGCCCATGTTTTTTTTTTCTCTACCCCACCTCATATTTTCTAATTAAAACCACCTACTTCTCCCGCTCAATCATCATAAATTCAACTCCTCATTTCTCTTCATAAAAGAACAATCAGATAGAAATTTTTTTGCCCCAAGTCACATAATCAGTTCCCAGCAGAAGCAGGAATGACCCATGAGCTTTCAGAATCTTTCTTTGACTTCTGGGAGGGGTCCAGTAGTCAATGAGCACCTCAAACCCATGGGAGAAAAGCAAACTACTCTTTTCCACCATCAAAAGGCCAGGGTCTGTGGTGGTACTTGAGGAGTCTTCTGTAGACTGGCACAGCTGCTTAGCAAACCAACTGTGCCTTCTGCTCTTGCTTGCCTCACCCCACTGCAGAAATACTTGGGCTTCGGGGTAGAGCAATAGTACAGTAGGTCAAGAGTTTGCCTTGCATGTGGTGGACTTGGTTTCAGTCCCTGGTGCCACATATAGTCCTCCAGGGCCCACCAAATGGAATCCCAGAGCACAGAGTGGAAGTAAACCCTGACCATAGCTGAATGTGAACCCTAAGACTAAAACACACAAATGAAAAAAGTCCAGAGAGAATTGGGGGTCTGGATTTCTAACCCTGCTTCTAACACCGCCTTGTCCCACCATTCTTGGTCACTTCCTCTCAACCTTCTGCTTTTCTTTTTCAAGTCTCAGTCTCCTCACCTAGAAGACAGGAAGATGAAGTAGATGAAACTGTTGAGCCAGTCCCCATTCCACAGCATCTAGGAGCCCTACCAAGGGCCAAGTAACAGTAGCACTGGAAATAAAAAGCGATGAGAGCATCCTGGGGGCGCAAGATGCTCCTAGGCTTGCAGGCATTTTTGCCAGTAGAAAAGATATTTACATGGAGATTGGGATCTTGAGAGGCACCTTGGAAGAAGGACTGCCTTCAGCAGGGAGATAAGAGAAGGGTAGGATACAGTGGGGCAGGCAGGCAGAGCGTGCCTAATAGGTAGAGGAGAAGGAAATAACCGGGGGTGTTTGGTGGCAGGCACAAATTGGGGCGCAGAGTAACCAGTGAGTGAGACTTGAGGGTTCCAACTGAGACCTGCTCATCCCAACTCCTAAATCATCCTGAATGCAGGGTCATATCCTAGGCCTCCCACTTCTCCACTGGACACACTATGATTGGTGGAACACAGAAGAAAGTCATCAAATGGGCAGGTTGCTAAATCCCCTAAAACTCAGGTCTTGGACCCTCAGTTAAGCAGAAGGAGAATACATGTGTCATGGGGATAAGGATGCTGTGGAAGCCATGGGGAGGGCAAGAGACAATGTAGATCAAGAGGTTGGCACAGTGTCAGGTTGGCTTGCAGCATAAGTGCTCACAAAATTACCTGGTGTGAATTACTCCCCCTCTAAACTAAAGCTCTGGGAACAATGTCCTCCCATTGGAAGGCAGTGGCCCTATTCAGAGAAAGACGTGGTGGCAAATACGGTCAAACCAGGATAGAGGGCAAGGTCAGGGAGTCTTCCTAAGAAGCTAAAAATGGAACGACAAGCTGGCTGGGATGAAGAGCAAGAAGAGGAAGGAGGGGCTGGTCGATCTGTTGCTGAATATGCAGTGAAGACAGGAGGATGGAGAGGTGGGTGCAGAGAGCGCCTCAACAATGGAACATTTTAGGGAAGAGTTAGCGATAGTTGAAATCTTGTTCAGGGACTTTAATGTCACTTGGGTTTGAGATTTGAAAGCAGGCAAATAAACAAATCAGGATCGCAAACTGGAGTAGATTCTCCCTGCTTCAGCTGAGATTTGGGGCCAAGGCTGGCCAATCTGATATTCAGATATGTAACCTCTCTATTCTTTTTAGTCTTATCTCTGCCATGCTGCAAGGACCTCAAAGCTGAGTCTACTGGTTCTCTTGAATGCCAGACTCAAAAGTAGAGGGCAAGAACCCCATCACCTCATTCAGCCTGCCACAAAGAGCTGCCACTCATCCTTCCAGACCACACTCTTTACACCCCATTTCCCCATGCATGAAGTTATGGACCTTTTCAAATGGGTTCATGGCTTAGGAATAGTAATTCTGCATGTTGATTCTCTAGTGTGTGGACAATCTGCTCCTCATTATATTTCTCCGGAAGGCATCACCTTCAAAGCAGCATTTCTCAACCTGTTTTTCATAATGATCCATGGACTGGCAGGGAGGCCAAGATGGCAGGTCAGTGCTTTATCAGCCTTTATACACCTGTGGACCAGCATGGATCCACACCATTCAGACAAGGCCATGGTGGTGTGGAACTGTGACATGCACCAACCATTTGCTGAGTCTTAGTCCCTTGCAGCCAGAATGCAGGGCTCCCAGGAGGCTTTGGGGAGAGAAATACTCAGGGCCCACACCCACCCTCTCCAAAGCCCAGGCTCTCACTTGTGGGGGACCCTCCATTTGAAATGTCCATCCCCTCACTTTGCAGATGTCTCTCGGTGGGTGTGGTGGGTAAGAAACCAAGACATGGGTGGCGGGAGGTAAGCAAAAGGATTTTGAAACAAGACAAGAAACAATGATAAGAGATATATAAATAAACGTCATCATTATTTCCAACAGATCCCAGATGCCAAGGGCCAGTGGTGCTTCCAGATGAAAGCCCCAGTCCCCCAAAGGCCCTGAGCATTAGTCCTTTGAAAACATGCAGAGGAGGTCAGAGGGCACTGGGGGCAGAAGGGGTCCAGGGCTTAAAGTTCTCTTTGTGCTCCGATCGCACAGATGGCCTTTGCAACAATGAGTGGCTGTGCTCCATCCTCCCAGCTCCTCAGCAGAGACACTGGGGCAGGACAATTGGCCTGTCAGGAAAGAACCATTGTGTATGCTTCTCCACCTGATTGATGTGCTGGGCGGGGTTCCCTGTTTCCCGTGATTATGACTCTCCGAGGCAGTTTTGAGAGCATGTCCCAAGTCCTGGATGGTGGTCCGGGCAAGGACACAGACGAATAGACCCTGGCCATCATTCATCTTCTTAAGTCCATAGATCCAAATGAACTGTTTCATCAATTGGTGGAGTTGAGTGGCCAGAGCACTGTAACAATTCAGGCACAGGGGCAACGGGGGGATGGTGAGCAGATGGGCAGGCACAGGGAAGAAGAGCTCAACCCTACAGTTAGAGGATGTTTTGGGAGATGTCAGTGGGTAGAGAGAGCCCGGGAAAGACTCATCCTTCATAGGTGTTCTCAGAAACTTTGTTTTTTCAATGGTGTCATTTTTAAAGACAATTAAAGTCAAGTCCAGGGATGGTCAACTTTGCTTGATTGGGTCCCAGCAGATGATCCCAGATATATGGTCCCAGGACTTGAGGAGATTTTTCCCTGACCCTAGTAAACCACACCCCATCCTGTGGCACTGTGGCACCCACATGACAAAACCTTCCATGGCAGCAGAGCAGTGAGAGGCGAGGGAGTCTCTTTGAGGAATCAAGAGGCCACAATCAGTAGATAACTCTGTTGGACATACGATCTTCCTCTGGAGCTTACAAGACCCCTGTAGAGAGGGTCCATGCTACTTCCTTCAGCTACTCAGGGACTCTGTGTAACCTGGACTTCCCTCTTCCTCCAGCTAGGGTTCCCTAAACCTAATAGTCCAAAGGCTTTCTTTTGTGGGGGAAAAAATCATTCTGTGCCCTTCTGCCTGGAAATCTACCTGGAAATCTACCTTCTTTAATTGAAAAAATAGAAAGCACTCCCAAATGCTCTTAAAGCCACTCCTATCTAATTCCCCTATCATTCTGGTACTGTCAAGGGAGGTGGGTGAGGGCAATAACACCCACTTTGGAGAAGTGATCTCGATAATGCCACTTAGAAAAGGAGGAGCGCCAGTCACATCTGACCTGATTCCACCTGGGGTGTGGTGGGAGGAGTAGAATGGATAGTTCATGAACCATCGGTAATGGGCTGAGAGCTGCTGAGAGATTGGGGGTTCATCTCCTGAGGGCTGCTGTATTCTGGCCTCCCTTTGGTCCAGATTCTGGAAAAGAACCTAACTGGTATCCTCACTGACCCTGGAGAATGGGTGCTGCTGCTCCCACATATTCCAGAGATGGTTCCACAGTTCAGCCCTGCAGGTGCAGAGACCAGAAACTACCTCTATTCAGCTTGCAGCTCCCTACCCATCCATGTCTCAGGGTCTGGGCTCTGATGTCTCTTCCCTAGGACTCTGTAGTGATTCCTAATTCAACCCTTCACACTCACACAGAGCCCCTCACTTGGGCTCTTGGCTCTAGAATGGCCCTTTCTCAAAAGCCTGCCATCGCTGTCCACAGACTCAGAAGAAAAACTGGAACCGGCCACCATGACTTTGCTTGGTTCATCTGGCATTGATTTCTAGATCTGGGGGCCTAGTCTGTTCCACACACACACACACACACACACACACACACACACACACACACACACACACACACACACACACACACACCTTCCCCTCTCCACAGGCTTCCCTATCTGCCGAGTGCATACCTGTCATGTTCTGTCATGTTAGGCCCTTGGACCCTGCCACATAAGGTAATTTGCGTACTATTTCCTCTTGGAGAATGCTGTTCTTTTCCAGCATAGGCTACTCCACATGTGAGCAGAAGTGTGTATGCGCATTCACGTATCCATGTGTGTAGAATTGGTGCTGGTTTTCCTCTAGTGCCCATGTCCCCTCTAGGGCCAACATCTTGGAGACAGCAGTGAGCATATCTGATCCCTTCCCTCAGAGACTCTCCCAGGCCCTAGCACAGAGGAGATGCTACCTCCCCACCAAATCTCTATAGCAGGGTTGAGCAAATGAAAGGCTAAGTAGGATGATGAAAAATAAAAAGAGTGTGAGAGAGAGACACTTCTGGCAGTATATGTGTATGTGGGGTTTCTGTGACCTCTGCCCACTGGGAGGTCATTGGAGCTGCCACCGGAAAGCAAGGAGTGTTCTCCCCTCTGTCCTCCTGAGGACTGAGCTGCTGAGTTTGTCCACGTGGGACTTTTGTACACCAGCCCACATGCCTTGGGGGCCCCTCAGATCACTGGGGTTCCGTCTGATGCCAGTCCACTTGCAACCCAGGGAGGAGCTGTGCCCTTCAGATGACCCCCAGGCCCACCATCTTAGTCCTCCGAGGGGGTGTCCAGTTGAGGTGAGGTGATTGTGTGGTAGGGGATGCCCCAGAAAGGGTTAAGTTGCTGGTAGCTGAGTCCTGCCCTTGGGCTTGCTCAGCCAATCAGAGTCTGTCCTGATGAGGTAAAGCTTCTATCCTGGGTGGCATTGGCGGAGGTGGCCAGCCCCATCTCCTTCTGGAGAGAGCCGTAAGGGTGGAGTTTCTGTGGAACCAGACAGAACTGGAATTAGCTCGCTGTGCACTTGGGGGGACCTGCCCCTGCTCTTTTCCTCCACTTCCTAGGGGGGTTCATGCACAGCCAGGCCTTTCCAGAACCAGGTGGCACGAACCTCGGAGTCACTTCAAAGCCTGGGAGGGTGGTGCTGGGGAAGGGAGGGGGGTCCCTGCATGAGCCCCAGGACTCATAGCAGGTGCATCTAGCAAAAAGTGGCAGGAAAGTCATTGCTGCGTGTAGTCAGGGCAGCAGCTTCGGATCTTTCTGCAGACACTTTACAGGGCACCAGCCAGAGCACTCGGTCAGTTCCTCTTCTGAGATCAGGCTCTGCAGGGCACCCCAGAAGTTTAAGGTTCCCCAAGGCCGAGCTTGAGAAGCAGGCGCCACACCTCCAGAGCCACGTGTTGTTATTTTTGACCTGCTGGCCCATCTCCACCAGGGGACAGAGTGGAGGCCATTCCCTCTGCACAGAATCCTGGGGGAACCCAGAGAATGGGGAGCACATAAGGGGCCCCTGCTCATCTCTGACATCTCCCCATGTAAGCATCCCCTCCTCCAAGGCTGCCCAGCACCGGAGACTGGGAGGGGACCCCCTCAGAGACTGCTCTTAGGAACTATACCGGCTCCTGGCTGCCAGGGCTGCCACACTCCCATCTGTTCCTTTTACAGAGAACCCCACAAGCACCAGGGCTCTGCTTCCTCCTGCAAAGTACCTATATCGGCATCTGGCACAGAGGAGGTGAGTCCCGTGTACCTTTCAACGCACAAACCAAAAGTGTGTCTATCCCCTTCGCTTAGAAATCAAGGGGTCCCAGTTGGATACCCCATGGGGCCTTCTAGACAAGAAGCAGCCGCACAATGCCTGGAGAAAGGGGGCCTAGTCAAAGTCAAGGGGGACAGAAGGAAGAGGTGGGTGTTCCAGGATAGAATTGGTGGGGAGAGCTGGGAGAAGCAGGAAGTTGCATTTCCACAGACAGAGCAAGAGTGCAGGGCCATAGCAAGGCATTACTGAGGCTGGTTAGGAGGTCTGGAGGGGCTCATGGTACACCCCTGGTTAGGCTGCCCCACCACCCCCAGCCCGGTCACCTGTAGGCCACAAATTCTTTGGAGGCAACACCTAAGTCTAGTTCTGCACCTTTCTATCAGCCAGAGGAGAACAACCATTACCCCATAGGCAACCCTTTTCACAGGCTTTCAAGGGACATTAAAGCATCAGGGTGAGGAGAACAGATCCAGGCCCTCTGCTTTTAGGAGGGTTGCAAAGAACCCCCTTAGCACTGTGCAGGTTGGGACCACAGAGACAACAAACATCAAGGCCACACCACAGGCAGGTCCCCTGTCTCTCTGTATTTTAATATTTTTGGTGTATGTCTGTGGTGGTGGGGATAAACAGTATTAGAATACATTCAGAGTGGCTAAAGAAACTGTGGTATATATACACAATGGAATACTATGCAGCCGTAAGAAGAGATGAGGTCATGAAATTTTCCTACACATGGATAGATATGGCATCTATTATGCTGAGAGAAATAAGTCAGAGGGAGAGAGATAGACACAGAATAGTCTCTCTCATCTATAAGTTTTAAGAAAAGTAAAAAACTTCATTGTAATAATACACAGAGACAATAGAGATGAGGGCTGGAAGGTCTGGCCCACGACATGAAGCTTGCCACAAAGAATGATGATAGATGACAGATGACAACTATCATGACAATGGTAGTGAGTGAGAGAAATAGAATGCCTGTCTTGAATGCAGGCAAGGGGCAGGGGAGGAGGGAGATGGCGGACATTGGTGGTGGGAATATTGCACTGGTAATGGGAGGGTATTTAAAAAAAAAAAAAAGAAATAAATAAAAGAATACATTCAGAGATGTCCAGAGCTTACTTTTGGTGGTTCTATGCTCAGGAATCACTTCTCACAATGCTTGGAGGACCTTTTGAAGTGTTGGCTATTAAACAGGGCTATTTACCACATGCAAGGCAATCACATCACACCCATTACTATCTCTCCAGCCCATCCTCTGGCTCTCACAATTGCCTATTGTTCTCAACAAGCATTTATTTTCTCCAGGAAATCTCCCATTGGTGCTGTTTTGCAGATTCGGGCCTCTTTGAGCAAAGCCCATTCCAAGGAGTCAGAGACACACAGAGAAGGAACCAGGGAGATAGGTCTCGCTGCTGGCATGGCCTGGGTAGGGGCCTCATAGGTCAGAAGGAGAACATCACAGAGATAATAGTGAGAAGCTGTGAATGGAGAGGCAGCAGTGCCAGCTGGGCTGGACCATGTCAGCAAGCAGCATTCCGGGGGCCAGAAGCATCAGTCACATGCATGCTCTGCCCCAGGGAGAGACTGAGGTCTTGCCAGCAAGCCGGGAAGGAGGTGCTCATGCACTTCAGAGGACATGCCTGGTGACCACTATAACCAACATTGCTGAAACCTCCTTGGAAGTGGGGGTCAGGGCAAGAGCAGGTTGAACACCACTTGTCTTGGGGTGCATTTTGTAAGTGATTAGTAGTAAGTTGCAGGTTCTCTAAGTATGCATATGGGATGAGGGGGTATAGTGAGACTCCCGCCAAGTAACCTGTATCACAAAAAAGAACAACTTCACTTCTCCAGGATGGCGGTTCCCCCTGGGATATGAAATACAGGGTGGGCGGCTTTTTGAGGGGTGAGGCAATTCATAGAAGAAATCCCCCTTCATCAAGCTTCTCCATTGAACACCTTCTTTAAGGTTTTGGCTAGAAATGTCCTGTAAAGGCTCTTAACCCAAGTATACCACATATCTCGGGTGGCTCTGAGACCTATCCCCACACTCTAGGACCCAGTCTGATAGCTGCAGAGTTCCCCCACCAAGGATCAAATGGGAGACTGGCTCACCAAGTCATGAAGAAGCTGTTCCCACACATGCCCACAGTCTCCTGGGCTGGGCTCATATTCCAGTATGCCACTAATTCCACAAGACTGAGAACCACAAATCTAGCTATGGGGAGTAGGGATAGCAAGGTCTCACAGTGGAACCATCTGTCACCCACATAGCAAGTGGCCTCCAGCCTTTAGGGGACTCAACATGGAAGTCCGAAAGGAAGAGGGGCAGCAACACATTTTCCTCACACTCCAGCAGTGATTGAGCTCCTGCTGTTCACCAAACCCCATGTGAACCAAATTTGTTCTGTCCCGTGTCTACCTCATGGCAGCCCTTGAGGGGAAAAAAACTGTTCTACAGATGAGAAAGTCACAGCACCAATGAATAGGAGCAGTCACTGACAAGCATATGGTCTCCCAACAGCTGACAAGGACTCAGACAATCTGCCCACCAGCACTGCTTTGCCCCCAGGCTTTGTAACCCCCCTTTGGAACAACCTTGGAACTGTTTGTCCTCCCACTTCCAACTTCCCCTGGGAGAAAGCTTAGCTCAGCAAAGGACCTGGCTGCCTTTCGCTTCTTGCTTCTTACTCCCTTTCATTCATTCTCTCTCCATGAATCCAGCCAGTTCCTGTTACTGTCAACCACACCGAACTCTCAAATGGCCATCATGCTAGGCAGAAGAGTGCCTGGACACTTGCAAAAGGAGACACACATATGCCTGGGTACTGCCACCCTGGAGTCAAAGGAAAAGGCTGTGGTTCAGCTCCTGATCCATCATCTCCCCCCAAAATTGGCCCAGCTGAATTGAGGCTAGTTCCTGATCAGCCTCAGCTAGGAGCACCTCCCAATGCTCCCATTGGCTGGAATCTTTTTTTTTTTGGGGGGGGGGCACACCCGGCGGTGCTCAGGGGTTACTCCTGGCTGTCTACTCAGAAATAGCTCCTGGCAGGCACGGGGGACTATGTGGGACACCGAGATTTGAACCAACCACCTTTGGTTCTGGATCTCTGTGCTCTCTCGGGGCCCTGGCTGGAATCTTGAGCCCCAGACTACTGGGCTCCATGGGGTTGAGGTCTGCATCAATTCTATCAGCTTCCAGCATAGTCGTCCCATCCCTATGGGATGGGTTTGGCATGGGTCAGTGTAAAGTCCAGTATGCAGCACCCAGGCACCCCCTTGACCCTGGCAGAGGAGGGGAGTGTTCTGGGGAGACTTAACTTGATTTCCACATGGCCACAGGCCAACCAATGACAATGACTAGGACTGAGGAGTCCTGTATGGTTTGGTTCTGCCAAATTCTTGACTTTCACGGTGCCCCCAGTACCATTAAACCTACCCAGAGGATCCAGGGACATGTCCGGCCAGCCAAGAGCTCAGTAACCAAGTTCTAAGTTTGGGTTGGTCCCAAGCTACATTCAGTGGCTCACTCAGGGATCCTTGAGCTTGGGATAGAGCCATGTTGCAGGAATTGTGACCATGGCCAGACTCTTACCTTGCTTTCTGGGGGTACGGCCAGCTGTTGCTGCTTCGCGATGTTCTCTGCCAGACACCAGCACACCCTCTTCTTCTGCTCCCGCGAGTGCGCTTCCAGGGTGAATAAGCACTCTGCCTTCTGACGTCAGGGCAAAGGGAGAGAGAGACTGGTCAGCGCTGCGCCCTATATTGGGGCTCCCAGGCCCAAGCCCATCATCACTGAACTCTTAAGGGTGTGCATAAGGGTGAGGCTGCTGATGCCGCTCCCCAGAGGGGAGGGTCCAACTAAAAGCTACAAATGCATGCTAATCCCCGGTGGTATGGAGGCAGCTGGAGGGGTGGGGAAACCAGCTGGGGGCCCAGATGGCCAGCTGAGCCCCACATTCACAGAGAGGGGGAAGGGAGAGTGGTGGGGAGAACCAGGCAGAAAAGAGGAGGTTGCCTCCAGAATAGACAATACAGGGCAGCTGTTAGGGTAGGTGTGGGGGAGTATGGGGACCCCAAAGAGCCAATATCTTGAACCTTCTTAGATCCTCTGTGCAGCCAGAACTCTGCTCTCCAACTCTGTACCCCATCATATAACAAAACCATAGTTCAGTGGGGGTTCTGAGGACTCAGCCATGGCACTCCTGGCAAGTCTTTGGCAGGTAATCCTGGGGCCTTTATCAGTCTGATCAATGATTGGTCAGTCCCATTAAGTATGGGGATATTCTCAGTTTCATTTCAGTCTTATTGGGAGAGTCTCAAGGAACATTGGGAGGTTTAAGAGACCACTCTGGTAATTCTTGACTGACTGACTGACTAGGTAGGTGATTAAATATAAGAGCCCAAGAACAAAATGCTCCTTGATTTCTGGTACTGGGTACCTGGTCACCCCAAAAGCACTGGTGATCTTTAAGATCAGACTTGGTAGAGCTTAGGGCAGCTCCAGGGCTGCAACAGTGGTATGCGGGATCCACATGATGCCAAGTATTAAATGCAGATTGGGTACAAGCTAGACCTGTACCCCAACTTCTTCACTATCTTCACAAGCCTTGTCTCTTGGCTGCCCAACATCCCAACATAGAAACTTCTATGCCCAACATAGAAACTTTTAGAAATGTCTTTCTCATTGGTGACCAAACCAGTGTGTGGGTGTATGGCTAGCAGTGGCATTGATAAACTAGGGCTCCCTGCAAGGACTTCCCAGAGGAGGCCAAATCCAGGTTGACCCTCGCACAGGTGCTCAGGTGCTGTTGGCACCCAGGGAGACCCCTAAAACAGACACATGTACAGGCAGAGACACTGGCCAGTCTCCACCTCCCGGACTCAGCCATTGGGACTGCAGGTTCTTTCTAATTCTGCTGGAATCTGATTATAGCCCACAAGGCTGTGATGAGATGAACTCAGCCAGGGAGCCAAAAGCAGATACTGGAGGGGCCAGGGAGAAAGGAAGATCATGTATCCCACCAGGCCAACTCCGTCTTTGCTTGGGCAGGTCTGGTTTACATCCTACTTGTGTTCCTTCCCAGCTGGTTGGTGACCTCAGGAGACACGGTCACATGGGAATGGCTAAGCTCCTGCTTCTGGAAGTCCTGAGAGACTGAGCAAGGGAGGACAAGCCTGGACTCTCCTGAAGCCTGCTGCTCTCCGGTTAGCTTGCAGCTAAAAGTGAGTTGGGCCTGTGTTGGGCCCTGAGGGAAAGAGGCAAAGAAAGGAAGATCTGGCTCTTGCCTCAGGGAAGACTTATGTTCTCTTTGTTACCCTAGAAACCTCCTAGCACTCCAGTGGGTTGAGGGCAGGTAATCCTTGGTACCTCAGGGCCCAAGCAATGGCCAACTAGCTCATTGGGCCAAGAATTACTAGGAGTAATTAGGAGTAATAAAGACCCTTGAGCACAGCATGAGAGGTCCCCCCCCCCCCCAAGAAATCAGTTGTATAAGAAAGAGCCAAACGAGGCTGGAGAGATAGCACAGCGGTGTTTGCCTTGCAAGCAGCCGATCCAGGACCTAAGGTGGTTGGTTCAAATCCCGGAGTCCCACATGGTCCCCCATGCCTGCCAGGAGCTATTTCTGAGCAGATAGCCAGGAATAAACCCTGAGCATAGCCAGGTGTGGCCCAAAAATCAAAACAACAACAACAAAACCAAGAAAGAACCAATCTAAGGCCAGGTACTAAGCAAGGAGCCAGGGGCTGGCATCATCAGGGAGTGTTTGGGGATATTTTCCACCTTGTAGGCCAACCCAGCTCTCTGGGTATCACCCTTCTGGGCACAGCCTCCTCCCCTGTGGCATTCCTGGGGTACTGGCCACTCCTCTTCTGGTGGCCTCTTCAGGAAAGTATCAGCACAAACATCAGAGGGAGAGGGAAGAAGTCCACATCTGGGCCCATGGGGTGGAGTGGGGGAATATCCTGCAGCTCCCACTTACCTTACCTACAGACTTGTCCACTTCCCAGCACCCCAGCCACTATGGAGAAGGGGACACTGCCAGGGAGACCACGTGGCTCCCTGTCACCACCCCTGCGAGAGCACAGGGTGTGGGTGTGACTCAAGTCATTCCCTCAAGGCTCCCTCTCTCACCCTGCCACAAACACCCCCTTCTCCCGGATCCCTCAACTGCCTCTATGCTTCCTGTTCTGAAGTGGGGGAGATTCCTTCAACTTGCATAATAGCCTTTTTATGTGATGATTTACTTCCAAAAGCAATTCTCCATCCAGGCCCATGAGGTCTCTTGAATCTGGGTGTTTACACCCCTTCCACGAAGTGGTTCAGAAGGCAAGACTATAATTATTTTATAATGGAAAACAAAAGTCAAGGCTCTGAATAGCCAAGGGTGTCCCTAGGGTTTATATTTATTATGTGAGCCACAGAGGGGAGACTGAAGGTGAAAGAGGAGAAATGCCTGCAGAAACCTCACCCCTAGATCCAGGGAGGCCTTGCCCCCAGGCCCAGGTATTGACTTTCTTGAGGATGGCGCTTGAAGACCTGCAAAGCCTCAGAGCCCCTAGAAAGAAGAGGAACTTAGGAACAACTCAGGGACTGGTGGACACACTTGGCAAGGCCCTTGTTGTATATCTAAACATTTCCATGGGATTATTATGTTACTGATCCTACCCTGATCGGTGATTGTGCCCTACCCTAGGGTGGTACCTTCTTATGATATATAAAAGCAAGGGTCTGTTGAAGGCTGGGGCTTTTTTCCAGGGGCTTATTCTGAGGCTTTTGGCTTCAGCTTTATGCATGGAATAAAGCTGTTACCTTCAGAAGCCTGACTGCCTGCTAGCTTTATACCCACCGCATTCACCTCAGAACCACCGGTGACAGGGTAGCAGATGTGTGGTCCGAGCTGGAGGAGAAAGACCTCATCCTCCATCCCTCCATCAGTCAACCCCATCAAGGGTTGTTCTGCAACAGCCCTGAGTTTGATCCCTGGCACAACAGAGGTGACACCCCCCCCCAATCTTGTGCCAAGCACCACTAGGTATGACCCTGCTGGTCTCAGCATGGTTGGGTCCCAGCCACATTACAATGAGTCATGCAGCCAATAGGACCACGAGTGTCCCCCATCCACACCAGACCTCCTGAACTCTGCTGGGAGCTCCACTTCCATAAAACTCATTCAAGAGACAAAACTAGAGTCTGATACCTGGGGTCTGTGGATCTCAGAAACAACAGAGTTCTGGGCAGATTTCTGTACAGTTCTGCTCAAATGTGCCCTTGAACCCCCTTAGACAAACCATAGGAAGTTCCCCAGATAACAGGTAGCAAGTGGGTTACCTGTACCTTGATCCTGAGACTCCCCACCCACAGTGCCCTGCTCGGTCCTCAGCGCTCTCGAGCACTAACTGCTTCCCAAACCAGGAATGTCACCATGAGCAGCTACGATGGTCTCTGTCCTACTGACAGCCATGAATATTGCTGCCTTGCCACAGCTCACCCCTGGGCCATAGGCTCTGGGAAGTCTCATGTCTTCATCTGGATGGCCATGGCATCACTGGCTCCCAACAGTAGAGTATGGTGCTGGGGTTCTGCTCCTGTGTTGTCCAATACAGAAGGACCCCAAGGGCCCCAGGAACTAGTCCGGGTTCTAGATCATGCACAGGAAGTGCTTTCTAGGATGTGCAAACATCTGGGAAGGTCTTTACTGCTCAGACTCTCAAGATGAGTTTTGTAGGCTGGGCCAGAAAGGGGGCGTATAGAGAGAGACAGAGAGACAAACAGAGACAGAAAGACACAGGGACAGAGACAGAGAGGAGAGAAAAAAGAGAGAGGAGGGGTGAAACAGAGAAGAGAGAGAAGAAAAAGGAGAGGGGAGAGAGGAAGAGAGAGAAAGAGAGTTCAGAGCCAGAATTCTTCTGGGCAGAGGAACCGCCAACTGCCTCCATCTGTCTGAATCATTGTCTCCTCCCCAACACCCACCTTTCACCCAACCCCACACCCTCCCCCTACCTGGCTTAGACTTTTAGCCTATGAACTATCTCCTAATCCACTTGAGAGTCAGTGCAACAACTTCAGTGTTAGAACCCCAGGACTGTGCCCGCCAGGCCAGACTCCAAAGCCAAATATGCAAGCTTACCCCAGAGTAATACCTGATGTGCTCAGGTAAACCCTTAACTCCTCACCCCACAGCAGGACACTAGGCCCAGCACACGCTTCTCCATATACAATGGCTCAGAGCCATGAAATATGGACCTCCTGGGTCACACCAGAAGAAAACTGATCTCCTCTGGGCCTTGCAAAGGGTTCCATGCATTGTGACTTGAACTTAAATGATTGTTTTCTTTGGAAAAATGAGAAAACCCTTCTGTTGGGATTTGTCAAAAGTTCTCATCTTGGCTCAGATCTCTGGTTGTGCCCTGGGAGACACACTGCTGTCCCTCCAGATGAGAAAACTCAGGCTCAGAAAGAGAAAAATGTTGGGCTGGGGGGCGGCCCAGGAGGGCCCAGGTGCTGAGAGAGTTCAAGCGGGGAGGTTCCCCAGGGAGTCTGTGATCCGGCCACATCCCTGTAACTGTAACACCCATGGCCATAAATGCCAGTGATCCCTCTTAGCTTTCTCTTGATGGGATCGATCCTGCGCTGGTGCGGTGTCTAATGGAAAGTAAATGAGTCTGAAAGGTTCTCTCTCCCCCTGGCTGTGAGGCCAGCTACCCTCACAGCTGCCCACGCAGAGCACCAGCCCAGAGTTGGCTCTTCGCTAAGTGCCTCGGGCGAGGCTCTCTGGGATCTCACTGAATCTTATTTCCTCATGGCAACACCCCTGCAGTGCCCAGAAAGAGACAGACAGACAGAGAAGACACAGAAAGAAAACACACAGAGATAGAGTCAGAGAAGACACAGAGAGAGAAGTCACACACACACCACACAGAGAGAGAGAGAGAGAGAGAGAGAGAGAGAGAGAGAGAGAGAGAGAGAGAGGAGAGAGGGAGGGGGGAGGGAGAGAGGAGAGAGGGAGAGAGAGAGAGAGAGGGAGAGAGAGGGAGGAGAGAGAGAGAGAGAGAGAGGGAGGGAGGAGAGAGAGAGAGAGAGAGAGAGAGAGAGAGAGAGTAGTGGGGCCTCAGCCCAGCCACCATAGTCCCTCGGAGAGCCATCAGGCAGGTGGAGGCCAGCTCAGATTGAGTCCAGGACTTCCTTCCCACACACTCAAAATTCCCCAAAGCCTCAGTTCTTCGATTAGTGGAGCTGGCATCAGAGTCTAGAACTAGGGATCCACCTTCCTCTTTGCCCACCCACTCCCCCTTTTCACTACCCCTGGATACCATCAGTTCCAAAACACAACTGCCCTTTGGATTAAGCTAAGCATCTGGAGGAGTTCCAGGGACTCTGCTGCCTGCACCTTCACCCCTGTTCTGTATCTCTGCCTCACTGATCCTGTGGGGAGCAATTTTTCCCTGGTCTTTTCCTTGTGGCCTACCTTACTGCACAGTCTCCTTAGCTTCCCCCTCAGAAGTCCCTTCTGGGAATGGGATGATGGCTCTGAAGCCAGCAGAGGGTTACATTCTCTCTAGTGACTATGCACCAGACTAGAAGAATAGGAACCTCAGAGGGCTTAGAGGGGATTAGGACATGGTCACCAGGATCCATTGTCAGGGTGCATTGAAGATTGGCCCTACGTTGGTGAGTTTTGTTTTATTTTAAATTTTTCTGGGCCATGCCTGGTGACACTCAGGGGTTACTCCTGGCTCTATACTCAGAAATCTCTCCTGGCTTAGGGGACCATTATGGGATGTCAGGGATCGAACCAAGTTCTGTCCTGGATCAGTCATGCACAAGGCAAGTACCCTACTGCTGAGCTATCACTCCAGCCCCATGGTGAGGTTTTCTCTGTCTAAGAAATGCCCACTCTGACTCTCCTCTCTGGCCTTGCTTTTTTCTCTGGGTGCTGCTGGTTGTGGTCCCCGCAGAAGTGTGGGCTTGGGGTTCTCCCGGGTCCCCCCAGCCTCTGAGTTAGGCATGCCTGAGGCCGAAGAGCAGCACACCTCCAGTTCCTCTTATCACAGAGCCAAAGTTGCTCAATGGGCTGAACAACCAGCAGGTATCACATGCAGGAGATCTGGGTTTAAGCCTCAAAGTCACATGGTCCCCCTCAATATTGTAAGAAGAGGCCTTCCCCCAAGCACAGAGCTGGGTGTATGGTCGTGTGTATGCCCCAACAAAAACCAACTAAAATAAAAAGGAGCAAACTGCAAGAGAAAAATACTGTCTGGCCACAGGCCTCACTGCCCCACGAGCCCCATTGCCTGGCACTTACTGAAAGAAAAGCCGCAGACTCCCCACCATTGCCCACTCAGATCAATATTCCTTCATCACTCCTTACAGGCTAAACATCTCACCGCTCCCTGAAGCCAGCCAGCAGAACCTCTTGGCATTGGGAAAGACAAACTTGGCTTGGTAGGCAGCTGGCCTGGCCTTCAAGGATCTGGAGCCAGATTTCAGACCTGGTCAAGGAAACTCCCAATAGAGAAAGGGCTGCACGCTCTAGATCTTCTCTACCTGTTTCCCTGCTTCTCCCAAGGGATTCCTCACTGGGCGCCATGAAAGCCCCAAAGGGCCCAGCGGAGGATGTGTTGATATGGGAAGGACATGACACCCACAGCCTTCTGTGTTATTTTGCATAATTAAATTCTCAGCTCAGCTCTGCCCACATGTCTGCCCTGTAGAACCTGCTGTTGTCCCTGGAAGCTCCCATCTTGCTAGCTCTGTCTTCTCCCTTGGGGGGGGGGGGAGTTCTGTCCACTCCAGGGTACCAGGGGGATATCTGCCCCTCTTCTCTTCATCAGGAACAAAGGGATTGTTTTTATTTATTTATTTATTTATTTATTTATTTATTTATTTATTTATTTATTTTTGGTTGTAAGTCACACCCGGCAGCGGAGTTCAGAAGTTACTCCTAGCTCTGCACTCAGAAATCGCTCCTGGCAGGCTCGGGGGACTATATGGGATGCCGGAAATCGAATCACCATCTGTCCTGGATCGGCTGCATGCAAGGCAAACACCCTACCACTGTGCTATCTTTCTGGCCCTGGAAGGATTGTTTTCAATTGCAAAGAACACCCACTATCCTCTAAGACAAGTTCCCTAGGACTTGGAGGCAAGAGTGACTTAACAGCAGCAGAAGGCAGGAGTGGGTGTAATGAATGCTGGCTTGGAGCAGAGGGCATCCCCACCCATCTTAGCAGAGACCCCAGGCTGGGAGCAGAACACACACTGAACAGAAGTGACATGACTCCACGGCACTCCACTTTTCATCCCCAAGGACCCCCTGCTTGGATAAAACCATTGATTTAATGGTATTTTATCTATCCAATTGTATTGACAATAAGTGGTTTGCTTAATTGCCTCGCAAACTGCTGCCCATCCTAGCTTCTGTTCAGACTGGAACAACAGGGCTGCTCAGATCCCTCTGAGTTGGGACCCTCCTGCTTCCACCCCAGACACTCAATACTTCCCTTACTTAGCATACTTAACTGGGGCGGTCCAGAGAATGTTAGCATTGGGGTTTTCTGAAACAGTGATGTAGGAGGCTCATGACTGGGGTTTCTTAGAAAATGATGGACCAAGAGGTGGGCACAAAAATCAAGGCAGGGAGCAGGGAGATGGCTCAGTATCCCAAAAGCTTGTTTTGCAAGTGTGAGGTTGCAAGTTTGATCCCCAAAGTTGCTTCTATGAGCCCAAAGCAAGTCCCAACAGTTCCACTGTTTGTACCTGGCAGCTTTGCTCTCTGAGAACCCCACAAGGAATTTCTAGCTACAGACAGGTGTGTGGAAGCCCCCCCCCCCCGTATGTGATCCCCCCCCAATAGTGAGGATGACCACTAGAAGAGGTGCAAATACTATAGCCAGGAGTGCAATCCTGAGAGAGAGAGAGAGAGAGAGAGAGAGAGAGAGAGAGAGAGATATGCTCTCAATGACCCTTGTGAGCTCAACAACAAGAATATGCCACTCAAAGAAGGCAGACTGCCATAAGTACCATGGCTGAGAATGTGTGTTGAATACTCTCATTGCAACAGTAGGAAGGCAGGGAAAGGGAAGCCCATAAAAATAGCAGGTGCACAATCGATATGGTTCCCCAATCCCTGCCAGGAAAGGTCCCTGAGCAGAGCCAGGAGTCAGCCCTGAGCACTGCTGGGTGTGGCCCCAACACAAAACAAGCCAACAGAACCTGGGAATTCTCTAGAGAAGGAGCTACAGAATGAAGCAATGAAGTGGGTCACGTGAATGAAGTGGAATCAGGCATTTCCCAACCCCCCACTCCTGCAGCCTTCTGGCCCTCAGGGTATGTGGGAGGCCCCCTCTCTTCTGAAAGAGAGAGAAGCAGAATTGTCCTGCCACCAAACCAGAGTAAGGTGGTGTGCATCAGAGTGTGGCCCAAGAGCCCATGTCTGCCTCAGATCTTTTGCACACATGGCTCAGAACTCACCTCTGCCAGGTACAGCACGCAGAACTTCAGGTCCTCAGAAGAGCCTGTTGGGAACAGAGGTTGAAGCTGGCATGAAAGTGAGCCCCCGAGTTCCCAACAACCCCCCACCCAGTCCAGCGCACTGTGCTGCCCAGAGGGCTTGGAACTTCCTGGAAAAAAGAGGAAACAAGAGTAGGCAGCAGGGCAGGAGGACTCTCGGGGGCAGGACCGCTAATAACTAACCAGGTTGAGTCATTGCCAACAGAAGAAGCCAGCCCTGGGGAGTACTGCGGTCTCACCACTGGAGGGAGGGAAGTGTGGGGGGGGGGGCAGGAGCAACCTCAAGGCCTCTCGGTGACTGTGCCAAGTGGAGGGCATAGCCAGCTTGCCCAGGGGACTCCCCTTTCCACACTCCCTGCCATACTTGCTGCAGGGACCTTGAGATGACACCCAGAACATCAGTTTTTTTTTTTTTTTTTCCAACATGGCCCCTGCCTGCCTGAAATTCAACAGGAAGCCAGTTTGTTCCTGTCGGGAGCAGGGTGGTGGGATCTGTCTCACAGGGTGATATGTGTGATAGGAAGCAAATCCAGGGACAGTGGCCTAGCCCAGGACCATCCTGGCTACGTGTCTGTAATGTCCACTCAGCCCTGTTCTGAAAGCCAAAACTCAACCACTGCTATCTTAGACATTGAGGATGGGCTGTGCACATACAAGGAGAAAGAGGTAACCCTGGGAATCAGAAGCTCCTTCTGGGGAAGGAGAGAAGAGGCCCCCAGAGAGGTGAGAGTGTTGTGGGTAAAGGTCTGAAGACAGACCAGAGGCCTTGGGTAGAACCAGGGAGAAAGAAAGTCAGAAACAGCCTGACATTCTCCCCTAAAATCCACCCCCCACCCCGGACTCCCTGTAGGCTGCTCATCAGACTTTGGCAGCATCTTCTCCTGCCCTGTTCTCCCTGCAGAATCTAGGCACAGGTCAGGCTGTGTCTGACTTCAATGTATTTTAAGCAAATCATCGTATCCAGGCTAAGACTCTCATGAGAGAAAGAGCCATATCCCATGTTCTAAGTAAAAGTTTCAGGCACTATGGGGGCCAAAGAGCTGGTACACAGTGGGTTGAGCACTTGACTTGTACTCAGATGACTCAAGTTCAATATCCCTAACGGGAATGATTCCTGAGCACATAGATAGGGTTAAATCCTGATTACCATTGGGAGTAACCATCAAATATGAGTTTTGGAACTGCAGGGTCAGCAGAACCTAGAGCCAAACACTGGGCCAGGGATTCCCATTCCAGAGGGTTCCAGTGGGAGAAAGCAGAGACCTTAGGGGCACTGAGCAGTTTGAACCAGGGAGAAAGGGGAAACAGTAGTATTCTGTCCCCCAAGCCAAGCTCTAAAGCCTATGGCACTTCCTAACTTCCAGCCCCACATCTGTCACGTGATCCCCTACTGCACCCTGGGTAATCCCCCAACACACTACTACCCTAGAGAAGGTGCCAGAGAGACCAGAACAAGTAGCAAAGTCAAGTTGGCCAAAATAATGGGTAAGAAAGAGAGAGGGGCAGGCGTGATAGTACAGTAGGTAGAGCATTTGGCTTGCACATAGCTAACTGAAGTTTCCTTCCCAATATCCCATATGGCCCCACAAACACTGTGAGGACTTATTCCTCAGTGCAGTGTCAGGAGCAATCTCTAAACATTGTTGGGTGTGAAAGAAGGAGAAAGAAGAAGAAAGAAGAAAGAAAGAAAGAAAGAAAGAAAGAAGAAAGAAAGAAAGAAAGAAAGAAAGAAAGAAAGAAAAGAAAGAAGAAAAGAAAAAGAAAGAAAGAAAGAAAGAATAAGAAAGAAAGAAGAGAAGAAAGAAAGAAAGAAAGAAAGAAGAAAGAAAAGAAAGAAAGAAAAGAAAGAAAGAAAGAAAGAAAGAAAAAAGAAAGAAAGAAAGAAAGAAAGAAGGAAGAAGGAGGAGGAGGAGGAGGAGGAAGAGAATGAGAAGGAGAAGGAGAAGGAAAAGGAGAAGAAGAAGAAGAAGAAGAAGAAGAAGAAGAAGAAGAAGAAGAAGAAGAAGAAGTAGAAGAAGAAGAAGAGGAGGAGGAGGAGGAGGAGGAGGAGGAGAAGGAGAAGAAGAAGAAGAAGGAGAAGAAGAAGAAGAAGAAGAAGAAGAAGAAGAAGAAGAAGAAGAAGAAGAAGGAGAAGGAGAAGGAGAAGAGGAAGAAGAGTGAAGGAGGAAGAAGAGGAAGAGGAAGAAGAAGAAGAAGAGTAGGAGGAAGGGGAGCCTGGGGTGAGCCTAAGAGTAAGTTCTGGATATATCTCTGGGCAAAAATACCTCTGGGATTGGGGCTGCCAGCCAGAGCCAGATAAAAATACCCCATACGGGGCTGCTGAGATAATACAGAGGTTAAGGCGCTTTGTCTTAAAAGAGGCCAAGCCTGGTTTGATCTTCCACAGCCCATAGGATCCTCGGAACACTGCCTGAGCACCACCACAAATAAACTCTGAGCAGAGTCAGGTGTGACTCCCAAACAAGTCTCCCACAAATAAATGTGGACTTATAATAAATCCTCAACTTCCCCTCTAGAGATGGGAGACACAGAGTGGGGTGGGTGGGCGGCTGGTCAAGCATCCATTGCGTTGAAAGAACTTCTCATTGAAAAGCTTTCCTCAGGCCCTGGCTGTGCTGAGGGTGAAGACACGGAGGGTTCCAGGCTGGGATATTCCTCGACTGCTGAGGTGGAGAAACACAGCTGGAGTGAGAGACAAGCAGCAGCGGTGTGGGACTATGTGGTGGCAGGGAGACAAGAGGAAGTTCTCTAGAAGGGAGTCTCACTCCAGCTAGAGAGGGTGCCTGAGGAAACTTCTTGCCAGCTTCCTGGGCTATAAAGCCACCCCATCCCCCCCCACTGCCCTCCTGTCACTCACCCCAAACCCCCCAAACCTTCCCATCTGGTGCAGCTGTCCTGGGAGGAAGGACAGATGGAGTAATATGGGGTAGAGCTCAGTAGGGCTCCAAGCTGCCCATATGGACAGTCAGCCTTGAGAGCCAAGGGGGCCGGGCAGGAATGGTAGATGCAGGAAGGCCCCACAGCTTCCATTCCCCATCTCCACCCAGAAACCCTTCCAGAAGGCTGGGCTTGGGGCTTTGCAGAGCAGTAGGGGAAGGGCCAGTGAGACTCACACATTCGGGTCTGACGCCTGCTCTAGTTTTTAATGTTGAACCAGAGTCACTGGTTCCTGCCCCATGCTCTGGCCCCGCCTGACAGGAAAGTGTGGGCTGAGCAGGGGGATCCCCACTCAGGGGCTCCACCGCCAGCTGGGTGGGGCCCAAAGAATTTTCCATCCCAGGTGTGAGATGTCGCCAGAGCCTGGGGAGATCCCAAGCTTCGCCCACTCTACAGTCTAGGAGGGGTTCTGAGAGAACAGATGCAGATCCTGAGACCCCAGAAAAGAATTCAGGCTCACTCAAGGCTGGTGGTGAGCTGAGACATGGACCCCCACAAACCTGAGTGCTGCCTTCCCTGGGTCCCCATTTCTCTCTCTACCCACTCCAGACCACCCGCCCTGTGACAAGCTTTGAGCCTGGGCTGGAGGAAGACCAACACACAGTGGATGGAGTGAGAGTGCCACAACCATTTCATTTCAACCAAGTCATTTCTAGGCTGTCCCTGAGAGACCAGGGAGACACAAGAAGGGACACCCAAAGAACTGTGGAGGCCATGAACAGGCGTGGACAGGAAGGGGCCACAATGGGGCCTGGTGGGTAGGCCAAGATGTTGAATGGTTCACTCCAGTTCTCTGCCTGTTCCCATTACTCTGCCATTGAGTCCCGTTCATGCCTGGGAATATAGGGCCTAGGTGGACCCCAATCAGAAACCCTATAGAAGTGTTCATCCCCAGATCCCAAATAAGGCAATGCTCTGGCCCTATTTTGGTCATTCACTCATTCATTCATTCACCTACAATTCATTGGGTTCTTCTCACAGGTAGAACCAAGCCCTTAAAACCAGTCACATGAGAAGCCTTTGGTTACTTCACGGGAACCCATTTGCCTCCCGTGGGTTTGTTCCCAGAGTTTGCTCCCAAACTGAACTCTCCCATCTAGGTTGATTCCAAAGAGACAAGAAGTCGAAAGTCAAGGACAGTGGATCTGAGGCAACTCAGTGCACAGAGGCCAGACTGGCTCCCAGAAGCAGCTCGCCAGAGATTCCCTCAGTCTGTCTGTGCTATCTCCACTCACCCAGGCAGCCTAGCATGCTAGGACTCAGAACAGAGGTCCCGAGGCTCAACTCTGCCCATAGAAGATGTTCCTGCTTTAAGGGAATGAGAGGGTTGTGGAAGGGGACAGGGAGAAACCTATGCTAAGATATGGGGACACTAGGACACAGATGAAGTGTGAGTGCTGACCGGCACCACTGGAGGAGATTGGCACCAAGCTCTGCCCCCTGACATATGGACACACACACCTCTCCCCTGGACAGGCCCACCCTCACTCTCCACCAGCGGGTCAATCATCTTGGATGGGAAGACTGGGTCTCACATCCAGGGACCAGGATTGATCACAGGCCACTGGCTCTAAAAGACCCTCTCCTCACCTCCTAGCCCCAGGCCATCACACAGGCCATACAGGATGAGAGAATAGAGATCATTCTTGCCTCCAACCTCAGGCCAAGCATGGGGCTCCACTAGGGGCCAAAACAGCCAATACCCAGGCTTCTTTCCCTTGGAGGGTAGAGGCTACAAGTCAGGTCCCTGTCCAGCTCTACAGGAAGGGACTATAGAGACTGGAGGGAACACAGGTGGCCACTCCTCCCTTTTTCTTCATCAGCTCAGCAGAGAAGGGGCATTCAAACCCTCTTCTCACCAGGACCCAACCAAGCCCAGGCCCCTAACCTCCCAGCTGCTACCCTGGCCTCCGGGTGCCCGTACTCCCTCAACCTCATGCCCCCTGATTTCCCCCTTTTCTCTCCTTCCTCTTAGCAGGCAGGCAGCCAAGCAAAGTAGCAATCTGGGCTTGCAGCCCAAGTGACAAGAGTGACAGACAGAGAAAGGGTTTTATAATCATGCAGCACAGAGGCCACAGTGACCCCAGGACTTCTTTTTGTTTGTTTTGGGGCCACACCCAGCAGCGCTCAGGAGTTACTCTTGGCTCTGTACTCAGAAATTACTTTTGGCAGGCTCAGGGACCATATAGGATGTTGGGGATTGAACTCGGGTTGGCCGTGTGCTAGGCACACACCCTATCCACTAAAGCAATGGCTGGTGTGAGGAAGTTTAAGTTTTTGTTTTTTGGCCACATCCTATGACACTCAGGGGGTACTCCTGGCTCTGCACTCAGAAACCACTCCTGGGATGCCAGGGATCGAACCTGGCTTTGTCTCCAGAAGGCTGCATGCAAGGCAAATGCCCTACCACTGTGCTATTACTCCAGCTCCCTCAGGACTTTTTAACACTGCCTGGGTCCTGGATGCACTGAGCTGGGGGTGGGAGAGAAGGGCAGCCCAATGTGAGTGTACATACTTGTGACTGTGTGTAGATGTGTGTGTACATGTGTGTGAATGCTATGTGTGAATGTATGTGCCACGTGTGTGTGTGCCTATGAAGGAGTGTGCGTGGTGGTGCAGGCATGCAGAGGAAGCCGGAAGAGGTGAAGCGGAATGGAGGAGGGCAAAGGCCCCAGGAATTCTCACCTGCCCCCTCCCATGAGGTTGGGGGTCCCTGGGAGCTCCTCAAAGAAACATGTGTCACCAGTGTCCTGCCTGGCACTAGGGGACATGCTCCCCTGGGTGGCACAGGCAGGAGAGAAACAGAAACGAAGCTGAGAAGTTGTAAGTGACTTCTTGCGGGGTGGTTGGAGTGGAGGTTCCAACACTGCCTGGGGTTTTCAAGAGGAAGAATGGGGGAGTCGAGGGGAGCACCCAGCACACAACGCAGGCTTGCCCATAGGCAGGAAGTTTCCTGAAGCAAAAAGCGTCAAAACAGAATTCTTGGGCTGAGGCCTGTTTTCCTCCCGGCTGCTCGCCTTTGCTCAAACAGGTCTGTTGTTGTTTTCATTCATCTGGGAGAGGAAACCGGGCCCCTTACAGGGGAGGCCATAGACTGACCGCAGGCGCCAAACCAAACCCTGCCAGCAGTCTCCCCAGTCAGGTTCCTGGCCCCAGCTCCACCATTTGGTGGAAATTTTTTTTTGGGGGGTAGGGCAGAGATGCACTGCATACCCCTATGTGTTCAGCATGTCAGTCCAGCCCCAGAGCCCTCTGAGCAGCCTTGTCCTGGGCACTGGTTTGAGGGTTGCAAGGAGGGTTAAGGGAGGGGTACCTCACACCCAGGAGGTCCACCAAACGGGTCTAAGGGAGTCTGCACCACAGCTGCCATTTATTTCTATTTGTCTCCCTTAGACCCCAAAGAGCAGATGGTCTCAGAGCAGTGGAACAGAATGCCCAGAGCAGCAAGGGGTGGGTCAGGCCTTCCACACAGACCTTTGCCCCATCTCACCCCATCCCACACCCTTCCTGAAATGGGGCAGGAGAGCAGAAGGCTTTGCAAGAAAATTTGGGGCATCTAGAGAGGTCACAGAACATTGGAATGCCACAGAGCATTGGGATGCCCAGTCTGGAACTGTAGTAGTTCTAGCAGCCAGGCAAACAGCTTGGCCCTAGAGCATATATATGAAGCCCTGGGTAGGATTCCCAGTATTCCACCCCCTTCTCTGTGTTTCCCACACGTACTGTCAACCTCTGGGCCCAGGGGCAACTGCTAGAGAACTGGACCCACCTAGGCACATGGCCACCCCTTCCCCTCACCATGCAGGCATAAAAAGGCAGGGGAGACTGGTATGTAGGGGAAAGAGGGACGGGCCTGGAGCCCTGTGGCACCTCACCTTCCTGCAGCTTCACACTCTGCAGGTACAGCGGGTTTCTCAACACGTTGCAGCGACCAGGCTCGTCCTCCTTGGTGAAAAGCAGCAGGTCCGAGTAGGCAAACAGTGTCACCTGCAGTTTGGGAAAGCACAGTGGGCTATTTGGCTTTCTCCCAGAACCCAGCACCACCATCTCCCTGTGCTGTACACCTAGGGACAAAGTCTTGCCCCTGTCCCATTGGGCAGCACCAAGGATGCTAGTGATAGGGGAAAGATTTCATAGCTTCCCATCAGGGAAAAACCAGACAGACACCCGGAGCACCTCCACCAAGCTTCAGGCCTGCAACATTTTACTCGCCAGAGCAGGACAACATAAGCAGAACCTAAACCCTCAGTTTCCAAGGCTGATGTCTCATCCCCTTAGTCTACCACCCTGGTCACACACATCCAGGACCCAAGCCTTGCTCCACCCTAGAGCTTCAAAGAGAGCCCCCTTTTGCTGGAGTCTTGAGGTCCCATCCCTTGAGACAGTCAACACAAGTTTGTTCAGTTCTCTGCACACTGCTGGCACGGGGCAGAGTCTTCTCTTCTGGGCAAACAGAGGGGAGTCCCGCCCTGTTCCCAGGACATGCTGTATAGAGTAAGAATCGAAGCACTGTGCCCTGGGATATGCTACAAACAAATCCTTTAAAATGAAGGTGCAATTTAGAAAAAAACAAATCCAGTTACTTACATTCCCATACAGATAGGCAGGTACACAATTTTTTTTATCTCTCTTATGCACTTGCTGCTCCAAAAATAAAGGAGAATGCTATTTTTAAACATTATAGGTAGACTAACAGTCATGCTCAGCATATTTTTAAGCATTCACAAATCCACTTGAGCCTCTTAATGCCACTGCAGATGACGCTGTCCTTTGTTTCGCAAATCCTACCTCAACCTTTGGTCAGAAGCAATGCAATCCAATTTTAGATTTCTCCCAAGAAAATAAACCTATTCATTCCGCGAACTTTCTTGTGAGGTGTTAGAACCTGACTCTTGATCGCTACTGAAGAAAGAAGCTGCCAGGAGGGCTTGGCAGGGGTTGGCTAAGAAGGGAACCTTATGTGTGTTGAATCGAAGCGAAAGCTCACAAGGGCCAATGGAACAGGTTGCTCTGAGACTCTGATTCCCCAGTTCCACCTCTAAGGCTCTCACCTCCAGAAATATTGATCTAAAGCAGACTAAGAAAGCACAAAAACATGCATCCAGAGAGCAACGAAGGACTAAAGCCTGCTTGTTCTACAAAGGCAGAATGCTATGCTGCTTTTTGAAGGATAAAAGAGAAGGATGAGAGTCAAACTGAAAAAATCTATCAACCATGACTCAAAACAGTGCCAAGTTCAAAATATCTCAAGTATCATGTAGTTTTGTAAAACATAATGAATGCATTTGCTTGCCTATTTTCATACTTGTTTTCTTGTTTAAAGCCCAAGCTAGTACATTCTTCACTCTAAAACTGGTTTTATACTGCCGAACTTCTAACTTACTATAATTTGGGTCAAAAATCTGCTACTTTTGTCACTTAAAAAAAAATGTATGTTTGGGGCCAAAGAGAAAGCACAGCAGTGGAGTGTTTGCCTTGCGTGCGGCCTACTGGGGAGGAAGCCATTATAATTCCTGGCATCTCATATTGTCCCCAGTCTGCTACTGAGGAGATTTCTGTGTACAGAGCCAGGAGTAACCCCTAAGCACTGCTGAGTGTGACCCAACAACCAACCAACCAATCAATAAATAAGTAAAGTTTTCAAAAAATGTATGTTTTAGGGGTCAGAACGATAGGAACAGAGATAAGGTGCTTTCTTGGCCCTGAATGTGGCCAACCAAACTTTGATCCCTGGCACTATAAGTGTTTTTTCGAGCGTCACCAAGGAATAATCCCTGAGCAGAGAGCCAGGAATAATCCCTGAGCACAGCTGGATCTGGCCCAAAAAGTAAACATGAAAAAGACAAAGAAAGACTTATTAAAGATGAGCAGAGGAGACAAAAATCCATCAAGTGGAGGGAGGCAGAGCCAAGGACCCCTGCATTGAGAAGGATCTGAGGAGAAGACTCACAAGTCCATGCATGGGAAAGGAGAAGGCGAAGCCCCCAGTGTACATACTTCACACTCGACTGCCTTGCTCCAGGGGGCTCTGCATGCAGCTGCCTCCAGTGGTGGAAAGGCTGGGGTGGGGGGAAGAAGCCTGAAAAAGCCCCAAACTAATGAGATTTCCAAGAGAACTGGAAGGGCCCTGAGCAAGGTGCGCAAAGTGCCTGGCTCTGCTTTGGCCCCGATCCCCAGAGCTGAGAACCTGGTCTAGACAGGAAGTGCTTACGACCTGTAAGAAGAATTTCCCCAAAGGTCGGGTCAGGGAAAGGGCAGTGTTGGCACACAGCAGGAAGCAGGGTAGAAGGGCAAGCGTGCCAGGCGAGGGCAGGCTGGGTTCTCGCTACTCACCAGCAGAAGCCACACCTGCCCAAGAGGAAGAAAGGCGTATCTTCAGACCCAGTGACCTGCCACCTGACACAGCTGGACTTGGGGACACCTGATGCCCGTCCTATCTTTGCTTTGAGGGCACATCTGAAGTTCAAGGCTGAGGAAGCATTTACAATCAAGGGGTGTCACTTCTCTCAAGGAGCTCAAGGCAAATCTCCAGGGAGTCTTGCCCAAGGGCAGGGCTGGCAGAAAAGACCTTAGTTGACCCTATTAATGCCAACTCCACTAGTCTGTGAGTGAAGTCCTGGGCACACACAGTGCCAAAGCCTCAAGTACAATGGCTTGTCTACATTTTAGATGCTCAGGAGAGCTTGCACAGACAGTTTAGGGAGACTGGTCCAGTATGCTCATCTCTAAGCACAATCTTCAAGCTCATAACATCTGGGACATCAAGTCAACATGAAAGACTGGAATGCAGGAGCAGGTTCAGTCCGAGGACTAGCAGGGTTCTGTTAAACCTATAGGGAGCACTTTTCTATAAAACCATGGCCAAAGGAGGGGCCACCTTTATAGACTTGAGAGCAAGCTCATATGCCACCATCAGCAAAGTCGTAGGGAAGTCACAAGAATAGACTTCTTGAAGTTCAAGAATTACTCCTAACACCCAACCAAACCCTGAAGTACTACTAGTTTTCAAATTGATGTCTTTTGTTTGTTTCATTTTCAGAGGAGAGGGCCCAAATTACTCAAAACTTACTCCTAATTCTCTGCTGACAGACCACTTCTGGTAGGGCCCATGTTCTGGAGAACCTACAGAGTGTCAGGGATCAAACCATGTGCAACTGGGTCAATCATGTGCAAGGCAAGTGCCCTACTAGCTGTATTATCTCTCTGGCCCTAAACTGATGTTTGTTTTTGCCCTGAATAACCCAATAGCAGACACCTAGCTCCACATACCCTCCCTGTTGTATATCAAAAGGGAAAAATGGAATTGATTTGGCTTTTATTTTTTCCAGATCATTTTCTTGCTCTTCAAAAGCAATCTCAGTTATAAAGCTGCAGAAATCACTAGACTAAGATTGTGGGAACATATTTTTGAGTTCAGACTCTGGGCTTTGGTGCACATTGGCTTGTCTGTTTTCAAACAAATATGCAAGTGGGCGCCTTATGGGAAGCACTGCTGGTCATGGTGACCCCAGGAGTCCAGTTCAGCTCACAGAAGCCTCAGTTTCCTCATTTTCACAGTGTAGACCACTATGCCTCTCAGGTGGAAGCTATCAGAGCTGACTGGAATCAAGTGTGTAGAACGCATGTGGGTGAGATGATCCCATGGGTGCTCAGCGTTTGAAGACTTGGTGGTGGGTAGGTAAACAAGAACGTAAATGGAGGTGTCTTTATGTTTCAGGAGTTGATATTTCCAAATGCCTTCTTCTGAATTCTGGGAATTCCTGCCACATCTCACTTCCTGAGCTTTGGCCACCTGAACCAATACTAATTCACCAAGCATTGATCTCTGTGGCATCTTGCTCCTCAAACTCAAATCCTGCTCATACAATCACATACACACACAGCTAATTTAGTAGACAGATTGAGGTTCCTAAGAACACCCCTAAGGAAGAGATCCTAAGACTTAACTCCAGATGCCGAGATAGGGAAACTCATGCCGTCTTCCCAGAGCAGCCCGGAAAGGGACGAACTGTTTGGAAGACATGACTTTTAGCCTAGTTTCAGAAACAAATATCGGTAGCTCACTGCATCAGACACAATTATACAGAATGTTCCAGAATGGTGATATTGATGGGGATCTTGCGTTCATATAACCTTTGCTGCTTCCAACAGACACTCTCTTTCTCTCATCCTCTCTCTCGATCTCTCTCTTTACACACTATATAGACATCGCATAGTCACACAGTCTCACACTCAGACATTCTTTTTTTTTTAAACTTGATTGATTGATTGATTGATTGATTATTGGGTCACACCCAGTGGCACTCAAGAGCTACTCCTGGCTCTGAGCTCAGAAATCGCCCCTGGGAGGCTGGGGGACCATACGGGTCACCAGGAATCAAACTGGGTCCTTCTTAAGTCAGTCACATGCAAGGCAAAAGCCCTACTGCTGTGCTATCTCTCCGGCCCCTGGTGGTTCCAGTGTATATAAGACACTCTTATATACATTCCCACAAATACATACTCACACACAATCTTTCTTATATAATGCACTCTCACGCACATGTTCCCACACACATGATCTTACACAATTCATTCTCGCATACACACACTCTCATATATATTGTATCATACACTGAGACACACTTACACACCTGTTCTTTCACACCCTCGTTCTCACATAGGCACACTGTCTCAGACATTCACAGAGACTCCCACACTCACACAGACACTCACATATGCACAGTAATACAACTGCACACAATCACATATTTTTTCTCTCTCTCCCTCTCCCTCTCTCTCTCTCTCTCTCTCTCCCTCTCTCTCTCTCTCTCTCTCTCTCTCTCTCTCTCACACACACACACACACACACACACACAGTGTCCAGAAAACACTGATGTAGAAGGGAGTGGTGCCAGGGTCCGGATATATAGCATGGAGATAAGGCATTTGCCTTTCATGAAGAAAGTCATTGGTTTGAATCCCGGCATCCCATATGGTCCCCCGAGCCTGCCAGGAGCGATTTCTGAGCGTGGAGCCAGAAGTAACCCCTGAGCACTGCCAGGTGTGACCCAAAAACCAAAAAATAAAAAAGAAGGGAGTGGTGCCAAGTGACCCCACTGAGAGGTAGAGCTGGCCTTTTGCTCTCTGCCCTCAAGTTTCCTGAACTATCCACAGCCCTGAGCTGGCTGGCAGTGCCAACCATGCCATGCTGCCAGATCCGACTCAGGATGTCACCTGCAGAAAGCCCATGCCCTCCTTTCTCTTTCCAGGTAGACTTAAGCTGCAGGACCAGGATCCACAGACAGGCTCGGGGGAAGGCATGGGTGCATGAGATCCCCATGATAAGCCTGGCCTCCTAGCTCCTGTGGGCATAGCCAGAGCCCAGGGAAAACCACATACTTAGTCCTGTGCCATAGACAGGCGTCGTAGCAATTCCACCCTGAAAGCCAAAGTTATCAGGGACTATGAAAACTTTCTAAAGGCCCGGAGAGATAGCACAGCAGTAGGGCATTTGTCTTACATGTGGTTCACCTGGGACAGACCCGGGTTTGGTCCCAGACATCCCATTTGGTCCCCCAGCCTGCCAGGAGTGATTTCTGAATACAGAGCCAGGAGTAACTCCTGAGCACCACTGGGTATGGTCCAACAATCAACCAATCAATAAATAAATAAAGTTAAAAAAAAAAGTTCTAATGCAGCTTTGTCAGGAGGTGGTGAGCTCCCTATTTCCTAAGGATTGAAAAAGCTGAGTAGAAGACAGTGGGACAGGGGCTGAAATGGAACCACCAGAGGCATGGAAGCCTCCCGGGGAGTCTGGCTTGCTCACCTTGGATGCCTTGTTCCTCCCTTCGTACAGTAGCAGTTCTTCTGACAGCAGAAGCGTCCGTGCAGGGTTGCAGAGATCTAAGGGCTGAACAACAAAGAGTGTTCAAAGCCAGCCACGTCCTCCCCACACTAAGAACCCATTCGCCCACTCATTGAGAATGGAAACACTCCTGTCTCATGCAGAATGGCAGCTGTCACCTCCCACCCCCAGACCCTGCGACAGTAACCCTTTGGCAGGAAGTTCAACCACATGCCCATTTGCCCTTTCCCCCTTCAGTGGGCTTCCTCCCAGCCCCCTGAGCCCTGTGGTCAGTCCTGTGTCTTCCTCACAGGAAAGTCCCTACAGTTAGGCCTGGTCTTCTCAGGGATCAGGGGAGGATGGCTTGTGTCTTCTTCAAGGCCAGGTTTTACCACACATATGAGCCAACAGGAGCCTTCGACTTCTCAGCAATGCCCATCATCCTGTCCCAGAGCCTCTGAGGAAGTCACAGACCCAGAGAAAGACCTCTAAGCACTGAGCCACCAATTGGGCTACACTCAGGGGTGGGGATGGAAGACATAAAGCCCCTCCTTAGGATTTCCTTTGACAGGAGCTCTGATTCTGTAGTACTCAGAGTTGGGATTTTGAGGTACTCAACACGAGCAAGGGGCTGAAAGAAAGGTGACAAGGAAGAATGTGAATTCAGTGTAAGCACCTGATAAAGCAACAGAGCCCCCAAGAACAGAGATGGGGTAGAACCGTCCCAAAGCAGCAGCTCCAGTAAAAATGACAGAAAGGCAAGAAAAAGCTAATCTTCAAGCCAGTGAGAAGAGACAGTGTGAGATAACTGGGGTGGTGGTGATGGACGAGTCTCACCATCTTGGTTGCAGTTCACTTTACAAGGGGCTGGAGACATAGTACAGGAGGTAGGATACTTGCCTCCCACATGGCTGATCCAGTTCAATCCCTAGGACTCCATATGGCCCCCTTCCCCTGTCAAGAATGATCCCTGGGGGCAGAAGGAGGAGTAAGCCCTGAGCACTGCCAAATGTGTCACACACCCCCAAAATAAAAAATTTAAAAAATGCACATAGAAGTTTAGGCCTTCTGTGGTTGATATGTTTTGCCACAGAAAGGCTTTTTATTCCAAACAATTTTGGAAAACATGATTGCAAATGAGAATGGATTCCTGTGGATGCCAAGACTTTCATTAAACTCAAAGGAAGGAAAGTGAAGGACAGACTATGATGAGATGGTTGTCTGGGGAAGAAACTGCCATGCCATCTACAGTGAATTCTGAAATCTGGGTTGAGGACCCAGGCAGGGCTGGGATGGTCAGAAAAACTGAGGCAGGCAGGGGTGGAGGACACATTACAGTGATACTGTGCAAGAGAGGCTGAACTTTCTCTGGAAAACAATTTGTCATTTGCCTAAAGAGCCTGTAAAATGTTTATGCTCCAGGAGCTGGTCATTACAGTTCTAGAAACTTCTAGCAGGGAGCATAATCAGAGACACAATCCTCTTGTGGGGATTTTCATCACAGGCTTATTTATAGCAATCAAAGTCGACATAACCTACAAGTCTGAATAAAGACCTGCTTTGAAAAAAATAAAATAGAAAGAGGCCATGGCCACAGATTAAAATAGTGTGCTGCCACCACCGCACGGAGCACATGACGTGGGGAGTGTATGAGCTACTGTGTCTAAGGAAAGCCTGAGTTGGTGGGCACATGGCAAAGAAGAAACAACGAAGAAAGAAAGGGTGAATGGACTTCAAGATCCTACTAAAACCAGGCACTGTGTTTGCTCAGACCAAAGAGAGCTGACGAGCTCTCAGGCCTCACAGCTTGCCCTTGGCCATTTTTCCAACACAAGCCACACAGAATTAGGCCTCAGCAAACAGCAGCACTGATGTGTCTGGCTGATCCCAGAAGAACGGGAGGTTGAGGAGGCAGATTAGAGGAATCCTCTCAATGCCGGACGTCCCTGTTCCCTGAGAGGAAGCCTCATATTCTTGAGCCCATGAAGTGGCATCTTTTCCCACAGGGGATTTATACCTGAAACTGATGTGGATGGTTCCAGCAAGCTGCTCACCTGGACAAAGACGGGGAACACCAGGACCTTGGGGGCCAGGGTGACGTAGGTGCCGTAGTTAGAGTGCGGCGCGTGTGACCTCAGGCCCGGGCAGTTCTGGTAGTTGCTGTGACCCTTCATGGTCTGTACTGTCTTCATCAGTCGAGACTTCTTGCCCAGGCCCACAGAGGACTTGGCTTTACTGGGGGTCCCTGATTCTGGGCAATGGAGATGGGGATACTGTGAGTGGCAGCCCACACATGAAAGAATCTCATTCCAGCTGCTCACCCCTTCCTACACACCCCATGGTAGGCATGAGTGAGGTGTGGGGAGAAACAAACCTCTGAGAAGCTTCAGAGAAATCTCCTGTTTGCATGAGCCACAGGACAGGAAGCAACCCCAGGACAAAGATGGAGCTGGGACCAACCCTGATCCCAGCCACCATGGAGTCCCTCTCTGGTAACCCACATTCTGGTCAGACCTCTTAGCTCAGCCTCAAATTGAAGACATCAGGAAATTCTCCTCATTGAGACTTCAGAAGATCTGACCTTCAGACCTTCTGGAACAATAGGTGGGAGTAGCAACAAGACAGCAAACTCCCTTTCCCCTCTGCCTTCCTCACTAGTTGTCCAGCCTGCTCATGGGGGCACTTTCCAGGCCCTGGGCAAAGGGGCAGGGCATCAGAGACAGGCTTCTTCTAGCACAAACTGGGGTTCAGTTCCCAGTCTAGAGGAAGCATCAGTATCAGCTGCTTCTGTATGTGGGCAAAGCCCCCACCAGCCAGGCCTGAACCTTCTCCTCACTGCACTCACAACCACTGTGCTCATAACCACTGACTTCCTTCCCTGAGAGTCTTGATTCCAAGTAGCACCACGCTATGGTGTATGTTTGTGTATGTACATTTATGCTTGCCATGTATGCACATGTATGTGTGTTTTCATAGGAATATATATATGTGTGTGTGTGTGTGTTGAAACTCCAATACATCACCTTTTCCCAAAAGTCCTGAACACAAGGACTAGAACCTGATGAATCCCTACTTTCTTGCTTCCTAAGATGCCTCCACTTGTAAAGCATACTAGTCAGGTTTCCCGAAGGGACTCTGGGAGTTCACATCTTTCTTGGCAACTTGGGAAACTCCCAACAATTCCACTACTTTACGAATCATGCACATCACAGATGCGGGGAGGATAGGAGGAGAAAGGACAAGATCCCAGAGCTGCAAGAATAGCAGCTGCTGCTACAGGACATGTAGAGGGGCACTGACCATGGAGGGCTCCAAGTCTCTGTCTATCATATTGTGACCTATGGACAGGGAGCAAAAAGTCAGGGATTTGTGGAACCAGAGAAATAGTACCAGTGGGGGCCAGAGCAAAAGCGCAGTGGTAGGGGTTTACTTTGCATGCAGCTTACCCAGGATGGACCTGGATTTGATCCCTGGCATCCCATATGCCTCCCCCCCCCCCAAGCCAGGAGCGACTTCTTTGCTCAGAGCCAGGAGTAACTCCTGAGCTCAGTGGGTATGCCCCCCCCCCCAAAAAAAAAAGAAAAGAAAAGAAAAGAAAAGAAAAGAAATAGTACTAGAGGTCAGGTGCCTGCCTTACACACAGTCATCCCTGGTTCCATCCCCAGAACTTCATAGGGTTCCATGAGCACCATCAGGAGTGACCTCTAAACACAGAGTCTGGAGCAAGCTCTGAGTAAGCTGGGTGTAACCCAAACAAAAACAAAGACAAAGTCAGGGACTCTTGGGCCCCAAATGGAAGAAGGACAACACCAGAACAGCCAGGGTCTGCCCTGCTTGGGCCCTGTTCCATGTAAGGACTGTCTAGTAGTCCTTGGGGACCAGGATGGCCAGGAAGGCCAGCCCAGATTTCTTTCTCTGCTGCTGCAGCCCTGGGGATCATGGCAGTTAGGTAGGAGGGGTGAATGAGTAGGTGACTGGAGCCCAGTGACATCTCAGGGGAAGGTCCCCACCCACATGAATGGTATGGCAAGGCAGGGTCTCCAAGCGAGTTCAAAAGGCCTCATACTTGTTTTCTTCACCCACTGTCCTTTGTCCTGTGCATAGTGAGGAAAATGTCAGCTCTTCTGCAGGTGGACACTGATGTTACTGCTTCTTGGTGCAGCTCTTACAGTATAACAGCCACTTCCTGCCTCTCAGGAAACTCATTGGGCAAAGAGTTGAGAGGGGTCGTAGGAAGTGGGTGAAGGGGGCAGAGTCGGAAAAGAAACCACTGGCTCCTCAACTCTTCAGGTCCGGGAGGCACAGACTCAGCCAGTGATTAGTATGGGGTCACCCCCGAACTGTAGCCCTGACCTCAGTGCCATCCCGAGCTGGTCAGTCTTCCTCAGACCTACCTCCAAATAACACAAATGCCACCTCACATGCCCAGTACAGAGGTAGATGGGCTGCAAGGGCATGAGATACCCCAAGCCCATGAGTCAGTCAGTTTTTGTAGCTATAAGACCCCCCCTTGACCTCACTGTGATTGGGGGTGTCACAGAGCCCTGCAATGACAGTCTCACTTCACTGTCTGGAAGAAGTGAAATCACACAGGATGGGAAGTGGGCATCAGAGGTCAAATAGATCAAAAGTAGTGCCAGACACAGACCTCTGAAGAAAGGGCATTTTCCATTCACCCCTGAACCAGGGAAGCCATCCACGAAACATCCAGTCTGGTCTATAACATCATCTGGAACCAATCCTCTACCACGGAAGACCCTACACTGCTCAGACATCAGACCTGCTCAAAAGAGACTTCCCTTAACACTGAGAAGACTTAACAACAACAACGACCTGCTTACAGGACAGGGCTCCCTGCATTGCCCTTTGATTGTGAGGTGAAACGAGAGGACGCTCCACATCCTGACTTCAATGTAGGATATGAAGATTCCAGGATCTTTAATACAGAAACATGATACCAACAACAGAGACTGTGTGAAAAATAAAAGTGTGTTGGCACTACAGACAGTGTCTTGGATTGGACGATCTAGCTTGCCTGGAGCCTAGAGTTGGTCTTGTGCCAGGAAACTTCAGGGGTCGGGTCTCTTTGTATTTAGGCCAAGGTTATTTCTTTCCATGTCCCTCATATTTTGGTGGGCCTATGCAAATAACAATTGCCACTCTAACACCATTTTATTGTACTCCTTTGACTCTAATCCTTAAAAAGAACCCACTTAAAATTTGAGGTTAACTTAAGCTAATATGCATGTATATGGAAATGTAAAAAAAATACTATGCCTGTAATGTTTAAGGAGTTACGTATGTTTTATGGCTTTAGATTGCCTTGTGTGCTGTTAAGAAATATTATAATGTGTTACAATCTGGGGACTTGAGGGACAAAGTAATTGTACATGGATTCTGTCTTATTTATCTTAATGTTCTTTGGCTGAAATTTCAAAGTTAAGATATCAGCAAGGGAACTTCTGAGAATTATGTTATGGGTGATTGTCCTTCCACTGTAACTTTACCTTGTCCTCTTTCTTTGCATCCTTGTTCTCATAATTAAAAAAAAAATTAAAAAAAAAAGTAGTGAATAGATTCTCCCACTCAGTGGGTGGCTCTTGTATCCTGGGCACTATTTCCTTTGAGGTGCAGAAGCTTCTCAACTTAATATATTCTCATCTGTTAATCTCTGTTTTCACTTGCTTGGAGAGTGCAGTTTCCTCCTTGAAGATGCCTGTAGTCTCAATGTCCTGGAGAGTTTTGCCTATGTGTTGTTCTATATATCTTATGGTTTGGGGTCTGATATCGAGGTCTTTAATCCATTTGGATTTTACCTTCGTACATGATGTTAGCTGGGGGTCTAAGTTCAATTTTTTGCAAGTGGCTAGCCAGTTGTGCCAACACCACTTGTTGAAGAGGCTTTCCTTGCTCCATTTAGGATTTCCTGCTCCTTTATCAAAAATTAGGTGATTGTATGTCTGGGGAACATTTTCTGAGTATTCAAGCCTATTCCACTGATCTGAGGGTCTGTCCTTATTCCAATACCATGCTGTTTTGATAACTATTGCTTTGTAGTAAAGTTTAAAGTTGGGGAAAGTAATTCCTCCCATATTCTTTTTCCCAATGATTGCTTTAGCTATTCTAGGGTGTTTATTGTTCCAAACAAATTTCAAAAGTGCCTTATCCACTTCTTTGAAGAATGTCATAGGTATCTTTAGAGGGATAGCGTTGAATCTGTATAACGCCTTGGGGAGTATTGCCATTTTGATGATGTTAATCCTGCCAATCCATGAGCAGGGTATGTGTTTCCATTTCCGCATGTCCTCTCTTATTTCTTGGAGCAGACTTTTATAGTTTTCTTTGTATAGGTCCTTCACATTTTTAGTCAAGTTGATTCCAAGATATTTGAGTTTGTGTGGCACTATTGTGAATGAAAGGGGCTAAAATCCAAAATATACAAGGCACTGACAGAAATTTACAAGAAAAAAACATCTAATCCCATCAAAAAATGGGGAGAAGAAATGAACAGACACTTTGACAAAGAAGAAATACAAATGGCCAAAAGACACATGAAGAAATGCTCCACATCACTAATCATCAGGGAGATGCAAATCAAAACAACAATGAGATACCACCTCACACCACAGAGAATGGCACACATCACAAAGAATGAGAACAAACAGTGCTGGCGGGGATGTGGAGAGAAAGGAACCCTTATCCACTGCTGGTGGGAATGCCGTCTAGTTCAACCTTTATGGAAAGCAATATGGAGATTCCTCCAAAAAACTGGAAATCGAGCTCCCATACGACCCAGCTATACCACTCCTAGGAATATACCCTAAGAACACAAAAATACAATACAAAAATCCCTTCCTTACACCTATATTCATTGCAGCACTATTTACCATAGCAAGACTCTGGAAACAACCAAGATGCCCTTCAACAGACGAATGGCTAAAGAAACTGTGGTACATATACACAATGGAATATTATGCAGCTGTCAGGAGAGATGAAGTCATGAAATTTTCCTATACATGGATGTACACAGAATCTATTATGCTGAGTGAAATAAGTCAGAGAGAGAGAGAAAAACGCAGAATGGTCTCACTCATCTATGGGTTTTAAGAAAAATGAAAGACATTCTTGCAATAATAAATTTCAGACACAAAAGAGAAAAGAGCTGGAAGTTCCAGCTCACCTCAGGAAGCTCACCACAAAGAGTGATGAGTTTAGTTAGAGAAATAACTACATTTTGAACTGTCCTAATATTGAGAATGTATGAGGGAAATGTAGAGCCTGTTTAGAGTACAGGCGGGGGTTGGGTGGGGAGGAGGGAGATTTGGGACTTGGGTGATGGGAATGTTGCACTGGTGATGGGTGGTGTTCCTTTTATGACTGAAACCCAAACACAATCATGTATGTAATCAAGGTGTTTAAATAAAAAAAATATTTAAATAAAAAAAAAGTAGTGCCAGAGAGACAGTAAAGCAGGTAGGCTATTTGTTGTGCATGTAGGCCTTCTGGATTCAACCCTTGGCACCACTTAGAATTCTCCAAGTTCTGCCAGGATTGAGCTATGAGCACAGAGCCAGGAGTGAGCCCTGACCACAGAACCAAAATTAAGCCCAATTTGCTGCTGGACCTGGCCCAACCAAAACAAACACAAACAATAGGTCCAAAGTAGAAAAGAGCACCCTTTACTGGACCCCACACTGCCTAACCCTGACCCTCACGGACACCAATTCCTGCTGCCTTTGCCCAGTACAGTAAGTGTGTGAAACTCCCACTATTGCAGCAGCCCAGGCATGGGCCTTCAGTGTCAAAAGTGGGAAAAGCCCATGTGCAGAGAAGACCCCTGTGGCCTGGGGAGCTGAGCGTGACTTTCCCAGAGTCATTCAGTCCATGGCAAAAGGCAGGAACCACCCATGGGGCAGTCATGCCTTGTGCCCCATCTCCAAGCAACCTTGGGTGGGGTGTGAGCAGTCCACAGGGTTCTCTGAAGTTGGTTTCTGAAGTTTCCTTCTCTAAAGGATCCAAGAGTATCACCCACCTACTGAGATTCAGAAGAAAAATAATGCCTCACCCACCCATCTAGGTTTCACCACCCACCTTATTTTCACCTCTGACCCCAATCTCCTTCCCACATTACTTCTCAGCCTTTTTTAGTTCCTCTAACATTTGCTTCACTAACCAAAACACAGTAATTCCTCAGCTTCCAAGGCTCAAACTCTGCCCCAGCTGTGATGACTCAGGGCCCCACTCCCTACCCTAGGCCATAGATAATGCCCAAGGCACCAGTGCCCCCAGGGATTCTGCCAAACCCAGGTCAGCAGGCATCCTGGGCCCCATTCAACTGAGATTGGCTCCACACTCCTTCTGAGAAGAGGTGAGGCAGCTCAGCCAGAGGAAGGGACTGAAGCTGGCACCCAGTGATAGCTGGTCTGAGTTGTTGAAGTAGAGTTTTGAACCCTGAATCCCACCCCTTCCTCTGGGTACCCTGAAGACTCAGCACAGAGCTGAGATATCCTAGGAGCATGGCATAACTTTTGAAAGCTCAAGTTCTCCAAAGGACAAAAACAAAAGATAACAAAACCAAAAATTCTGGGGCCTGAGCAGTGGCACAAGCAGTAGTATAGCATCTGCCTTGCCCACGCTAGCCTAGAATGGATCGTAGTTTGATCCCCCAGCGTCCCATATGGTCACCCTAGCCAAGAGCGATTTCTGAGTGCATAGCCAGGAATAACCTCTGGAAGTCACTGGCTGTGGCTCCAAAACAAACAAACAAACAAACAAAAACAAAACAAAAGTTCTCCAAAGGGCACCCTCTAAAAGTTCCCACTGGGACTTACATTATCATTTTCTGTATGTCCCTGTCCCTGACAGTGATAGATGTATTCCCTTAAGTTTCCTGTGTCTGTATTCCCACAAGAGAAGCAGAATGTAGGGGGCAGGGAGGTTCAGAGGGAATGAATGGGGACATGATCTTACTTCCTCAGGGGTACCCAAGCCTCTCACCCCTGCCACGAGTCTCCTGTCCTGGACATACCCAGGCCCTGGCCTTCAGAAGACCCCTACTTAGCAGACATTTGTCCACATGATAGAGACCTGGAGTCTTTTTAGAAATGGAGAAAGGTTGGGGCCAGAGAGATAGCTTGGAGGTAAGGCATTTGCCTTTCATGCAGAAGGACGGTGGTTCGAATCTCGGCATACCATATGGTCCCCTGTGCCTGCCAGGGGCAATTTCTGAGCATAGAGCCAGGAGTAACCCCTGAGTGCTGCTGGGTGTGACTCAAAACCAAAGAGAGAGAGAGAGAGAGAGAGAGAGAGAGAGAGAGAGAGAGAGAGAGAGAGAGAGAGAGAGAGAGAGAGAGAGAGAGAGAGAGAGAGAGAGGAAGTAGTGAGCCTAGAGAAGAGAGGTGGAGCCTAAAAGGTCAGAAAGTGTTATATCTGAAACCCTATCTACAACAGTACTGTAAACCACAGTGCCAAAATTTATTAAAAAAAAAAAAAAAACAATGCCTCTCAGAGAGGCAGGCATGTGGGCAGAAGAGAAATGATGGTGTACTGGTGAAGGGAAATGGACTTAGGTGAAGGGATTGGTGTTGAAATATTGTATACGGAAATCCAATCATGAAACTTTCTTTGTATTTCAAGATGACTCAATACAAAAATACTTAATACTTTTTGTTTTGTTTTGTTTTGGGGCCACACCTAATTGTACTCAGGGATTACTCCTGGCTCTGTGCTCAGAAATCACTCCTGTCAGGTTCAGGTTCAGGGGACTATATTGGATGCTAGGGATTGAACCCAGGTTGGTCACATGCAAGGCAAATGCCCTACCTCTGTGTTATCACTCTGAACCTTTAATAACTTAAAAACAAGACAAGCAAACAAAAACAACTCATTGTCAGCTTCTTTACTCACAGAAAACAGCATCTTTCCAACAGACCAACCCCAGTGGCCCTGAGGCCTAGCTTACAGAGAGCCAAAGGGTTTCATGTGGAGCTCTGAACACACTGCAAGGTCTGTAGTGAGCAAGCCTCTCAGCTTCCTACAGCTGACCAGGGTACAGTGGGGTACAGAGGAGCTGGGAAAGGTCACTTCCCCAGAAGGAAGTTGAAGGCCGTGAAAAGACAGAGAAGAAAGACTCAAGCATACCCAGGGAAGACCACCCCCCGCCTTGAACTCAGTTGGTCTGGATCCAGGGGTCCAGCAGGTGGTTGAGGTTATAGGGGCCCACAGGCCTGCAGCTCCCCTAGTCCCCACTCTCAGGTGCTGGAAGAAGGAAGTGGGTTTGAACCCAGCCTCCCTCCACAATGTGCTAAACATAGGTCTGGGATTCAACAGCCCGAGGAGAAGACTCTATTCAAAGGCCTCTTTCTCTAGAGCTCAGTGTTCAGATGCCACTGACACAGCAAGCAAGGGTCTCCTTTTGGTCAACACATCTCGAAAGTGGATATGATTAGCCCTTTCCACAGTTAAGAAACTGAGGGGACACATTCTTTGTCAGGTCAGAGTTGGAAGTCCAGCCCAAGATGTCACCATCCACCCATGGCTCTCTTCCCTGTCATGGTGCCCTTGTGGCCTCTAGCCCCTAAAAGCAACCTGGTCACCTGGGGCAAGTCCCCAGTGAAGGTCAGTAGTGCTGGACAACCTGTCATCTAGACTGCTCTGCAGAGAGTCCCTCACTGCCTTCTCACTTCAGACCCCAAGGCAGGGAGGCATGGGGGTGTGTCAATGCCAGTAGGTCCCACTCTGACCTCACCACCCTCTGACCTCACCACCAGTCCTCTGCCAGGACTCAGGGAGCAGATGACAAACTCACCTTCACCTTCGGGGATGGTTTCCTCTTGGTACACAGGCCGCAACAACTGCAAGGACAAAAGCAGGGGGCTCAGCCTCAGGCACTCAGGACCACCCCCCATGCCAGCTTCTTGCACAGAGACTTCGTCACCCCAAGGAGGGAGCACCCCAGGACCCCTGAGAAAACCAGCTGTCCTGCTGAGATGAGGCTTGGAGGGAACCCAGAGTGCAGAATTCTCCTGAGCCACTGTGGAGAGAGGCTCTGCTGGGGTCATGTCTCACCCGGGACTGAGCCTACCTTTCCTTTAAGGTGGTTCACTCCATGGGGCCCCAGGCTAGTACCAGCCCTAAAGGGGAAATTAGGGAACCCAGTAACCCAAGGTAGAGCCACTGACCCCGCCGACCCCGCCACACAGGGGATCTCCCAGGGAGGAAGAGAATATATGGGACATTTTTCAATCTTCACAGGCCCGAGAATTCTGTCTTCCTAGATTACCTCCTTAGAGCACTGTTTCAGGTCAGCCAGGCTATTATTCCTTATGCCATCACACACGCCATTGTCTTTCATATCATTACACACTCTTTCGTCTCCATGAACACATGAACACTCCAACATCCTCACATGCTATCACATACTCCATTACCCCAATACCATGAGTCACTCCATCCTCCCCCACATCCTCCCCACATACCATCATAAACTCTATCACCTCATGCACCATTATATATACTCCCTCATTTTATGTGTCCTTATGGACTTCTTCATCCCCAGTGGATAACACTCCATTGTCTTCTAATGCCATCATACCCTATCATCCTTCATCGGCACATAGTCCACTCCTCCATATAATCATGCATCCCATCACCCCCAGGCTATCACATACTCCATCATGTCACATGCCACCACATGTACCATCATTCCACATGCCATTACATGCTCCATCAGCTTATAGGCCATGATACACATCATCATCCCACATGCCATCACATGCTCCATCAGCCCACATGACATCACATGCTGCATCACCCCATAGGCCATGATACACTCCATCATCCCACGTGCCATCATGCACTCCGTTAGCCCGCATGCCATCACATATTCCATAACCTCACGGTGTCTGCTTTTATGTCCATGACAGGTACTCACTGCCTATTGGCAGCCCATCCACTGTGGAAAAGCACAGACAGACCAAAAGCTCTTCCTTATTCTGGGCTGAAACTTGATTCCTCCCAGAGCCTCCCCTAATCCTGGAGCAAAGTTCTGAGGCTTTGAGGACCCATCCTCTCTCTGTGCAGGGCAGCCCTACAGAGACTAGCACCAACCCCATCTCCCTGCCCAACATCCCAGGCCTTGGCCGGCTGTCCCCAACACAATTTGGAGAGCTTGTGTCTTCCAAACCTTTAGGGAGATTCGCCTCCTCCAAACTAGCTGTCCATACCTGGCTCCCTGGGTTCAGCGGGGCCAGGATGATATAGTTGGGGTCTGTGGGGGCCGTGGCACGGGAGAGTGCAGGCAGGGTGTGCTGGCCGCCATGTTTGGTCACCTCAGTGTAGCGTTCCCAGCCACCTAGCAGCAGCCCATCGGAACTGTCACACACCAGGTGGCAGCTGTGGCGCTGTTGTGGCCGGGCTGGGGGCCCGTGGCTACAATTCTTCTCCCGTTTGTTGGGGGGTGACAGAAGATCATGGGCAGACTTGCAGGAGGCTCGCCGCAGGACCCCACCATCCGGCCCCGGTTTGACTTGGGGGACCATACGCCACACGAGTAGGATGATCTCACCAGGGCAGCTCCTGCAATGTGGAGGACAGGGGGGCAGTGTTTCATAGAAAAGTTGAATCTGGAAGAGAACAAAACCAGCTAGGGTAGAGGCCTACAGGAACAGGGGGATGAGGAAGAGATGCCTTCAATGTCATAGAAGGAAGGGACATAAGAGGCTGGCTAAAGCAGGACTACAGAGAGTGGACCCCCTTTCAACCCTAACTGAAGAACAGAGTCCAAGACCAGATGAGAAGAGCAGAGACCCAAACTCATGCAAGTAACATCTGTCATAGCAACATAAAAGGGTGAGGAAGAAGTCACCAGCAGGTGTCTGTCATTCTAGAACTGTGCAGAATATAGCACCAGGGCCAAGATTCAGGGCACACACACACACATGAACACACACACATTTTATTTGTTTGCTTTTTTTTTTTATAAATTAGGTCACACCCAGCTGTGCTCATGAAACACTCCTGGATGGTGTTTAGGAGGATCATATGAAGTGTCAGGACTCAAACCTGGGTGAGCTACAAGAAAGGCAAATGCTTTAACCCCTGTTAAACCCCCCTTGAACCCCCTCCATCTCCAAACACACACACATTTTTCTGTTTTATTTCTTTGGGGTTACACCCATCAGCGCTCAGGGATTCTCCTGGCTCTGCGCTCAGAAATCACTCCTGGAAGGCATGTGCGACCATATGGGATGCCGGGATTCGAACCACTGTCTGTTCTGGATCAGCTGTGTGTGGGCTTGCCTAGAGAGCCCCCCTGACCCTGCAGTCTCCTTACCGAATCTCGTGAGCCAGCTCCACGCATTTCCAGTGTTCCACGTGCCTCTCATTCAGCTGCAGCAGGGTGTCCAGTTGCTGTAGCCCTGCCCTCTCAGCTGGGCCTCCTAGGGAACCAAGAGACTGACTGAAGGGTGTCCCTCAAAGGTCCATGACTCTCTAAAGGGACCTGAAGTCTTCTGCTTCTATAGTGACCAACACTTTATATTTCTTTACCATTGGGTTGGGGGGGGCAAGGGGGTGGTTTTTAGAGGTTAAAGAGGATAGCCCTCCACATCTCAGCTATCCACATCCTACTTGCTTCCCGTCGTGCTGGCTTAGGTCTCTGCAGGGTATCCAACTTTCTCTCCACACCCAGGGCACCCCACCTCTCCTTATGAATAGTTCACATGCTTCCTACAGGCCTTCACCATCATTGCCAAGTACCAATGTCTAAGCCCTCCAAGTTCCAGCCCCAAGCTAGCATGAGGGTACCCAGCACCTGAGCCCTGGCATCTTCTCTTAGGGTACTAAGAGACTTGACTTGACTTTGGGGAGCACAAAGAAAGAAAAATTGCAGATATTCAGCTAAGGCTGGAGAGATGGTACAGAAGCAAAGAGTGAATTCCCAGCACTACACAGGGTCCCAAGCATATCTTTAGGAGTGAATCCTGAGTAGAAAGCTGAGAGGAGTTCCCAGTGCTGCCATGTAACCTAAACTTTTATTATATTTTATTTATTTTGGTTTTTGGGCCACACCCAGCAACGCTCAGGGGTTACTCCTGGATCTGTGCTCAGAAATTGCTCCTGGCTCATATGTCCAGGGGACATATGGGGGGGCCAGGGATTGAACTCGTGTCCATCCTGGGCCAGCCACATGTAAGGCAAACGTCCTACTACTAGGCTAGGCATCCGGTAAAATACCATTTTAGGGCTCATATGTGACCCTCATTTTCCCATGTACTTCATTGTATTCCTATGACTTAAAATAGAATTTCACTCCTGGTAGAAGTCATTGGGAAACAAAATAAAATCCTATTTTCATTTTGATAAAAAGTTTTAAAGAAAAAAAAATAGAGGGTCTATTTTCATCAACTGCTGTTTCAACTGTGGTTGATCGAAAATATTATTCTTTTCATGTTGAAGAGCCAGGAGCACTCAGCTTCCATTTGCAACATTCCCTTTGCCGGTCCAAAGTCTTACTTGCCAATCCCTGGGAGGTGGGGGGGGGGTTGAAATGAGGCACTAGTGTTCACCCTAGAACATGCACTTACCAGAATCCACCGCTTGCACCCGGACGGGAGAGTCACAGCAGATGGTGAAACCGAAGCCATCTTTGCCTCTCGGGATTGTGATCTAGAAGACAGTCCTGCCCTTTGACCCCACAGCAAGGCTGAGATGCCCAGGTCCTCCCGAGGGGCCATGGTACTCTCCCAGGGCAGCTCCCAGATATGCTAGCACCCCAGTCTCTGTCTCAGACCAGGCTCCTTCAGCTGTCTCAGGTATCTGAAGCAGAGGTTGGTGGCCAAGCAGAAAAGCTTGGGGTGTCTGACAATGGCAGAGCTCTGTCTTAGCAGACATGGTCTTTCCCAAAGGGTCCCCTATTGGGCTCCACCTCGCCCATGCTCGATGCCCACTCGAACACTTCCTTCTTACACTCAGGCCTCATGGCACCATTGCCAGACTGGGCAAGTGGAACCTGAGACCCAGAACTTCAGTGCCCAGGGATGGTCCTCCCAGAACGTAGAACAGATTAAAGATATGCCATGGGCAGGTTTTCAGCTGGGGTTAGGCTACATGGCAGAATGAAGATAAAGCAGTCTCCTGAGGCCCAGGCCCCTCCTTTCAAAAGCCCCGACAAAGAACATATCCTTTGGAGGCTCTTAAAAAAAAAAAACCAAAAGAGGGAAGCACAGGCTTTGAGTGCAGAAGTTCTAGATTGGATATACAGGGCACCACATGGCCCCCTGATACCAACCAGGAGAAACCCCCAAGTAATAACCTGTAGCCTCTGAGCATAACCAGATCTGGCCCACCAGCCACTTACCCCTCAAAGAAATGAAAATAAAGAAAATAAAAGCTTGAGGTTATTAAGCATCTCCTGCAGGCCCAGGTAACTCTAATGCCAGCCAGACACAATGTACACACCAGAGCAAAACATGAGGCCAGGATGGGGCAGGGACTTTTGGGTGGGACATCAGAGGGCAGGCTGGAACTGAGCATCAATGAGGACAGCAGACAACAGGCAACAGACATGAGAAGCTTCAGTGTGGCATCCTTGGCTCAGCCCAGCCCAGTGGCATATGCCCCCTAAGTATGCCCATGTAAGTTCTGGGCAGGGTGTAGGAGGCCCAGGCAGATTGGGGGTAAAAGCTCACTGAGCAAGTTTGGAAAGAAAGTCAAAGATGCCTCCCTGTACTGGCCTCAGGCGGCCATGGCTAAGGGATCTCCTGTTATCTGTCTTCAAGGCCAGTGCCTGGGATCCACCTGCCCATGATCTGCCGAAAGGCCAGGCTTGAGTAAGGGGAGGGTAGGCTGTGTCTTGGAAGCTGTCAGGGGTGGCCCCGAGACTCTGTTTCCCACAGTCCTGGGCCTGGATTCAAAGCGAGTTTGTCAAACAGGAAACCTGACAGACAAGGGGAAGGGGGAGGGGGCAGGAAAATACCCTGTTCCCGTAAGAATTCTGGGAAAACACACAGCTAAGACAGGAAGAGGAAAAAAATGGAAAGAAAGAAAAACAAAGCGGGAAGGGAGTGAGCTCGGGAAGCTGAACCCTGAAGCCAGGGATCAGTGAGAGCCTGATCCCCCTTTTGCAGTGGGTGGGGGTCCGCAAAGACTTTACAAGTCCCCCTCCATCCCAGCAGATGAGGAGATTCCCTGGTCCCAGCCCCAACACACACCAGACCCACAGAGTCCTCTGGCCCCTGAGAGTGCTGGCTCTGGGTCTCTAATGCTGCTGGGGGTACCACACACACACAGTGTGGGATAGAACACCTACAATCTTCATTCAGGCTAGACTGTACAAGGGTGCACCCCCCTTTCCTGGGCATAAGCCTCACAACCCAGCCAGCCAGTGACACCTACTGAGGCTGCTGCAAGAAGGACTTGAGTCAGGGTTCAATTCCCAGCACTCCCAGGACCTAGGGGGCTCTGGGTAGAAGCCATTCTTCCCTGGAGTGCTTCTGGCTCTTTCCTTTCCAGGCCTGGAACTGTCGCTGACCCTGCTGACCTGGGTGCTGAGCCTCTGTCCAGCCTCAGCTACCATTGAGTCAGGGACCGCTTCCATTTACCAGAAACTTCTCTGCAGACAGACCCAGCCTGCCAAGCACTTGGTCTTGGCTGCAGCATAGGGTGAGGTTGGGGTGGGGGGTGGATTATAAAGGCTCTGGGAGGGAAAGTGTCACCTTCACACGGAGCCGGAAAGGCCAGAGAGATACTGGTTTGATTCCCCAGCATTCCATCTAGTCCCCTGAGCCCTGCAGGAGTGACTCCTGAAAGTAGAGTCAAGAGTTAGCCCTCAACATTATCGGCTACGACCTAAAAACAACAAAAACAAAAACACAAAAGAGGGGCTTGGGGGCCGGAGCAGTGGCGCAAGTGGCAGGGTGTTTGCTTTGCACGCGCTAACCTAGGACGGACCACAGTTCTATCCCCCGGGGTCCCATAGGAGCAGGAGCCAATTTCTGAGCACATGGCCGGGAGTAACCCCTGAGTGTTACTGGGTGTGACCCAAAAAACAACAACAACAACAACAAAAAGAGGGGCCCGATCAGGATTGGTGGCTCGACTGAAGAGGGCTTGAGTCACCGGTCTTGCTCACACTCATGCCTGGTGCTCCAGCCAAAGCCTGGTGCCCCTACCAGAAGTCCTGAGGTTCTGAGTTCTCCATACCTCCCAGGCACGGCTCTAGGAAGGACCATGGGGATAAGGCTGAAGAGGCCCCTTTGGGCATTTCTCCATCCTGTCAGGTCCCAGCTTCTGGTCCCAGATGTGCACAGGGAGTTAGTTCATCATCTGCTTGTCAAATCCAGTGCCCCTTCTGCACGGACCCCACCCTTCTTGACCCTGTGCCTTTTGGCAGGGGAGCAGTGAGGTTAACCTTCAGGCAGTGCTCAGGAGGTTTGGGGGACCCACTGGAGATTCTCAATCAACTAAATAGTTGGTTCAGTACAAAGACCTGAGGATGTGATACTGCCCAGAACCTGTAGTGCTGGAATAGCCAAGCCATCCGGCATTGCTAGAGGTTTCCAAGACCGTTCCCAGCTATGCTAGGCACCATGTGGTACCAGGAATTGAATCCAATAGGAGGCTTGTTAGGAATGTACTCTAATCATTGTCTCCTCTCCGTCCTGCACACCCTCTACTCTTTTTTTGGAGAACACACCCCCACAGTGCTCAGGAGTCACTTATGACCGTGCTCAGGAATTACTCTTGGCAGGTTCAGAGGACCATATGGGATGCCAGGTATCTAACCCAGGTCAGCTGCATGTGAGGCAAACACCCTACCCTCTGTATGATTGCTCCAGACCTAGCTCTTTTTAATTTTTTAAAATTAAAAAATTTAAGGGGCCGGAGAGATAGCACAACAGTAGGGCATTTGTCTTGCATGCAGCCAACCCAGGACGGATAGTGATTTGAATCCCAGCATCCCATATAGTTCCCCCGTGCCTGCCAGGAGAGATTGCTGAGTGCCGAGCCAGGAGTAACCCCTGAGCACAGCCAGGTGTGACCCAAAAACCAGAAACTAAAAATAAATACAAATTTTGTCTCTTGAGCCACACCCGAAAATGATCAGGGGTTATTTCTGCACTCAGGGGTCACTCTAGGCAGTGCTCAGGGGACCAGATAAGATACCAGAAATGTAATCCGTTAGTCCGTGTTAAAAGGCAAGCAGTGTAGGGATTCCTGCTTCTCTGGTCTCCTAGTTTCTTTTTTTAAATTATTTTGTTTGAGGGGCAGGAGAGATAGCATAGAAGTAAGGTGTTTGCCTTGCATGCAGAAGGTCGGTGGTTTGAATCCAGTATCCCATATGGTCCCCTGGGCCTGCCAGGAGCAATTTCTGAGCATAGAGTCATGAGTAATCCCTGAGCGCTGCCAGGTATAACCCAAAAACCAAAAAAAAAAAAAAAAATTTGTTTGTTTTTTTGGGACACACCGGTGACATTCAGGGGTTACTCCTAGCTCTGTGCTCAGAAATTGCTCTTGGCTTGGGGGATCATATGGGACGCCTGAGGATCGAACTGAGGTCCCTCCTAGGTCAGCCGTGTGCAAGGCAAAAAACACCCTACCGCTGTGCCACCCCTCTGGACCCTCCTAGTTTCTTTTTAAATAAGAAATGCCACCTGAAAGTCTCAGGGACTAAGGCATTATCACCCCAGTCTGTCCTGTCTGCTGAGGTAAAAGCAGTGGGGTGAGGTGTCCTGTGGGGGGCAATAAACTCCAGGGCCACCTTGAGGCACCCAGGCATCTGGGGAGTAAAAATGACTGCTTCCATCTCACCTCCAAGCACACACAACACACACAAAGACAATACACACACACACTCACACACACACACACACACACACACACACGTATCACCATGATAATCCTGTTTTCCCATGAGTGGGCAAAGTCGATGAAAACACAAAGTCAGCAAAAAACACAAAACCTAACAACTCAGCAACCGTAGCCACCCCCATTCTCAACACCAGGCTCAGATGCGAGTTTGCTATTGTGATTGTGGTGGTTGTTGTTTGGTGTGGGGTCACAACCCTGTCCTGTTCAGGGGCTTTACACCTGGCTCGGTGCTTGGGAGTCACTCCTGGTGAGCTGGGGGGACCCTGGGGAGTGGGAATTCACACCTAGAAATCCAGGATACAAAGCATGAACTAAGCCCTTCTAACTAGTGTGCAGTCCCTGAACTATGTTTTTTTTTTTTTTGGGGGGGGGGTTTGACAACGCAGCACCGGGCAGTGCCCAAGAATCACTCCTGGCAGTGTTCAGGAGATGGAACTCTGGTCTTGCCACTTGCAACACCCTAACCACTACACCATCACTCTGGACCTAGGCGTATGTTTTTCTTAACCCAGAAAGAAAACTCAAAAATAGACCTGATGAGGGGCCGAAGAGATAGCACAGTGGTAGGGCGCTTGCCTTGCAAGCAGCCGATTCAGGACGGACCAACGGTAGTTCGAATCCTGGCATCCTATATGGTCCCCTGTCTCTGCTGAGAGCAATTTCTGAGTGCAGAGTAACTTCTGAGCACCACCAGGAGTGACCCAAAACTCCCCAAAAATAAAAAAAATAAAAAAAAGGAAACAGGTAGTTTCTCACTGAGGCAGCCACCAGCTCTCCAAGGAAGGCAGGTGTGGGTTGGCAGCTCTGCCTTCCACTCTGCCACTTTCCTTCCACCCTCAGATCAAAACTATCCCATAGAGAGCAGGAGGAGGCAAGGAGGGAGAACCCCCAGCCTGACGCCCCACCCTGTCCCCATCATCCCCACCACACCCCATACCACCGGTGCCAAGGACCCACCTGCCGGTAGCGACGCTCCGAGCACACCTTGCAAAGCCCATTGAAGCGGTTCATGGCTGTGGGTGCTGCTGTGGTCGCTGCCCCATGAAAACCCAGCTCTCCCCCGAGCCACGGGGGCTGCACTGCGCCCCGCCAGCCTGGCATGACCGCCCTGGGAAGCGGCCCCGCAGAAGAATGCCAGGAAATCACCTCTCACCTCCCTGGGCCCTGTCTGTACTGTGTGCCTCTGCCGATAAGCCAAAGGCTTCCTGAAACCTCCGAAGCACAAGGAAGAGGGAGAGTTTTATATTAAAATTCCTGTCAACTCGTTAGTATTCTCCAGACCGTGCGGGGAGAGGGCGCCTTTGTTCCCCTGGCACTCCCCATTCTCCGCCAGGGTCCCCTTTGTCATTTCAGTGTTCTCACCAACACCCCTCCCCTGGCTGGAGGGAACCCAGGCAGAAAACACAGCATAGCTGTGCTCTGGGACAACACAGAAGCCAGGCCCCAGGTCCTGGGGTCCCATCTCGTTCTCAACTGGGCCCAGAAAATCTCAGGGCGCTAGAGAACACTGAGGCCCCACACTTCAAACAGGCAGCATTAAGCAAAAAGGGCCCAAGACATAGTCCAGTTGGGGAAGGTGCCTGTCTTGAACTCAGCCAACCCAGGTTCGATTCCTGATACCCAGAGGGTCACCAGAGCAATCCCAAAAGTAAGCCCTAAGTTCTATTGGCTGTGACTAAAACCACCCTCCCCTCCAAAATTATTTTTGGAGTCAGAGATTTGCTTGTCACACAGAAGGTATTTCAAAGCTTTTTTGGGGGACTGGGGAGGTAGCTCAAAGGGCTGCAGAAACACTCAGCATGTAGAGGTCCATGCTTGATCCCTGGCACTGCCTGGTCTCCTGTTTGGCTGACAGAAAACCTTGAGCACTGCTGGGTGTGGCCGGCGAACAAAAACAAAAAGAATAAAAACAAAACACAACCAAAACCAAACCAAAAGCCAGTTGTTTCCTCAGGCATTAGCATCTGAAGAGAGATGATAAAGTGCCACAAGGAGAAGGGGACATGGTGGGGCCCTGCCTCCTTGTTTGACCCTGAATTTGAGGGACTATCCCAGGAAAGAGAGAAATGGATGGATGGGGACCAGAACTTCAGTTCTGTTCCCCATCAAGCAAACCCAGCCTGCCTCAGGGGTTACTCCTGGCTCTGTGCTCAGAAATCATTCCTGGCAGGCTTGGGGAACCATTCATATGCAGGGAATTAAACCCAGGTCTATCCTGGGTAGACAGTGTGCAAGGCAAACTCCCTACTGTTGTGATGGGGGGGGGGGCACACCCAGCGGTGCTCAGGGATTACTCCTGGCAAGCTAGGGAGACCTTATGAAATGGACCCTGGAGCTGGCCATATGCAAGACAAACACATTGCTCTCATTCCAGCTCCTCACTCATTTTCTTATATATTTTTTGGTTTGGGGGTCACACTTGATGATACTAAGGGATCACTTCTAGCAGAGCTTGAAGGGCCATAGGGGGTGCCAGGGTTCTAAACATGCAAGGCAAGCACCCTCTGCACTGCGCTAGATCTCCATCTGGCCCATCTTCTTGATATCAGAGTTCCCCTTGGTACAGCTTTGGTTGTGAGACAGAGGACAGACCACTCAGGATTTTGGGCCTTGCAATGAGGAGAATGAATAGATAATCATTCCCTCTGCCCCAGCTGAGTCTCTGATTGGTCCTGGGTAGTCCAGAAAAGTCAGTCTCCTTAGAACAGAGTCCTCAGAGCCACAGAATCTGTGCATGAATGAAATTCAGCTGCAAGCCGACTTCCTTGATCACCAGGACGCTTGATTGTTGGTGGCCCTGTTACCGTGCAAGTCGACACCAGGAGGCTCTGCTCCCTATTCTCTTTACCTGGCAGGCAGACTCAGCCCCAAGTCCAAAGGACCTCACAGATCCCACTGAAGCAGAAACATATTCTGCTCTGCAGGAAGCCCCCCAAACAACAATCTTTTTACCCAGATGCCTCCCCATGCAACAGCAACTAGCACCAGGTTCTGGGTGAGTGAACATAATAAATGGGAATGGCATGGCTTGGGCTTGCTGGCCACAACTCCAGTTCCAGCCAATATGGTGCCTTTTACAGCTGGAGGCTGGAGGGTCCTAAGGGCAGGGATTAACTGGTTCTGGGTTCAGCGCTAGAGACTCAGGAAGACATTTCATCAGCCATGAAGAAGGGAGTGTGAAGAACAGAATAAAACACACTGGCTGTGTTTGCTGGGTTCAGACACTTTGAGGTGAGATAGCATTGTGGAAAATGGTAACCCCTGTGTTGCCTGCTCCATCTCCACCACCCGGTGCAATCACAGAGATCTATGGGTCCCTCATCTGGAAGTCATGGCTGCCTCATGACAAGAGGAGAAGGACCAGCTGTCTACTCCTCCCTCTCAGTCATAGATACAAACACGAGTCCCAGCCTGGTCTCACAGAGAGCTGGAGGGAACTAGGGAGAAGTCACCCAATGCCCTTTAAAGGTGACCTGCATTGGAAATTCCACAGAACTAAGCAGGACATTGTGTCTCAGGCTCCTCTCTGACTGATGAGTGGGTTTCCCCATGGAGGGAAATGCCTGGATGCAAAGGGGTGAGAAAGAAATTACAGCTCAAGTTACCCACAATCAGAGAGGTCCAGAAGCTGCCATTTCCATGGGAACAATAGCTAACTGTCTATCATTCTTTCCAGGAATATGAGTGACCCAGGAAAAACACAGAAATGCAGCTCTAAAATATGGACTCCTGAGGCCAGAGAAATAAGGCTGGGTGAGATATTGGTCTTACATGTGGCCAACCTGGGTTCTACCTTTCGAACTATATATGGTCCCTCTGAGTACCTCCAGGAGTGACCCTTGAGCACCACAAGCTGTCACCCCAGCAGCTCCAGGGCATTCCTGGGGTGGCCCTCCAGGCACCTAACACTGTACACCTAAGCAGCACCAAATCCCTCATCTCAAGTACTAGAACAGGGGTCCTCACATTTTTTATACAGGGGGCCAGTTTACTGTTCTTCAGACCATTGGAAAGTCAGACTATAATTTAAAAAAGAAAAACTCTGAATAAATTCCCAAGTACATTGCACATATCTTATTTAGAAGTAAAAAGACAAAATGGGAATAAATACAATATTTAAAATGAAGAACAAGTAAAGTAAATCAAAAACCTAACAGTATTTCAATGAGAACTATGGGCCTGCTTTTGACAGGCTGTAGGTTGAGGACCCTTGCCTGAAGCTGAGAGGAGGGGAATCTGAGAACATGGTGTGTATCCCACACATGTGCACTTGGGGCCCAGACAAACTGGAAGCTAAGCAGGAAGACAGTGGCGGCAAAAACATCTGGAGTAATAAATAAATATCCTCGGTGGGCTGCATATGGCCCACTGGCCATAGTGTGAGGACCCCTGCACTAGAGCCTCATGTCCAAACATCAAGTGACCCTGTATCAGTTTTCAGGTGCTCTTCTGGCAAGGGATCCCTCCTGAGTCCAGGGCCTGGCCAGGAGTGGATCCCCAGGGTGCCAGCTGGCTGTGACCACCTACCTGGATGTTCTCCCCATTCTCAATGTCCTCGACTCCTGACATTCGTAGCAGGGGATCTGTGAGAAAACAGAGCAGAGGTAGGAAGTTTGAAGTTTCTGCAGCATATAAAGATGACTCTCATTGGGACCCAGATCGCCTGCCACCTCTGGGATGTGAGTACTAGGCCTGGGTGTGGAATTCAGGACACCCAGGGAGTGGGGAGAAAGTCTAAGTCCTGAGCCTTGGGAGACATAGGCCCTGTGCATGCACAGAGCAAGAATCCCAAGGTCATAGAGCAGACTGGAAGACTGAGGATCCTCATATGGGTCTCAGAATGTGGAGACTGATTGCTCTGAGGCAGGAAGTAAACAGGGGATACATGGCCTGAAAGAGTCAGGATGGGAAGCACACACCTCGTCTGGGGGGCCGTAGACGACGCCGGGCCACCTTCAAGTGCTTGGTCTGGCCCAGGTTTTCCCCAAGGAGGTAGTACCAGCCACTGATCTCCTGTCATGAGACAAAGTGAGATGCTCAGACAAAGTGGCAGTCACAGCCCCCCCCCAAAAGGCAGCAATTGGGCAGTCTTTGCTATAGCTTGCCTCCTTGGGTGGGAGTGGGGCACCTCTACCTCTAGGAAGTCCCCCTGGATGTTCCCTTCCAGAGTCCCCAAAGAATCTGCCATCCACCTGCAGGCCTGCTCCCTCCCATACTGGGCTATGTACAAACCCCTCTACAGACTTGCATGGTGCCCAGTACATAAGAGGAGTCTACATAGAGGTTAACAGGGCAGCCAGGAGGAACCAGAGGGATGCAGAGATCAGAAAGGAGAAACAAAGCCATATTGGATACCTTTTAGGGGAGCTCCTCTCAGAGGAGCACTTTCTTGGGTTCAGTGACACTGAGGTAATATGGGGGACCTTCACACAGGATCAAGGATGCTTCACCCTTGCCTGCCCCAGACTTCACTTGTGGAACTCAAAACCAGGAAGTTGAGCCAAGGGGCATGTCCAAAGCAGACCATAGGATGTCTCCTGGGAAGGTGACAGGAGCTCACAATCCTCTACTCAAAAGCTGGGAGTGGTGCAGGGTATATAGGTGAATAAATAATGCATCAGACATGGGGTTCTTTGGGTCGTCAAGGCCCTGCCAGCATGAAGAACTCAGCCAATCCTTGAGCACTTGCTCAAGCCCAAAACACGTGGCCTGGAAGACACCAGGTCCCGAGGACCCAGCGTCAACCCGGCCCACCTCCTCCAGGCAGTGCTGGGTATACCAAGGTAGACCTAGGAGGTAGAGCCTCCTGAGAGAATATGGGGACACTAGCATTGTGCTCTAGAATAATGAAGAAGATGCCCCAAACTGCAGTCACACAGATGGGCACAGAGCAGTTCCTCAAGCTTCAGGAAACTGATTCTGAGGAAAACTTTAGAGGGGGACACCCATTTTACAAGGTTATACCTTTACAGGGGACACAAATTCAGGGGACACTTTTTCAGGAGGACACCCATTTTAGGGAGTTATACCATTTCAAGAGTTATACTGTATTGTGGGAGACAAATTTAAGGAATACTGTTTTAGGGGGACATCATTTTGATGGGACACCTTTTTAGGAAGGACACCTTTCAAAGAAGATGCCTATTTCAGGGGACACCATTTCAGGAGGCACCATTTTGGAGGTGTACACCATTTCAAGGGAGTACCCATTTTAAGGGGGACACCATTTCAAGGGACACTGTTTCAGAGGGGACATCATTTCAGGGAGGCACCATTCATAGACCAAAATACCATGCAAGAGCTGCCAGATTAAGGCCCTTCCCCTTCCCAAGGGGAAATCCCTGCCTGAAACTTCCATGGGACCTACCTTTTGTGGGGTGAGGAGGGACTTCACCCCAAAGCTCATGCAGCCGATGAGTCTGCTCTGTCTGGGGAAACAGGGAGACAAGAACCAGAGTGAATCTTGCACAACCCGTGGGTTCCAGGAGTTTCCAAAGTGGGTCTTGTTACTGGCAATAAGCAGAGTTCACTGAGAACCCAACTTCCCTTTACGTTACTTCATCTGCATCATCAAGAACTGAACCCGGGGACCGGAGCAATAACACGGTGGTAGAGCATTTGCTTTGCACATGGCCAACACTGGACAAACCCCGGTTCAATTCCCAGCATCCCATATGGTCCCCCAAGCCTGCCAGATGCAACTTCTGAGTGCAGAGCCAGTAGTAACCCATGAGAACTGCTGGGTGTGGCCCCCAAACAAAACCAAAACAAAACAAAGAATTGGACTCAGGGGCTCATGCATATGAGGCTATGAGGTGCTCTCTCAAGTACCAAGTGCCTGAAAAATGATCTGGAAACCAGAGAGGACAAAGCTGACGTGGCATGGAGCTTCCTCCACTAACCCTGGTACTCAGCACCACCCAAGTTCTTACTCTTCCTGAAGATTCTCAGAGAGCTCATTCCAGGGTGAGCACAGAGCACCCTCGTCTGTGGCTGTCACCCCATACATGTCTCCAGCCCAGGACATTGGGCCAGTCTCAGAGCCTAGCCCCAATGAAGAACCCAACCAGCACAGCACAGAACAAGTCTAGCCTGCCAAGTCAGCAAAACAGGTGCCCTCATGGTGACAAAAGGATGCACTAAAATACAAGCTCTCAGCTTGTATAATCAAAATCTGATTAATACTTGGCTACTTCCAATGAATATGGCTGCACAAAGTCATCTCTGCTGTAAGAGGAAACAAGATTGCCCATGTGCAACTGAAGGAAAAAGATGCCCCATTCACCACTGACCTTCATGTGGAGACACCCACAAAGGAAGACACAACCAAAGAAGGACCTAGCAAGTAGGATCAGAGAAATTTGTTTTTCCACTTTGGGTCTGCAACATTTTCAAGTTTGTACCAGGGATATGGATTTTTTTTGTTGTTGAAGGGTGGGCTGTGCTTAGGCTTTATTCCTGGCTCTGAGCTCAGGAATCATTCCTGGTGGTACTTAGAAGATGCCAGGGATCAATCCTAGGTATACCACATGCAAAACCAATGCCTTAACTCTTGTACTATCTCTGGGCCCAGCCAGAATTCCAATTGCTTTTAGTGGTATACATAAACCTGCAATTGCTTCTATTATCCCTGATTCTCCCAACACTGTTGCTGGTGTTTTCATTTGTCTCCCCTTTTTCGTGACCTCAGCCCAGTTTGCTCCTGTCTGTAGGCTTCTCAAGCTATCAGGTTCATCAAGCTATAAGGTGAGCAGGTGGATCATAGTAAATCCTGGAAAAGCGTCTCTGATATCTGAGGGTCTGTGGGTGAAGGACTGGCCTATAAAATGCAGAACATCAAGGTCAAAGATAGTATGAGCTGATTGGGGGGTTGATGGACACCAGAGATGAGTATTCCAGGAATTAGGTCAGAGAAAGGAGAGGGACTCTAGCTAGTGGCTCACTCCAGAACCCCCCTAAAAAAATGGAAAGTGCTAGGCCCTGTAGCTCCCAGGAAGTCCTGCTCATGAGTACAGAGAGAGTTGCCCTGGGAATCACCCCAACATCCCTGCCCCACTCCTCTGTAAGCACAAACTGTTCTTCAGAGAGGGAACCCTGCTGGTCTGAGGCCAAACAAAACTGGCCTCTTACAGACAAGCCCAGCTATGTGAGATCTGCAAAGGCAAAAACCCAGGGCACAAATCCTCAAATGAATGTACACAGGGCTAGAAAGATGGCACCATGGGTAAGGTGCTTGCCTTGCAAGCAGCAGACCCCGACTTCACTAGACCCCTCTTCACTAACACTGCCAGGGATCACTCCTGAACACAGAGCCAGGAATGGCTTCTGAACATAACCAGCAGTGCCCTCCAAACAACAATAAGCCCTGACACACCCAAAGCTGGGGAGAGGGATTATAAGACTAGAGAATTACCTTATAGACACAAGGTCTTATCCAAGATCGAACTCTTGGCACTGAGTGCCCTCCAGGACTGCTGGAGGTGCCCCCTACCTAAAAACAAAAACTAATCTGTCTGCCCTTCAGTGTGCACCCAGCCTTGTCTCCCCAGGCACTCTCACCCAGGTGTTCTTTTTTTATTTGTTTGGTTTTTGGGCCACACCCGGTGATGCTCAGTGGTTACTCCTGGCTATGTGCTCAGAAATCACCCCTGGTTTGGGGGACCATAAAGGATGCCGGGGGATCGAACCAAGGTCCATCCTAGGTTAGCGAGTACAAGGCAAATGCCCTACCACCTGCGCCACTGCTAACAGCCCCTCACTCAGGTACTCTTGTTGCCCCCAACACTCAAAGCCACATGACCAATCTGTCCAGAGAGGATGCCACCCTCACCCTGAGAAAGAGCTCACCTTCCCAGCACTGAAGTCACATCTCTTTCTTGAGAAGCAGCTATGTCAACATTAATGAATGGTGGATCGGGGGGAAGGGGGGCTTCCTATAGTGACCATCAAAGAGACAATTGCAGAACAGCATTGTCAGACCCCCACAAGTGTCCTGGCCACCAACTTCATTTTGTTTACCCTCACCTTCAAGGGCAATGCCAGGCAGAATCTAGCTACCACACCACTGAGCTGGGTGCCTCTGCTCCACTGATGTGTCTTGCTCACTCCATCTTCAGGCAGAGTGCTTTAAGGCCAATAAAGCTGTTTCTTCCCATCCTTTCATAAACAAAATATTCATTCCCGTTGTCGGGTGCTTGGAGAACGCTAAATGGTTAATAGCCTCCTATGAGCTTTGCTTCCTGCAAAGGCGTCTGCATTGAGTCTGTGATGATCCGGCCTGAGAAAATTGTGCTGATTGATGCCCGTAAGCAAGAGCACATTGCTAAGTGTTCTTCAATTAGCTACTTCTTGTGCTTGCTTTTTGAAAAACCTCTGGAGAAAGCCAACAGGACTACATGGCAATCCACCCATCTGCTTGTTAACTTGGGACCAAGTAAGTGTTCACCCTGGAGACGACAGGAATGTCTCTGAGTGCAAAAAGAAAAAAAATTCAAGGACCAAGCCCTGGTTACTTTTGAAAGTGAAGCCCTAAGCTCAGGGCCAATGCCCTGGGAGAAGGCTTGACAAATGAGTGAATCCATCATGCCCGGGATTGGCAGGCACTGGGCAAAGAGCCACAGCATGAAGGAAACAAGACAAACAGGCAAGAATTTAAACAGAAGTTCAAGAGAACGATTCAGAAGATGTTGCAGGGAAGGTGAATGACACATGAGCAGCTCAGGCAGCAAGTTCTGGAAACTCGGAAGGTGAAAAGCAGTAAGGGATGGGACGCTTAGTGAGAAATTTAGAGAAAGGAAGAGGAACAGCATGATAGGCAAGGAGAACAGCTGGCACAGAGGCTCAGAGGTAAAACTTCGTCAGACATTTTATAGGGAGTTCTAGTTGTTGTGGTCCACTATTATGTGTGTTTAGGGACCACCAGAGCTGCACCAAGGTGGTTCCATGCTAAGACCCCAACTCTGGGCATTGCATTACGTGTATTCTACCCCTTGAGCCACATTCTCAGCTATGGCTCCATTAACTTTTGAACCTAGGGTAGAAGGCCTTCTGTAAAATTAAAAAGCATTCCTGTTTGTTTGTTTGTTTGTTTGTTTGTTTGTTTTTTGGTTTTGGTTTTTGGGCCATACCCGGTGGTGCTCAGGGGTTACTCCTGGCTCTGCACTCAGAAATCACTCTTGGCAGGTTCAGGGGACCATATGGGATACTGGGGATCAAACCCGGTTCTGTCCTGAGTTGGCAGCATGCAAGGCAAACATCCAACCACTGTGCTATCCCTCTGGTCCCTAAAAACATCCTTTTGAGAGAATGTACTTGGTCTCTCTTTTTCAAGTCTTACATCATTTTTGTTATAGGCTTTTGCTCAATTTGGGAGCACAGGAATTTTGGGGTCACACTTGTGTTCAGGGCTTACTCCAGATTTTGTACTTGGGAATCACTCCTGGCTGCACTCAGGGGACCATACACACTGAAAGGGATGAACCAAGATCTCCCTGAACTCCATACTATCTTTCCAGCCCCAACCTATGTTGAATCTGAAGGTTGATTTAAAACACAAATGCTTCTCTTCTCACCTTCCCTTAATGTTGCTTCCTGTGCCTAATTATAAGCTTTTGAGCATCACAGCACTAGGCCTGGGACTCTGAGGACCCATGTAAAATAGTGACAGACCCTATGCATATGATACACAGTGAGCAAATGCGCCAGAAATCACTGTGTCCTCAGTATAAGAGTCCTTATACTTCCAACATATCCATGAGTGTATGTGGGCATGTACTTTGACTCGGTACTTAATCTTAACGCTCTCCCCAGGATTGTTCCCCAGCCTCTTGTTCTGGAAATGCTATGATTAATACTAGAGTACCAGTAACAATCACAATTGCCTAGTATTGTGCAGAATTTTTGAAGAGCTCATCAACGTGGTTAAGAAGTATCTATTATTGGTGCCAGAGCAAAAATATAAAGAGTAGGGCACATACCTTGCTGGGTTAGATTTCTAGCATCCCTTTAGGGTCCCCTGAGTTCTGCTAGGAGTGATCGATCCCTGAACACAGAGCCAAGAGGAAATCCTGAGACCCCCAGATTAACCCCAAATTTAAAAACAAAACTCCAAATAAGAAATCACTATTAATTTCTGGTGGTAGAGGAAGGGAAACCTCCAAGGGGGTCCTGGCTATATAACACAAAACCTGACAGAGGTTCTCAGGGGCCACCAGACCATTTTAGGGTGCTCGGAGGTCATGCAGATTTAGGGACTAAACATGGAGCCGAGTGTCTATCAGGCAGATGCTACAGTTCTCTAAATGATCTGCCAATCTTGTCCACCATGTTCCAGAAGAAAATAACGGTTGCCGATACTTCCAGGTAGTCTGATCCTGCTGGTACCTCTGTGGCATATAAAGGGGCATATAAAGGCATATAAAGCATAAAGGCATATAAAGGGGACAGATTCCCCTTTCTGCATGAGTTAAGTAGCTGAGTGCCATCCCCTATAGTATATACCCTTTGACAGAAATGGTCCAGATCTGAGACTCAACCTTATCAAACATCAAGCCACCAAATGTGTTTTGTTGCTATAAATCCTGGACACCTAAATATCTTATAATAGTGTCAGCCCAGTAGTATCATGGGAAATCTGTTGGAAAATTACCTGCTAATCTACCAAGCTCAGTGAACCTAAACAGTAACACAGAAGGCTCAACAGAGCATGAACAGAGCCGGGTAAATCCTTAGACCTGACTGTAGTCACAACACGGAGAGATATGACAATCATTTCAAAGTGATCCTTGTTGATCTAAGTTCTGACCATTCCATTTTCCTTTGTGTGGTTGTAACAAGCAATATGAAGTCAATTGTGTTGTGTCTATATGGAGGCAGTCTATGGTGATGGGTGGGAGATTGGGGGGAAGTGATAAAGGAAGGGTCACACTGATGGTGGGATTGTTGTTTGAACATTTAGCGAAATAAAAAAATTTCTTTAATTGAATCACCATAAGATACTCAGTTACAAAATATAAAACCAAAAAAGATACGCAGTTACTTGTTAAATGATTGCAATCTCCAACACCCTTCACCAGTACACCAGTTACCATTCCACCCCACCCCATTCTCTATGGTAGACATTTTTCTTCTCTCTCTCTCTCTCTCTCTCTCTCTCTCTCTTCTCTCTCCCTCTCCCTCATTTAGGCACTGTGGTTTGCAATATTGTTTCTGAAGGGGCACCATGCATATTCCTTTATCTCCTTTCAGCACCCATTTCTTGTCCAGAGTGATCATTTCCAACTATCAATATGAAATGATTGTATATTAACAACTTGGTAAATTATGGTGTTAAAATAAAAAATTAGTGGAGAGGGGAAAGATGGCGGCATTTCACAGATGAAGACAATGAGGCCTGATGGGGGGAAGGACTCTCTCTCCCCAGTAGCCTCAAAGCCTTTCAGAGCTGATGAGGGGTTCTCAGCCCTGCCCACCGGATAGGAGGTGAAGTCACCAGTTCTTCCCCCAAACTTTGCTGCTTCTCAACGACAAGTTCATGGCTTTCCCGGCGAGGAAAACCAGAATCCACGAAAGAGTGCCCTGTCTCTACGTACAACTGACACAAATTCCACCGGATGATTTCTATAAAGTCACACGACAAAGGCCGTGGGAAGCAGCCGAGGAACCAAGCTTATGTTCTTGCTGTCACTTAGCTTCTGTGTGAGCCGGCCAAGTGCAGCTGCTGTCGGATGGGTACATGCATTTTGGCCCCAGACTGCTTTGTTTTTTTTGCTGCTTCCTAATTGTGTTGCCTTGGACAAGCTTCCTGTTTCCACCCCTGTAAAAAAGGCAACAGAAGTGGCCAGAAACATAGTATCTGAGTTAAGGCATTTGTCATGCACACCGCCAACCTGGGTTCAATCCCTGGACCACGTAGAGTGGACAAGCAGAGTCAGGAGTGCTCTCTGTGCACAGAACCAGGAGAGAGCCCTAAGCACTGCCTGGTATGGCCTCAAAACAAAATAAAACCCAAAAGGCAAAAAAAAAAAAAAAAAAAAAAAAAAAGGCAGGGCCGGGGTGGTGGCACAAGTGGTAAGGCATTTGCTTTGCATGTGCTAACCTAGGACAGACTATGGTTCAATCCCCTGATGTCCCATATGGTCCCCCAAGCCAGGAGCAATTTCTGAGTGCAGAGCCAGGAGTAACCCCTGAGTATCACCAGGTGTGCGGGTGTGGCACCCTCCCCACCCAAAAAAAGGCAACGTAAATAAGACCTGACACAGGATTGCCTGTGTTGTCTGAATTGGTGAATGCACACACTGGAATGCACACGCTAAGACTGGCTTAGATCATGTCTGCACTGAGTAAATGCTTCCTAAATAGGAGTCATGTCATTCTCAGGCAAGCTGCTTTGCCTAAAAAGCCTCCATTTCCTCCTCTTTGAAGCCAGGGACCATGACTCCTCCATCTCAGGGTTGTTACGAAGATTCATTGAGATAATGCAAGGAAAGTGCTTGGCACAATAAGGGTCCAATAATGCTAATTTACTTCCTATTCCCCGGTCGCCTGTCATTCAGACGATCTGACGCACAATTGGATTTGTAAGTGTTCTGTGGGGCCCAAGTTCTCCTGCTCAGCTGTTTCTACCTCCCCTGCTCCAAGACCTACTCGGCTCGCTCCATCTCTCCGGTGCCTGCCTTTAGCCGAGCCTGTCTTCCAGAAGGCCTGTAGTGGCTACTCCTCCCGAAGCCTGTCGAATCCAGCATGTCCCTCTCAAACTTCAGGCTGGGACAGTGCCCTGAGTTCAGCTGTGTTTGGTTTCAGAAAGGCTCTCACTTTCCCAAAATAGGCAACAAGTGAAGCTGCTGCCTAGCTGGGTGCTGACTCACTTTCCCCAGACCCACTTTCTTTTCTTTTTCCAGCTGTGCAGAGAAGGAGCAGCAGCCCTGCAAGCAGGAAACTGGCTCAGGATTGGGACAGGGGAGGGCAGGTCACAAGGAGGGAGAGCACAAGCTCCATGCAGGACTGGCACCTGCTCGGCCAATCCCCACCAGCCCCAACTTGTCTTCCACTGTTGGGCCACTTCTTCGGGACAGCTTTCTGGACCCTAGTTCTTGGCATCGTCTTTCCTTGCTTTACTTTTGAGAGTTTTTACTCCCTATATCCTCTGTGAGCACCAACTCTCCTTGCTGAGCTCCAGGTTAGTCAGGCAACCTCTCCTGAAGTCCGCTCACCTGCATTTCCACAGGCTGTGGGGTTCTGCTGGTTTTTGGGGGGATCACCACCATTTTTACCCCAGGGCTGAGCTTTCACTTCTACTCTAGTAGCCAGCTCACTGCTCTCATGAGGTTCTATTTCCTAAACATATGTTAGATCTGTCTCTTCTTCTCTGTTCCCTGAGCTCTACCACTTATGGAGCATATGCATCTCTGGGGCATTGGGGATGTAGGATTGGAGTTAGGGCAAATGCTGAATATGCAGCAATCCAGTTTAATCCCCGACTGCCATGATCCTCCACCCCCCCCCCCCCCAAGAAGTACTGGAAATATCAGAGGCCCTGAGCATTGCCGGAGTAGCTCTAGTGGTCCCTGGTATAACAGGACTGTCACAGCCTGGCATCTTCAGATTTTCCCACGGAAGCACCACCTGATTGGCCAAAAATTGCTGAGAGTACCACTGAGCACCCCTTGAAAGGCTCTCCACTTCTCTTTCCCCGCCAAATGACATCTTTGCCTTATCTAGAACCTTCCATATGACTGCCAGAACAGTAAGTCTGGAGCTGAAACGGGTCAGTCCCTTCTGTAGCCCCCTTCAGTGGCTCCCCACTAGCCTATTTCTAAAGACTGAACTGTATGTGACTCCTGAGCACTGAACATGGAAGACTCAGGTTGAAGGCCTCTAAGCCTCTAAGAGGCAATTGGGACTCTGCACTCCTCATAAGCACCCTTAGCATTTTTTGTTTGTTTGTTTTTTGGGCCACACCTGGCTGCACTCAGAGGTTGCTCCTGGCTTTGAGCTCAGAAGTTGCTCCTGGCAGGCTCAGGGGACCATATGGGATGTCCTAGGTCAGCTGTGTGCAAGGCAAATGCCCTACATCACTATTACTGTGGCTCAATCCTTGGCATTTTTTTCCAATGCTTCCCCGGACTGAAAAAAAGGCTCACTTAAGAGAATAAATCTGGGATGGGACCAGTAGGAGGGAGAGAATTTTTCCTTGCCAGGTACAAGCCCTCGGTTCAATTCTTTTTTTTTTTAATTATCTTTATTTAAACACCGTGATTACAAATATAATTGTACTTGTATGATTACAGTCATGTAAAGAACACCCCCCTTCACCAGTGCAGGATTCCCACCACCAATTTCCCAGATCTACCCAATCTCCACCCCACCTACACCTGTACTCGAGACAGGCTTTCTTTTTCCCTCATTCATGCACATTGTTATGATAGTTTTCAGTGTAGTTATTTCTCTAACTTCACTTATCATTCTATGTGGTGAGCTTCATGTCATAAGCTGCACCTACATGGGAGGATGGGGGGAAGTAAGGGTTGGGACCGAGGCAGTAAAATATTAGAAATGAGCTTTGTAGGGCAGTATCAAGGTCCCAATACAAGATGGATATTATGGATATATAGAATATATGCACACAATAATATCAATATGAAAAAAAAGAGAACAAATTTCCACTGAGTGTCCCAATATAAACCAGTGCTAGAACAGCCTGCCTTCCTCCCAGAGCGCATTACCATTAGTGTAGAGAGAGATAGGGGGAAAGCCTGTTGACCCCTTTAGAGTCCACCTAGACCAGTGTCCAGGGAAAGACTGAAGTCCAGGGGAGAAAAACCCTATACCTGGCAAGGGCTGGTCTCCAGAATCAAGGACGAAATCGGAAGCCAGATGTCTGCCCGCCCTCCTCCCCATGCACCTCCCCCCTGGAGTACGGAGGGAGGGGGGACCTCGGTTCAATTCTTGACACCACCAAAAGTGGGGTATGGGGAGGAAAAAACCCATATCACTCAGGGACTCAACTTATTTCACCATCTTCCTTCCTCTCTTTTCTGGCTTGGTCTCTTTCCCTTCCTGAGTGCTGGGACCATCCTGGGAGGCTGTTTAACCTTAGGTGTGGTGGTGGGGAAAGGGGCACCTTCTGCCATTCACTTAAAGAAGGCAGCTGTTAGGAACAATGAAGTCATGAAATTTTCTTATAATGGGTGGATATGGAGAGTATTATGCTGAGTGAAATGAGTCAGAGGGAGAGGGATAGACATAGAATAATCTCATTCATTTGTGGGACGTAAAAAAAAAAATAATATGGTAATAAAACTAAAGACAATAGAGATGAGGGCCAGAAAGACTGCTTCATAGTAGGAAGCTTGCCACAAAGAGCTGGGGGGGGGGTGCAGTCAGGTCTGTGAGAAGCAACCACTATGACAATAATAGTTGGAAATGTTCACTCTAGACAAGAACTGGTTGCTGAAAGGGGTAAAGTTATATACATAGTTTTATATATATATATATATATATATATATATATATATATATATATATATATATATATATATATATATAAAGTTTAATACCAAGACTGCAAACCACAGTGCCTAAAAATACAGCCTAAAATCTGCCCTGCAGCCCTACCTTCTGCCTGCCCTTTATTGGTACAGAAGGAGGCAGGTGGCAGGCTGGGGACGACCTCAGCCCTCACTCTGCTCCACTTTCCTTTAAAACCTGAGCATAAACTCTCCTCTGAGCCATGTGGGAGGCCATCAGTAGCAGCACATGCCAGCCCTATCTGTTCTTCTTATAAGCATCATATTTCACTGTCCACTGCCTAGCCCAGCCCAGTCCTGCACAGCTGTCTGTGATGTCCAAGAAATCAGGATAGCCTCTGGGACCCTACGTATTTCCAGCATCCATGGCAAAGTGCTACCCAGGAAATGGCAATTTAGTGAATAAATGAGCAAATGGGAAATAAAACTAATAAGCTTAGAGCTCCATCAGCACCATTTTTTTTCTTCTTCTGGTCTTGTTTTTGCTTGGGGGAGTCATACCCAGCAGTACTCAGGAGCTACTTCTGACTCTGTGCTGGGGGTAACTGGGGGAGAACCATGCAGTTCTGAGACCAAACCCAGTCAGGCTTTCTGCAAGCAAAGCATTTGCTCAGCCCATTGAGCCCTATATATGCAGATTCCTATGAAAAAATTGTCAAAGATAAGTGTTCTAGTAAGAGATAAAATGTTCTTTATGGGGACTGGCGAGGTGGCGCTAGAAGTAAGGTGTCTGCCTTGCAAGCGCTAGCCAAGGAAAGACAGCATTTCGATCCCCCGGCGTCCCATATGGTCCCCCCAAGCCAGGGGCGATTTCTGAGCGTTTAGCCAGGAGTAACCCCTGAGCATCAAATGGGTGTTGCCCAAAACCACCACCCCCCAAAAAAATGTTCTTTATGAAGGTTGAGCAATCCAAGCTGTGCAGTTCAGGGTGTAAGAAAGCATCAACCCTCCAAAAAACACAGACTGTGTCTGAGCTGGTGAGTAGAGCTGCCCTTCACTGGCCAAGGTCCCAACTGAGTCACCATCATCAGCTTTAGTGAAACTCAACAATTGGGACCGGAGAGAGAGCACAGTGGTTGGGCATTTGCCCTGCATGCAAGGAAGGATGGCGGTCCGAATCCCGGCATCCTATGTGGTCGCCCGTGCCTGCTGGGAGCAATTTCTGAGCGCAGAGTCAGGAGTAACCCCCTGAGCGCCACTGGATGTGACCCCAAAATCAAAAACAAAACAAAACAAAACAAAAACTTGACAAATGCCACCGACCATAGGATCTCCCAGTCTCTTGTCACTGGCAGTCCCTGCTACTCCTGGCAGGCTCTGGATCCTAATCTGGGGCTCTCACCCTCTTTCCTAGACACCCCAGCCTTACAGGTCCACCCTTTGACCACCTCAGCCTTCCTGTTCCTGGAAGTCTGTAGGGCCCTGGCTCACATCAGGCCTCAATCACCCATGCCTGGGCCTGCCTATATTTCCCTGTCCCACTGGCCCACTGGGCTCCCCCTTGTTCCCTGCCCCTTTTGAATTCAAAATGCCCTTTTATATTTATGTAGGAGTCCTTTCTGGAGTACTTCAGCCCAGGTTGGCCTCCGTCTGGCTCCACACTCACTAGTCTTGTTCCTCATTGCATCCAATTAATATTCACTGCACCCCTGTGAACTCAGCTCTGGCTCTCCTAAAATTTCCACTAGTGAGCCCATGTGCGCCATTTTGGGGTCTCTTCTAAAAGCAGGTGGCAGAAGGTAAGAAAGAGTCCATGCCTATGTGATGAGTGTCTCTAAAGGCCAACAGTGGCTGGGTTGATACCAGGGCCTCAGCCAAGTGTGCCTTGGAAACTTGGGCCTGGGTGTACCGTGCAGTGCTATGGCAGCTTTTATTTTTATTTATTTATTTATTCATTTATTTATTTTTGTTTTTGTTTTTGTGTCACATCCGGCGGCTCTCAGAGGTTACTCCTGACTCTGAGCTCAGAAATCGCTCCTGGCAGGCACGGGGGATCATATGGGATGCCGGGATTCGAACCACAGTCTGTCCTGGGTTGGGTGCATGCAAGGCAAATGCCCTACCACTGTGCTAGCTCTTTGGCTCCTGCGGTAGCTTTTAAATGGGAGTGCGGCCACAGATGCTCATTTGGCCACTGAGTCCCTGAGGAACTTCTGGAAGCCACCCATGAACCCAGAGCCCTTCTCATCTGCTCACCTGGAGTTACCTGCCCCATTGAACACAGCAACCAGAAGACGCTTCTGTTCATCTTCCTCCTGGACAGGGCTGCAAAGCAAACCAGCTGGTTAGGGTGGTGGGAGGGCCGAGCTGTGACACAGACCCCCTGGCAGCCACCTAGGTAGAATGCGCAAAGAACCTACAGGGCCAACCACAAGAGGAAATAAGCAGAGTCCAGATCATGTGAGAGGTTGAGGCCTTCCTCACACCATAGAGTGTATAAGAGCTCTGCCTGTGAGGAAGCAAAGGAGCTTACCATGGAGAGTCACAAAATGCACCCATGTCTGTATAAGCATGCACACCCATACATACTACACCCATATACATGCATATCCCAAACACACACATGCTTATACATTCAAACACAGGTGCACACACCTGCCCACACATATGTACATGAGTCAATGATCCAAAAAGAAATTAAACCAAGCTCACTGGTGAGCAGTAGAGCTGGGATTGGGGGAAGGGAGTGTAGATTGCTATACCTCTTATTTAACATTTTCTATTTTTCTACAGTAAGTAAAATTACCTTGCCTAGTGAGAAAAAGAGTAAAACACAAAAGGTATGTTCCATTCCTTCCTGTGAACCCCAGATGAGAGATATGGGAAAGAAAATAAATTGACATTACCAATAGGGCCTGAGAGGTAGTATAGTGGTTAGGGAACTGGCTTGACACATGTCCGGCCTCGGTCCTATTGTGTTGCCCCATTTGTTGGGTCCCGTTTACTCCTTTGTTGGTTGTTTGTGTATCTGCAAAGAGCTCCCAGATTGAGAAATTGATTCCCATCCTCTTGTCCCCTTTTTGGGGGGAGATGTTGGTAATATGTATCCACAGCAAAATAATCCACTCAGACAGGAGTGTGAAGGGTTAAAATGTTGGGCGAAGAGAGTCCTTTGTCAGCCTGCTGCAAGCTCCAAAACACACCTGGAGTCACCCAGCAAACTCTCCCAAAAGACCCCAACACCTCGCTCCCAAACTATTTATTCGGCTCTCAACAGCGCCCCCACCTGGAAGGTCAAGGTGGGACAACAGGCAAAGAATAATCCTATGGAAATATTTTCATATTAACACTATTGTTGACATCATCTAGTCCCCCAAGTACCTTCAGGAGTGATCTCTATGAGCAGACACAGGAGAAACTCCTGAGCACCACAGTGTACAGCCCCCCCCCCAAAAAAAGCGACAATCCCAGTTGCTGGGCCTCCTTCAGACTTCATAGATTTCTGAGATGAGGACTATGATTAGCCCCATCTTACAAATAAGGACTCACAGAGGTTAACAATGTATTTTTGTTTTTTTTAAAGGAGGACAGATGGGGAGGTAAAAACATCCCTAGGCTTGGAAAATTCCTTCTACAAAAGAAGAACACTTATGGGGCCAGCGAGGTGGCGCTAGAGGTAAGGTGTCTGCCTTGCAAGCGCTAGCCAAGGATGGACCGCGGTTCGATCCCCCCGTGTCCCATATGGTCCCCCCAAGCCAGGGGCAATTTCTGAGCGCTTAGCCAGGAGTAACCCCTGAGCATCAAACAGGTGTGGTCCAAAAAAACAAAAAAACAAACAAAAAAAAAGAAGAACACTCAGCCCAAAGCTCAGAGGGATACTATCGGGCATTTGAATTGTGAGGGACCTCACCTAGAGGCCGGGGACCAAGGACTTGAGGAGACCAGCAAGGCATCCTCAGGAATCACCACTGCTCAGCTGAGAGCTGGTTCCAGGTCTGGCACTGACAACCACTGCAGCAAAACACCTGCCGGCGTGGGGACAGCGAGGCCACTGAGGAGACTTACAAGAAGAAGCGTTCGTGGAAGGCCGGGTCTCTGCAGTCTGGCACTGCCTGTGTCTTCTGGCGGCGGATCCGGTGATGATCTTCTGGGATCAAAGAAATCTGGAAGGGAACAGAACCAGTGTCGGTTGACACCGTCCCCTCCTAGTCCCCAGACCCAGGAGCAGAATAACTACTGCTTCCCAAGTTGGTGGATTCCTGTGGAAATCCTTCAAGACAGTATCCTCAGGTGGAATGGAGTCCTACAGCTGCAAAGACAGAAGGAACTTCTCCAAGCCAGGAGTGTGAGAGTGTATCAGGTCCAAACCTCAGCATGGGTGAGATCCAGAAGGCTGTCTCTGGCTGGGCCAGAGACAGGGCATGACCTGACTGAATCTGTTCTTTCTCCAAGCAAGCAAGCTGCCCCCAAATTGGCTGTTTTTCTCTTCTGAGTTCCCAGAAGCTCCTCTGAGCAGCTGCCCAGAACCCTACCTGGTCCCTGCCCAAAACACCCCTCACCTATGCTTGACTCCCAGCCCCCCTCTGATCTGAGCAGGGCTCCCCAATCTGAGCAGGGCTTTGGAAGTGTGGCATGGTCACCAGAGTCTGCCTCTGGGAGGCTCTGACAAGCAGTAGATCCCACTGGACAGGACCCTGCCCTGGAAGGAGCCTTCGTTGGGCACTCCCTCCACTCCACTCCCCCCAGAAACCTAGCCATCTTGCTTCCAGCTCTGTATGAAGAGAGGAGCGAAGATATTACTGTTTTGGTCACATCCAGGATTGCTCAGGAGTGATCCCTGAACCCAGATAGTGTTTGGGAGTCCAGATACAGCGCTAGAAATTGAACCAAGGCTAACTGTCTGCAAAGCCTGTCTCCTAGACCCACACATGGCTGCTCAGAAGAGTCAGAGGTAGCGAGGAATCTCCACTCTTCACACAATCATGGGCACACATCAGAGACCGGAGAAGATAGCACAGAGACTGAATAGCCCTGGTTCAATCCCACCTGGTCCCAATAGCTGCCTGAGGTGCCAAAGAGTTGAGCACCCACAGAATGGCCTGAGAGTTCTCAGTCTTGTGAGGCTCAAGCAATGCCATATCTTCCCATCCAAGTGTTGAGCTGTGCTAGTCTGGTTGGCTGAGTATCATCAAAACTGCCCCTGGACCCTTCCTTGAGTGTTGTTTGTGAGTCAACTGCCCTCCCTCTCCAACAAGATTTCAATTCTTTGTTTTGTTTTGTTTCGTTTTGTTTGTTTGTTTGTTTGGGGGCCACACCTAGAGACACTCAGGAGTTAGTCCTGGTTCTGCGCTCAGAAATCACTCCTGGCAGGCATGGGGGACCATATGGGATGACAAGAATCAAACCCGGATCTGTCCCAGGTCGGCCACATGCAAGACAAAAATACCCTACCACTGTGCTAGCTTTCCAGCCCCATGTTTTAATTCTTAGAGAAGCCTTAGGAATCAAGCCAGACTGAGAAGGACCTTCTTCTAGCCCAGCACCCCCTACAGGGCCTCAATAAATGCCTGCTGACCAAATAAGGGGCTGGTGATCGCTACCTCCCAGGAACCCAGACCCACAGAGGTGCTGGCATCTTGGGACTCAGTCCAGAGAGAGGTCCCACAATCCACACCCGCCTCCTGCCCATCACGTACCTTTACGTAGGAATCACAGATGCCAGGCACTTTGCTCATCAGGTCTTTGCCTTCCATGACTAGAGTGAGAATGAAAATGTTACAGGGAGTGGGTGGGGGGGGTACAGTCTCAATCTGTTTTACATGGGGATAATCTCCCCCACTGTTCTTACCATCTCCCCAGAGTAGGCAGCCCTTCCGAGTGGAATGACAGGGCCATCTGTACCCTCATTTAACTGGAGGGGAATTGGAACAGGTGAGTCTTGGCCAATCAGCCAGGGATTCAATACATGAGTCCACAAAAGAGGTACTGCATAGATCCTGTGGTGCCAGGCATCATTGGGTCACCCAATGCTGCTCAGAGATCTGCAGGGCTGCATCCAGAGATTCTCTGGGGGACCAAGTAGTTCCAGGGATTAAACCCAGGTGGGAGGCATGTACCCTAGCCACTGAACTATCTCCCAGATTCCCTCATTTAATATCTAGGGGGGAATATGAGTCTGGCGTGGAGTGAGGATGGGAGAAAGATAGTAAACATCTCCCAAAGTCCCAGATGCACACGAGTGACAAAGACAGTCTGCCCTGTAAATACCCAGCACAAAGTCTTCATGGGTGGGGCAATGGCCTGAGGGCGCCCCCTTCTGTCCTGTGTTGAATAATGACCATAATAGGCCAAAGCTAGGGTTCTTGAGGCAGCAAGAAGAAAAGGAACCCTGCCTACCGCTCACTAGCCACAGAAGCTACAGCAAATAACATTCCCTGCTTGAGACTCCATCTGACATTTCTCAATGGGTTATAAGTGACAATAACATCCATGTGTCCGTGGTAGTTGTGATTCAGTAAGAAAATGTGAGGGGCAAAGAGATAGTCAGGACTCCAGACCATATAGGGTCGCCCCAAGCACCACCAGGGATAATTCCAGAATACAGAGTTAGGAGTGAGCTCTGAGTACTTCTGTTTATGGGAAGGTATAGGAGGATTGGAGCTATAGTACAGTGGGTCCCCTAAGTATCAACAGATTTGGTCCTTGAGCACAGAGCCAGAAGTAAGTCTTGAGTACTGGGTATAGTCCATAACATGATAAAACAGAAAAAGAGAGAAGGAAAGAGAGGTAAGTAAGAAGGGGCTGGAGCAATAGCACAGTGATAAGGTGTCAACCTTGCACGGGGCTGACCCAGGACAGAACTGATTTCGACTCTCAGCATCCTATATGGTCCCTCAAAGCCAAGAGCAATTTCAGAGCGCAGAGCCAGGAATACCTCCTGAGCATCACTGGGTGTGGCCCCCAAACCAAAAGAAAGAAAGAAAGAAAGAAAGAAAGAAAGAAAGAAAGAAAGAAAGAAAGAAAGAAAGAAAGAAAGAAAGAAAGAAAGAAAGAAAGAAAGAAAGAAAGAAAGAAAGAAAGAAAGAAAGAAAGAAAGAAAGAAGAAAGAAAGAAAGAATAAAGAGAAAGAGAAAGAAAGAAAAAGAAAGGAGAAAGAAAGAAGAAAGGAAAGAAAGAAAGAAAGAAAGAGAGAGAAAGAAAGAAAGAGAGAGAGAAAGAAAGAAAGAAAGAAAGAGAGAGAGAGAGAAAGAAAGAAAGAAAGAAAGAAGGAAAGAAAGAAAGAAAGAGAGAGAGAGAGAAAGAGAAGAGAAGAGAGAGAGAAAGAAAGAAAGAAAGAAAGAGAGAGAAAGAAAGAAAGAGAGAAAGAAAGAGAGAGAGAGAAAGAAAGAAAGAAAGAAAGAAAGAAAGAGAGAGAGAGAGAAAGAAAGAAAGAAAGAAAGAAAGAAAGAAAGAAAGAAAGAAGAAAGAAAGAAAGAAAGAAAGAAAGAAAGAAAGAAAGAAAGAAAGAAAGAAAGAAAGAAAGAAAGAAAGAAAGAAAGAAAGAAAGAAAGAAAGAAAGAAAGAAAGAAAGAAAAGAAATATCGGACAGAGGGTCTGTGAATAAGGAACTACTGCAGAACACTTGACTAAGGGAAGAAGGGAGAGGTGGGGTTACAGAAGTTAGACCTGACAGGTTCGGACAGCACCCTTTGGTGTCTCTAGGATACTGTCGCTCCTCTCCCAGGGTCAGAAGTTGGAGGCATGAGGAGGGAAAGGGGCAGACTGGGAAGGGATGCGGTCCGGAGTCTGGGGTGAGGCCAAAGCAAACTGGCAAAACAAATGCAGGAGTGGAGGCCAAGAAGCACTTTGCAGAAACTGTTTGCACAGCTGGAGGCTGGCGCTGGCAGCAGAGCACACTTCTGTGCGGGTGCTTGGGAACTTCACCTTAGAACTCCCAAAGCTTGGCACAGGGGAGCGGGGCTCCCGGCAAGTCTACTCTGCCCGCTCTCCTAGTGACTTGCATGTATCCTTCCTCTGGGCTTGTGGTCTTGAAGGACAAGTGGGAGCCTGATGACCCCCCCCCCCCAAGATTCTCTGTTTCCCCCTCAAATGACACAGTTTCTCTCCCCGCACACCCACTCCCATGCTGCTGGGAAAGAATGGTTTAAGCAGAGCAGAGTGATTCAGGATTACTGGGGCAATGATGAGGACACAGAAGAGGAGGCAACACATTCCACCCAAGGGGTACAGGGGTGATTCTTGGAGAGGAAACAGAGGCAGTCTTGATAAGGGTGAAGGCAGACATGGTTCTTGCAAAATCAAAGGGAGGGAATTTATTTTTCAATAGGAACTCAGAAATAGCTATAGGCTATACTCTTAATACATGCTATAGGTTATAAGGTTATGTGTGAATTGTGTATTCCTAAATAAAGCAAAAAAGGGAGGAAAGAGAGAAAGAAAGAAAGAAAGAAAGAAAGAAAGAAAGAAAGAAAGAAAGAAAGAAAGAAAGAAAGAAAGAAAGAAAGAAAGAAAGAAAGAAAGAAAGAAAGAAAGAAAGAAAGAAAGAAAGAAAGAAAGAAAAAGGAAGGAAGAAAGAATAGGGAAACTCTTCCATGATCCAACTCCCCAGGGACCAAGGCTGATGCAGAAGTGTCTGAGGCAGGAGCAGTTCCGAAATGCCAGAAAGTGAGACCTACCATATGCACTCCATCTACATTGGAGCAGGCCCAGGGTCTTGAGAAAGTGCCCTAAGTAAACCCCCACATTTTCTCATGGACACTGCAGTCCACTACCCAAAGATAAGAGCAGCAGCCATTGCCCAAACTAAATAACTGTTCCTGGCTCCAGGTTGGAAGCTCAGAAGCCCAGCCTTTCCCTGGCAGCCATACTCACTGTGAAGAAGCAGAACCCGGTCCTGGGCCTCAATGGACAGTTTCAGTTGACCTAAAGAGACAATCAAAGGCAACATCATCTGGGGAGGGAAGACGGTGGAGGAATAGTGATGGTAAGACTTCTTGTCCAGGAGAAGCTACTGAAAGTTCCATACAGTCTCTGGGGTCGTGGGGATTCAGAAGTCCCTAAGTTCAGCCCCTTCCCTACATCAGGAGTTCCTTCTGCAATGCCAACAGCAGTGGCTCCTGAGCCTAGGACTGTAATCCTTCTGATGATGTGGAACTCACTACTTTGCAAGTAGCCCAGATCTGTTTTGGGGCACCCTTACTAATGGAATTCATATTCCCAGAGAGCCTAAATTGAAGAATAAAGGGTCCTGAACCTTGTTTAGGAGTGTGGGGATGGTGAGGGCCAGTAAAGAACCTGCAGTTGGAAAAGTCCCAGCTAGATCTGAGAAAGCAATCACCATGGAGGATAAGGGGTGTATAATGAGTTCCATGGAAGGAAAGGCAGTGTGTGTGTGTGTGTGTGTGTGAGAGAGAGAGAGAGAGAGAGAGAGAGAGAGAGAGAGAGAGAGGAGAGAGAGAGAGAGAGGAGAGAGAGAGAGAGAGAGAGAGAGAGAGAGAGAGAGAGAGAGATCAGCTGGGGTAGAGGAATCTTCCCAGGCTACCTCCTCTCCTCCTCCCACAAAATCTTGACACACTAAAGAAAAAGGGAGTTCTCCTACAGTAGCTTGGCTTACATACAGGCTTGCTTGCTGTTCAAAGCAGATTCCAAGAACCAGAAGCACTGAGAAGAGATTCAGAGACTCTATCTGTGTCTCATGTGACTCCCCAGGCCTCTAGGTCTACTAGTTTCAAATCCACCATTGAAAACAATTTCTGGGGAACGGGCTCATATTCTGGGTGCATACAGAAGAGCCTCTGAGCACATTTAGGAACTTGGAGAAAAGCCCTCTTCAGCCAGACAAAGTGCAGAGACCACAGAGAAAACACAAATGAATGTGACTCCAGCATATTTGGCAAATGTCTGTTGCAATGAAAGACATCATAAACTAAATTAAGAGACAACACAGTACATAATTAGCCAAAGACCACTGAACTAGAAAGTCCGAGAAGACAAAATGGAAAATCAACATAAAAAAGTGCTTAGCCGATTGGGGACATGCAAATAAAATATCAATAAAAGAGCATTTTCTACCAGAAGACACAAGCCAGGCAGCAGCAAATTGTTGAAGATACAGAGCGGGACTCTGAGGCCCTGTTAGAAGGAAATTTCTGGAATATCTAATAGAATGAAATGACTGCATTTTGGAGAGAGAGTACAAGAGGTAAAGTGCCTGCCTTGCATGTGACCAACTGAAGCTCAATTCCCAGTACCATATAACTGTCCTGGAAGCCCCCAACCCCCAGCTACATATAGAGTAAAGAGTAAGCCCTGAGCACTGTCAAGTTTTATCTCTTTAACCAATCAATCTATTCAATCTGAAAATTCTACTTGTAGCTAAGTGTCTTGGACAAAAACTCATCAGCTGCACACAGGCCAGTACTGCAGCTTTGCTTAAACCAAGAGAATGCCGGAAACACCAGAAACTTCCCTCAAAGAAAATGGGAAATAAACTAGTGATGCTGTGGTTTATTGCAAACTGGGGGAGGCATGTATCTGTGTGTGCCTACTTAGAAATTTGGCAAAGATCCATGATTCATTGGAGAAGGCCAATACACAAAAAGACATCTCTTAGTCTGTGTATATGATTGTGCATCAGTACTTGTGTGGTCTAGAATGAGACACTTAAAACTTAAAACTGGTGTGACTTTTCTTTAGAAAAGTCTACTTAGATTACTTAGTCACTTAGGTGTAAGCCAAGTTGCTAAAAATTCATGGGCATCTTGTTTTTATGGCTGAAAACTCTGGGATGTCCTCAGGTGGTAGGTGGGCCCAGTTCCAGCCCTGCTAAAGCTCTGGCATCTGCACCCACACCTCACAGTTGCCACAATGTCAATGGCCCAAATTCACTGCTTCTAATTGCTAATCACTGCAGATTCACCTAACCTACAAAAAAAAAACCAAAAAACTCCAAATGTGCCAGTTTGGGCTGAAAACTCTGGGGTATTCTCAGAATGAGGCAAGTAACTTTCCTCCACCCCTCTGTACTTCCAGAGCCCTGGATGATATATGCACATCCCATAACTGTCCCCATGTAAACTCAACCCAATGCCACAGATCCTGGAGTTCCTGACGCACATAGTTGCATATGTGACTGCTCAACACCTCCAAATTCCTCAATACTGACATGCTAGTAGGAACACACCAAATTAGAGGTGAAAGAAGCAGAGAAGTAACATAAGCCCAACAGCAACATGGAATACTTAAAGAGCAATAAACAGTTTAGTCAGCCTTCAGATAATAATGTAATGACCCCCTAGTGAGAGAACAATTTTCATGAATTTTCTGTTACTAAAGTTTTTACGATAATCCCATTACCATTTAGTTATAACAAGCAATATTAGTCAAATATTTTGTGCTTGCAAGGGTGCAGACTTGGGGAGTGGATAGGAAACTGGGGTTAATGGTGGAGGGAATGTTACCCTGGTAATAGGTATTAGTGTCGAAACACTGAATACAAAACCAACTGTATTATGGGTATAATTTATGGGTATAAATCAGGATGTTTAAATAAATCAAGTTAAAAAGAAAAAACAGCTATTCAGAGAAGAGCTGGGGATGAGGGGAGGAAGTTCAGCTGCATCTCACTCATTCCACCAGGATGGATCTTTTAACAACATAAACATATCCAAGGTCTACCCCACTTCTTTCACTGCAGCTTAAATTTAATAAACTAAGAAGGAAAGAGGAAGGAGGTGGGGAAAGTTCAGAGGTAAGGCTGAAGAGGAAAGAAAAAGGAGGAAAGAAAGGAGAATATGAAGCACCAGGACTGGATAGTGGTGAAGAATGAGAGGCCAGAAGTGGCATGTATAGGGCCAGAGAGATAGTACATAGGTAAGGCACTTGTCTTGCATGTGGCATTTCCAGTTTGATCTCCAATATCCCATAGGGTCCTCTGAGCATCACCAGGAGTAATCCCTAAGTGCAGAGTCAGGAGTCAGCCCTGATTGGTATGCCCCCTTGCCTGTTCCTCATCCCCATTCCCAGGAAGACACTGAGATGGCAAAGGACTGAAAGGGCACAGTACATGTTTCCTAACAAAACAGACAATAAACAGGAGATGCTCAGTGGTCAGGAGCCTAAGTCTGGTATGCAACCAGTCCCAAGCTCAAACCCCATCACTCTATTGTCTCACTCCACCCCAGAACTGCTGGGTTTGGCCAGAAGGTCTACAAATCCCAGCAGTGTGGCCCGAATGGTCCCAAGAACCACAGGATCCAAACAGCACAAGCAGGAGGCCCAGTCAGGTTGGCTGAGTATCACAGAAAGTAGTCCTTGGGCCTCTTAAGCATTATTTGGAAGTCCCCCAAATATATGTGTACACACACACACACACACACATATATATATATATATATAAAACTAGAAACTCCCCAATATTTGGAAATTAAGACATATGTTTTTAAATCTCCATAGATTCCAAAAGAAATGGCTAAGAAAATTACAAAGTATTCCCAACTGAATGAAGAAGAAACCTGATTCAATGCTGAAACTTCTGGCTATCATGGATGTTCTATCTTTTGTTCTCTTCCCATTTTTTTTTTATAATTTTATGGACCACATTCAATAGTAGTTAAGGCTCCATACCATTCCTGGTGATGCTCAGAGAACTATATGTAAACATGGGAATAGAACCCAAGTTAGCCACATGCAAAGCAAGCATCCTACCCATTGTACTATTGCTCTGGTCTTGGGATGTTTTGTTTCTAATCCAACTGACAATCACATAGCTCTTTGCTTGGTGCAATATCATTGGTCTCATAACACTCGATGCAGAATGGGACTATTTTTCTGCATGTGTCTTATGTTTCTTATTAAAAACATTAGGGGAGAAAAAAGAGTAAGAACAGCAAGTTGAAGACACTAAAGGGCCTCAATAGACCCCAAAAGTTACAGAGTTTCTCAAAATTCCTAAGCAGACAAATCCAAGAACAGATGAGCCAAAGCCTACAGAGACTCCCGAGAGCAGCTGGATAGGCCTGGGTTGGCTCTGAGCAGCAGGACAGCAAGGGAGCTGCAGCCCTACCCCCCCATCCTGCATTCAGGACCTGGCTTCCTAGGCTAGCATCTGCTGTCTAGTTTCTTGCTCACTTCAGAAAATAGAACTTTTGTTTTACCCATCTCTTCGACTTCTAATGAGAGACAGAAAGGAGGCGAGATAGAGCCCCAGCTGAAACTGAATTGCCATACAAATAGAAAAACAAAGCAAATGCCCAGCAAAATAAATTCCTGAGTCCGCTAGGCCTTCAGAAGGCCTATGTGCTCATTTCCTTCTGCAAACCAGATTCCAGGCATTTCTCCAGAGCTGGCTCTCAGAGCTGCTCACCCAGACTGTACCTTGTGGGGTCATCTGAGGATACTGGTTCTAAAACCACTGGACTAGTATCCCCTAGAGTCCAAAGCTACCTGCCACCCTCAAGTGTATGTTCAGCCTGCCCCTCACTTCTGGGCCCAGAATCCTGAGCAGTAAAGCAACCTGGATCACTCACTACCTCCCTCCAGAATAAAATCTCAGGCTGATTGCATCTGGCAAACTAATCCATCTATTTCTCTTCAAGAAGTTGCTCTTTTGGGAAGATACTCTCTCAGACAAGGGATGGAATTAGATTTTATTTTCAATATAAAACATTAGATTTAGGGCCGGCGTGATAGTATAGCTGGTAGGGTAGATTGCATTGCTTGCAAATGGCCTGGGTTCAATTCCTGGAATCCCTCCCTGGAAGGAGTAATTCTTGAGAGCAAAAGCAGGATAACTCCTCTCCAGGTGTGGCCCCAAAACAAAACCAAAAAAAAAAAATTAAACTTAAAAAGCATAAGCAGAGGCCAGAGAGATCATATAGCTGATAAAGTGCTTGTGTCATAGTTGTCTATCCTTTACAGATCTTACATAGGGGTGTCCCCAGCACCACCAAAAGTGATCTCTGAACAAAGATCAGGAGTAAATGCTGAACACTTCTAGGTGAATCACAGAGAAACCAAGAAAATAAAAAATAAAATGGGTGACTCTATATCATCCCTGATTTAACTGAATCAAAAAGATAGCACTGGGAGTAAGACACAGGCTTGACAACATAGCAGACCCTGGTTCGATTCCCTGTACAACATGGTCCTCCAAGCATTGCTGGGTGCAGTCCTGGAGGTCACTAAGAGAGGGGTTCCTGAGCCCCCTGGTATCACTTGGAAGGCCAAAATAAATCTTGAAATTGCCATGTAAAAATAAAAAGCACGAGCAACAAAAGAAAAAAATAGATTTTATGAAAATTAAAAACATTTGAACTTCAAAGAGCACTAAAGTAAATCTCTATAAAACCCAGAGACAAAGATTTATAATCCAAAGATTCTAAGAACTTCTTTTTGGAGCCTGTCTGGAGTTGCAGCAGGCTGTGGGAGGGAACAGATCAAAACTCTGATTATAGAGAGAGAAAATATTTTCTGAGCACAGATCTGATAAGGAAGCAGTAAAATATAAAAAGAAGAGTTAGAACTCATTAATTAAATTATGAATGGCCATATTTTAAAGTGAGTAAAAATTCTGAAATTAAGTGTCTCCTAAGAAGAGGTACAGAGACCAAAGCGAGTAAGGCATTTGCTGATCTCAATTTGATCCCCAGAACCTCATACTGTTTCTGAGCACAGAGTCAGGAGTGAAACCTGAGCACAGCCACATGTGGCTCAAAAACCAACAAAGACAAGGAAGAAGGATATAGAGTCAACAAAATGATATTCAATATCATTGGTCATCTGAGAAATACAAATCAAAACCATAACCAGATATCCCCTTACATGCCCAAGATTGGCTAAAATGAAAAATGTCAGATTATGGCAAATGTTGGTAAGGTTGCTAAAGAAGAAAAAGCTTCTGATTTTTCTGAGCAGAATGCAAAATGAGTACCCAGTTCTAATAAGAGTTGAGTAATTCCACAAACAAACAGAGGTATTATCTAATCTAGAAAAGTCTACTATTTGCATACTCAAGAGAACTGGAGCTATTTGTCCACATAAAAATCTGTATGTGAATAGTAATAACAAGCACTGTTCATGATAGTCAAAAGAGAGAAATAATGCAAATGTCAACAACTAATGATTGGATCACTAATGTGGTATAACCAGACAAAGAAATACTATCCATCCATATACTTGAAGAGTTGATACATGCTACAATATGAATAAATAATGAACACATGATGAAGAGGCAGTGCAGCAGACAGAGTACTTTTTGGCACATGCCTGACCCAGGTTCTATCCCTAGCACCCCATATGATACCCAAGAACCTCCAGGAGTAATGCCAGTGCATAGAGCAAGGAGTAAGGCCCTCAAACAAAAAATGAAGGGGACAACACATGATGCTAATAAACCAGTCACAGAAAAAACATAGTATGTGATTTGATTTATATGAAATATCCAGAACTTGCAAATCCATAGAAAAACATATTATTATTATTAATATATATATAAATTTTGGGGTCACACCCGGCAGCACTCAGGGGTTACTCCTGGCTCTTTGCTCAGAAATCATTCTTGACAGGCTCAGGGGACCATATGGGATGCTGGAATTTAAACCACCGACCTTCTGCATGAAAGGCAAACTCCTTACCTCCATGCTATCTCTCTGGCCCCAAAAGGTATATTTTTTAACATAATTAAAACACTCTAAAAATAAAAAGTAATGGGGCTAGATAAATAGTACAGTGGGTAGGGCACATGGCTTGCATGCAGCCAAACCAAGTTCAATCCCAGGCATCCCACATGGTCCCCAAATAACACCAGAAGTAACCCCTGAGTGCAGAGTTCAGGAGTAAGGCCTGAGAACAGCCAGGATTGATCCTCCAAGCCAAAAATAAATAAATTAGTAAAAGCAATAACGGTCACCTATTCTAAAGACCAGTGGTACTCAAACTATGGCCCGCGGGCCACATATTGTATTTGTATCTGTTTTGTTTCTTCATTGCAAAATAAGATATATGCAGTGTGCATAAGAATTCGTTCATAAGTTTTGTTTTTACTATAGTCAGATCCTCCAATGGTCTGAGGGACAGTGAACTGGCCCCCTGTTTAAAAAGTTTGAGGACCCCTGCTATAGACACTTAAAACCTATGTAGTTGTATACTTTTAACTTATATGTCAACTATATCTCAATAAACCTAATTGTCAGTATATTAATAAATACACTAGTAATGGGTCCAGTATACTTCTGTGCTGCCACTCTGCTATATAAATACACTAATAATGTCAAAAATATATAACCCTGAAGAGGGGGAAAAGCCCCACCAACACATTAATACGCCTATCATGATTTCTACAAATAATTGTAAAGATTTGGTTCCAATGGTATATGGCTCACAAAAACTACCAGTGAGCAACTTTTCCTCCCCATAAGTCAGGCCACCTCCTGCCTTAGAAGGACATGGATAACCCACTAATATGACTGAAGGTTCCCTGATAAGGACCAGGTTTGAACCTAAGCACAAGTGGTTAAACAATACACAAACCACACAGTACTCTCCTGTTGTTATACCTTATTTTACCAAAACGGAGGTCATCCCTGGTTCCATTGTATGCTTGTTTACAACTTAAATTTATCCCCAAAACAGAGACTGTCTTACTTGTAAACCTGAGTGGGACTGGCTCAGGATAGCCTGAGCTATCTGTCCTTACTTTGTCCTTACTGCCCTACCCAGGGGTAGTCTCTATACTCAATAAAAAAATGGCAGTTCTGGCAGGCAGCAGGGTGAAGATATGAGGTAGAAGACTGCCTGACTATATGCATTTCACCCTCAGCCTGGTTTGGATTATTTCATGAACCACCCTGATTCAGACTTGTTCGTCTGCACTTGGAGATACGATGTGTGGGGTTATTTTACACTCTCCCTGAAGGAAATTTGGCTCCAAACAACTTGGTCTTGGGCCAGAGAGATAGTACACTGCGTAGGGACCTAGTCATGCACATGGTCAACCCAGCTTTATTTTTTTTAACCTGATTTTTTAAAATTTATTTATTTTTGGGTTTGGGGGCTACACCTGGCAGTGTTCAGGTGTTACTTCTGGCTCTGTACTCAGAAATAGTTCCTGCCAGGCTCAGGGGACCATATGGGATGCTGGGGATTGAACCCGGTTCCATCCTGGGTCATCTGCTTGCAAGGCAAATATCTTCCCACTGTGCTATTGCTCCAGCCCACCAACCCAGCTTTGATCCCTGGAATCCTATATGGTCTCCTGAGTACCACCAGGAGTAATTTCTAAGCACAGAGTCAGGAGTAAGCCCTGAGTTCTGCCTGTGTGGTTCAAAACAAAACAAAATAAACAAAAATCCTTGATCTCTTTACATTTACAGAGATACTACACTTGGTATTACATTTAAATTCAAGGCCATTACTGGAGGCTCAGGGAAACTTGATAGGAGAAGATCAGTGAAGCAGAGGGGACATAACAAAGGTCTTCAGAGTCCAGGGAAGCCAATTGGTTCCACTAACAGAGAGAGTCTAGCATTTCCAGACTCAACCAGGCAACAAAAGACTTCTGAGACTTCTTAAAAAGATAAAGTATAAGGCCCAGAGACACAGTACCTGCATCAGCCTCAACTCCAGTTCAAATCAGTACTACATGTAATCCCCTGAACACAGCTATGTCACTCCAGAACACAGGTGTGGGAAGAGGAGGAGAGTGGATCAGAGGGCAGAAGAGGGGAGAGTTCAGACCAAAAAAGCTAAATAACCATTGCCCAGTTCTAGCCCAAACTCTGGGAGCAAGATCAGGAATCTGTGCTTTGGACAACCTCCCAGGTGCCTCTGCTCACTGACCCTAGCTGGTAGTCATAGATCAGAACCTTCCTCCTGACCAGACTGCTCGGGGTACAAAGATAATCCTCAGCCCCAAAGAGGACAACCCCTGTCAAGAAAGAGTTACTATGCCAAAAAAAAAAAAAAAAAAAAAAAAAAGAAGCCTTTGCCAGAGTCACTTGGAAACGGAGACTGCACAGAGAACGCAAGGAGCCCTCCAGGTCCCAGCCCCACCCTGTACACTCAGGGTTCAGTCACTGGCCAAGCAGCCGCCTTCACTGGCACCCACCTGCTCAGCCTGATGTCCACGCCTCTTCTCGCCAGATTTGGCCAGGAGATTAGCCATGTAGTTCCAATGCAAGACTATCTGGCCCATGACACCTCTGAGTCCAACAAAGCACACAGTCCCCCTAGCATTGCGACAAGTGTGTGACCCCCAGGAGCTGTAACCACAACAAGTGCGACCCTCTGGGTTCCTACACTCAACATCACCATAGCCAAAAAAAAAAAAAGTGGACTGAATGCAAAAAAATCAGTTATATCACAAAAGGAAGGAAAATATAAAAATATAAGAAAATCATACCTGCTCATATAACATCATCCAAACACACAACCTCCCCTCGCCAAACACACACACATACACATACGCACGTGCGCGCGCACACACACACACTCTCACACACACATACACGCAATCACACCCACACACAGTGCGGGATGATGGAACTCAAACCGGAAATGATGGCCTTGAAGACTCAAGCTAGAGTTAATTTTAATTTATTTTATTTTTTTGTTTGTTTTGGATCATATCTGGAGGGGTTCAAGGGTTACTCCTGGCTTTGCATTCAGGAATTACTCCTGTCAGGCTCAAGGGACCATATAGGATGACAGCGATCAAGTCCAGGTCAGCCACATGCAAAGCAAACACCCTACCCACTATACTATTACTGGCAATTTTCATTTTTCTCTCTTAACTAAGGTTTTAACCATGAACACACCTGTCCATGACAATAAGGAGGAAAAACAATGAAACATATATTGAATTTTTGGAAGTGGGGAATGAACACACCTGTTCATGACAATAAGGAGGAAAAACAATGAAACATATATTGAATTTCTGGAAGTGGGGAATGTTTAGGGTTTGGGGCCATACTCAGCAGTGCTCAGGGATCCCTCCTGGCACTGATGGGGGGGTGCCACATGTGGTACCAGGAATGAGACTGGGGTTAGCTGTAGACAACCTTAAGCCCGTCGGTCCAACATAGTCATTGGGCCATAGCTAAAGTCACATGGCCTCACTGACTACTTCCAGTCTCAGCGACACAGCACAGTGGAAAATAAACTCCATATTCATAGAATTCACATCCCATGGGCATGAGCAAGGGCGGGTGGCTTGAGTGAAACAGAAATAGATGCACATGATATATGCACAGACAGAAGTGGGACCCTGGAATATGCTCGACACACAGTGGCAAGTTTAACGGGTGCGCACCGCTGCCTACCCCCAACTGGACAGCAAGTTCCATGATGCGAGATGCTACAGGCCATTGCTAGGGGTCTGGCCACCACTTTTCCTCCAGATCCTATAGATTTAGAGGAAGCAGCAGGTTGTGAAGGGCAGAACGATGGGTGCATGAAGAACTAAGCCTGAGGACAGCTCTGAGTCAGAACTCTAGAGTGGACCTAACTCCTTGGTTTTGAAACTCTGGATTTGAAATCTGAGCAAAGCCCAGCTATGTCAGTAGCGCCCCCCCCCACCAGCTATCCCCCAAATATAACTCCATACAGAATAGTGGATGGGGAGGCTAGAGAGATAGCACAGTGTTAAGGCGTTTGCCTTGCACGTGGCCGACCCAGGATAGACAGTGGTTCAATTCCCAGCATCCCATATGGTCCCCCAAGCCTGTCAGGAGTAACCCCTGAGTGCCTCTGGGTGTGACCCAAAAACAAACAAAAAAGAATAGTGGATGGGGCCAGAGCAATAGTACAGTAGTTAGGGCACTTGCCTTGCACATGGCCAACCCAAGTTCAATCCTTGGCAACCCTGATGATCCCCCAAGCCAAACCAAAAGTGATTCCTGAGTCCAGAGCCAGAAGTAAGTCCTGAGTGTGACCCCAACAACAGCAACAATAAGGTAGCGCCATTCAAAACACACGAGCTGGATACGCCATGTCCAAACCAGAGGACTGGCACCCCTAGACCAACCCTGGCCTTGTTTCTCTGGGAGGCCTCACCAGATACATCTTAAGTCTCCACAGCAGAGATGTAAAAACCACCGAGGAGGAGGACCAGAGAGATAGCATGGAGGTAGGGTGTTTGCCTTGCATGTATAAGGAGGTGGCTCAAATCCCCCGCATCCCATATGGTCCCTCGAGTCTGCCAGGAGCGATTTCTGAGCACAGAGCCAGGAGTAACCCCTGAGCGCTGCCGGGAGTGACCTCCCAAAACAAACAAACAAACAGTACCAGCAAGGAAATGACTGAGAAGCTGCACTCCAGAATTGGACCGGGACAGCCCCAGACTAAAGGGACAGCAACTGCCTAGTTGGTACTGGGGGGGGGGGGGGGAATCCATGCCTACTCAGTAAACTCCTATATGCTGCTTTCCATGTCCAGTGCCTGGGAAACCCTCCCACCTTCTTAAGAATCTTGGATTCCTGCAGGAAGGAACTTTGCCCTCTCTGCTGGGGCCAGGTAACACAGCAACTTCCCAGGGGAACCTCACAAACATTTAAGTGTTTCCTCTAAATTCCTACTGTACAGAGTATGAAAGAGACTACACCGATTCCTAACATATATAATAAATTGGGGCAGGAAACTACTCGCCTTCATGCAGGCGACCCCATTCAATACCAGGCACCTCACAGGCAATGCCCTCATCCAATGTGATCTCTATGGCCCTACCTAAGATTCCCCCAAAGTACGCCGGCCGCTCATGGGAAACCCAGAAACATTAATTAGGTTGCATGAGTGCAACCAAGTGAGGCAGAACCAACCGAACCAGGCCCAGTAAGTGGCACCCAGCAGTGGTGCCCTGCAGCTAGAGGGGCCTAGTTGGATGCTCTGAGTCCCTCCTGATCAACCACCAGAGGAAAGGGGCCAGAGAAGGGGACCCCCCCCAAACAGAACCGGCTCTCTTGCAAACCGCCCTGGGGGTGTTGGGGGAGAAAGGGGCAGCCCCAGGCCAGCTCGGGGGTGGGGTGGGCCTGGCACTTACCGAAGGTGGTGAGATAGAAGGACAGGTCTGGCCTGGCCCGCCGGCTGCCCAGGGACACCCGGTGCAGGGAGCGCTCCATGGCGCAGCGCGCAAAGGCGCACCTGTAACCCGAAGCGGCTGTGTTGCTCCCCGGTAACCGAGGCAGCAGGTTCCCCAGCCCGGCCTGGGTCTCCCCCGGGCGGGCTGGCCAGCGGGCGGAGCGGGAGGCCGAGCTGTGCCTTGGTTTGAAAGGCTGCAGTAACTGGGCGCGCCTGGCCCTGATTGGCCTGCGCGCGTTTGAATGGGCAGATTTCCACCTGACCTAACCCAGCCGGCCCTTCCCTTCTCTCTCAGCTCCAGGGCTAGTCCATACCGACCCATCGCCCCCCCTCCGCCCCCCCCCCCAGCTCCAGGACCGCCCTGGCAGGCAGGGCCAGCTCTGGGAGAGGCCCTTAGTGCCCCACCACCAACAACCACCCCCGGGGTGCCAGCCCGCCTTCCCCAGGCTGGCAATTAGCCCTGGTTCCAGCCTGCTTTGAAGCGCAGACCTGTAATCAGGAATCCCAGCAAGCCAGAAGGAACAACTCCCTGGCCCAGTGCAATGGAAGTTTGGGGACAGGCTGGCATCCCCTTTCTCTTCCAGGGCTGCTTTAGGTCCAGAAGGAACATCCTTTGGAATGAGAGCAGACTAGGACTGATTGGGCCCCTCCAAGCTTGAGGGGGACCAAGAAGGTCTGTGTGTTCCCTTTTCCAGGCCTGATGAGGAGGGAGGTAGAGCTGGGTCCATCTCAGAAGGATGGCCGGTGTCGGCAAACATTCAGGGGAGGCTCCTGGAAGCCTTTCCCCATGGAGACATCTGCTCTGAAATCTTTGACTGCAGCTGCTGCCTGGGGAACAAAGCTGTTGTTCTTATGCAAGTCAGAAAACAGTGTCTGCCTTGCCAGAAGGGCTTGGTGGCTAAGCGAATGGCTCAGGACAAATTGGTGGGCTGCAAGAAAGAAGGACCTAGTGTGTTAGCACAGCTGGTAGGGTATTTGCCTTGCACTAGGCTGACCTGTTGGGTTACACCTTATTTTACCTAAAACTAAGTTTATCCCTAGTTTCTTTGTATTTTACTGTTCATTTACAACTTGGTTTCACCCAAAACAAAGATTGTCTTTGTAAACCTGGGCAGGACTGGCTCGGGATAGCTGCCCCATCTTGGGATGGTCTCTATACTCAATAAAAAATGGTAGTTCTGGCAGGTAAGCAGACACTTCATAGAAGATTGGCAAACTATGTGTGTTTCACCCTCAGCCTGGTTTGGATTATTTCAGGCCCGACCCTGATTCAGATTCATTCACCCGGGCTTGGAGATAAGGCACATGGGGTGATTTTACACTGACCTGGGTTCAATTCCCAGCATTCTATATGGTCCCATAAGCACTGTACAGAGTAATTCCTGAGTGCAGAGCCAGGATTAACCTCCTGAGCACCACAGGGTATGGTCCCCAAATCAAAAACTAAAACATAGCTGTGACTAGAGGAAGTTTTAGGTCTAAGTTATCAGCAATAAATCAAAACTTCTGGCCCAGAACACACAGGTGTCGTGTCCAAGGGGCACAGAGCCAGGAAGAAAATCCGGCACCTTTTCTCTCTGTGCTGACAGCCACACCCCTTCACTCCTTTCTTGGCTGTCACACCTGCCTCTTAGCCAATAGGAAGTATTGAAAGCTGCACCAGCTTTCAAGAAGTGAGGAAACCAAATGCCAGAGTAGCTGGATATCAGCAGAGAACAGAAGACTGCATGGTTTTAAATCAGTGAACAAGAGGCTTGATGGCTAATGGATGAGACTGAAAGTTTGATCCCTGGTGTTGCCCACGTGTGCCACTCATAATCCTGCTTGTGTCTGGTTGCTCTGTGGTCTGGAACCCTTAAGCCTTGCACCAAAACAAGTTCCAGATGCAGCCAGGTGTATGTGGGGATCATGGCTGTTAAAAGGGGTGACTCCCATGAATATCCCAACCAAAGAGATGGGAATCAGGAGTGCAACCTCCAGCAAAATGCCACAATCAGGCATGCATATGACCCCCAGCACCATCCCTCACAGTCACCACCACCACTTTAGAGGGAAGGAATGAGATAGGTAGATGGATGAATGGATGATAAGTGTATAGAAAGATAGATTAGATAGATGATAGATAGATAGATAGATAGATAGATAGATAGATCAAAAGAGAGGTAGATGGATGGATGGATGGGTGGGTGGGTGGGTGGGGGTGAATGTGGGTGGATGGATGGAAAGGCAGATGGATGGTTAAATAGTAGATAGATAGATAAGTAGATATAGATAGGCAGATGATAGGTAGATAGATGATAGATAGATGATAGATAGATAGATAGATAGATAGATAGATAGATAGATAGATAGATGATAGATCAATAGGTAGATGGATGGATGGGTGGGTGGGTGGGTAGGAGTGAGTGTGGGTGGATGGATGGCAAGGTGGATGGATGGTTAGATAGTAGATAAATAGATAAATAGATATAGATAGGCAGATGATAGATAGATGATTGATAGATAGATAGATAGATAGATAGATGATAGACAGACAGACAGACAGAGATCCAGAAAAGTAGAGGCCAAATGTAAATGAGGCCCCCAAAGGTCAGTAGCTGTCTTGGATCCTGGCATTTTGTGAAGCACCCAAGAAAGATGCAGGTGGGTTGCTGAGGGGACAAGTACTGAGACCTACAAGAACAAAATGGGCCATGAGGATGCCCTCTGCGAAAGACTAGAAAGCATGGCTTTCCAGTGGCAGGGAAAAGTGAGGGCCACAGGAAGAGGAGAGGGAACTGTCCTATGGCTTGACCCCTTCCAATAACATCATCACTCTGTACTCAAAAGCTGGAGCCCACAGGCCTGAGAGGTGTGTTGGAGGCTAGAGATAAAGTCTAAGGCCTACCCTGGAACTCACTTCACTGCCTTGATAGTTCCCTTGAGATTTCTGCCCAGACAGGTGGAAAGCAGCTGACCTAAATACCCACAAACTGAGCCCCCCTGAGACACTCCCTTCACCACCAGGAAGGCACTAACATTAACTCATAGAGGTGGGAAAGTTCCTTTCCTTAAAGGAGAAGATTGCTTTTTTTTTTTTTTTTTTTTTTTTTTTTTTTAATGCATGAGAGGGAAGACAGAAGTAGAAGCCAGGCACTGGTGCTGGTCTTAGTTACCCACACTTCTATCACAGAGAACATCCAAAAATGATCACAGTACTAATCCTGACATTCCCAAGAAGGCTGGAGAGTGTTGTAAGGACCAAGCCTGGTCTTTCAGGCAGACTTTAGTATCTCAGTACCACACTCACCCCTTATACAAATGTAATACACATGTACAATACAGCTGGCTCTGCACACATATGCATTACACCATAACAGTTCCTATTACACGCACAAATACCATACGTAGACGCACACTGCATACTCACTTTATACATCTATACAAACACCCAATCCACTCTTTATGCATCATATGAACACACAAGCACGTAGCACATGTTTGACAATGGGCATTTTCCTGGCTTCCTTGATATTTAGGGGAATAAGGATTCGAAGAAAAGGTACAGAAAGGATTCCTTTGGGTACATTTCACAGTAGCTATGCAAGATTCCTCATCTCTAGAAGATATCATTTGGCTAAGTTTTCAAGAAAAAAAAAACAAACTTCCCTATTCCTTAAGAAAATTTTGAAAAATAATAATATGTAGACTTGGATGACCAAATATCAAGTGGCATTATAGTATAGTCCCCGACATAGGAGAGGAAACACAAGAGTAAGGTTTAATCCTAGCACCAGGAGGAGTGATCCCTGAATGCAGAGCCACTGCTGAGTATAACTCAGACGCCCCTGAAATATAGACAGATAAGCAGATAGTCATAGACACATACATACCTAACAGTATCAGAGACAAATAAATTTAAATTTAAAAAATTCAAGGGGAAAAATCTTTATTTAGAAAATAAAGATTTTTTTAAATGTTTTTGACAGGGCCGAAGAGATAGCACAGCAGTAGGGCATTTGCCTTGCACGCAGCCAACCCAGGACGGATGGTGGTTCAAATTCCAGCATTCCATATGATCCCCCAAAGCTTCCAGGAGCGATTTCTGAGTGCAGAGTCAGGAGTAAACTCTGATCGCTGCTGGGTGTGACTCCCAAACCAAAAACAAAATGTTTTTGAAAAAAAATTTTGTTGGTTTTTTTTTTTGGGGGGGGTCACACCCAGCAGCACTCTCAGGGGTTTCTCCTGGCTCTATGCTCAGAAATTGCTCCTGGCAGGCTCAGGGGACCATATGGGATGCCAGGATTCAAAACACCAACCTTCTGCATGCAAGGCAAATGCCTTACCTCCATGCTATCTCTCTGGCCACTGAAAATTTATTTTTAAAAAATTAGAAGGGAACATGCTATTTCAGAAGAAAACTGAAAATGAAATAATAAAGTTCAAGTAGGTTTTGTGTGTTTGTTTTTATTTTTGGGTCACACCTGGCAGCTCTCAGGGGCTATTTCTGGTTCTATGCTCAGAAATTGCCCCTGGGAGGCTATGGGACCATATGGGATGCTGGGATTCGAACCACAGTCCTTCTTCATGCAAGGCAAACTCCCTACTGCTGTGCTATCTCTCTGGCCCCATTTGTTGTTGTTATTTTTTAGAGTCTTTAACAATAGAGGAGATAGCTTATATGATGGAACAAAACATATTCCAGTGTGTGTGTGTGTGTGTGTGTGTGTGTGTGTGTGTGTGTTCTGTTCCCTACCACAAGTTCCCAGAACTCCCCCTTACCCCACCTCACTACTCCCTGGCACCCCACCTCACACTGCCAAGCCTGTTATCTTCAGCCGGCAAGGCTGGGCCAATCATGTCAGAATTATCCTCAACCCCACCCCAACCCTATTAAAACAGAAAATAGAGGGCAAAAATAGAACCAAAGTCTGGTTCTTTGAAAAGATCTATAAAATAGAACTCTATTTCCTCAAATAAAGGAAACTATAATACACAAATTTAGCAAAGCAAAAGATAGAGATTATATTTTTGCCTATTTTTTTAAAAATACACTCAGCAGTGCTCAGAATTTACTCCTGGCTCTGCACTCAGGGATCACTCCTGGCAGAACTAGAGGACCATATCAGGTTCTGGGGATCAAACTCAGGTCAACCACATGCAAGGCAAACAGCTTACCTGTTATACTATCTCTCCAGTCCCAGTTTTTGTTATTTAATAAAAGAAAATTGTACCAACTTATTTGATCAAATGGAAATCAGGGTAAAATGAATACTCAAAATATTGTTGAGGTTGGAGTGTTAATACAGTAGGTTGGCCACTTGGTTACACATAGCAGACTTGGGTTCAGTCCCTGGCATGCCATATGTCCCCTGAGCAATGCCAGGAGTGATCTGAGCACAGAGCCAGAAATAACCCCCGAGAGTCTTCATGTGTGTCCCCTTAAAGAAAGTAAAATAGAAAGAAAATTTATTTATTACTATAATTAATACAGGAGTTTGAAAAAAAATTTGTGGGAAGGTTCATATCCAGCGATGCTCGGAAGTTATTCTTGAATGTGGGCTCAGGAATCATTTCTGGCAGATTTGGGGGACTATATGGAATTCTGGGGATTGAACCTGGGTCAGTTATATGCAAGGCAAGAACCCTACCTGCTACTTTATCATTTTAGAGTTTAAAACTTTTAATAGTTCCTCTACCATAGACAAAAAAAAAAAAAGGAACTCAAATTCAAGAGAATTAAAGAAATTCTGCAGATAATTGTAAAAGGCCAGTTAAATAAAAAAAACAAAAAACAAAAAAACAAGTGATGCCTGTGTCATTTAAATAGTTTCAGAACTAGAACAAAATATTTCTCAGAGCTATGTCTAAGAGAAAGTTATCTTTGAACAAAGATAAAAGCTAGATAAGATTAGCTAAAAACTATAGACCAAAGGTGAGATATGCAAATATGGGTGGAGAGGTCAGGAGTACAAGCTGGGTTCGATTCCCACACCACAGGGCACCCAAGCATCACTGGGTACAGCCCTGGAAGACTCCAAGCACTGTCAGGCATAATCCTGAAGGCCCTCAACACCATTGGGGTATCCCTGATATTCCCAACAACACAGGTCCTGAGCAGTTCTGCATCTTCAGACCTTCACACTCAACCTCCTGTTCAGTTGGCTTAGAATCCACCAGGGGCCCCTGGACTTATTATGAACTACTTGGAGACCCTCCCAAAAGCAGATAAATGAAGATAGGAATTAACAAAGTGGGAAACATACATTGAGATCATAAAAAAACACCCTTCCAGTTTGTCTCATTCCTTTATCTATTTATTTATTTTAATTAATTTATTTTTGTTTGGAACCATGCCCAGCAGTGCTCAGGGCTTACTGCTACCTCTGCATTCAGGGATCACCCCTGGCAGGCCTCAGAAGACCATAGAGGGTACCTGGCACTGCATCGACTCCATCTACTGCATGCCAAGCAAGCAACTTACCTGCCACTGTTCTCTCAGTTCCTCATTCCTTTATTTTGAAAAAAAAAAACACTGAAACATCAAAACTTTAGGATTATTTTTTTAACATTGGTGATTCATTCAAAAACTTTAAAAATTACATAGGTGTGGGGGCCAAAGTGGTGGTGCTAGAGGTAAGTCTGCCTTGCAAGCATTAGCCTAGGATGGACCGTGGTTCGATCTCCCTGCGTCCTATATGGTCCCCCTAAGCCAGGAACAACTTCTGAGTGTATAGCCAGGAGTAACCCCTGAGTGTCAACAGGTGTGGCCCCCCCAAAACAAAAAATAAAACATTACAAAAATTACATAGGTTTGCCTTATAACTAGTTTGTCATCTCTCATTCAATATGATTAATCTATATATAAACATAAATCCTAAATAAAATTTATCAAGTCAAATCTAGCAGTAATTCAGGATCAAATGATATTTATTCCAGAAATACAAAGATGGTTTAAGTGTAATGATCAAATCAATGAGAATCTGGCCATTCTGGTCACACCAAAAGAGCTCAGAATAAATTTTGCATTGTTGCTTGATTAAAAATGGTTTTTAAAATTGAAGACTTTCTATGATCATAAAAATATTTAAAAAAGAAGCTAGAACAATGGTACAGCAGGTAGGGCACTTGCATTGCACCCAACTGACCAATTTTGATCCCCAGCACCCCATATGGTACCCTAAACCCTGCCAAAAACTTATCTCTGAGCACAGAGTAAGAAGTAAGCTCTGTGGACAGCTGACTGTGACCCAAAACAATGAAAAAGTGCTTAATTAAAATGATTTGTAGGCACTACAGAGATAGCACAAGGGTTAAGATCTTTACCCTGCATTCCAATGACCTTGATTTGAACCGTTGGCACCACATATGGTCCCTAAGCACCATCAAAAGTGACTCCTGACCACAGAACCAGAAATAGCCCTTGAGCAGTTCCAGATGTGACTCACCCATCCCCTGCCAAAATAAATAAACTTTTAACTAAGAGCATCTTTAATAAGAACATTATCTTTATATTGGGGGGACTGAAGAAATAGTACAGGCGATAAGGCCCTTGCATATGACTGGTCCAGATTTAATCCCTGGCACCTCAGATGCTCCCTGAGCATCCACAGATGTGGTACCCCCCTAAAAGAAAAAAAAAAAAAGAAGTAAAATAAAATGCATCTTAGGTAGGTATAAATATTTGGCAAGTAAGTATGTATATACAAATAAGGTTGGTTTTTGGTTTTTGGTTTTCTTTTTAGTTTTGTTTTAGTTTTATTTAGCCTCCCAGGCCATGCTCAGATAACCCCAGGGCCACTCCCAGCTATGCCCCACCCACCAGGCCTGCATTCATGTTTAGGCACTAAGCAATAAGAAAAAAATACAAGTATCCTGCAAAATACAAGTGACCATTGCATGAGAAGAAAAACAATTGTGAAAATATTAATAATCAAGGATATAGAAAAAAAATTATCTGGTTCTGCATTGCCTTCAGGAAATTCAATAGCTTGGACTTAGAGTCAGAGCTATAGTACAACCCAGGGTAGGGGACTTGCCTTGCCCATGGCCAGCCGGGTTCAATCCCTGCCATTCTATAAGATCCACCAAGCCAGGGGTAAACCCTGAGCACAGGTGGTTGTGCCCCTCATCCCTGCTCCACCCCCCTTCAAAAAAAAAAAAAACTTATAGCCATAGATGAAACAACTAAGATTACCTATTTGAGGTTACCTAGATGAGTTATTTATGAATATAGCAAATAGAAAGACATATTGAGAAGGGCCAGAGAGCAGGCTTTGCAGGCTGGAGCCTGGATTTAAGCTCCAACATCCTCTAGTTCCCTAGCAATGCCAGAAGTGACTGCTGAATACCACCGGGTATGTCTTTCCTCCAAAAAAATTTAAAAGAAAGGAATAATTAGTGGATAAATTAGGGTTCAGCAAAAGAACTAGTCTAGAAGATCTTTTATACCAGTCCTTAAGCACAAGAGTAACCAGCTACAAACAAGCAGGCTTAATATTGGGAGAAATATTGAGTCCAGTATGAGTCAGCTAAGGTTGGGTTCTTACACAGGGAGATACGGTTGCTTACCTTGCATATGGGCCGACCTTGGTTTTGCCCCAGTGTTGGTAGAGACCTTTGGATTGGTTCTCGTATTGCCTTGCAATTAGATGTCTCTCGATTGGTTCCTTTGGTTTACATGTTAAAAAGATGTTTCTCCATGATACGAACAACAGAGACTGTGTGAAAAGTGTGTTGGCACTACAGACAATGTCTTGGATAGGACGATAACTTGCCTGAGGCCTAGAGTTGGTCTTATGCCAGGAAACTTCAGGGGTAGGATCTCTTTGTATTTAGGCCAAGCTTATTCCTTTCCATGCCTCTCATATTTTGGTGGGCCTATGCAAACAACAATTACCACTCTAACACCGTTTTTACTGTGCTCCTTTGACTCTAATCCTTAAAATGCACCCACTTAAAATTTGAGGTTAAATGCACCCACTTAAAATTTGAGGTTAACTTAAGCTAATATGCATGTACATGGAAATGTAAAAAATACTATGCCTCTAATGTTTAAGGAGTTACATAAGTTTTATGGCTTTAGATTGCCTTGTGTGCTGTTAAGAATTATTATAATGTGTTACAATCTGGGGACTTGAGGGACAAAGTAATTGTACATGGATTCTGTTTTATTTATCTTAATGTTCTTTGGCTGAAAGTTCAAAGTTAAGATATCAGCAAGGGGACTTCTTCTGAGAATTATGTTATGGCTGATTGTCCTTCCACTGTAACTTTACCTTGTCCTCTTTCTTTGCATCTTTTGTTCTTATAATTAAAAAAAAAAAAGATGTTTCTCCATTGCCTCCTCATCTGGCTTTTACCCCTCCCCTTGGGGTGGGCTTGGTTTTTCCCAATTAAGGCTGCTTTAGAGGCCTGGAAGAGAGGCTGCCATCTTGGCTGATGGTTCCACTGGTGAAGCAACTGGCTTGTGGGTGAACAGCTTGCAGTGTGAGTCTCTGGCCTGCTATTCCTTCCCAATTGTGTGTGGATTATTTCCTGCATCGGAATTGCTGCTGGATCTGCATGCATCTCTTGTTCTAACCGGACGTAGGGCATGGGGATCCCTCTCCTTCTCTGGGGATTGTGGAACACATAACCCACCATTTCACACTGCAGCACCATATACAGTTCCCAAGGCACTGTCAGGGCTCATTCCTAAGAAGAGAGTCAAAACAAGCCCCGACCAAGAAAGGTCGGGTTGCTCTCCAAGCAAGACTGGGCGTTATGCAACCGCTGCATATACCAGACAGAAGCTAAGGAAAAACACCCAGGCTAGAAATAGAGATTTAGGAATTCCCAGTGAAACCAGGAGCATGCCTAAGAGCCTGGGGGATATGGTGAGCCTGAGACAGCTGCTCAGAAAAGAACCCAGAAGCAAAAACAGAGGAGAGGAAAACTATCCAGGCAGAAGGGATGCCAGGGAGCACATTAAGAGGATTATGCCGGAGATAATAATAATGCCAGAAATAGTTGAGGGGTCACAGGGGTTTAACTGAGAAGTGCCCGTTGGTTTTTAGCAACAAGGCCATCACTGTTGATTTTCCATCCCAAAATAAAATGCTGGCAGACAATTGCTCCACATGAATGAAAATGTCCCAAAATTTACTCTAAAAGGAAAAGCACCCTGGGCTGCATGCCAGAGAATAATCTTGGGTCAAGTTATTTTTTTTATTGTTTGTTTGTTTTTCCCTCATCCTATATTTAACCAGCTGGAATGCTTTGCTAAGAGCTATTTTATTTACCCTTCACATGTGGGATTTGCCTTGTAAAAAAGCATGTTTCTTATTCATCTTCAAGTAGGGCAGAGGGGCTGAAGGATAATATAACAGTTAGGGCATTTGCCTTGTACATGATTAACCTGGGCTTGACCTCCAATGCCCCCTTTTTCTTTTTTTTTCTTTCTTTTTTTTTTTTTTTTTTTTTTTTGGTTTTTGGGCCACACCCGGCGATGCTCAGGGATTACTCCTGGCTGTCTGCTCAGAAATAGCTCCTGGCAGGCACGGGGTACCATATGGGACATTGGGATTCGAACCAACCACCTTAGGTCCTGGATCAGCTGCTTGCAAGGCAAACACCGCTGTGCTATCTCTCTGGGCCCTTCTTTTCTTTTCTTTTTTTTGGTCACACTGTGCCTCGTGCTCAGGGGTCACTCCTGACTTTAAGCTTAGAAATCACACCTGGCAGACTTGGGGGACCTTATGGGATGCCGGGATTTAAACCACTGTCCTGCATGCAAGGCAACACCCCTTTGAACCTCAGTAGAAGTGATGCTTGAAGGCTAAACAGGACTCAGCCCTGAACACAGTCAGGTGTGCTCTTCCCCACCCCAACTCCCATGGAAAAAAAAATGTAGGGAATGATCATTTTTTTTGTGAATATTTGTTATTGTTGTTTTGGTTTTGGTTTTTGAGCCACATCCAGTGACACTCAGGAGTTACTCATGACTCTGCACTCAGAAATAGCTCCTGGCAGGCTGGGGGGGGGGGGGACCATATGGGATGCCAGGAATCAAACCCAAGTCAGTACTGGGTCAGCCGGGTGCAAGGCAAATGTCTAATCTGCTGTGTTATCACTCCGCCTGGGTGAATCTTTTTTAATTCAGTCCATTCTAGGTGTGTGTGGTCGTTTCTGGGAATACCACAGAGAAACTTTAATTTGCTTTAAATGAAGACATCTATGGAGTTTCAAGGAGGAACCAAGTGAAAAGGGAAAATAAAGATGTCAAGGCTCTGTTTCAAAGTTAGAAGAAACCAAAACTTCTGCTGCCAAAGAAATATGAAAGAATAAACCGAGGCCAAAAAGCAAAGCAAGAATCTTTCCCAGAGTTCCAAAAGCAAAGAAAGCCCCCACAATGGTATCAAGTCTCTGTCGTTATGTTGGAAGCCTCTTTGTCTCATAATGAGATCTCTTTCCCTGACCAGGCAACAGAAGCTGGGCTTAGCAGTCACAGAGCTTCTGGTAGAAGCTTTTAAAATGTTTTCCATCTTAAAGAATAAGGCAGATTTCTGCACTGAGCCCAGAAAATAACAATTAGAACTTCCTTCTCATTTCAAGCAATTCAAAGCCTAGACCAAACATAGGAAGCAGTAGTTTTCAAGAAGTTGAACAGCAGCAAATGAAGGGCAGTCATGACTGATCAGCAGAAATCCAGCCATATGTGCCCCCAAATAACCCAACTAAACCAGTGGCCGAGAGAGCAGCATTTCTTCCAAGCTATTCCAGGGTGGTGGTAGTGCGTGGGAGCATGGGGGGGTTCCACAGGAGAAAAATGACACAAATGAGAGTCAGGGCATGAGACTAGGGGACAACCAGAAGGATGGGGTTTGGATGGATACTAGCGGAAACAATGTTGGAAGGAAGTCACAGTCAGAAAGAATGGTTTGAGAAAGATTGGCCTAGAGCATTTCCAAAAAGCAGAGGGATCACAGGCCACATGTGGAATTGAAGAGTTCAGAAGAAAAGACATAGAGTGTCAGAAAGGAATGAGCTGTGAGCTGGAATGATAGTATAGTGGGTAGGGTGTTTTCCTTGCACGTGGCTGACCAGAGTTTGATTTTTGGTATCCATTATGGTCCCCTGTCCCTATTAGGAGTGATTTCTGAGCACAGAGGCAGGAAAAATTCCAGAGCACTCTGGATGTGGCTCTCCCCCCCAAAAAAAAAATAAATAAGGAGAAAGAAAGAAAAAGAAAGAAAGGAAGGAAGGAAAGGAAGGAAGGAAGGAAGGAAGGAAGGAAGGAAGGAAGGAAGGAAGGAAGGAAGGAAGGAAGGAAGGAAGGAAGGAAGGAAGGAAGGAAGGAAGGAAGGAAGGAAGGAAGGAAATTCTTTCTCAGGGGTTGGGAACTGAGCTGGAGGTGACAGAGAGAAAGAGAGAGAGGGGAAAGAGAGAGAGAGAGAGAGAGAGAGAGAGAGAGAGAGAGAGAGAGAGAGAGAGAGAGAGAGAGAAGATGAGCTGCGTACAAAGAGAATCAAATAGAGTATGTCCCTCCATTTATCAGCTAAGTACTAGTAAGCTCAGGTGTATAAGAAAATACCCAAAAGTGGATTGGGAAAGAACCAACTCAAAGGCTCAAAGGAATGGAGAGAAGTGTAGAGAAGTCCCTTAAAGCTCACACAGGGTCAAGAATGGTTCTAATTCTCATCAGCCAGAGTGGAAAGGCCTTGAAATTCAGGGGCTATGGGGGTAGACCAGTACTCAGAAGATGCTTTGCCTTTCTTGTGAGAAATAATAGCCTTATACTAAAGGAGATTATGATCTCAAATGAAAAATCTTGAGTCCAAAAGGCAGTACAAGAGGTTAGGCACTTGCCTTGCATGTAACTGCAGCTGCTATCTACAGTTGAACCTACATGGGTTGAACCCCTGGGATCACATATGGTCTCCTGACCATCTTCAGGGGTTATTCCTGAGCACAGAGACAGGAGCATCCACTGGTGGGTCTGCTTACCCCCTAAAAAGATCAGAATGTTTCCAAGGCTTCTGAGAGATAGATAGGACATTGAATAAGGCACTGCCTTAACCGGATGACTAGGTTTTGACCTCCAATCCCAAAATGGTCCCAAACAATCCTCCACCAGGAGTGATCCCTGGTGCAGAGTCAAAAGTAAACAAGCCCTGAGCACAGCCAGGTGTGCCACATCCCTCCCCCGTACCACCAAAAAAATTAGTAAAGCAAACATTGTAGAAGCAATGAGAAAATAATAGTACACACAGAAAGTAACAAAGAATGGCATTGGAATTCTTATTAGAAATGTGTACTGAAAACTGTGAAACATCTTAAAAGGAGAGGGGAAACTAACAACTGAGAATTCCTTACCCAGCTAAATCATCTTTCAAAAAATGAAGGTAAAAATAAATATTTTCTCAGAAAGACTTACAAAGAGTGAGCAAATTTTTATTTTAAAAATCAGCACTACCAGAAATGTGTAGTTTTCAGGGAGAAGGAAAGTGATTTTTTTATGTGTCTACACGAAGAAAACACCAGAAATGTCATAACAGATGGGTAACTATAAGAGTTGTGTCTTAAAATTTAAGTATTTGTACAAAAACAAGAGCTCAGAGTACAGTGAGCAGGGCTCAAAGTACAGTGGGCAGGCCTCTTGCCTTGTACACGGCCACCCAGGTTCAGTCACTGGTACCCTACATGATCCTCAAAGCCTTGCCAGAGTGAACCCTGAGAACTGCTGGCCCCAAAACAAAGCAAACCAAAAAAAGAACAATAAATAAATATAGGATATATAAAATGTTACCCCCCATCTCCCATTCTTCCTGTGTAACCTTACCTGATGGTAACACCAGCACATTTCTGGGAGGGGTCTTTGGAAGGTAACAAAAGGATTACCCGAGGGGTGGAAAGGGAATTCAAGGATAGAGAGAGATTCAGGGAGAAACAGAATGGAGGGAGAAGAGACAGGCTTGAATGCAGGGCTAATAATGAAGATGGCTTAAAAGGTTTTATATATATTGGGGGTGGGGGTTGGGCCACATCCAGCGGCACTCAGTGGTTACTCCTGGCTATCTGCTCAGAAATAGCTCCTGGCAGGCATGGGGGACCATATGGGATGCCAGGATTCGAACCAACCACCTTAGGTCCTGGATCGGCTGCTTGCAAGGCAAACACCACTGTGCTATCTCTCCGGCACCAGCTTAAAAGGTTTTAAAGCATAGGAGTCACACATGGTGACTAGGGCCTTGAATAGAGTTTCATGTCTCCTGAAACCTGAGTGTCTGTGGATAATTTCCTCGCTGCCACCCTAAGACCATCAGGCTGGTAGAAGGGGGCTGCAGGCACATGGCCCGGGGCCGGCAGAGAAAGGTCCCTCCATCCATCCATCCATCCATCCATCCATCCAGGACTCCATAATTAATATCTTTTCTACAATAAAACACCAAGAAGGAACCTGGGAGATATCTCAAAGGGTGGGTACACACATTTTGCAAATAGAATCTTGGGCATTAAACAGTCTCCTCAGCACCACTGGGAGGGACCCTCAATCATCGCTATGGGTGTGGTCCAAAAATACAAAAAAGAAAGAAAAAGAAACCACCAACCAACCCCCTGGGCTCTCTGCATCCTAGAACAAATTGCTATATGTTGCCTTGTCTAAATTCTGATGAGATAATTGCAAGCAACGAACTCCATGGAAGCTATTAGCAAGTTAGCATTTGCAGTCATGTGGGAAGACGGATTCCACTTCTGGAAGAAAATAACATGAATGTATTTAGTATGAAAAGCAACGACCGCAGCTGAGACCCGTGGCTCAGCTGGATGGTACTCAAGCTTGACTGTCAGGCTGCTGTCAGGCCAAGCCTATTTCCGGATCAGTGTGTCATGATGATAGAGTGTCTTTAAACGTGGACAGGACAGTAAGTAGCCCATCACCCTGGGGAGAAAGATGGAGACAGATGTCATGGCAGTGAAAAATTCCAAACAGTTCCAGGAACACGTCATCTAGACTGATGGGACTGAAGCGGTCACTGAGACAGGTGCATGTCTTCCTTTTGGTTATCACCTTCTACTGAATCTTTTTGGAGATCACCCTTGACTTCCTCATCTTCTCAGGTTTTATCCACAGCTGGACTGGGTTTTCCTCCACTTCTGTCACTGTTCTTCCATTGTATGATTCTTTCTGCCTTTAACCCAAAGTGTGTTGGGGGTCAGAGAGCTAGAACAGTGGGTACTAGCCTTGCATGTGACTGACTGATTTGTTCCCTGGCACAGCATATGGTTCCCAAGTTCTCTATGGGTGGGTGAGACCACCCCAGGTACCGTGTTTCTAATCCCTTAGGTGGATGGGTCTGATGAAGCAGGGTAGCTGAGGAGAAATAATACCAAGTCAGTGAGGAAAGATACTCATTAAAGTCAGCCTGCTTTTTTTTTTTGGTTTTGGTTTTTGAGCCACACCCGGTGGTGCTCAGGGGTTACTCCTGGCTATCTGCTCAGAAATAGCTCCTGGCAGGCACGAGGGACCATATGGGACACCGGGATTTGAACCAACCACCTTTGATGCTGGATCGGCTGCTTGCAAGGCCAACGCCGCTGTGCTATCTCTCCGGGCCCCGTCAGCCTGCTTTTTTGCCTCATAGCCTCTCTGCCACGTGCCCTCTCTACACCCTCAAAACCATAACTGCCCTCTCTTTATTCTCCAAAACCAAATCCACCAGCATAGGGGAAGATTCTGTAATCTAGGTAAGCTTTTATGTATCAAAAGAAGAGGTTACTGGGGAGAGGAAATTGGGCGAACACCTTTGTTTAAGTTTTAGCTAGGTTTGCCTTACACCCAAGCACTGCAGGAGTAATCCCTGAGAACAGAGCCAGGAGGAGTAATACATGGACAATGCCATAGGTATGGCCCAAATCATTGCCCCAAACAAACAGTATGTTCCTGTTATTGTCTTCCTCAATATGACCACCTCACTTTCCAGGACCCTTTTCTTCCCCTGTTCTGATGAAGATTTCTTCCTAATCTCTCTCCAACATCAGGGCTGGCTATTGTCTCTGTTCTCACAATACATGTTAACTTCTTCCTCTCTGCACTGGTCTTCTTCCTGTGGTGATCAGGGGTTACTCCTGGCTCTGCACTCAGAAATTTCTCCTGGCAGGCTCGGGGGACAATAGGGATCTCAGGAATCATACTTGGGTCAGCCATATGCAAGGCAAATGCTCTATCTGCTATGCTATCACTCTTGCTCCTCTTCCTGACCACTTATACCAGAGGGTCGCGTAGTGCTATGGGCCACAGTTGGGGTCCTCAATCAAGATGTGTGTTCCACCCCCTTGAACTAGCTCACTGGGCCCCCTGTTTCTCAGCTAGACCATGTATAACTCTACTACAGGGAATTGAGATAAAAGAATTAAATGCCCAATATTGTGTCTGGTACATTTGTTTTGTTTTTGTCACACGTGATTGTGCTAATGGCATATGCCTCACTCTATGCTCAGACATCGCTCCTGTTAATCTCAGGGGACTATATGTAATATCAAGAGAGAACCAGGCTCAACTGTGTGCAAGGCAAGTGCCTTACCCACTATGCTATCTCTCTAGTCCCTGGTACACTTTTAAAGAGTGAAATCTTGGGCCAGGCAGAGGGCTCAAAGGACTGGATGTTCTGCATGCAAGAGCACCAGGTTTGATCCCCAACACCACAGGTTCCCCCAAACATTGCTGCAAGCACCAACAGTTGTAGCCCAACAAATAAACAAAAAATAAACCAAAATTAAATGAAAACAAGCCAGACCAAAATACACGAGACTTGCCAAGAATTTTAGGTCTAAAATTAGCAGATAGGCTTCTTTTTCTTTCTTGCCTTCTTTCATTCCTTCATTCTTGCCTTCTTTCTTTCCTTCCTTCCTTCCTTCTTTCCTTCTTTCTTTCTTTCCTTCTTTCTTTCTTTCTTTCTTTCTTTCTTTCTTTCTTTCTTTCTTTCTTTCTTTCTTTCTTTCTTTCTTTCTTTCTTTCTTTCTTTCTCTCTTCCTTCCTTCCTTCCTTCCTTCCTTCCTTCCTTCCTTCCTTCCTTCCTTCCTTCCTTCCTTCCTTCCTTCCTTTCTTTTCTTCTTTCCTTCCTTTCATTTTATGTTTTAGTTTTTGGGCCACACCCAGTGGCATTCAGGGGTTACTCCTAGCTCTGTGTACAGAAATCACTTGGCTTCAGGGACCATATGGGATCCTGGGGATCAAACTCGTGTCTATCCTGGGTCAGCCGCATGCAAGGCAAATGATCTACCACTGTGCTACCACTCTGGCCCAGTATATAGAATTTTTCCTCTCTGGAGAAGTCTTGTTTGAGAGCAAGTAGGGCACTTGTCTTGCATGCAGTCAATCAGGTGTTTGATCTTCACAACCATACAAGGTCCCTTGAGCCTGGTCAGGATTTATCCTGCACACAGAACTAGGACTAAACCCTGAGTACTGAAGGAAAAATACTATTTTGCTTCACTAAAAAATAATAAATAAATAAAATCAAAATATAGGGCAGAGATGGAAAATTGTCAAAATTATCCCCAAACAAGCTCTTAGTCACCCATAAAATATGTGTGATTTTAGAAATCCAAGGAGGACAGTTAATATTTCTTCTCCATATTTCTCTTGCTGTGGGGTGCATTTTCCTTAAGTGACAGAGCTGGAACAGACTACACCAATGACTTTCTATTGTCACCCCTTCCCATTTCCTTCCTTCCTTCCTTCCTTCCTTCCGTCCCTCCTTCCCTCCGTCCTTCCTTCCTTCCTTCCTTCCTTCCTTCCTTCCTTCCTTCCTTTCTTTCCTTTTCTTTTTTTTTTTTTGTTTTAGTTTTTGGACCATACCCAGTGGCACTTAGGGGTTACTCATGGCTCTGTGCACAGAAATCACTTGGCTTCAGGGACCATATGAGATGCCGGGGATCAAACTCGTGTCTGTCCTGGGTCAGCCGTATGCAAGGCAAATGCCCTACCGCTGTGCTACCACTCCGGCCCAGCATATAAGTATATAAAAGCATATAAGCCTCCTGAGAAGTCTCTTTGCGCTCTCTCTCTCTCTCTCTCTCTCTCTCTCTCTCTCTCTCTCTCTCTCTCTCTCCTCACATTTCTCTTAAGTAATTTTCTTTGACTGTAAACTGTTTTGTTAGTGCCAGAGAGATAGTAGAGCAAGTAGGGCACTTGTCTTGCATGCCGTCAATCAGTGTTTGATCTTCACAACCACACAAGGTTCCTTGAGCCTGTCCAGGTTTTATCCTGCTCACAAAACTAGGACTAAACTCTGAGTACCAAGGGAAAAAAGAGCAATTTTGCTTCACTAAAAAAATAATAATAAATAAAATCAGAATATAGGGCAGAGATGGAAAATTGTCAAAATTATCCTCTAACAAGCTCTTAGTCACCCATAAAATAAGTGTGATTTTAGAAATCCAAGGGGGACAGTAAACATTCCGTCTCCATCTTTTTCTTGCTCTGGGGTGCATTTTTCATGAGTGACAGAGCTGGGACAGACTACAGTGACTTTCTACTCTTCACTGCTTTTCCCTCTTTTTTTTTTTTTTTTTGTTTTTGGCCACACCCGGTGACTCTCAGGGGTTACTACTCCTGGCTATGTGCTCAGAAATCACTCCTGGCTTGGGGCTTTATGGGATGTGGGGGGATTGAACCGCGGTTCATCCTAGGTTAGCACATGCAAGCAAGGCAAACTCCCTACTGTTTGTGCCATTGCTCCAGCCATGCCTCCTTTTTTTTTTTTAACCACACACATTAACTGGATTCCCAGAGCGTAAAGTATGTATAGTCATAACTACCCTATATGATAGTCTATTTCTGCTTAAACGTGTTTTTCTTTTTTGTTATTGCTTTTTGTTTGTTTTGTTTTGGGGCCACATCTGGCCACGCTCAGGAGTTACTCATGGCTTTGCATTTAGAAATTACTCCTGTCAGGATATCATATGTGATGCTGGGGATTAAACCTGGGTCAGCCACATGCAAGGCAAGTACCTTACCTGCTATACTATTGCATCAGCCCCAAATGTATCCTTCTTTTTCCTGTCACTTCTGATGATGGCAGTGCCTCATACTCAGCCTCCTGAACCCATTCTCTTCCTCCCTGGTCTTTTATTTTTCTTTTTTCCCCATTTCCAGGTTCTTGTTTACCATCTCCTGCAGTGTTCTTTGGTCTCTGTTCGTACTGCCACCAAGAGAATGCAGGCCCTCACATACCATCTGCACTTTGGTGTTGGCCCCTGACTGGTCTCACTGATCTGGCTGGTCATCTTCTATTGCCATTTTATAGCCATTAGATGATCTTTGGCTAAAGTCTGAATTTAGCCTCATCAGTCTATTGTTCAAAAGTCACCAAAGGCTCCTCTCTATTTACAGTCCTTTGAGCTCACTCTCCATCCTAGCTCCAAAAGCCTGACCTGTGATCACAGGCCGTACCCAATCCTGCCTTTCAGTCCTTGCTGAAAGGAACATAATACTAGTGCCCCATTATTGCCCCTGTTGCCACCTTTTTAAGAGCAACACCACCAATATCATAAGTTGGTACATTCAGCCTAAGTTGGCAGCATATAGAGTAGCCCCTATTCCCAGCTTCTTCTAGAACTTTCTTTGTATTGTTCAGGTTGCATAGCTGAGTAGTATATGTTCTTATTTAGGGGACTTGGGGGGAATACCCAACTGAGCTCAGGTAATACTCCTGACTCAGTGTTTGATGTTACTCCTGTTAGTATTGGGTCAGGTGGAGTAGAAAGGGGGACCATGTGGTACCAGGGATGTAACCTGGGCCTCAGGCATACAAAACATATGCTCAGCCCATTGAGCTCTCTCCCTAGTTTCTAAATCTGTGCTAAAGGAAAGATATGCATTATAGATGATTTTTATTTTTAGGGTTGTTTAATTTTTGTTTTTTAATTTGGGGCCATATTGATGGTGTCCCAGAAGTCAATCCTGATGGTGCTGGGGAACTATATGTAGTGTCAGAGATTAATTGAGGTCAGCCACATGCAAAATAAGTGTCATAATATTTCTCCTATCCTGGAGATAGGTATTTTTTGGGGGGTGCCACACCCAGTGATGCTCAGGGGTTACTCCTAGCTATGCAGTCAGAAATTGCTCCTGGCTTGGGGGACCATATGGGATGTGGGGAGGGAGTAATGCATAGGTTCTGGTTCTTTGTGCTACCTCCCTACATTCAACAAAGTTGTCAAGTTTTTCAGGGAATACAGATGCAACTCACAGAACTCAGCTTCTTGGGTCAGATAGATAGTATAGCAGGTAGGGCACTTGCCTTGTTTATGGCTAGTTCCCAATATGGTCTTCCAAGCTTATCAGGAGTGATCCCTGAGCATAGAGTCAGGAGTAATCCCTGAACACAGCCAGATGTGGCCTATATATGTGTGTGTATGTATATATATATATATATATATATATATATATATATGTGTGTGTGTGTGTATGTATATATATATAATGAATAACTGAAAAATAAACAACTAGGCCAATGAATGAGAGGCAGATGAAAATAAATTATATTATATGAGGTAGCTTCTAATAGAAAGTTATCCATACAAGCAATATAGGTTCGGGGAACAAAAAAGATTAAAATATACAGGTTTATATCCTCCCTTGATTTGTTTGTTTGTTTGGGGCCACATCAGTCATGTTAAGAGATTATTCCTGGCTCCCAAATAGGATCCACTTCTGGTGGTGCATGGGGTCCATATGAGATGCTGAGGGTCTAACTTGGGTTGATTGCGTACAAGGCAAATGCTCTATTCACTGTACTATTGCTCCAGCCCACCTGCCTTGATTTTTAATATAGGCCAGGTGAGGTCAGGACAAGCTACAGATAGAAGACAAACACGGGTTGGGAAGATAGTACAGTGAGTGGGGCATTTGCCTTGTACTCACCCACCTGGGTTTGACCCCCAGCATTCAGTCTTGTCCACAGAGCACCATGAGGAGTTAACCCTGAGTATTTCTGGGAATACCAACACCCCCAGAAAGCAAATATAGTCTTTCAAGTAGTTCTTGGGGGTTTTTTGCCTCCCCAAATGCTCTCTCCCAGGGGATCTGCTCCACAGATGCCTTGCCAGGTTCATTCATATCTTCCAATTGCTCCCAGAGTCAGGGTCTCTAAGAAAGTTCCAGAATTTACCACCATTTTGAAATGATTCTTTATGCGAACATCTAATTTCTTCAAAGACTGATTCCTTCACTTCTCAAGAATACATTGAGTGCTTCCTGTTGTAAATGAGGCTGCCTACATGCAGATAGCCCCATTCTTCAGTACCATTTAGTCTGTTAACTGCATCAATTGTGTCCAGAAAGATAAAATAGCATGTGGGTAAGTTGCTTGCCTTGGATGTGGCAGACCCCACTTCTCATGCCCATATTTGCATGTAATCTCCTGAGCCTTTCCAAGAGTGATCCCTGAGCAGAGAGCCCGGAGTAAGCCCTAAACAATACCTAAGTCCAAACCATTCCATCTCTCTCTGCAAACAAATTGGATCATTTATCCAAGTACGGAAATGGGTTTTTCTATAGCTACTCAAATATACCCATACAAACGGGCTCTACAAACTTTAGCCTAATTTCTGAAGAGGGTAATTTTCCTGATATTACACTCCCCTCTAGTGGTTTCAAACAACTTTACAGCTAGATCCAGGAAATTCTATACTTCTGTTCATGGACTGTCAATCTCTCCACGTTATCCTTTCTCTGTGAAGATAACCGAAGGACTGATTCTCTAACCTAAAAGAGAAACTCAATATTTGTTTTAAAAAGTATAATCAGGAACCGGAGAGATAACACAGTAGGTAGGATGGTTGCCTTGCACTTGGTCAACCAGGGTTCTATCCCTGGCATCCCAGATGGTTCCCTGAGCTTGGTCCCCTTGAATACAAAGTCAAGAGTAACCCCTGAGCATATCTGGGGGTGGCCACAAACCAAAGAAAACAAATGGAAAGTGTAAACAGAAGTGCACATTTGTTTTGTCCTCCTGCTTGGTACCTAAATAGGAATGGAAAGTGTAGAAAGTCTCTCAGATTCTCCTGGACTTGCCCATCCAATCATTTATCTTTAAACCTGTCCTTGAGTGAGCAACAAGCAATTTTTTATTTCATTTGATTAATTTTTTGTTTGTTTGTTTTGGGTCACACATGGCAGCACTCAAGGGTTACTCCTGGCTCTATGCTCAGAAATCGCTCCTGGCAGGCTCGGGGGACCATATGGGGATGCCGGGATTTGAACCACTGTCCTTCTGCATGCAAGGCAAACGCTTTACCTCGTTATCTCTCCAGCCCCAACAAGTAATTTTTTAAAATAGCCCTGCTCCCATGGAGTTCTTTCCACCAAAGGCCATTTTTATTATCTAAAGGGATTACTGAGGAACAGACTGTAGGCTCAGATGTCAAGACGAAGATCAAAGAAATAAAGAGAAAAAGACACCCTCAGTTGATAATCTAGGATGTCACCAAGGAACCCTGCACACCCAAGGTTTGCTTGCCTTTGTCTCAGCACCTAGTTAGTGAGGTCCTGGCTATCAAGACAGCCTGGAGACTCAAATATCCAGCTGGTGTGTGATGAGAATAGAGAGAATGTCCTGGTCATTCATCTGTGGCTCAGTAACCTCCTGTCCCCTATAGTTCAGCTCTGAAACACTGACCCACTAATTACCCCCTGAGCCTCCTTTTCCTTCCCCTTCCCCTTGAAAGTTATCAAGCCCAAACAAAGTTAACACTATGATGGGGTTTTTGTTTTGTTTACTTGAATTTTTTGTTTGTCTTGCTTTGGGGTCACACCGGAAGATGCTGAAGACTTACTCCTGGGTCTGTGCATAGCAATTTTTACTAAAAGGGGTCAGATGATCATATGGGGTACCGGGGATCAAACCCAGGTCATTCAAATGCAAGGATAGTTGCATTATCCACTAGACTAATGCTGTAGTCCTGAATTCAACACTTTGTAATGTGAGAAAATGCCATAGGGGCTACAAGGATAATTGGGAGCCAGACACCCAGAGGTCTAGGCCTGGGGGCTTTGTTTTCTGTTTCAGAAGCATGGTTGAGGTTTAGTTTTGGGGTTTTTTTTTTGGGGGGGGGGCACACCCAGCTGAGCTCAGGGGTTATTCTTGGCTCTTTGCTCAGTAATTGCTCCTAGTTCTGGGAGCATATATGGAATGCCAGGGATGGAATCCACATCTTCCCATATCAGCGCATGCAAGGCAAACACCCTACTGCTGTGCTACCACTCCAGTCCCACATCTGAGGTTGAAAGTCTCAATTCTCCACAATGGTTCTGGCAGTCTTTCCCCAACTGCCTTTTGCCTACCTTTAAGGTGAGTGTGTCTTGCTCTCAGATACTTTGGTTTGGTTTGGGGGCTATACCCAGCTGTGCTCAGAACTTATTCCTGGACCTGTGCTCAGGGATCACTCCGGCAGATCTCAGAAGACTATCTGGGGTGCTGGGAAATAAATAAGGGTCACTGCATGCAAGGCAAGTGCCCTATCTGCTATACTTCCCATCTCTGCTTTCTGATGGTAAAGTCAGGAAGAAGCAAAAAATAAAAACCAACTCAAAACCCCAATCAAACAAGTAGGGTAGAGCAGTGAGCTCAGACCCAGGAGGGGGAAGAGAGACCCGAAATTGGTGGAGTGCAGCCCGGGGCATGCAGCCTGGCAGGGGCAGGGCAGGGCTGGCACTGCCCACTTTGGGGAGAGTGCCTCCCCATGGACTGGTTAAGGTCTACATCAGTGCCTGCAGTATGTCCTCAAAGCAGAGGAAGTAAGAGAGGGTAGAGTGATAGAGTCAGGGAAAAAGAGTGGAGTCAGGGAAAGACCAGTTGGCTGAGGTGGGGGTTAGGAAGAGGAGGTTCCAGCTCATTGCCCCCAGAGGGCCATAGAAAGAATAAAGAAGCATTCTGAAGAGTGCCAGGTCCAGTGCCAGATGACTGCAGAGACCCCCTGTCTTAGGTAAGGCCCTTCTCCCTGTGTCCTGAAGCTTTTGGGGGGAACAAATAGATTGACTGAAAAGCCTGTGGAGCTGAGCCCAGGAGTGACCCTATGAGCACCCCATATCAAATTGTACAGCCTTGAAAACTATCCAGTTGCTGAAGGACAGGCAGAACTATAAATACATAAAAGGCAGACCTCTGTGGCATGTTGACCTTTTTCATACACTCCCCCCGCCCTTTTTTTTTTATTCACAAGACAGATGACAATGACCATCTAAGAGCCTGAATCTTGACACTCAGTTGAGCAACCTCAGGGAGGCTCAGGTGACTCCTGACCAACTTTATGGGAGTGACACTAGATTTGTAAGGCCTGCGGCTCCAGCCCAGCCTTCCTTGCACGTCTACTCTTGGCCAGCTGATCCTGCTCTGCTTGATCCAGGTTTAAAACCCCAATGCTCTCTGCCCACGCTATGTGCCCCCATCAGCTTCTGCATTTGCTCCGTTGTACCCCCACTTCCTCCCTCAGTCCCTTCTTTATGTCCCCTTCACCCAGGCCAGAGGCAGAGATGGTGGATGGAGCCAGGGACGTGCAATGAGTCACAGGAAGATCCTGTATGAAAGAACCTGGCAGTTGCAGAGATGGCTGTGTGCGACTATGAACACCCAGGATGTGAGCACCAGAGGTGCCTGGTGTGATCTGGAGTCAGCAACTGTCCTCAAAGAGTCTCCCTTACTCTCCCACCCAAACTTTGCAAAACTGCCTGTGGTCAGGAATGGCCCTAGGCCATCTCTCTCCTCCCTGCACCTCTTCAACCTCTCAGGAACTTTCCAAGCCCCTAAATGAGAGTTGAATGAACCCGTAGGTGGTCAAACTGTTCAATTCCTACCTACAAGGCAGTCAGGCAGGCTGTAGAGGCCAGGTGAGAGAGTTGGCCAGCAGGTGAGCCTGAAGGGCACTCATGTGCCAGAGGGCTCTGGATAGAAGGTGCTGGTTTCCTCCAGTAATCTCACAGATTGGGAGGGGGGCAGATTTAAGGGACCTTATTATTAGCAGTTACTACTGGTTATAGTTGGTTATAGGCAGTTTAGAAGTTCCTATTAGTGGTGTATTCTCTCAAGCCCATGTTCTCTCTTGAACATATATTTCTCTGTATTTCCCCTCACATCTTCTATGTAAGTTTTTTTTAAACGAAAAGAGAAAAAAGAATGGAAGTGGGGAGGGAGGAAGGAAGGAAGAAAAGAAAGAAGTAAGGGAAGAGGAAAGGAAGGAGGGAAGGAGGGAGGAAGAAAGGAAGGAAAGAAGGAAGGAAGGAAGGAAAAGAAGGAAAGAAAGAAGAAAGGAAGGAAAGAAGGAAGGAAGGAAGGAAGGAAGGAAGGAAGGAAGGAAGGAAGGAAGGAAGGAAGGAAGGAAGGAAGGAAGGAAGGAAGGAAGGAAGGAAGGAAGGAAGGAAGGAAGGAAGGGAGGAAGGGAGGAAGGGAGGAAGGGAGGAAGGGAGGAAGGGAGGGAGGACGGGTGGGTGAAGGGTGGGCAGAACAAATGGAGGAAGAGAGGGAGGAAGGAAAGGAAGGAAGGAGACATAAAAAATTTAATTGGGGGGCCGGAGAGATAGCATGGAGGTAAGGCGTTTGCCTTTCATGCAGAAGATCATTGGTTCAAATCCCGGCGTCCCATATGGTCCCCCCCGAGCCTGCCAGGAGCGATTTCTGAGCGTGAAGCCAGGAGTAACCCCTGAGCACTGCCGGGTGTGACCCAAAAACCAAAAAAAAATTTTTTTTAATTGGAAGGCTAAAGTGATAGCACAGCAGGTAGGGCTTTGCCTTGCATGCAGCTGAACCAGGTTCAATCCCTACCAGGAGCGATTTCTGAGTGCAGAGCTAGGAGTAATCCCTGAGGACTGCCAGGTGTGGCTCCCTAAAACAAACCAAACAAACAAAAAAATTGCAAACTAAGAGTAAACAAATAAGTATATGTGGAGAGAAAAACAAACAATAAATAAGAAAACAAAATAGGTAGGGCATTTGCTTTGCGTTCAGTTGACTTGGGTTTGATCCCTGGGCACCACTTATGGTCCCCTGAGCCCCACCAGGAGTGATCCTGGAGTGTTGGAGGGTTGATTTCTTCCTAACATATGTAGGGGTTAAGCAGCAGTCCCCCGATAAAAGGGTGAGAGAGAGAGAGAGAGAGAGAGAGAGAGAGAGAGAGAGAGAGAGAGAGAGAGAGAGAGAGAGGAGCTAAGCAACATTTCACCAGAGAGAAGAGAAGAAAGTCTGGAGCAAAATACACACAGAGAGCCAGAAAGAGCAAATGAGACACCACACAACCCTGGGTCACAGGAGCAACAGCAACAGTAGGAGCACAGCTAAGCAGCAAGGCAAGTAATAAAGGCAGGTTCTCTCTGGCAGGTAGGAAGGTAGGCTGGCCAGCAGACCAGTGGAGCCAGCCAGGTCCCTTGGGCCCCAAGCCAGCAGGGTCCCCCATGCAGGCAGGCTCTCTATAGAACTTTCCCCTGGGTCTTAAATAGTCTTGGTCCCAACTGCTCCCAGGTGACAGTTCATAGTTAGGGGAAGTCCATTAACTAACAAACTTCAGTTAAAGAAAAAAGAAAGGCTATGGCATAAGGTCACAGGGTTGAATTCCTACACCTGAGTACCACTGAATTTGACCCACCGAAAATCAAAACATAAAAATAAATTAAATTAAAAACCATAGTCAGGGCCGGCGAGGTGGCGCTAGAGGTAAGGTGTCTGCCTTGCAAGCGCTAGCCAAGGAAGGACCTAGGTTCGATCCCCCAAGCCAGGGGCAATTTCTGAGCGCATAGCCAGGACTCCTGAGCATCAAACGGGTGTGGCCCGAAAAACCAAAAAAACAAACAAACAAAAAATACAACCATAGTCTACCATGTACAATCCCCAAAAACCCATATAATCCCTCCAAATCCCTATCAAGATTGATTAGTGTGTAGAGCAGGGGTCTCAAATTCAATTTACCTGGAGGCCGCAAGAGGCAAAGTCGGGGTTAGGCAGAGCTGCATAAAAAATTTATATTCACAATAAAAAAATCACATTAGTAAGAAAAAAAATCGCAAAAAATCGCATTAAACATTTGCATACCCCGAACTGCTTGGGGTATGCGAATGTTTAATGTGATTTTTTTCCTACTAATGCGATTTTTTTTTTTTTTTTGGTTTTTGGGCCACACTCGGCGGTGCTCATGGGTTATTCCTGGCTGTCTGCTCAGCAATAGCTCCTGGCAGGCACGGAGGACCATATGGGACACCAGGATTCGAACCAACCACCTTTGGTCCTGGATCGGCTGCTTGCAAAGCAAACGCCGCTGTGCTATCTCTCCAGGCCCACTAATGCAATTTTTATTGTGATTATTCAGTAAGCGAATAATAGACCCCTTGTGTAGAATCTGGAGTAAGCCCTGAACTTTGATGGGTGGGCCCCCAAACAATAAAAAACATTAGAGCAAGAACATTTTTTAGAAATTATATCCTAAGCAATTCAGCTAGAAAAATAAAAAGTAGTCCATTGAATAGAAAGAAGTAGAACGGTCACTGTTAAAAAGTGATATTACTTGGAATATAGAACATCCTAAAAAATTCATTTTAAACTCAGTTGTATTCTCATATATTTCAAATGACCAAAAAGTAAAAATAGTTATTGTAATAGAATCACAAAGAAAAAATAATATAGTATAACAAAGAATAGAATAAAACATGGAAATTGGCTTAAAAGTCAGTTATTTTAGTTTTTTTTAATTTTACTTTATTGAAACCTTTGATCTACAAAGTCCTACAAAACCTTGGTTTACAAAGTCCTTCATAGTTGGATTTAAAATATACAGTGAACCAGAGCCATTCCTACCACCAGTGTCAAACTCCCTCCACCAATGATCCCAGAATGCATCCGATACCACCACCCTTTTCACCCTGGCCTGCCAGTATAATAGGCCCATTTAAGTTTAGAGTGATAAAGTTTAGGTCTCTTGTTTCTATTGTCATTGACTTTGACTTGGATATTTAGTTCTGTTTTTTTTTTCCTTCACCAATACACCTGAGACCACTTGGACCCTGCATCCCATCCTTTTTTTTCCCCCTTTCTTCTTAATTCTATACCAGAAATATGAAACAAAACAAAGTAATCCATGTTCCAAGTTTCTATGAAAAAAGTGAAGCCCTTATTTAAAAGATAAAAAAGAAAAATAATAAAAAAAGAAGAGAAAACAGATAAAAAGGGTGTGTATGGCAGTTTATTTATTTATTTATTTTTGCATAGGTTGCATAGATTTTTTTGCATAGCAAAAATTGGGGAAATAGAAAGGAAAATCCATTGGCTTAAAAACAGGGAGACCGGGCCCGGAGAGATAGCACAGCTGCGTTTGCCTTGCAAGCAGCCGATCCAGGACCAAAGGTGGTTGGTTCGAATCCTGGTGTCCCATAGGGTCTCCCGTGCCTGCCAGGAGCTATTTCTGAGCAGACAGCCAGGAGGAACCCCTGAGCACCGCCGGGTGTGGCCCCCCCCAAAACAACAACAAAAAAAAAAAAAAAAACAGGGAGACCCTACTCATGAAGCATCCTGTCATAAGACCAACTACAGGCTTCGGGCATCTTAAGTTGTCTAACCTCAACATCTTTCTTCATGCTCCCAGTAAAAGTTCTCACTCAATTTTCTGTAGTTAGAGCTCTTGGTTTTTGTATGTATCCTATGTCAAAGTCAGGTGTCACAGAGCGTCTACTGGTTTCATCTCACCTTTAAAGTCTAAACTTAAATTGAAGAAATGAGATCACTGTTGAGAGAATTTAGAGCTAAGAAATTTGAAATGTACATGGATAAAATAATCTAATAATATTAAAACTAATATACCTTAAATCAATGTGCATGCTTAATGCAATATCAGAAATAATTTCATTGCCAAAATCAATGAGGTGAGGGGGAAAAGGGAAAGGAAATGGAAGTTACCTGGGAACATAGGCAAATGGAACGGAGCATGAAAATTGTACAAAGAGATGCCATAGTATTCACAAAAACCATAGCTGTCAATCAAAGAATGAGGAACTGTCTGGAGACCAGACCCAAGGTGACATTGGGGGTATGGAGGATCATGGGCACTGAATGGTGGTGGTGGTGAGCAATAAGGTTGTGCATTGATGTCATAAACTTGAACACTACTATAACACTGTTAACAAATTATAATGCAAATTTGAGTTGAATGCAGCTATAAGGAATGATGGAATACTGTAATTAGCTGCAATGCTCACAAAAATGGAAGATATTATAGTAAATGGAGTAAGCCAGAAGGAAGATAAATACAGGATGATACAAATTATATGTAATATTTAGAATAAATAATTGAGGCAACTCAATAGTTTAGAGGAGGGATGCCTACATAATCCCTGACCCTAGAGTTTAGGGAAGAGAAATCTAGTCCTACAGTCCAGCACCAGCCAGCCATAAAAAGTCTGCCCCTGTATGAGGGAAATGGAAAGCCTGTCTAGAGTACAGGCGGGGGTCGGGTGAGGAGGAGGGAGATTTGGGACATTGGTGATGGGAATGTTGCATGGTGATGGGTGGTGTTCTTTACATGACTGAAACCCAAACACAATCATGTATGTAATCAAGGTGTTTAAATAAAACATAAAAAAAGTCTGCCCCTTTAAATAAGACACTGCTCATTTAAATATTTCCTTAATCATGAATCTATAAAACCCTCCCCAGGGTTGGAGTTAGAAAAGACAGTGGAAGGAGCAGGAATAGAGTTTGTTGGCAGTTGGAAGAGAGAGTTAAAGGAGCAAGAGGAGAGACAGTTAGCAGACACAGTTTAATGGTCCCAAACCCAGCTCTCCCTCCCTCTTTATCTTTCTCCTGGCTTAGAGGTTTGTCAGAGATCCCTGGGCTTCTCTGATAAATAAGACTGAGAGAATTGTCAGAGTCTTGCCTGTAAGGCCCCATGAACTCCAGCAGCATCTGCCCATCTCTGGCAATTGGATCTGACAGACAAGGAAAGAAATCAAAGAGATAGATAAGAAACAATGGAACAAGGGACAAGCAGATTAAAGAAAACTGTTGCTGGGAAGAAAGATAAAGTTAAATATCCAAACTAATACTGAAATCATAAGACCCAAACTTTTAATAACTGAATTTAAAAAGGTGCCTGTCAAGATGGCAGACTGTCAAGATGGTCAGCAGTTGGGGAGGGAACCTGGGAACATAGGTGGAGGGAAATTGACACTATTGCTGAAATCAGTACTGGAACAGTGTAGGTCTAAAACTCAACTATAAATAACTTTGTACATCATGGTGCCTTAGTAAAAAATATTTAAAAAATTGAGAATAGTCTAAAATTGTTAGTTCTTCAGACCCTGAGACCCTGAAGCTATAGCCTCTAGAAGGGGCCAGAGAGATAGCATGGAGGTAGGGCTTTTGCCTTGCATGCAGAAGGATGGTGGTTCGAATCCCGGCATCCCATATAGTCCCCCGAGCCTGTCAGGAGCATTTTCTGAGCATAGAGTCAGGAGTAACCCCTGAGCACTGCTGGGTGTGACCCAAAAACCAAAAAAAAAAAAAAAAAAAAAAAAAAAAAAAGCCTCTACAAGCTTGTAAATGCATATTCACCCTTTCCCCTCTCTTTTCAGAAAATGCTTCCCCTTGCTTTCTCAGGCCAATTCTGAGAAAAGAAAATGTCAGTTTGTACTATAGAGTGGTCAAAGCCTTATTGTTATGAAGACCATTCTGTTTTTCAGCCCAAATGGTATCAGATTAGAAAAAAGGGGGGGCAGAAATTAGGACATCTGTGAGACATCTGTGTAAAGGATTGACGCAGGTAGTGAAAATAAAAATTGAATCAATTATGTATACTGTGGAAGTTAAACCGTTTGTATTAACCAATGAAATGCTTAGCCTGCTAAAACCTGTTAACCATATAAAAAAAACTGCTTGTAAGTTTCACTGGGGGGTCCTTGTCATGAGACTTGGGCCCAGCTAGCTGAATAAACCTCCTTTTGCATTTTACATTATCAGACTCTCAGAGCCAGTTGGGTGGTCTACTCAGACCCTAAAACAATGAACCTCTGTGTAGTCAAAATGCAACATCAATAGCACCAATCTTGCTTGATGGTAAAGATAGCTGAGTTCCATCATTGAATCGAGGGGTTTCACATGAGTTTTGATGCGCCAGAAACTCCTATAGAGTTGTAAGGTTATTGAAAATAATGTCAGCTTTAGGTTGATTCACTCCCATTTGTTACCAATTTAGTGAAGAAGTGGGACAAAGAGTCGACAGACTCAGGCAGCCTCCACCTGCCTCCTGTATTCCCGAGATGTGTCTGAGTGTCAAGAAAAACTTGTTAAAAAAAAGAAAAGAAAAGAAAAGAAAAACTTGTTGGTGCTCTTAGTCTAGGGCAGGGGTCTTCAAACTATGGCCCGCGGGCCACATGCGGCCTGCAGAGGAGTCTGATCTGGCCTGCCAGCAGTGACCGCTGTTTGGTTGCCAAGATACCTGCCAGCATATACACTCAATGTATATCCAAATATCAGGAACCATGCACTCAAAATGGTAACCATCTTTGTTAGCACTTATGCCTGTGAACAGACTTTTTCAAGAATGAAACATCTGAAATCTCCAACCAGATCAAGATTAACTGATGCCCACTTGCATCACTTGTTACGGCTGGCAGTGACAAATATGGAACCGGACATTGACCATCTCTTTAGCCAAAAGCAGGCCCATAGTTCCCATTGAAATACTGGTGCGTCATCTGTTTATTTATAAATGGTTTTCATTTTATTTATATAAGATATGTGCAGTGTGAGTAGGAATTAGTAGCTCATATAGTCTGGCCCTCCAGCTCTCTAAGGGACCGTAATCCGGCCCCCACTTTAAAATGTTTGAAGACCCCTGGTCTAGGGCTTACGTCTAGGCTTCCTATAGCTGGAAAATAGGTGAAAGACTAACAATTCTCAAAATCTATGCACCAAGCTGGAGTGATAGTAAATCAGGAAGCACATGGCCAACCTAGTCTAGATTCCTGGCATTCCATAGACTTCCCTCAGCACTACCAGGAGTAATTCCTAAGTGCTAAGTCAAGAGTAGCCTGAGCGTTGCTGACTGTGGCTTTAAAACAGATAAAAAAAAAAAATCAAAACTTCCCACAAGCACACAAGGTAAAATGAGGCATGTAGTCCCATTTTCTATTTCTTACTGTATCGTGAGATTAAAGCAGTCCCACTTGAAAGATTTTATTTGTTTTGGGTCTCACACAGCAGAGTTCAGAGTTCAGATGTTACCTGGATATCTCAGGACCATTTAATGGAGGGGTCAAACATAGACTTGCAGTAGGTTTGTATGCATAGCTTGGACTCCTGCCAAACTTCTGGAGTTGCTCTGCTACCTGTGTCCCAAACCTTCAAATTTCAAGTAATTAGATTAGCAATTCAATAAAAAGCATCTAAAAAAAAAAAAGACTTGATTGAGATCTATGAATTCAGTTTGATTTTGTTGGGTTGGAAAAGCAGTATAGAGATGCAGTTCTTGGGAATGAGTGTGTGGAGACAGCACAGTTACATGCCTCTGAGGACAGAACTGGAGCTCCATCATCTATATCTGAATCTTGGTTCTGCAGCTTTCAGAACCAAGTGTCTGGTTGAACCGGAGAGATAGCATGGTGGTAAGGTGTTTGCCTTGCACGCAGCCAACACAGGACGGACCCCGGTTTAATTCCTGGCATCCCCTATGGTCCCCTGAGCCTGCCAGGAGTGACTTCTGAGCACAGAGCCAGGAATAACCCCTGAACACCGCTGGGTATGACCCAAAAAAACAAACAAAAAAATAAAGAACCAAATGTCTCTAACTTCTCTTCACTCTGCCTAAAATTTCTTGCCTCTTGAATGAGAAAAATGGCACTAACCTAACTTTGAGTTTTGTACCAATATTAATATATATGGTGAACAGTTCCACCCAAAGCAGAGTAAAACCAAGTAGCACACTTTGAAAAGCGGGAACAGACTTTGAATCACACTAGCAGACTCAGCAGAGCTCCCGTTCCGAAGTTTGGGTTCGGAACAAAAGCCAGAGCTGTCTTATAAGAATGTCTGATGGGTGATGGCATATTTGCAGGCAGCTGGCAGGAGAGCACAGAAGTAGAATTTCCCCAGCAGGTTATTTGGCAAATTAGGTTCTGGACCACCTCAAAGACATGAATACATTTGAAGACTGTTCTCAGGTTACCAACTTCCAAAGGGAGACTCTCTGATCATCTCTGGGATACTCTGAATGTATCCATGGTTGTCATGTCACCCAGACCTAGCTGTCCCTGTGAAGCGCCTGCTCTCTGGGATTATCCTGCTTGAAATCAGCCTGTTTTGGGGGGGGGGGGAGCACAGACTAGTCCTCTGCAGCAGGGCTCAGAAACCCATGAGGTATCAGGAATGAAATCGGAGTTGCAGCATGAAAAGCGAATACATTCACCCCTGCACTATCTCTGACCCCAATTTATGGCAGTGTGAAAGTGTTTTGGGATATAAGCTGCTGGTGCCATGGGACATCTAACTGGGCAAATAGATTGTACCAGAAAGGGGAGTGAGTCTGCTACAAAGAAGCTCAATGCTACATGAAGAGACAAAGTCTTGGAAGGAATTGGAAGAAACTACTGCATGGGGCCCAAGTGATAAGACATCGCCTTGTTTACTGCTTCCCCGCTCCATTGCTATAGAATTAAATCTTCGGGTTCTAAGTTCAGAACACTGGAGAGACATCTGGAAGAAAATGGCGGTCTGGAGAATAATTCACACACACACACACACACACACACACACACACACACACACACACACACACACACACACACACACACGGAGAAATGGATTTTCAGGAGTTCCCCCATGTTTGCTCTTTGCTCCTAAGAAGCAGCCAGCTCCGTGGAGGTCGGGAAACACAAGAAGGTGACTTCCTCCCAATCCGGGTACTTAATCTGAGGGAAAATGGCAACACCTGGAGGTGGGACCAGGTGGTCTCAACACCAATTCAAGGTGTCTCATTCAAAGATGTTTCCAGCCAGTGAGTAACAAGGCATAGACTGAATTGAGGTAGAAGCAGACTAATCCCATTAATCCCACACATCACCAGCATTGTTTTTCTATGAGCACTAAATCAAGAGCAGGTCTTGAACATAGCCAGATGTGGCTCCCAAACCAAAAATAATGCAGATAGTGCCAGGTTTTTTTTTGTGAGTGCTCAAGTCAGGAGAGCTCAAAGTCTGGAGACCACAGACAGATTTCCGGGTAGATGGATGGATTTCTGGATAGATGGGGGGAGACATGAGGGAAGCACAGGCCCTACACTGTGACTCTGTGAGCAGGACAATCCACTCGGAGAGGCCGGAGTGACCTTACTCAAGTCAGGGATCGGCTAGAAAAGCAGGAGGGAAAGAGACAGAAGGATAAAGAAAAGGCTCAAGGTTCCCAGCAGAATAAGTGACTTCAGGGAGAATGTAGAAGAGGTCAGGGAGAAGGGGTGTCTGCTGTGGGGGTGGTGGGCCTGAGGGCCTGGGTTCAGCTGCCAGGGTTGAGGGCAAAAGAAATGGGGACAGGTTCATTCACCAAGGATGGGGATCAGAAGGCCCTGCAGCCACTTCATGAAAGGGCTTTGGGAGTCCTGAAGAGAAAAAGGGAAAGGCAGACAGGAACCTGGGTTCTGGGGCAAGCAGCACTGTGAGGGTGCAGAGGAGCAGCAGGTGAGAAATGGGAACATTCCAGCCTACGGTAAACTGGCCACAGGGTGGGAAGATGTGCTATGGGGGAAGCATTTGGGGACTGCAGCTATTGTTGTTTTTTTTTTTTTTCAGGGACTTTTGCTGGGAGAAGCAGCCGGTGCACTGGAAGGACCCCATATTTAATGCAGACCTAGGTTGGGTATTAGTGTACATGATCTGTGGGAACTAAATATCATGGACCAAGCTATGGAGAGGCCAGAAAGGGTCTGTGCTTGCAAGGGCGCCCTTCCCCTCTGAGGATGCTCCTTGCCCACACACTGGGCCTCAGAGTTCTGAGCTGCCATCTTGAGTGGGGTATAGTGCTCCATGGTCAAGGATAGGGGAGGGACAGTCCCTTAACCCCCAGGGCACTGTGACACAAGGACAGACACTGGGACAGCCTTCATTGTGCTATCACACAATGTTAAATGAAGTTATCCAGAAGAAGAAGAAATACACAATGCTATCACTTATATGTGGTATTTAGAATAACTGCATGAAGAAATGCACTGTTCTCGATGGGAGTTGGTGTTGAATACCTTTGGCTCCAGAGCAGTGGTCAGCAAGACAAGGCTCCCGAGCCACATGTGGCTCTTTACACTTTTTAATGCGGCTCTTCTGTGCGCCCGGTGGCCACTCCAGAGTCTGGGGCCCAGAGTAGAGTGAGGAGAAGGAAAGAAACTGAATAGAAAAGGAAAAGCACAAATATGAAAAGATGGGGTCCCAGGGTCAAGTGGTCTCCATTGCATTGGTGGAGCTAGAAAAGGATAGAACTAAATATCCAAGCCAAAGTCAACAACAATCTAAACTTAAAATAGGCCTGTTGTACTGGCAGGCTGGGGGCAAAGGGCAAAGGGCATGGGAGACACTCCGATAACATTGGTGGTGAGAGCTCAATTTGGTGGTGGGATTGGTCCTGATTCATTATATATCTGAAACCCAACTATGAAGGACTTTGTAAATCACAATGGTTTCAATAAGATAAAATAATTTCTTTTTTAAAAAAGAACTCATTTCTCACTGGCCAGTGGGGTTGGAGACATGGGGCCAAGCCCACAAGCTCTGTCTCTAAAGTACATGGCCCTACCTGTGTGCAATCAGTTCTCAGAGACCTTGTTCAGTGAGAAGCCATCCTGGTAAACAACCCCAAATCAAAATAGGTGGCCATATCTCTCTCCCCTTATTGGCCTCTTGAAAAATGTGGGAAACAAGGCTGCCCCGAGCCCAGAACATGGTAAGAAAAAGTCCTGTGACTCCATTCTCTGGCCTGGCTCTTGGTCCTGCAATGTTCACACAGTGGTCAAAGAGTGTGGCCAGGAGACCACAGAATGAGTCCCTAGCCCCACTTCCGGCCATGATCCTAATCTTCAAGCAGTCCTGCCCCGACCAGCCTTTAACCTCTCCAGGGACTCCCAGGCTGATGACCCTCTGGCTTCCCTCTCCAGGACCATTCTCCTCCTCCTACCACCAATACCACCTCCTTGGGATTCCACCCTCCAGAAAATTAGAAGGTGGTCCTCAGGACCCCTCCCCTGCTGTGGGCAGCCCCTGCGGCCTCAAGAGGGGGAAGAGTAAGAATTCTGTTCCCCTAGCACCAGTCATTCCTTCCTAGAGCCTAGAGCAGGGGTCTTTAAACTACGGCCCACGGGCCACATATTGTATTTATTCCCATTTTGTTTCTTCATTTCTAAATAAGATATATGCAGTGTGCATAGAAATTTGTTCATAATTTTTGTTTTTACTATAATCTGGTCCTCCAAAAGTCTGAAGAACAGTGAACTGGCCCCCTGTTTAAAAAGTTTGAGGACCCCTGCCCTAGAGTCTATCCTTAGATTTAAGATCTCAATTCTAGAGTTTCACCCCATTTTTTATTTCTCCTAGTTGGAAGTTACTAGTGACCGTGGTCTATTTTCAAGGCTATGGCTTATTCTTTTTTTTTTTTTTTTTTTTTTTTTTTGGCTTTTGGGCCACACCCGGCAGTGCTCAGGGGTTCCTCCTGGCTGTCTGCTCAGAAATAGCTCCTGGCAGGCACGGGGGACCATATGGGACACCGGGATTCGAACCAACCACCTTTGGTCCTGGATCGGCTGCTTGCAAGGCAAACGCCGCTGTGCTATCTCTCCGTATGTTTATTCTTAGATGTTGACAGTGACAAAAACATTGATCATGGTTCTGGGTAACTTCGGTGTGGTAGGTACACCCAGTGTGCTCAAAGATTCCTCTCAGCAGGCAGGGACCCTATGCAGTGCCTGGGATCTAGCAAGAATCAGCCCAGCCTTATTAATACTGGCAATTCTCCAGTTCCTGGGTCGCCATTTACTTGAGTTTGTTTCCAGTTTTCTTAGCCTCCAGGGATTTGGCATTTTCACCTTATTTCTCGACCTCACATTCTAATTGTGTGGCCTCAATCAAGGCACTTTGAATTTGTGGGACAGATCCCCAGAAAGTCCACCTCAAAGCAGGGTTTCTGCTCCCAAAGGACTCCCTCTACAGGCACTGAGAAAACCACAGACTTAAGCAGGAACTTAAGATGGCCTATTTTTCTGGCTTTTTAGAGAAGGCTCTCATACGAACTCGGCTTTGACATGTAAAGACTGTGGTCTGGGCATCCCTCTGTATGTGCAGATTCCCATGGGCAGCTTCAAGGCAGTGAGAAAAGGAGGGGTAGGGCTCTGACCAAGGTGAAACCCTCAGTACCCCAACTCCAAAGATATTTATGCTCTGGATGTGCCCCTAGAAGCTGCTGATTAGAAGCAAAAACTAAGAATAAAAGTAAACAATGCAAGTTAAACTACTCTGTTACTGCCTCTCTCCCTCCCTCATTTCTATTTTCAGCCCTTCTTATTTTTATGCATTCATGATTCCAACCTTTATAGAGTTGGTTACCTCACCCAGTGACAAGTAGAGAAGTTTGTCAGGTAGGAAGTGGAGAAGAAAACTAGAATCATGTGTTATTTTGCTTCTCTGCAGCTGCTGGGCTGTCAGGTAGAAAACAAGAGGTGAAGAGGAGGAGGAAGTGCAAAGACTGCAGCCATGACACCAACACTGTCCAGGCTGCCCACTGTCCCTGGCAGTAAGTTCTGTCTTGGGCATCATCCTAGGGATGGGGGTACTCAAGGAGTATGATAGGAGTGATTAGGATGTGAAAAGAAAGGATGCACCCACAACAGAAATGGTTCTGGTTTGTGACCTGCCTGGGCTCTGCCTTGTCAGCTGTGGGGTTCATGGCATCAGTGGGCACAGGAGGGTTTAATTCTACCTGGGAAGTTTGACTTTTGAGACAGTTAGAAGATGATGGAGGGACAATCCTGAGTCACCAGTATGGTGGGTGGAATCAGGAAACCAGGCTCTGTGTTGATCTCCTCTGTCACAGGCTACATTGAATCAGACCAGAGCCTTACAGACTCACTATTCAGCTGGGACCCTTCTGTGAACCTCTAAATCATAAATCTAGTTAATATGGAGAGGGTTAGGGGGACATCCATGTCCCTTTGTCCCTACGTTTCTTCACATCGGGGTAGGCCCAATTTGATAGACTTTAGGGTCCCAGCAATGCTCAGGGTTATCCCTAATTCTGTGTACATGGATCACTACTGGCACTGTTTGAGAGACCATATGGGATGCTGGTGATTGTATCAGGGTCAGCAGGAGGGCAAGGCAAATGTCCTACCCATTTTACTATAGCTCAGATCCCAGATTGCCCCTTTCTTTTCTCCTGCATCTTATGGTCCTCTGGGGCAATGAGTTGGGACCTCACTTTGCCCATCTCCACCTCAGCCATCTGGTCTCTCACTGACTCCTCTCTTTCTCCCTGGACCTATCTTCCCTTCTCTCCCAACCCTCTACATTGAGACAAACTAAAGGGACTTGTCTGGGACCTTAATTTCTCCAAAGAGCATGGCTTTCTCCAAGGAGGGCAGGGCTAGCACAGCCTCTTCCAGCCTGAATGCCTGAAAGTCTAAAGAAGAAGGAAAAAAGCAGAAACTTGGAACTATAAACAATATGGAACTGAGAAACTATGTTAATCACTGATTAAACCACTGTGGCTTTACTATTTACCATTGTTTACACTAATGAAAAGGGTTCTCAGGAATCTATGGATCCTGCATCTAATCTCTATTAATGCTGTGTGAATTGTGTTGCTGTCTTGGCCAGTTGTGCCCATAGCTAGTTTGAGCCCACATGAGGAAAAATTGAAGTACTCCCATCATGCTTCTTGGCACATGTCTCTGAGTTTCTAGAACCTTGAAGTGAAAGGAGATTCTGGCTAGTGCTCAACTTCCAGTGAGAAAGCTCCCTTAGCTGTCAGTGGGTAGGGGACTAATTCCCACAGCCTGTCACGTCCCCCGAAGGTATAGTGGAAAATCTGGGTTTGACCTCTCCCAGCCTAGAGCACTGGGTGCAGGATGTGAGGTGATAAACTCAGAATCTCACCAGAGACAGAGGTGACATCACTCAAGATCTTCCAGTGCCATCCTCAATGGCCTCTCTCCTCTTCCAGAAGCAGGCCCAGGCTGTGACTGAATAGGCTGTGGGTAGGACATATATGTGAGTGTATGGAATATGTGAGCAAAACAAGTGTGGGTCATGCACATGTGTGTGAGTACATGGGAGACCCTGGAGCCATGGACAGCTAGAGTGAGAGAGAAAGGGGCTAGAGCCAAGGGGCAAGCCAAGGAAGATCCCATGTGTGCCTCTGGTCAGCCCTGATCAGGACACAGCTAGTAGGTGTATGTGAGTCCCAGCAATGAGAATGGCCAGACCCAGACCCACTCCCAGAGATTTCTAGAAAAGAAGGATGGTGCTTTATGCTGGGGACTTGCCCTCATGATTCTCTGACCCAGAAGTACTTCTTGTCTTGTCCACAGATAATGTCTACTCAGCCTGGGGTGTTCATCTGGTACACATTTCTGTGGAAGAATCAAGGACCCACAGCCTGGGTTTGGCTTTCAGCAGGCTGAAGGCAGGGCCCATGACCTGGCCTCTGACAGTGGAGATTGTTTTTATTGGCTTCTTATGATCCACACAGAAGGAAGCAGATGGCAGGTTTTGTTTCTGGGTCACCCTAGACCACGTACCACCCAAGGCCTTTGTCCTACTGCCCAAGGAGAACATAAGTGTCTTTCTCACAGAACAGATGGGACTAAGGGGGAGTCTGACTGTCAGGAACCAGCATAGCCCCATGTGGCTGCAGGATAACTTTGCTGATCACAGTCTCACAGTATATTCCTCAGTCCCTGACATATGACAGTTCTATGCTGAGGTGTGACAGGTAGGAACGGTGGCGCTGCTCCTGCATTGACCAAAGTTTTGCTCGAACCCAGGAGAAGTGACTCATCATGGTAGCTGAGGGGTGCTCAGGCTGCCTATGGAACAATCTGGAGACTGATGGGAGAGAAATCAGTTAGTGTGGCCACCTAGTCCACCTGTGCTGGGATAATTGGAGTGTGGCACAGATTGAGTGAGGGTGTAGTGAGAATAAGAAGAAAAGGTAGGGACCAGCTGGAGAAACTTCCAGTTTGTGGGCAGGCAAGAAAGAACAGTTGACTTTCAGGCTGGGGGTCAGTATACAGTCACAGCAGCCCCCACTGGGTGGAAGTCCTGCAAGGCAAATCCTCTCCCTTCTGAGCAGCACACACAGTGCTTCTGAATGCCCCATCTCCAACACACTCATGCAGGAAGTTGGGACAGGCCCCCGTCTGTGGCAGAGCTTAAATGCCAGGACTCAACTCTGGAGGTTTTTGTGCCCACTTGGAGCAGGAGGCTGGTGATGGTGCCAAGATACAATTGCATGTCATTGTGGTTCTAGATCTCAGCATGTACATGTGTGTGTGGGTGGGGGGGTGTCCTGGCCACTGGCTCCATGGCCTGTATGTCCTTTCCAGACCTCTTGCCCACACCTTTTCCTTTATGCTTCTCCATTCACCTCCTGACCCTTGCCCCAGCTTTAGCAGCTCTCCTGTACTCTTTCCTTCACTCTGGAATTTCTCTGGTTGGTTTTCTATACATACACGTATCTGTGGTTGCTCAGTATCAACCTGGCTGCCTTTAGTGAGCCCTCTGGCACAAGAAAAAGAAACCCCAAATATTCCACATATCCTTCTGCAGTCTGTTCCAACCCCCTATGCGACCCACTTTCCTTCTGGCCCTGTGCCCTGGAAGCCTCTCTTCTCTGCAGGCTATCTTCTGGGTCTCTGACCTTCTCTATCTTGCTGTCACTTGGTTAAGAACCAAATGCAGGGGTTGGAGAGATAACATTGATGTAGGGTGTTTGCCTTGCATGCAGAAGGACTGTGGTTCGAATCCTGACATCCCATAGTCCCCCAAGCCTGCCTGGAGCAATTTCTGAGCACAGAGTCAGGAGTAACCCTGAGCGCTGTCAGGTGTGACTCACCCCCCCCCCAAAAGAATCAAATGCACTTAAAAGCAATGAAAACAAATATTTCTGCAGGGTTTTTTGTCTGGGAGCTCGGTGGAATTAATGGGTTTAACAGTGGGGTACAGGTTTGGGGGCTAGGGAAGGTCCCATCCAGTCCAAGGGAGAACTTCCTGAATACTCAGAGGTTTGCCTGTATTTGCCCTGTAAAACCTGATCAGGACACTAGGGGGCGGGCAGAGGCGGAATATGATGAACAGTGAATAAAGTGGGCCTTGTGAAAAACCTGGACTGAAGGCAGCTTCTAGGCTCCTGTCATCCTGCTCTTCCTTCTCAGACCCTCAGAAGCATTTGAGGCATTTTCCCATTAGTGTGGACTCTCCTGGAGTCTTTTAGGGTAGGTTCAGGTGATGTTGCTGAACTTGGAGAGGCCCCTGGGACCAACTCCCTCCAATCCAGAATCCCAGAATCTCTGCTGGCAGGACCCATCTCTTGTCCAGAAACACACAACCACACAGGCCTGGTGCGGATCCATATCCGTTTAGTTCAAGAAAAGTGCAAATAGGACAGGGAATGTCAGCAAGAGGAGGACTCATCCCCCTTTCTGTGCCTCAAATAAATGAGTCCCCCGGCCCCCAAGTGCCAAAAGTTTCTGGACCTGTTTCTATGACAGCTCTAGACAGTTAACTTCATTCCCCTCCCCTTTCTTCCCTTCCCCTTTCTTCTTCTCCCCTCCCCTCTGCTTCCCTTCCCTCCTCTTCCTTTCCCTCCCCTCCTCTTCCCCTCCCTTTCCCTTCCCTTCCCTTCCCTTCCCTTCCCTTTCCTTCCCCTCCCTTCCCTTCCCTTCCCTTCCCTTCCCTTCCCTTCCCTTCCCTTCCCTTCCCTTCCCTTCCCTTCCCTTCCCTTCCCTTCCCTTCCCTTCCCTTCCCTTCCCTTCCCTTCATACTCCCAGCTCTAAGGTTCCCTTAAGTCCTCCCCATAATCCACATCTCTAGAATCCTAGATGCTGCTGCAGAGGCCAACCAGCTTCTCCAAACCCTCTGCCCATTGTTGGCACATGAGTGCCCCTCACACCATACTCAGAATTAGCTGCTGTCCTAGCCTCCATCTTGGCCCCAGGACACACACAGCTGCATTGCCAGGTAGAATTCAGTCTTTTATATATCTTAGGATATATCTGCCTCTTACTCAGAGACTTGGAGTGCCCTGAGGAGGCTGAATGGGTGTGAGGAAGAGAGAGCAGGTTAGAAGCCAGCCCTGACCACAGGCAGCTTTGAGAGCCAGGAAGGGGGTGCCCTGAGGACAGTTGCCAACTCCCCTCAACCCCTAATCACACCAGGTGCCCCTTGGTCCTCATCTTCCTCAGTCTCTCACTATTTGCCTTGGCAGCTGCTAATCCCACCCACTGAAGATCTTCTTCTGGTGACAAATTGCAGTTCCCTGGCTCCATCTGCCATTACTGCCCCAAGCCTTGTTGAAGGGAACATGAAGGAGGGTTTGAGGGAGGAAGAGGTGTGGGAATATGGTGGAGAAAATCTGGAAGATGATGAAGCTGGGAAATGAGCAGGGAAGTTAAAACATTGGAGTTTTAAGACTTGGTCAGGCAGGGAGAGCTCAGTAGGCCTGGTGGAGAAAAGTGTGGGAGGCTGGGCTGGGGGCAGTCTGCCAGCCTTCTGCTCCAGTCAGAGATGAGCCTCTATAGCTCTGCCCATAGGATAAGGCGAGCTTGAACATCTGGGGTAGAGAAGGACATTTCCTTCTGGCCCTGAGTCCATGGGGTGGTAAGGACAGAGAGGTGGGGTAGAGGAGGCCCATTGACTAGAGGGGGAGAAATTTGGGGGTCAGATACTTGCAGCAGGGAACCAAGATAAAGGATGGTGTATCCTAGGGAACACTGAGATTGTGTCAGGCTCACTTCAGTCTCTTTGGTGTCTGGATATCTGACTCATGCAGCTTTCTTCATGCTCTCTACTCTTTCCTTGTTTCCATTTGCTCATCCACTACAATCTCATTTGCTGTTAGGGAGCTTCTGAGTTCAAAAAATGAAGAGACATGGAGATACATTGGATAGACCTCTTGGTGTCTTACCTCCTACCCCTCCTAACCCCCCAAAGTGATTTATCTTCCCTAAAGATATTACACTCAATCTTCTTGAAATCGTCATTGTTTTAATCTGGACTGGAGCATCTGCTTCTCCTCCTTGGTCATTCTTAGGAGTCCCTACTGAGTGAAAAATTAAAATGTGAGTGAAAAAGATCAGGGGGAAGGGAAGGAGCTCATGGCCTCTGTCTCTCTTGAGTCTTCCTCAGCTCTTTTTATATTTTCACTATATTTTTTCTGGTTTTGAGATTCCACTGCTATAAAAATTGTTTTTCAAGAGCTGCTTTTGCAGCAGCATCTGCTGGTCCAGCTGCTCCTTCTCAGAGCCCAGCTGTAAGGAGGTAGCCAGGGGGAACTGCAAGGAGACTAAATACTGGTGCATATGTCTCTAATATAGTGCTCCTGTCCAGTGACTGAGCTCAATTCTTAAGATTTACCACCTGTGAACATGACATTGGAAGTGAAGACAAGCTAACAGAGACCTCCAGAATCCAAGCTGGAGATGAGGGGTTCAGCACTGTCTCCCAGGTGTAAAGAAGTAAGTATCTACAGCCATCGGTTACCTGCACAGCCCCTGATGATCTTGCCTGAAGCCCCGTGCTTTAAGCAACTCCTTCCTTGTAACCTCTGAATTCCTAGAAACCTCCCCTCCCACTTTATGTCTCCTAAGTTCAGTGCTATGAGTGAACAGTGAATGAGTGGTGAAGCTCTGTTCATAGCCCAGGGCTGGCCCCCACCCACGCTCTTCTTGTTACCTCAGACCTTGACCATGAACTTCAGACCCCCTGGACCACAGAGACTCTGGCATCACAGCTCCTCTACCTCTGGGCCAAATTCCTGGGGAGAAGTAATATTCAGTCTCTAGGCCTGGCCTCTGAGCTCAGGTAGTCACTGATGAACAGCGCTAGTTGAGTGGCTCAATCTTCTGCTCCCAAATAAGACAAAACAAAAATTATGTTCCTTTTTTATTTTTAAATTTTACAACCCAGGATATTTATTGGAGAGAATTAGAGCACATCTGGGATGGAGATTAAGTGGTCTAAACACCAATCCAAGGTACTACATTCAAAGATGTTTCCAACCAATGAGTAACAAGGCATATGGGAATAACTTCCGGTTGCAATGACTTTATTTTATTTATTTACTTTTGGTTTTGGGGTTATACCTGGTGGTGCACAGGGCTTACTCCTGGCTCTCTGCTCAGAAATCGCTTCTGGCAGGCACAGGGAACCATATGGGATGCCAGGATTTGAACCACCATTGGTTGTGGGGTCAGCAGCTTGCAAGGCAAACGTCCTACCACTGCGCTATTTCTCCGGTTCCCTACTTTATTTAAAAAAAATACAGAAAAATGAGGTAAAATAAAGTAGTATATGTTTCAAGGGAAAGTGAACTTTCTAAGGGAAAGTTAGATAAAGATAAAGAGACTGGCATAATTTTGCATGTGTGCAGCAAAAGTTGGAAAAATGGAAAGAAAAAAACTTTGAAGGTGGCGCTAGAGGTAAGGTGTCTGCCTTGCAAGTACTAGCCAAGGAAAGATCGCAACCGCGGTTCGATCCCCCCAGCATCCCATATGGTCCCCCCAAGCCAGGGACGATTTCTGAGCGCTTAGCCAGGAGTAGCCCCTGAGCATCAAATGGGTGTGCCCCCCCAAAAAAAAAACTTTGGGCCTAAAAAGCAGGGTGTCCCTACCCATGAAGCATCCACTGTAGGCTCCAGGCATTCTAATTTGTCTAATTTGTCTTTCTTCAAGTTTCTAGGAAGGATTCTCTTCAATCACAGTTTGTGCTGTCAAATATCAGTAATTGGCGATACTGGTGTGAGTACATATGCTAAGTCGAAGTCAGTCTCCTGGTTTCATCTCACTGTTATGTGGCAAGGCAGAGAAATTTGCCTTCGAAGCAAGTTGTTGCTGATTTCCAAGCCATAGTCAGGTTAGTATGTTAGCCCACCCTGGGGTAAGTATGAGCCAAAAGGGATTGAGGACCCATCCTGGTAGAAGATCAATTCTTGGTGTAGGTACAGAAAACCATGCAGGACCCAAAGATGAGGCCCAAGGTTCAGGGAAGATCAGCCAATGTCCAAATGACTAAAGCCTAAATCAAGTCACTATGGCAAATGTTCAGGGTGGAAGGTCCCCTGTAACAAGAAATTACTGAGTTCTCATCTTTAATGGATTACTCCTCTTAGTATCTAATATTTTTCTATTTCAATGTGCCCATGAAAAAATACTGGGCCACAGAAAACTATTGGGGCTTAAGGGTAAAATTATAACAAATCAAACCATCCCAATAACCTAGTTCTATAAATTACACAAAGCTATAAAGGGTACTCTCTATATTACCTTTTAAAAATTTCCTACTAAAATATCTACATCAAAAAGGAAAAGCTGTAGCTCCATAATAAAATATTTATATAATTTAATTTACATAATAAATATACAATAAGGAATATACTTATTAAATAAATACACTTAAGAAATATACAAAGGAGGGGCCGGAGTGGTGGCGGAGAGCAGTATGGCGTCTGCCTTGCCGGTGCTAGCCTAAAACAGACCACAGTTCGATCCCCCAGCGTCCCATATGATCCCCCAAGCCAGGAGCGATTTCTGAGTGCATAGCCATGAGTAACTCCTGAGCATCACCGGGTGTGGCCCAATTCCCCCCAAAATAAAAAGAAATATACAAAGGAGATATACATAAGTATATCTTATAAGTCTCAAGAAATTATCTGATGAGAGTATAAATCCTGAATCATAACTTCATCGGCAATATAGCCTGTGGAGCCTGAGAAAATGGTTCGCAGCAGTCACAGATCAGAAAATGTCCTAGAGCTGAGGTCTCTCAAAGCCAAAATCCAGTTGCAAAAACAGTCTTTTGGTGAAGTAAATGGTCTATAAGGCAGTCGCTGAGAACACAACTTCAATAGAGATGTGTCTGCCTTCATCTATGAGAATGGCTCACAGCCCAATGACTTGAGCGACTCCCACAGCATCAGCAACCAAAGTGATGATATAAAACAGGAGACCTCCATGTGGAAATAGGCACTGGAGAGGACCATGAGCAGTTCATATGCCTAAGGTGCCATCCAAGCCCCATGCTCCATGCAGTGGGTGGTTCGCAGTGGTGGCATTATCATCTTCTTTCCATGATGGAGCCAGGAGCTGGGCTGGAGGTTTATATTCCCACCAGCAACATGTAAGAAAGTGGCTAAGGAGGAGTTAAGAACTAAGGATTGGGGGCTGGAGCAATAGCAGAGCGGTAGGGCATTTGCCTTGCATGAAGCTGACCCAGGATAGACATGGGTTTGATCCCCGGCCTCCCGTATGGTCCCCGAGCCAGGAGCAATTTCTAAGCATAGACACAGGAGTAACAGCTGAGTGTCACCAGGTGTGGCCCAAAAACAAAACAAAAAAAAAGAAACAAGAACTGAGGATAAAAGAGTTAACTAGGGAAACTTAATAAATCGAAGGTGAGAGAATAAAAGAGAACTATAGAAAATAGATGGTTGTATATGACAGAGGTAAGTGCTAAGATACAACAATATGAATGAATATTAAACAGGTATAGAGGTGGCCGCCACACACACTCATATACACGCATAAATGGACAAAAGGATGGAATCAAAGGTTACATTTGGAAAATCGACCCAGGTGGAATCGGTCAAAGTATTCTAAAGATAAAGCCAGCATTTCAGGTGTAAAAGTTTTCCAATTCCTTGGAGTACTCGACATTGATGGAGGGGATCTTTGCTGAAAATAAAAACCTTCAAGGTTTAGAACAAGTACAGAACATTCCCAAAACAATCATAATTTTCAAGTCTATAATAAGTAATATGGTAATGAGCACTCTAAAAGGAGTTGGCACCTCGAAGTATAGCATCATAAGTTTCAAACATCCAGATTCCTTTTCTGAAAGCAAACTGAGAAAAAGGCACATGATATAATAAAAAAAAAACTTGCAAAACTCAAAAATAAATTACAAATAACATATTCAGTGACTGAGCACTGTTGCAAGAGTCCAGGGCATTCAGATGCCTTACCCAAGGATCTCTGTGGAGAAAGACATTAGATCATACAAGCAGATATAATCAAATGAAAAAAGAATAATTTAAAATACTTAAGACATTATTATAATGAACACTGTATTAGGAGCCAAATGTAATATGTCAGTTGTAACATGAAACTAGGGCAACCAAACTGCCTTTCCATGGATCACTGTGAACAAAAACATTAAAAAGTTATTAAAAACATAATAGAATAGAAATTAAGACACTAAAACATTCTAACAATGAGAACTGTAGTGGGAGTCTATGTCTTCCAAACCATCCCTCAGCTGTTTTCCTGATGGGGAGAACTTGAAGAGGGGCTGGGGGTGGTAATCTTCAGATCCGCCTTCTGAATCAGCTTCTCATTTTTTTATTTAAACAACTTTATTACATACATGATTGTGTTTGGGTTTCAGTCATGTAAAGACCACCCATTACCAGTGCAACATTCCCATCACCAATGTCCCAAATCTCCCTCCTTCCCACCCAACCCCTGCCTGTACTCTAGACAGGCTTTCTATTTCCCTCGTACATTCTCTTTATTAGGATAGTTCAAAACGTAGTTATTTCTCTAACTAAACTCATGTCTGTTTGTGGTGAGCTTCACGAGGTGAACTGTAACTTCCAGCTCTTTTCTCCTTTGTGTCCGAAAGTTATTATTGCAAGAATGTCTTTCATTTTTCTTAAAACCCATAGATGAGTGAGACCATTCCGTGTCTTTCTCTCTCTGACATATTTCACTCAGCATAATAGATTCCATGTACATCCATGTATAGGAAAATTTCATGACTTCATCTCTCATGATGGCCACATAATATTCCATTGTGTATATGTACCAAAGTTTCTTTAGCCATTCATCTGTTGAAGGGTATCTTGGCTGTTTCCAGAGTTTTGCTATGGTAAATAGTGCTGCAATGAATATAGGTGTAAGGAAGAGATTTTTGTATTGTATTTTTGTGTTCCTAGGGTATATTCTTAGGAGTGGTATAGCTGGGTTTTATGGGAGCTCGATTTCCAGTTTCTGGAGGAATTTCCATATTGCTTTCCATAAAGGTTGAACTAGACGGCATTCCCACCAGCAGTGGATGAGTTCCTTTCTCTCCACATCCCCACCAACACTGCTTGTTCTCATTCTTTGTGATGGGTGCCCATCTCTGGGGTGTGAGGTAGTACCTCATAGTTGTTTTGATTTGCATCTCCCTGATGATTAGTGATGTGGAGCATTTTTTCATGTGTCTTTTGGCCATTTGTATTTCTTCTTTGTCAAAGTGTCTGTCCATTTCTTCTCCCCATTTTTTGATGGGATTAGATGTTTTTTTCTTGTAAATTTCTGTCAGTGCCTTGTATATTTTGGAGTTTAGCCCCTTGTCTGATGAGTATTGGGTGAATAGTTTCTCCCACTCAGTGGGAGGCTCTTGTATCCTGGGCGCTATTTCTTTTGAGGTGCAGAAGCTTCTCAGTTTAATATATTCCCATCTGTTAATCTCTGCTTTCATTTGCTTGGAGAGTGCAGTTTCCTCTTTGAAGATGCCTTTAGTCTCAATGTCCTGGAGTGTTTTACCTATGTGTTGTTCTATATATCTTATGGTTTCAGGTCTGATATCGAGGTCTTTCATCCATTTGGATTTAACCTTCCTACATAATGTTAGCTGGGGGTCTAAGTTCAATTTTTTGCAAGTGGCTAGCCAGTTGTGCCAACACCACTTGTTGAAGAGGCTTTCTTTGCTCCATTTAGGATTTCTTGCTCCTTTATCAAAAATTAGGTGATTGTATGTCTGGGGAACATTCTCTGAGTATTCAAGCCTATTCCACTGATCTGAGGGCCTCTCTTTATTCCAATACCATGCTGTTTTGATAACTATTGCTTTGTAGTACAGTTTAAAGTTGGGAAAAGTAATTCCGCCCATATTTTTTACCCAATGATTGCTTTGGCTATTCTAGGGTGTTTATTGTTCCAATTGAATTTCAAAAGTGCCTGATCCACTTCTTTGAAGAATGTCATGGGTATCTTTAGAGGGATCGCATTAAATCTGTACAATACTTTGGGGAGTATTGCCATTTTGATGATGGTAATCCTGCCAATCCATGAGCAGGGTATGTGCTTCCATTTCCGTGTGTCCTCTCTTATTTCTTGGAGCAGAGTTTTATAGTTTTCTTTATATAGGCCCTTCACATTTTTAGTCAAGTTGATTCCAAGATATTTGAGTTTGTGTGGCACTATTGTAAATAAGGTTGCTTTCTTAATGTCCATTTATTCCTTATTACGATTGGTGTATAGAAAGGCCATTGATTTTTGTGTATTAATTTTGTAGCCTGCCACCTTGCTATATGAGTCTATTGTTTATAGAAGCTGTTTTATAGAGACTTTAGGGTTTTCTACGTAGAGTATCATGTCATCTGCAAACAGCGAGAGCTTGACTTCTTCCTTTCCTATCTGGATTCCCTTTTATCTTTTTCTTGCCTAATCTCTATAGCAAGTACTTCCAGTGCTATGATGAATAGGAGTATTGAGAGAATACAGCCTTGTCTTGTGCCAGAATTTAGAGGAAAGGCTTTCAGTTTTTCCCCATTGAGGATAATATTTGCCTCTGGCTTGTGGTAGATGGCCTTAACTATATTGAGAAAGGTTCCTTCCATTCCCATCTTGCTGAGAGTTTTGATCAATAATGGGTGTTGGACCTTATCAAATGCTTTCTCTGCGTCTATTTATATGATCATGTGATTTTTATTTTTCTTGTTGTTGATGTTGTGTATTATGTTGATAGATTTATGGATGTTAAGCCATCCTTGCATTCCTGGAATGAAACCTACTTGATCGTAGTGGATAATCTTCTTAATGAGGCACTGAATCCTATTTGCCAGGATTTTGTTGAGGATCTTTGCATCTGCATTCATCAGCGATATTGGTCTGTAATTTTCTTTTTTCCTAGTATCTCTGTTTGGTTTAGGTATCAAGGTGATGTTGGCTTCATAAAAGCTATTTGGAAGTGTTTCCATTTGTTCAATTTCATGAAAGAGTCTTGCCAGGATTGTTAGTAGTTCCTCTTGGAAAGTTTGAAATAATTCATTAGTGAATCCATCTGGGCCTGGGCTTTTGTTTTTGGGCAGACATTTGATTACTGTTTTAATTTCATCAATAGTGATGGGGGTGTTTAGATATGCTACATCTTCTTCCTTCAACCGTGGAAGATTATAAGAGTCCAAGAATTTATCCATTTCTTCCAGGTTCTCATTTTTAGTGGCATAGAGTTTCTCAAAGTAGTTTCTGATTACCCTTTGAATCTCTTCCATATCAGTAGTGATCTCTCCTTTTTTATTTCTAATATGAGTTATCAAGTTTCTCTCTCTCTCTTTCTTTGTTAATTTTGCGAGTGGTCTATCAATCTTGTTTTTTTTTTTTTTTTTCAAAGAACCAACTTTTGCTTTCGTTGATCTTTCGGATTGTTTTTTGGGTTTCCACTTCGTTGATTTCTGCTCTCAGCTTTGTTATTTCCTTCTGTCTCCCTATTTTTGGGTCCTTTTGTTGAGCACTTCCTAGTTCTATGAGCTGCATCATTAATCTACTCAGGTAAGCCCCTTCTTCCTTCCAGATGTGTGCTTGCAAAGCTATAAATTTTCCTCTCAGTACTGCTTTTGCTGTGTCCCATAAGTTCTGATAGTTTGTGTCTTTATTGTCATTTGTTTCCAGGAACCTTTAGATTTCCTCCTTGATTTCATCTCGGACCCACTGGTTATTGAGTATGAGGCTGTTTAACTTCCAGGTGTTAAAGTTTTTCTTCTGAGGCCCTTTGGAATTCACAAATAATTTCAGAGCCTTGTGGTCAGCAAAGGTAGTTTACAATATTTCTATCCTCTTGATATTATGAAGGTATGTTTTATGTGCCAGCATGTAGTCTATCCTGGAGAATGTTCCATGTACATTGGAGAAGATGTGTATCCAGGTTTCTGGGGATGGAGTGTCCTATATATATTCACTAGGCCTCTTTCTTCCATTTCTCTCCTCAGGTCTAGTATATTCTTGTTGGGTTTCAGTCTGGTTGACCTATTCAGTGTTGTCAAAGCCATGTTGAGGTCCCCCACAATTATTGTGTTGTTATTGATATTATTTTTCAGATTTATCAACAATTTTATTAAATATTTTGCTGGCCCTTCATTCTGTGCATATATGTTTAGGAGAGTGAATTCTTCCTGCTCTACATACCCCTTGATTAATATAAAATGTCCATCTTTGTCACTTACAACCTTCCTGAGTATCAAGTTTGCATTATCTGATATTAGTATGGCCACTCCAGCATTTTTATGGGTGTTGTTTGCTTGGATAATTTTTCTCCAGCCTTTTATTTTGAGTCTATGTTTGTTCTGACTATTCAGGTGCGTTTCTTGTAGGCAGCAGAAGGTTGGATTGAGTTTTTTGATCCATTTAGCCACTCTGTGTCTCTTAACTGGTGCATTTAGTCTATTGATGTTGAGAGAAAGAATTGTCCTGGGATTTAATGCCATCTTTATATCGAAATTTGGTGTGTCCGTTGGTTAGTGTTGTCTTAAATTAGGTCTTTCAGTTTTTCCTCTTAAGACTGGTTTTGAGTCTGTAAAGTTTCTGAGCTGTTTTTTGTCTGTGAAACCATGTATTCTTCCATCAAACCAGAAAGTGAGTTTTGCTGGGTACAGTATTCTAGGTGAAGCATTCATTTTATTCAGTCTTATCACAATATCCCACCACTGCTTTCTGGCCTTGAGTGTTTCTGGTGACAGGTCTGCTGTAAATCTCAAGGATGCTTCCTTGAATGTAATTTCCCTTTTTGATCTTGCTGTTTTCAGAATTCTGTCTCTATCTGTGGGATTCGTCATTGTGACTAGGATGTGTCTTGGGGTATTTTTTCTGGGGTCTCTTTTGGCTGGTATTCTTCGAGCATGCAGGATTTGATCACATATATTCTTTAGCTCTGGAAGTTTCTCTTTAATGATGTTCTTGACCGTTGATTCTTCCTGGAAATTTTCTTCCTGGGTCTCTGGGACTCCAATGATTCTTAAGTTGTTTCTGTTGATCTTATCATAGACTTCTATTTTCATCTGTTCCCATTCTTTGACTAATTTTTCCATTGTCTGTTCATTTGCTTTAAGTTTTTTTTCCAATCTCTCCCGCTGTATGGAATTGTTATTTATCTCATCTTCCACAGCACCAATTCTATTCTCAGCTTCTGTTACCCTGTCCCAGAGCTATCCATTTTGTCATTCACTTTGTTTCCTGAGTTTTTTAGGCCTGTTAGTTGACATGTTATTTCAGTTTGGAGTTTTGTGATTTCTGTCCTCATATTTTCTTGATTCTTGTTAGTGTTCTGTTCAACTCGATCCATGGTTTCTTTGAGTTCTTTGAGCATCTTCCATATTGCTTGTCTAAAGTCCTTATCTGAGAGGTTGATTAGTTGGTCATTATCTGGTAATCAGAATTGTCATCTTCATTCTCTATGTCTGATGCTGGCCTGAGTTGTTTCCCCATTGTTACACTTGTATTGTGGGTTTTTCTACGTGTTGTGTTGGTATTCATTGGCTAAATGATGTAGGCAGCCACACTCCTCTGGCTCCGCCCTTTCTGAGTGGGTCGACTTGCCTCCAAGGGAGGGGAGTCCTCTGTGAATGAAGCCTCACACAGGATCAAATCTTAGGCCCAAGCACGCAGTAGAGAAAACAGTCCGGAGAGAAATGCTGGGCTTCAATAATCCAGCACAGTTCTTAGTGTGATTTTTTTCTTCTTCTTGTGATGGTGTTCTTTCCTTAGAAAGAGCTCCGCTTCGCTAAGCGGCCGTGCTCGGCCCACTCCCAAGAGTTTCACGCGACAGGACAGGAGACAGACACACACAGGCAGCACTCACAATTTTTCACAGTCGGGCTCCACTGGGCAGGCGTAGTTTCATAAATCAGCTTCTGATTGGGCCATTTTTTTTTAATTTTTTTATTTTAATTATGACAACAAAGATGCAAAGAAAGAGGACAGGGTAAAGTTACAGTGGAAGCCCAATCACCCATAAACAGGATTCTCAGTAGTCCCATCGATGATATCCCAGCCTTATACTTTCAGCCAAAGAACATTAAGAAAAACAAAACTGAACCCATGTACCATACAATTACTTTGTCCCTCAAATCCCCCGTTGTAGTACATATTATTTCTTAGCAGCACACCATATAATCTAAAGATATTAGACTTATGTAACTCTTTAAACATTGAGGGCAAAGTACTTTTATCTAGATCCATGCACATCCTTACTAGTTTAAATTAACCTCAAAAGTTTTAGTGGGTTGTTTTTCTTAAGGATTGGAGTCAAGGGACCATAGTAAAAAACGATATTAAAGTGGCATTTGTTTGCATAGGCCCACCAAAACATAAGGGCCATGGAAAGACAAATTATGGTCTAAATAGATGGAGACCCTACCCCTGAAGTTTCCTGGCACAGGACTGACTCTAGGCTCCAGGCAAACTAGTTTGTCCAATTCAAGTCATCGTCTGTAGTGGCAATACACCTCCATTCCTCACATAGTCTCTGTTGTTGGTATCATGATTGGGCCATTTTTATTTCTTTTTCCCAAGCCAGTATTATCGGGTTTAACAACTGGAGGCTCTTCTCACCTATAGCCAGTAGAGGGCAGCAAAGCCCAAATCTCAGGGTTTAGGACTTGGTCATGTGTAGTAACTGGATACATTACTTCATTATATTTTTATATTTATATAAAATTATATTATATTTACATTCATCATATTTTTGGCTTTTTACACCTTTTAGAAGCAGTTGAAAGCACTTTGGGAATTTTTAGTGCTAAGTCAGAGTATTCAGCCCATACTTTTTGCATCTCATGATGCTTAAGAACTAACATAAAAAGGAAAACCACTATCAATGCATAAATGATCACATCAGTATGTTCTAGTTTGACTGTTGGAAGAAAGAAGGTAGAAATTTGCGTAAGGAAAAACCAGGGTCCTTCGATCAAAAACCAAATCCTGGTCGTAACTTTGAACCAAATAGACTCAGGCTTAAAACCAAGACCATGTTTTGACTCATTCACCCACCAGACCATTTTGCTAAATGGACTGCGTGTACCATTTTGGTTATTGGCCATGGTGCATAAGGTCCTGGCCTTTATGCCTTGGTGGAATCTCTGTCATCCACAGCTTAAACAGCTTCTTTCCTTTTCTTCAATTACTTCTGGCATGGACTACAGTGAGTTCCCACTCTTATCTAGCAACTGGACATGACTGTCCCTTTATTTCATTGTGCCAGATGAGGAATATTCTCCTTCTTCTTTGCTGTTGCTCCTTCAGTATTGGCCCCGTTTTTGTGGGCAGCATATTATCCTACAGAGAGTAGGTACAGGGCTCAGTGACTGATGCCTCGACCCCAACTGAGGGTGCCCACCATGGTGCTTCATTTCAGTAGCACCTGCTCAGTCAGCTGTGTCATCTGAGAGATCAGCTTCAGGGAAGGGACCAGGTGTTTCTGGAAGGTGTCCATGTTCTTTTCTCATTAGTCTGGGTTCTGCTCCATTCAATATAGAGACTGTGCTTTGTTTTGCAATTCCACATGTTGGCAGGAAGCTGGTGTCAGAAGCTTCAAAATCAGAGCTAGGAGAGGCAAGCGTCAAGTACTCAGAGGCACAAAGTAGGCAGTCCCGGGGTCATCTATCCCCTTCAAAGACCTCTGATATTCTCATTTCCAGGCCCAAAGTGATGAAACCTTGTCCTGCCACCTCTCCTGTAGTCCCCCACCTCCTGGGTGCCTCCCCCCTCACTTTAAGGCTTATGAAGTCAGTGCCATAGGGTGAACAGAGAGTGAAAAAATCACAGATCTCAGGTTGAGCTGAGAACTGCCACTCACCAAACACACACACACACACACACACACACACACACACACACACACACACACCTTCCTGCCACTTCAAGCCTTGGACATGACCTCTGGAGCCTGAATGTCACAGAGATTCTGGCTTCACAGCTCTCCATTCTCTGGGTTAAATTGGCTTGTTCTCTTTAGTCCAGGTCCCAAGTTCTCAAATACCACCAGGGGTCACTCATGAGCAATTCTGAATGAGTGGCTCAATCCCTGCTACAAAAAGAAAATAAAAACAAAAACCATGTTCTATTTCAGCCACTCACCAACCCCCTGCCACCAACATGAAGCAAGATTTTACAAAGCTTAGGGGGACATTCAGAGGAAGGGCATGGTCACATGGCGTTCAACAGATACTGGACTCCACCTCAGGAGGCACAGAATAGGCACAGGAGGATGCTGGGGAACTGAGTGGGATATAAATATTCCTCTCTCCTGACTTCAACTGTTAGGGTTCAAGTTGACACCCGCCACTTAGAGTCAAAGATCACCTCCAATAATGCAAGGTGAAAAAGGGAATTTATTTGGTTAACCAAGGTCTGAGTCTCATCCCACTAAGGGAGTCTTAACAAGGACCCCGAGTCAAATCTTCAAGCAGTTTATATAGAAATTACAAGCATTATCAGAACAATTAATTCATCGTATAGATGTCTTAATCACTGATTTTTCTGACCGAATCTTGGTTGTCTAGGGATACTCTTGACTCAAACCTTGGTCTTCAAGGGATACCCTAATTTGAACCCTGGTTGTCAAGGGAATCTCTCATACAGAACCAAGTTGTCAGGGGGATACTCTGATTTTGACTTTTGTTGTCAAGGGAGCCCTTTTCCAAGCTCACTCAACCCCTACTTTCTTATTCCTGGAAGGCACTGACTTTGGTTTTATTTCTGTGTTAACTCCTTTCTGCCTTCAGCTGGGAGTGATAAAGTACACTTTACTAGGGTTTGGGTTTGTCTTAGTCTAAAGTTCCTTATCATGGACTTAGGGGGAGAATCTTGGTCCTTACTCAGCTTTCTCCATTTTTAGAAAAAGAAAAAGAAATTCCTGCAGAGGGGATCACTTCAACAGAGGGGCCACAACTTAATGAGCAGTCTGAAAGGCTTACTGGGATCTGAATGTGGCTGGTGGCAGAGGAAAAGCAATCCAGGTGCCCACCTGGTTTACTTGAGGTAATTATGAGTTATGACATAGCGATAGTACATCATAATACATTGTGACATCATCAACCATGAACTATGATATCATAATGCTATATAGGATATTCACTTTGATATCATAATCATGAATTAGGATCCCATAATGGTGGCGCATTAGAATATCTATAGTGATGCCATAATGACACATTATGACCCCATAGGGGTGGCGCATCATTATAGTTGTTGTGACATCATAATATAATGCTATATGTTATATAATGATATATTAATATATATTTATGTTAATATAATCAATAATAATACAAATAATAAATTATAATAAAATTATAATCATGATTCTACTTATAATTATAAAATCATACATTATAATGAAATAATATAGTACTTACATATTAATATATAAAAATCCAGTGTGACATCATAAGTCACTATGATATCGTGGTGTCATCTATTTTGATATAAACATGAATTATCATACCATAATATCCATTGCGATGTCATTATCACAAATTATGATCTCATAGTGGTAATAATAGCCACTGTCATGTCATAATCATGAATTATGATTTCATCATGGTACTGCATCATAACATCCATTGTGATGCCATTATCACCAATTATGATACAGTGGCTATGCATCATAATACCCATTGTGACATGAAGCATAAACTATGAAATCATAATAGTATCCATTAAGATACAATAATCATGAGTATATCATAATAGTATATTGAAGCCTCACCCCCCACCCATTCTTCCTAGGTAACTTGACCTTACCTACAGGACCCCTCCCATTTCCTGGGATGGGTCTTGGAAAAGGTAGATAAGGCTTTGACCAGAGGGGATTAGGCCCCTTTTGGTCTTTTGCCAGCTTGGAGGTCAAAGGGAAGATGGCTGAAAGGAGTTAAGATGCAAGGCTAGCTAAGAATGGCTAAATGCTTAAAAGGTTATGATATAGGCCACACATGTGGTGGATAGGGCATGAATAAAGTTGATGCTTCCTGAAGCCTGCCTGTGAGTGAGCCAATACCCGTCACTTCCCTGGACCCCAGACCCGCCGGTTGATGGGGGATGAAGCCACGTGGCCATGGCCTAAGAATAAAGGCCTCCATCCACCTCTATCCAGCTCCATCATTAATTATTTAATGCAACAGTATATCATAATATTCATTGTGATATGATCACGAATTATGATCTCATAGTAGTATATCATAATATCCATAATGATATGTGAAGTAGAATAGTGGAGTATGTCACATGATAATCATGAATTATTATCTCATAGAGGTGGTGCATCATAATGTTCATTGTGATGCCATAACCATGAAATATGATCTCATGGTGGTGGTACATCATACTATCTCATATGATTTCATAACCGTGACTTGTGATCTCATAATATTGGTGTACTATAATATCCATTGTTGCATCGTAATCAACACTTATGGTATCAAAGTGGTGGTGCAGCCCAATATCCATTGTGACCTCATATTCATGAATTATGATGCCATAGTTGTGGCGTGTCATAATAGCCATAGTGACATCATAATCAGGAATAACGTCACAGTGGTGGGGAGCCATAATATTCGCTGTGATGTGATTAGGGATTTGATGTCATATTAGAATATCCATTGAAACTCATAGTCACGAATTATGATAGAGTGGTGCTGCATCTTTATTAGCCAATTTGATGTCATAATAATGAATTATTGTGTCTTAGTGGTGGTGCATAATAATATCAATTGTGATGTCATAATAATAAATTATAATATAATGTTGGTACTTCATAATATCCATGATGACATCAAAATTATGAACTATGATATCATAATGGTTATATCCATTGTGTCACCATAATCATGAATTATAATCTCATAGTGGTATTTCATAATATCCACTATGATATAATCATGAAAAGTGTTGGCACAACATACGTAATATTTATTGTGATGTCATAATCATGATTTATGTCCTCATAGCACTATGTTATAACATCCATTGTGATGTCATACTCATAAATTTTGATATCACATCTGTAGTGCATCCCAATATTCATTGTGATATCATAATCCCAAATTATTATGTAGTTGCAGTGCATCGTAATATTTATTGTGATGTCATAAGCATGAACTCTGATGTCATTGTGGTGGTGAATCATGATATTCATTGTGACATCATAACAATGAACGATGACATCATAGTGGTAGTGAATCTTAGTACCCATTGTGTCTCCATATTCACGAATCCTCATATCATAGTTGTGGTGCATCATAGTAATCATTGTGATGTCATAATCACCAATTATGTCATATGGTTATGCACCATAATAATCACTGTGATATCATAATCACTAATTCTGATTTTTAGTGGTGATGCATCATAATATCTATTATGATATAGTGGTGGTACATCATAATATCCATTGTGACATCATTTATCATGAACTATGATATCATAATAGTAATGGTATATCATAACATTCATTATGATATCATAAATATGAATTATGTAGTAGTGGTATATCATAATATCTATTGTGATGTCATAATCAGGAATTATTATCTCAGTGGTATCTCATAACAGCCATTGTGGTGTCATAATCACGGATTACCATTTTTATCATGGTGGTGCATCATAATTTCCATTGTGATGTCATGATGATGAATTATGACGTCACAGTGGCGGCCCATCATAATAACCATCGTGACACCATAATCACGAATTGTGGTATTCTAGTGGTGGAGAATGATAATAGCCACTGTGATGTCATAATCACGAATTATGATATCATAGGAGTGGTGTACCATAATATTCATTGTGACATCATAATAATGAAATATAGTAGTATATCACAATAGCCATTGTCATGTCAGAATCATGAATTATGATGTAGTGGTGATGCATCATGATAGCCACTGTGACATCATAATCACAACTTATGATATCAGAGTGTCTTGTATCTTTATTAGCTATTTTAACATAGCAATCACAAATTATGTTTTCATAGTGGTGGCACATCATAATATCAATTGTGACATCATAATCACAAATTATGGTGTAATTGTGGTACATCATAATACATATGGTGACATAATCAACTATGGTATAATGGTCTATCATAATATCCATTGTGTTATCATAAATATAAGTTGTGATCTTATATTAGTATTTCATAATACCCATTGTAATGTCATAATCATGAAGTATGATGTCACAGTGGTGGCCCATCAAAGTAACCATTGTGATATCATAATCATAAAATATGATATAACATTAGTAGCATATCATAATATCCATTGGGATGTCATAGTCATGAATTATGATATCATAGTGATGGTGCATCATAATATCCATTGTGACATCATAGGCATGAAATATGATTTCATCTGTTCCCCAGTAGGAAGGATATAGCTTCACCTTAGAGACCTGAGGTTCCCCAAGCAACAACAGCTCCCCTCTTAGTCTTTGAAGCCTGCACCACTGGTGCCCAGTTGCTGGATCACCAGGCACAGAAAACTCCTCAAGCTGTTTTCTGAGGAGGCCTAGCTTTCCTGCACAGTGTAAGGGGTCTCTGATACCCCCACCATCTCCAACTATACTCCTATCTGAGCCCCATCCTGGTTCTAACAGTTTTTTCCTCTCTCCCGTGTCCCGCAGAAAGCGAATCCATAGGTCCTTCTACCTAGGTCTGCATGTGAGGACAGAAAGGAGAACAGGACTAGCAGAGAAAGCAGAGCAGGGCTGAGGCCTGAGGTGCCTGTTGGTGGGAAGAGACGCCAGTGTGCAAGGATGGAAGTGTCCTGGCCCCTGACCCCTAACCCTCTCACTTCTGTCCTCTCCAGAACCATTCCATGCCCTCCCCATTCTCCTCTCCTCCCTTCTCCTGACTTCTTGCTCCTGCCCCAGTCTCTCTTTGTATTCTCTCCTCTTCTCTCTGTCCATCCTCCCACTGCCAACAGCAAGTCCATCTGTCCTTAGAGTCCTTGGCCCTGCCGCCTCTGCCCTCTGTGAACCTCCCTGTATGGCTCTTCCATGATTCCACAGTGAGTCCCCAGCCCTGAAAACCTGCCCAATTTTCCCATGATTTAGTCCACCTCATGATGAGCTGGATACCCAGGCATGACTGAAAAGCTCTACTCTTCCCTCATGTTGCTCTGTTTTATTCTAGATAAACACATGTATCTGTGGCTGCTCTGTATCATCTGGCTTCCCCACATTGGCCTCTGCAGAGTGTTCCAACCCCTATGTATCCCACTCTCCACCTGGCCCTGTGTACAGCCAGGTACTCTCTGCTCTGCCTGTTGGATCTCTCTTAGAGTCTATTGGCTAAGAATCAGAAGTATTGCTGAATAATTAAGATGAACGTACCACAGACAACTTGAGTTGTCTGTGAGCTCAGTGGCAGAAAAGGGTTCGAAACTGGGACATAGGATTGGGGACTATACAAGGCCCCATCTAGTCCAAAAGGGCTTGGACAATACTTAGAAGTTTCCAAGTTCTTGTCCTGTGAAACCTGATAAGGACACTAGTTGCAAGCAGCTAGGAAGCCCACAGGACAAGGTGGGGTTTCTCAAATGGGCTCTACAGAGGGGGACAGGAAGAACAGGGGGCAAAGTGGCATCTCTCCTACTGGACTACACAGGTGGGATATGAAGAATAGGTAAAAGGTGAGGCTGTGAGAAATGCCAAGACTGAAGGTAGCATTCTGATTTCCTCAGACCCTCAGCAGTATTTGAGACATTTTGCCATTGTTGTGGACTCTGCTGGGTCCTCAAGGTTCAAGTGATGTCTGGACCTGGAGAGGCCACAAGACCAAGTCAGCCCAGTCCAATAGCATGTGCCTTTTGCTGGCAGGAGACACCCTGTCCAATCACACACACACACACACACACACACACACACACACACACACACACACACACACGCTTGGCTTGGATCACTATCCCTTTATTTTAGCAGTAGTGCAAATTGGACAGAGACTGTCAGGGTCAAATGACCCATGCCTCTCCCTGCTTCTCTTCTGTGTCACAAATAAATGGTCCCCTCAAAAGTGCCAAAAGGTCCTGGAATATGGATTCTGTCCTAGCTCTAGCCAGTTATGCAGAGGTGCCTTCCCCAGATCAGTCTACCAGAATTGGAAGCAGTTATAGCTCTGAGTGCATTCAAGTAGAGCTAAACTTGACTTTGGCTAGGTTTTTCTTTTAGGGGGCAACAGAGAGGCATATCTGCACTCAAAGAAACTTTTTATTTGATTAAAACCTCTGAGCTCCTTCACACCCGCTCTCAGAATAATTGTTGCTTAGAGATTTATTGACTGAATATATATTTGTTAAGAGTTCTCATCTGGGGTGTCTTGCAACAGTTACTCTCAATTTTATGCTCAGGAAACCATGGAACTGGAGCCTCCCACATCAGAGCAAGAGCCTTCATCTCTACCCCATCTCCCTAGACCCCACGTTTTGGCTTTGTTTGGGGGTCATTCCAAGCAGAGCTTAGGGTTGAATTCTGCCTCACAGGAATTACTCCTTGTGGGGCCTTAAAGACAGAAATCAGTAACAGGGATAAAGCCCAGATCACATGCATACAAGGCCAGTGCTGTGCCCTCTCAACCATCTCACCAGCCCTCTGGCCCCTCCCTACTTGGTGAAAATGTGTCTAGAGTGCGGCTAACCCATAGATGAAATATCACTGTGAAGGCTTATGCTAGGAGTCCAGAATAACTCTATGACTTTCTGGAAGTATAACTCAACACTAAAATTCAATCTATACATGTTCATAGAAACACACAGCCATTCATGTAAACACAGAGTCCTATACACACAGGCGCATGCATATTTGCAATTCAGGCTCACAAAGGCACAGAACACAACACAGAGAAGTATATACAGGCATTGTACGCATGCACAAAAGTGCATACATACAGCCAGGCACACACATACATATTGACACACACACATGCTTCAAAGTGTATGCATTCAGACACATGCCCTGTGAAGTTTTTGGTCTGTCTATTGAGTGGGTCTGCTGTGGAGCCAGGCACCTGCAGTGCTATCAGCCTTGGAGGTGGCACTGCCACCCCTTTCTCTCATGCCAGTGAAGCATCCATCCTTAACACATGCCCAGACCTCACATGAATAAATGTCTTTGCTAAGCTTGTGTTCAGGCAGTGGCCCAGGGACAGCGCACATTCCCTGGGAAGAGACCATAGGTTCTTTAATAATTTTCCATTGTGCAGTGGTGACTTCTGGCTCTTTGGTTTGAGTCTCACGAATTCATTGAGTAGCTCCCTGAGGTGCGAGCTGACCCTATGTGTTTTGGGGGAGTGGATTTCAGAACCATTCAGGTTGCTCCCTCTTGGTGCCTCCATGATGGGGTTCACTTGCAGCTTACAGGACTGATGCATTCTTCAGCAATGGGAACTTCTTGGCCTTAATGTCTTTGGTTGTTTCTTCACGGAGGTTTTCTTCCTGTCTCTCTGGAACGCCTATAAATTTTATGTTGTTCTCGTTGGATTTATCCTAGAGTTCTACTGTCACCTGTTAATTTTCTTTGAGGATTTTTTCCATCTTCTGTTCATTTATTTAAGACTCTTTCCCAGCTTCTCCTATTGTATTGAGGTGTTATGCAGCTCATCTTCCAGTTCACTAATTCTGTAATCAACAGCTACTATTTTGATGGTGAGGCCTTCCAGTAAGTTTTTCATTGATTCCTACCAAGTATTTTTGTATTTCTGTCATTTTTGTTTGAAATTTTCTCATCGCAGTTCTCTTGAATCTTATTGGCTGACCATTCCATGGTTTCTTTGAGTTCTTTGAACATCTTCCACATTTCCTCTCTGAAATCCTTATCAGAGAGGCTATATAAGTGACTGATGTTAGCTGGGTCCTTAGAAATGAATTAGAGATTTTTTTTCTCCCCACATCCACACCAGAAGTGACTGTTCTGGTTGTGTGTGTGTGTGTGTGTGTGTGTGTGTGTGTGTGTGATGTGTGCCAGTCTCTGTGGTGTAAGATGATAGTTCATTGTTGTTTTCATTTGTATCTCCCTGATGATTAGGGATGTGGAGCATTTTTTCATGTGCCTTTTGGAAACCTGTATTCTTGTTTAAGGAAATATCTGTTCACTTCTCCCTATTTTTGATGGGATTAGATATTTTTTCTTGCTAAGTTCTGTCAATACCTTGCATATCTTAGATGTTAGCCCCTTTTCTGATGGGCATTGAGTGAATAGTTTCTCCCATTTCATGGATGACCTTTTTCACTAGTTTATTTTTCTTTTTTTTTTTTGTTTTTTTTTTTTTTTTTAATTTTTTTTTTATTTAAACACCTTGATTACATACATGATTGTGTTTGGGTTTCAGTCATAAAAGGAACACCACCCATCACCAGTGCAACATTCCCATCACCCAAGTCCCAAATCACCCTCCTCCCCACCCAACCCCCGCCTGTACCCTAAACAGGCTCTACATTTCCCTCATACATTCTCAATATTAGGACAGTTCAAAATGTAGTTATTTCTCTAACTAAACTCATCACGCTTTGTGGTGAGCTTCCTGAGGTGAGCTGGAACTTCCAGCTCTTTTCTCTTTTGTGTCTGAAAATTATTATTACAAGGGTGTCTTTCATTTTTCTTAAAACCCATAGATGAGTGAGACCATTCTGCGTTTTTCTCTCTCTCTCTGACTTATTTCACTCAGCATAATAGATTCCATGTACATCCATGTATAGGAAAATTTCATGACTTCATCTCTCCTGACAGCTGCATAATATTCCATTGTGTATATGTACCACAGTTTCTTTAGCCATTCATCTGTTGAAGGGCATCTTCAAAGAAGTGGATCAGACACTTTTGAAATTCATTTGGAACAATAAACACCCTCGAATAGCTAAAGCAATCATTGGGAAAAAGAATATGGGAGGAATTACTTTTCCCAACTTTAAACTGTACTACAAAGCAACAGTTATCAAAACAGCATGGTATTGGAATAAGGATAGGTCCTCAGATCAGTGGAATAGGCTTGAATACTCAGAAAATGTTCCCCAGAGATACAACCATCTAATTTTTGATAAAGGAGCAGGAAATCCTAAATGGAGCAGGGAAAGCCTCTTCAACAAGTGGTGTTGGCACAATTGGATAGCCACTTGCAAAAAATTAAACTTAGACCCCCAGCTAACATCATGTACAAAGGTAAAATCCAAATGGATTAAAGACCTCGATATCAGCCCCAAAACCATAAGATATATAGAACAGCACATAGGCAAAACACTACAGGACATTACAGGCATCTTCAAGGAGGAAACTGCACTCTCCAAGCAAGTGAAAGCAGAGATTAACAGATGGGAATATATTAAGCTGAGAAGCTTCTGCACCTCAAAGGAAATAGTGCCCAGGATACAAGAGCCACCCACTGAGTGGGAGAAACTATTCACCCAATACCCATCAGATAAGGGGCTAATCTCCAAAATATACAAGGCACTGACAGAACTTTACAAGAAAAAAACATCTAACCCCATCAAAAAATGGGGAGAAGAAATGAACAGACACTTTGACAAAGAAGAAATACGCATGGCCAAAAGACACATGAAAAAATGTTCCACATCACTAATCATCAGGGAGATGCAAATCAAAACAACGATGAGATACCACCTCACACCCCAGAGAATGGCACACATCACAAAGAATGAGAATAAACAGTGTTGGCGGGGATGTGGAGAGAAAGGAACTCTTATCCACTGCTGGTGGGAATGCTGTCTAGTTCAACCTTTATGGAAAGCGATATGGAGATTCCTCCAAAAACTGGAAATCGAGCTCCCATACGATCCAGCTATACCACTCCTAGGAATATACCCTAGGAACACAAAAATACAATACAAAAACCCCTTCCTTACACCTATATTCATTGCAGCTCTATTTACCATAGCAAGACTCTGGAAACAACCAAGATGCCCTTCAACAGATGAATGGCTAAAGAAACTAGTTTATTTTTCATTTGAAGTGCAGAAGCATCTCAGTTTAATGTAATCCCATTTGTTGTATCTCTTCTTCCACTTGTTTGGACAGTGGTGTTTTCTCCTTGAAGATAACTTTAGTTTCAATGTCATGGAGTGTTTTGTCTCCATTTTCTTCTGTATACCTTATAGTTTCAGGTTTGATATCAAGGTCCTTAATACATTTTGATTGGACCTTTGTGCATGGTGTTAGAGGTCTGACTTTGCTTTTTTTGCATGTGGCAGACCAGTCGTCCCAACACCACTTATTGAAGAGTCTCTCCTTGCTCCATTTTGCATTTCTTGCTCCTTTATCGAAGAGTGTATTACTGAGTGTCATTCTCTGAATATTCAAGTCTATTCCACTGGTCTGAGGGTTGGTCTTTATTTTATTACCACGCTGTTTTAATGATTATTGCTTTGTAATAAAATTTTAAGTTGGGGAAAGTAATACCCCTCATTTTCATTTTTCTCAGGGTTGCTTTAGCTATTCTTGGGCATTTATTCTTCCAGATGAATTTTAGAAGAGTTTGAGCCATTTCTTTGAAGAATGACATCGGTATAGTTAGAGAGATTGCCCTGAATCTGTATAATAATGCTTGGGAAATATTGCCATTTTAATTATGTCAATTCTCCCAATCAATTAACAGGTATATGTCTCCATTTCCTTGTGTCTTCTTGTATTTCTTGAAGCACTGTTTTATAGTTTTCTTTGTATAGGTCCTGCACATTTTTAGTTAAGTTGATTCAAGGTATTTGAATTTCTGTGGTTTTATTTTGAATGGGATTATTTTTAATGTCTGTTAATTCTTTAACATTATTTATGTATAAGAAGGGCATTGATTTCCTAGAGTATGTTCCTGAGGGGGGAGCGCGCGGGGCTGTGGCGGAGGCTGCAGCTGCTGAAATGAGCCGCGCTCTAGGTGAAGACAGGGAACTGCGCCGGAACCGTGGCCAGCACAGTGGTAGCAGTTGGACTGACCATTGCTGCTGCAGGATTTGCAGGCCGCTGTGTATTGCAAGCTCTGAAACATATGAAACCTCAAGTAAAACAAGTTTTTCAAAGTCTACCAAAATCTGCCTTCAGTGGGGGTTATTACAGAGGTGGATTCGAAACCAAAATGACAAAACGGGAAGCTGCATTAATACTTGGTATAAGTACTACTGCCAACAAAGGAAAAATAAGAGATGCTCATTGACAAATTATGCTTTTAAATCCTCCAGACAAAGGAGGATCTCCCTATATAGCAGCCAAAATCAATGAAGCTAAAGGTTTACTAGAAGGTCAAGCTAAAAAAAATGAAGTAAATCTGAATTTTTAAATTTTCTTACTAGTTAATGTATGAGTACCAAGTTTTTATAATAAAATGCCTCAAAGCTAAAAAAAAAAGAAGGGCATTAATTTTTGTGCATTAATTTTGTAGCCTGCCATTTTGCTACATGAATCCATTGTTTCTAGTTTTTCATTAGTCTTTAGGCTTTATAGTATCATGTCCTCTGCAAACAGTGAGAGCTTAATTTCTTTATTTCCTATCTGAATGCCCTTGATATATTTTTCTTGTCTAATTGCTATTGCAAGTATTTTCAGTACTATGTTGAACAGGATTGTGGAGAGGGGGTTGCTTTGACTTGTGTCAGATCTTAGAGAAAAGGCTTTTATTTTTTTTCTCATTGAGAATAATATTTGTCATGGGTTTGTGATAAATAACCTTGACTATATTGAGAAAAATCTCTCCATTCCCATCTTGTTGAGAGTCTCTCTTTCTTTTTTTTTTTATCATGAATGGGTGTTGGACCTTATAAAATGCTTTCTCTGCATCTATTAATATGTTCATATGGATTTTAATTTTCCTTTTGTTGAGGAGGTGTATTACATTGGTTGGTTTGTGTATGAATGAACCATTCTTGCTTCTTAAGAATAAATCCTACTTGGTCATGGTGTTGAAATTTTTCTTTTTTTTTTTTTGAGCCCATCCAAATAGTTTTTTATGAAGCTAACATCACCCTGATACCAAAAGCAGAGATGCAAAAAAAAAAAAAAAAAACAAAAACAAAAACAAAAACCTAAATGTGATATCCCTAATGAATATGGATGCAAAGATAAATAACAAAATCCTACCAAATAGGATTCAATGCCTCATCAAGAAATTCCAACTCAGGGCCCAGAGAGATAGCACAGCTGCGTTTGCCTTGCAAGCAGCCGATCCAAGACCAAAGGTGGTTGGTTTGAATCCCGGTGTCCCATATGGTCCCCCGTGCCTGCCAGGAGCTATTTCTGAGCAGACAGCCAGGAGTGACCCCTGAGCACTGCCGAGTGTGACCCAAAAACCAAAAAAAAAAAAACTATTTGGAAGTGTTTAATAATTTAGTGATATTGTACCACTGTATTTTCTATTCTCTGAAATACCTTTTAATATCATTTTGAAAAAATTTTACTTTTGTGTTTGTATATGTGTGGTTATTGATAGTGGGGTCTAGCATTTTGTATGTATATTTGGGGGGCACCCAGAGATGCTCATGGGTCACTCCTGTCTCTGATCTCAGAACTCACACATGTCAGGCACAGAGATCATATAGGATGACTGATAAAACATGGGCTGCCACATGCAAAGAAAACATCCTACCCCTTGTGTTATCACAAACTTGTGCTATCCAGCCCATGTATATTTATTTTTTCAGATATATAGTGGAAGCATTCTTGAATGAACACTCCAAAATCTTTTTATAAGCACCAGAATAAGTGACTCTATAGCTTTTGGGCAGGAGAGCAAGATAATTTAGGATCAGTCTTCAGTTTAGTTGGATGGAGTTGTGATGATGGACCTTAAATTCCCTCCATGGTTTTGCTCTGCAGTGAAAGTATGGGTATTTGTTGTGTTTTTGAATTAGTATGAGACACATGAGAAAAAGACAGGGTACCACAGTGAGCCTCCTTAGCAGCACACTTATGTTTGTTGTTGACTCTAAATCACCTTCTTCCAATATCAGAAGGCAAAAAGCCGTGGGAACTAACAAGTTTCTGGGGCTTTTTTTGTGGTTGTTATGAATTCTCTTAGGGACACTCTCTTATTATTAGCTGTCAACACATTTTTTTCCACTAGAGAATCCAAGGCAATCAAACAACTTCTTTCTAATTTGTGTCTAATTTAGAGCTTGGGGCAAGGGAATTGCTACTCCATAAGGATCCTGTCCATGACTGGGCAGCTCAAATTCAAAACCATAGCTTCAGTTCTAAAGAACCAGGAGTCAGTAAGGAGCTCCTCGTTTGTTTTGAATGGAAAATTCTTTCCCCAGCAATGATTGTTGATACAACAAGAGACTTGCATGCTTCATTGTACTCAGTCGACTAGAGATGAATGAAAAACCATCCATGTCTTATAAATGATTGTATGTATATGTTTCCATTACTTAAGAGACAATCTGAAGTGTGTGTGTGTGTGAGAGAGAGAGATTCTGCCCATGCTACCATATACATGTACAAATGAAAGAATGAGATAGTGGCTATGTGTTGGTGTATTGAAGCTTGATTTTACAATTCCTCATACCAAATAAAAACAGGTATAGTATTGTAAAATAAGTCAACCTAACTGAACTTTTTTTTTGAGAGACTGGGAAAGTACTCTTGTTTATCTGTCCATTAGTATTTCTTTTTCTTTCATATTTTATCCCAATCTGTAATTATGTTACTTTCTGCTGCCATGATCTAGATGTGAGTGATACATGAATTACTGAAATTTCTGTTGAAAGTTGCCTTTCTACTGTATGTTTTATACCTATTTGGCCACATACTTGTTTACCATTTTTATATCTTTATTTAAGCACCATGATTACAAACATGTTTATAGGTGGTTTCAGTTATAAAATAAGAACACTCCCCTTCCCTAGTGCAACCTTCCTACCACCAGTGCCCTCCATTTCCTTCCTCCCCCACCCAATTCCTGCATTTAAGAAAGGTATTTCTCTCGCTCACTACCATTGTCATGATAGTTGATAGTGTAGTTATTTCTCTAACTGGACTCATCACTCTGTGGTAAGCTTCATAGCATGGCCGATTCTTCTAGCCATCCATCATCTCTGTTGTCTCTAAGTATTATTGCCATATTGTCTTTTATTTTTCTTAAATCCTACATATGAGGGAGACTATTCTGTGTCTATCTCTCTCTCTCTGACTTACTTCACTCAGCATAATAGTTTCAATGTCCATCCATGTATAGGAAAATTTCATGACTTTTTTTTTTCCTGAAGGTTAAATAGTATTCCATTGTGTATATGTGCCATAGTTTTAGCCACTCATCTTTTGTTGAGCATCTGGGCTGTTTCCAAATTCTTTCTATTTTAAATAGTGCTGAAATGAATATAGGTGTGCAGAATGCATTTTTGTATTGTGTTTTGTGTTCCTAGGGTATATTCATAGGAGTGGTACAGCTGGATCATATGAGAACTCAATTTCTATTTTTTTTTGAGGAATCTCCATATTGTTTTCCATAAAGGCTGGACTAGACTGCATTTCCACCAGTAGTGAATGAGAGTTTCTCTCTCCCCAAATCCCCTCCAGCACTGATTGTTCTTGTTCTTTGTGATGTGTGCCAGTCTCTATGGCATGAGAAGGTACCTAATTATTGTTTTGATTTGCCTCTCCCTGATGATTAGTGATATGGAATATTTTTTTTCATGTGCCTTTTGGCCATCTGTATTTCTTCCTTGAGGAAGTATCTGTTCATTTCTTTTCCCCATTTTTGATGGATTTAGATTTTTTTCTTGTTAAGTTCGATCAGTATATTGTATATTCTAGATATTAGTATCTTATCTGATGGGTATTGGATGAATAGTTTTTCCCATTCTGTGGGTGGTCTTTGTATCCTAGTCACTACTTCCTTTGAGGTGTAGAAGTTTCTCAGTTTAATATAGTACCTTTAATATAGTTCCATTAGTTTATATTTGGTTCCACTTGTTTGGACCATGACGTTGCCTCCTTGAAGATGTCCATCAATGTCATGAACTATTTTACCTATGTATTCTATATGCCTTATGGTTCCAGGTCAGATATCATGGTCTTTAATCCATTTTTTTATCTGACCTTTGTGCATTTTGTTAGAAGGAGGTCTGAGTTTGCTTTTTTGCATGTGGCTGAACAGTTGTCCTAACAGCCCTTGTTGAAGAGCTTCTCCTTGCTCCATTTTGAGTTTCTTGTCTCCTTATCAAAGATTAATTGATTGCATGTCTGGGGAACATTTTTGGAATATTCAAGTCTATTCCATTGATCTGAGGTTCTGTCTTTATTCCAATGCCATGCTACTATATTTAGAAAACCCTAAAGAATCTACCAAAAAGTTTTTTAGAAACAATAGATTCATATAGCAAAGTGGCAGGCTACAAAATTAACACACAAAAATTAATGTCCTTTTTATACACAAAAAATGATAGAGAAGAAATGGGCATAAAAAAGTTCCAGTCACAACAGTGCCACAGAAACTCAAATACTTTGAAGTCAACTTAATTAAAGAGGTGAAGGACCTATACAAAGAAAACTGCAAAACATTGCTTCAAGGGATAAAAAAAAAATGACACAAGGAAATGGAGACATATACTCTGTTCGTAAATTGGGAGGATTACATTATTAATATGGTAATACTCCCCAAAGCATTATACAGATTTAATGCAATTCTTCTAAGGATACCCATGATGTTCTTCAAAGAATTGGATCAAAAACTCCTGAAATTCGCTGGAACAATAAATGCACATGAACAGTTAAAGCAATCCTTAGGAAAGAGAATATGGGAGGCATCACTTTCTGCAACTTAAAATTGTACTGCAAAGCAATAGTCATTAAAAATTGTTTACCAATTTAACATTCAATAACAGGTTGGCTTTACTCTTTTCATGGCTGTTCTACTGCTTGAGAGTAGAATAAAATCTTTTTTTCTTATGATATGAAAGAAGTGCTTACATATTCCAGCTCTGTGATAGTTCTCTCACATTTGAACTATTCTATGCTTGTCATGCTCCTGAATTTCTCTGATACTCAAACAACATAATTATGATACCTCCAAATATAATTCAAATGCTTATTTTTAATAAAAATCATATTACTGGCCTCTTATTCAAGAACTTAAAGTAACAGACTTCTTCGCCACCTTAGCATGTTGTCATTCACAATTACAATAAAATTGAGAATGTGTTCCTGTAAACATGGATGTAACTATCTTTATAAATATGTATGTAGTTAAAAGTTGTTTTTAGAAATGTTCAAATATATATTAGGTGAAAATAGAATGTATTATAATGAAATATTCTTAAATTGGAAAGATACAGGAAAACCCATAATTATCAGATTACTTTTAGCACTTTCATTTTGATAACTTAATTATTATTACCACCAGAATACTGTCATCTTTCTTAAATAATGTGATTTTTCTCAACTGATGGCAAAATTAATAGGTTTAATACAGTATACTAAAGAATGTACAAATTGTAAGAAAATCAAGGATAATTTTGAGAATTGGGATCTAATGTATTCCCAAGATGAATAACAGATCCCATAGTGAGATAAAGTCTCAGCTCAAAACCGTTGACTACGTTTGTATATAGCACGTAAATTCTGTTTTGGATAATGATACAACCAACAATGCATGTTTTCTTAGAATTTGAAGCATTCATATGACAGATGTAAGAAAACTGATCCAACTCGTTCTTAACCATGCTTTATTGGGTGTTAGTCAATAAAATTGATCACAATTTCAAAGTTATATCTCGTTTTCTATTTCCAGTAAAAGAGAAGACAATGAAGTGGCATAATCAGAGCGGTGCATCTGAATTTATCCTCTTGGGACTTCCCATTTGGACAGAGAAGCAAGGTCTTTATTATACTCTTTTCTTGCTTATGTACCTGACTACGGTGCTGGGGAACCTGCTCATCATCTTGCTCATCAGATTGGACTCTCATCTCCATACCCCCATGTACTACTTTCTCAGTCACCTGGCATTTACCGACATCTCTTTATCTTCAGTGACAGCCCCCAAAATGCTATTTAATATGCAGACACGGGATCAATCCATATCATATGAAGGCTGTGTTTCCCAGGTGTATTTTTTCTTGTATTTTGCGTGTCTGGACAACCTCCTACTTACCTCCATGGCCTATGACAGGTATGTGGCCATCTGTCATCCCCTCTACTATATTACAATCATGAGTCAAAACTTGTGTTTTCTGTTAGTAATTGTGTCCTGTATCCTATCATCTGCGGGTGCCCTTTGCCACACACTCCTTCTAGCCCGCCTCTCTTTCTTTGGAGAAAACATTGTACCCCACTTTTTCTGTGACCTTGCTGCTCTACTTAAGCTATCCAGCTCAGATACCACATACAATGAACTTGCTATCTTCACTGAGGGAGTAGCAAGTGTTATTCTGCCATTTATATGCATCCTGATCTCTTATGGTTGTATTGGGGCCGCCATACTCAGAGTCCCCTCCATCAAGGGCATCGTCAAAGCCTTGTCCACCTGTGGCTCTCATCTCACAGTGGTTTCTCTCTACTATGGATCCATTACAGCTCTTTACTTTTTTCCCTCCTCCAATACCTCAAATGAAAAGAATGTCATTGTATCTGTACTCTATGCTGTGGTCACTCCCATGTTAAATCCTTTTATCTACAGTCTGAGGAATCAGGATATGAAAGGAGCTTTTGTAACTATACTCAGTAGAGCCAACATTTTTATGTTGAAGTGAATTTGTTTCCCTGATAAGTTACCCTTCTCTGCACTACAAGTGTAGAGTAAACATTTCTTTTCAATAATTGCTTCTTAAAAAAGAAAAAAGAAGAAGAATGAATGAATTAGTTCTCACAAGCAGTGCTTCCAGTGGGGCACCTTCCAGTGGTTCTCAACCAGTTGGACACTTCAGTGCAAGGGCCTAAGAATGTGGTAATCGTGGACACAGGAGACTCAGAATTGTTGGATCACTCCTATGATGCTGGGATTCTCAAAGGTTGCACTTAGCAATGCTTGGGGATCCATGTGGTTCTGGGAATCAAACCCTCTGTTTGATTACTGTTTGATTACTATCTATCTCCCAGTCCCACTCCCAACAATTATTTCTTAACTAATCTTCGTGCACACCCTTCAGCCTTTTTCAAGTTGGTTGGAACTTCTTTATTGTTTGTTTTATAATTTAAAATTATTTTTTTATTTCAGTAGCATGACAAATATTCATACTTGGCTTTAGGTGTACAGTTTCTTCACACCTATTCTATCCCAGTATCAAGCTCCCTGTCTTTCATCTCCAGTCTACCATTCTTAACAGGCACATTTTAAGGTTTGGTTATTGTAGTTGTTATATCATATTTTAGTGTGGTTGGTTCTATGTTTCAGCTATAGATTTAAATAACATCACTTCATTAGTCGTGTATCTTTAAGACTACTTCCTGCTCTCATCTTCCTTTCTTCCTTTAAGTTTCATTCCTCTCCTCTTCTCAATTTTATAGTCCAGTTTCCAGGCCAATCTAGAAATCCTCCCTTTCCAGTGAGTTTGTCCAATATTTGTGTGCTATGGAGTCACCTAGAATTTTTGGGTAACATTTACATATTTCTTTCATCTCCAGACTTTCTTCTTCAGATGATATCCCTTAATCTATATGCATTGAACATTTTAGTATAAATGAAGCTCTGGTTATTTTTTATTTTTGCATATTACAAAATTTATAAGTAGAGCATTTCCCCCCTCAAAATAAAAGTATGTCTTCTGGAAGCTTCACAATCTAATTTTAGTGTTTGGTTTTGTAGTACAATTTTGGGATTTATCTTTGGGTAACTTTAGTAACCTAACTTTATTTTTTTCTTTAATTTTTATTTCTTTAAATATTACTGAGTTATGTAATCAACCTATTGAGCTCTTCCTCCAGCCCTTCAACTTTGATTTTGAAAAAAAATTTTTTTTGGAAAACATCTTTATTCTATATTTTTACTACTTTATTTTATGGATTTGATTAAAATAAATCTATTCTGCGGTTATTTCTTGTGATAGAAATATAGATCTGTGCATCTCAAAATGTACAACTTGTTTTTTTGGATTAGCTGGATAGGAAAAGAAAATTCTACAAGGAATTGTTGATGGGAAGAGTCCTTTTAAAAAGGTCAGTTTACGGATTTGAGATGGGGTTCAGCTGTAGAACATCTACCTACCTTGAGTTAGGCACCTGCACCTCTCTGAAGATCCTGTGCAACCTAGTGGCATTGCCATTGAGAATTTCAGGCATGTCAACAAAAGTCAGTGATCTTCAGGGTACTGAAAATGAGTTGGATGAGTACAACAAACAGTATGAGACCCTGGATAATAAATGTGTGAACATCATAATCAAATGTGTCAGCTTCAGTCACTGCAACAGCAAATGAAATGGGAAACAAAAGTTTTTCCTTCAATATCGATTTGTTGTTAAGGATAATTTTATAAAATCAAATAAAAATAGGGTCGGAGCAGTAGCACAGCAGTAAGGTGTTTGTCTTGCATGCGTCTGACCCAGGTTGGATGAGGGTTTGATCCCCAGTATCCCATATGGTCCCCAAGTCAGGGGTGATGTCTGAGCGAAAAGCCAGGAGTGGTTAACCCCAAATGCCGCTGGGTATGACCTCAAAAATAAATTAAAAATAATGTTTTCAAGGGGTTGGAAGTGAAAAAATGGAGGCACAATAGAATATGTAACAGTTTTCAGTTACAGGAGGAAAAAAACCCCACAAAATTACTCTGGACAGTAATGTAATAAATAGAGAGAAATGTAATAAAAATATACCATAAACATACTTGAAGTTTGATGAAAGTAAGTTTAATATAATCACACACACACACAAAAAAACCCCACAACATTTCGGTGCTGGCTATGTTAATAATCTTAGCCATTCACAATGTTTATGTTCATGAAACCATCACATTTTAGTCTTAAGTTTATAATTTCTTATTCATATATAGTCAAATACTTAGCTATTCATTATATTTTGTTAAAGGCAGTTTTTCAACCAACTTTGTCTAAAGTTTTAATTAAAAACTGCAATTAGTATAAAAGCAAATACACATATAACATAAAATATATATTATATGAATGTATATTATATATGATGTGTTATATGTGATAGTAAGTGCATTTTATATATGTTTATATCATCATAAGAAATATTAAAATATATTTATATAAAACTTTAATTACTTGAACTAAGAAAATTATTGAGAAATGATTGTTTTCTAAATTACATTTTCCGATCCTATTTAATTTTAAGTGCTTTTAAAAGTTAGGATTTATTTTTGTTATTCTATTTATTGAATATGGAACCACACCCGGCTGTACCCCGAGGTTACTCCCAGCTCTGTGCTCATGGACCACACCTGGCAGGGTTTGAGAGATCATACCTGGTACTAGGGATTGAACTCAAGTGATCTGCATGCAAGAGAAGAACTTGCACTATCCTGTACTATTTCTGTGGCCCTTTTAAAATTGTATTCAATTTATTTCTCCCATTTTCATTAAAGTGTCCAATACCTATTTTTATTGCACTTATATAACATAATCATAACAGCATTAATTTTTTTGGTTTTCTTTTAACTCTCCTCCCAATTGGTGATCTCAATTCTACAATCAAACACCAAAGGGTTGTCATGCTTCAATATTGTCTATTTCCAGGCACAAAGGTCAATTCCAAATGGATTAAAGACCTTGATATCAGGCCTGAAACCATAAGGTATATTGAAAAAAAGTAGGTAAAACACTTCATGACATTTAGTCTAAAGGCATATTCAAGAAGGAAACAGCACTCTCCAAACAAGTGGAAGCAGAGATAAACAGATGAGACTATATTAAGCTGAGAAACTTCTGCACGTCAAAGGAAATAGTACCTAGGATACAAAAGTCACCCACAGAATGGGAGAAACTATTCATCCAATACCCATCAGATAAGGGGCTAATACCTAAAATATACAAGGTACTTAACAAAATCTTAACAAAAAATCATCTAACCCCATCAAAAAATGGGCAGAAGAAATAAACAGACACTTCCTCAAAGAAGAAATACAAATGGCCAAAAGACACATGAAAAAATGCTCCACATCACTAATTATCTTATAAAATACTGATAGGTAAAGGAAGAACAGTACAGAGAAGCAAATGGGCAGGCAAGACTACTCCAGTGCTGTTTTAATATTTGTCAGGGATCTTGTATTGAAGGCTTGGGAAAAAAATTGACTCAAATACCAAGTTCAACGGTAGCTCTACAAAGACTTATTCCAGGGAGCTATGGAGCCATATGCAGAATATGTGAAGAAATTGACAGACATAATTAAAGGGTAAGTTAAGAATATGGAAATTGGGCCCGGAGAGATAGCACAGCGACGTTTGCCTTGCAAGCAGCCAATCCTGGACCAAAGGTGGTTGGTTCGAATCTCAGTGTCCCATATGGTCCTCCGTACCTGCCAGGAGCTATTTCTGAGCAGACAGCCAGGAGTCACCCCTGAGCACTGCCGAGTGTGGCCCAAAAACAAAAAACAACAACAACAACAAAAAGAATATGGAAATTAAAAACCTCTACAAAAACATTAGCTTTTGACAATGCCAATGAATATTGTCAGGCTATTTTATGCCCAATTAGGGAGAGAGAATATGTCCCCTCAAAATCAGGGAACATTTTCATCGATAGTTCAGCTTCCCCACCAAGACCAAGACTAAGACTCCTCAGTTTAAGCTAATTAAAGCCTGCCACTTCAGGAATCTGCAGTTTAGATATTCCCTGTCCAGAGGACTTGACCATCCTTCCAGCTCATTGTCCTTATAAGATTAGTTCTGGCATAATAGGGCCACTACTCAAGGGGCTGTAGGAATGATGTGTGGAAGAAGCATCTGAACACTCAAACTAATAGTAATTTGCCTGGGGAGTATAGATTCTGACTACATAGGCAAAATAATAGTTCTTGTTTCAATACCCTTTAAGAAAGGTGAAAATATAGTTCAAATATTATTACTTCCTTATGTTATGCCTGGAAAATCAGAAGACATCAGGGTAGGAGGCTTCAGAAGTACTAACCTTGAGGCTTCTGCTAATGGCATTTATGCCTTTTACTGCTAAATGTAAGGAGAAAATCCAATCTAACTCTTGAAATTCAGGGCAGAAAATCTAAGGGTATGTTTGATTTGGGTGCAAAAATTTCTGTGATTTATTTAAGATTGACCCTACAAGAAAATCAGAACAGTTTGGAAGGGATAGGAAGGATCTTGCCTCCAAATTCCATTCACCAGAGCACTAGATATTTGACGTGCATAGGATCAGAAAATCAATAGGTGACATTCATGCCTAATGTAGCTCTGGTTTCTTCGAACCTATAGTGATGTGATTTGCATAGGCAATGAGGAACAGAATAACACATCCCTCGTCAAAACACCTCCCCGTATGTTAATTCAGAGGTTTTGCCTTTTTAATTTGGGCCACTGGGTTAAAGTGCCCAGAACCCATTCCCACTGAATGGAGCTCAGATGTTCTGATCTGAATCCCCTAATAGCCCAGCCACAGCACAAATCAGAGGCACTTAGAAATTTAGTCAATGGACAGTTGAGGCTGGGACACATTGAAACTCTTTTTCTAATTGAAATTCTCCAGTATTTTTTTGTTTTTGTTTTTTGGGGGGCAGCACTTAGGGGTTACTCCTAGCTCTGTGATCAGAAATCACCCCTGGGGGTGCCGGAGAGATAGCATGGAGGTAAGGCATTTGCCTTTTATGCAGAAGGTCATCGGTTCAAATCCCGGTGTCCCATATGGTCCCCCGTGCCTGCCAGGAGCAATTTCTGAGCATGGAGCCAGGACTAACCCCTGAGCACTGCCGGGTATGAACCAAAAACCACAAAAAAGAAAAAAAAAGAAAAAGAAAGAAATTCCCCTGGCAGGCACCATATGGGATGCCAGGATTTGAACCAATGTCCTTCTGCATGCATGGCAAATGCCCTTTCACTGTGCTATCTCTCCAGCTCCTGGAATTCTCCAGTATTTATTATTAAGAAACCATTGGTTAGTTGGAGACTTTTAACTGATTTAAGGTCTCTAAATTATCAGATAGTTTCTATAGACAGGATGCAGAATGGCTTACCTTCATGCGTAATCATTCCAAGAGACTGTCTTTTAATATTAATTGACTTAAAGGTCTGTCTTTATAATATTTCTATACATCAAAAGACAGAAAAGGATTTGCCTGTTCAGTTTCTTCTTTTAATAACAGGGGACTGTGCAGAGGGTTTTGTCTAGGGCATAGCAAATTCACCCACTATGTGTCATCTGTTGACACAGTTTTACATCCAGCTGGTAAAAAGTTTATCTAGATATATGTGGTGCATTACTTGGATGACATCTTGGTGTCAGCTCAGATTCACAAAATGCGATGTGTTTACGAATTTGTTGTCAGCTGCTTGAAGAGTGTTGGTTTAACAATAGCCACAGGAAAAATGCAGGCTTTTTATTAACTATGTATTAACTCTTTTTAATACATAGGCCTTGTATTGGAGCATACTTCAGTGCAACTCCAAAAGATTTCTATTTATAGAAAATTCTAAGGACTCTTAATAACTTTCAAAAATTTTTAGGTGATATAAATTGGTTCATCCCTCCCTTGGGTCTCCAAACTCAGAACTCAGCAACTTATTCTCTGAAATATCTATTAATATCATTTTGCCAAAATTTTATTTTTTGTTTATATATGTGTGCTTGGTGGTGGTGGGGCCTAGCATTTTATATATTTATATTTGTGGGGCACACAGCAATGCTCACGGGTTACTCCTGGCTCTGAGCTCAGAACTCACACCTGGCAAGCATAGTAATCTTATAGCATGCCAGAGCCTGCAATATGCAAGGAAAATGCCTTACCCAGTTTGTTATCACTCCAACCCCAGGATATTTATTTTTGCAGGTATTTAGTGGAAATATTCTTAAATGAACACTTTAAAGTCTTTTTATAAGTACCAGTTAAGTGATTCCATAGCTTTTGGATAGGAGATCGAGATATTTTAAGTTCAGTCTTCTATTAACTAGGAATGGAAATGATGCCATACCATCAGAGTTGTGATGATGGAACTGAAATTCCCTTCTTGGGTTTTCTCTGCAGTGAAAGTATGAGTATTTGTTGTGTTTTTGAATTAGTGTGAGGCAAAGAAGAAAAAGGCAGGTTACCACAGTGAGCCTCCTTAGCAGCACATTTAGGTTTGTTGTTGACTAAATTACCTCCCTCCAATATCAGGAGGCAAACAGCCTTGAAAACTAATAAGTTTCTGGTTGATATGTGGTTATTATCATTTCTCTTAGGGAAACTCTATTATTATCTGCTGTCAACAAAATACCTGTCCTCCAGAGAATCCAAGACAATGAAACAACTTTCCAATTTGTGTCTAATTTAGAGCTTGTGGCAAGGGAATTGCTACTCCATAAGGATCCTGTCCATGACTGGACAGCTCAATTCAAAACCATGGCTTCAGTTCTAAACAACCAGGTGTCAATAAAGAGCTCTTATTTTGTTTTGAATTGAAAATTCTTCCTTTGCAATGCATCCTTGAGACATTGAGAGACTGCATGCTTCATTGAATTCAGTCTTCTAGAGATGAGTGAAAAACCCTACATGTCTTATAAATGATAGTATGTATATGTGGTCAATGTCCATTACTTAAGATATGCTCTCAAATAAGATCATGTTCAGAAGTGTGCACGTGTGTGTGAAAGAGTTTTCCCAAGCTTCCATGTACATGTCCAAATTAAAAAAAAGAATGAGACAGTGGTGATGTGTTGGTGTGTGCTACTGTGTTAAAGCATTACTTTAGAACTCCTGTACCAAAGTAAAACAGATAAAATATGTAAAATGAATTAGTCTAAGTGAACTTCTTACTTTTTTTAAGTTTTAGAGGTTTGAAATGTTTCTTATTTATCTGTCAACTAGTATTTCTCTTTTCTTCCATATATTATCCCAATCTTTAATTAAAATTAAATATTCCTAAATTGGAAAGATACAGGAAAATTCATAATCTATCAGACTACTTTTAGCACTTTCATTTTGATAAGTTAATCATCACTACCTCTATTCTAACCACAACACTGTGATTTTTCTCAAAAAATTACAAAATAAATAGGTTTAACAAGTATACTAAAACATGTAGAAATTATAAGATAATCAAGAATAATTGTGAGAATTGGGACCAAATGTGTTTCCTCTCCCTGTTTAACTCCCAAGATGAATGACAAATCCCACAGTGAGATGAAGACTCAGCTCAAAACTGTTGACAAAGTTTGTATATAGCATATTAATTCTGTTTTGGAAAATGATACAACCAACATGCATGTTTTCTTAGTATTTGAAGCATTCACATGGTAGATATAAGGAAACTGATCTGACTCATTCTAAACCATTCTTTCCTTGTGTGAATCAACAAAATTGATCATACTTTCAAATTGTGTCTTGATTTTTATTTCCAGTAAAAGAGAAGATAATGAGGTGGCATAATCAGAGCAGTGCATCTGAGTTTATCCTCCTAGGACTTCCCATCTGGACAGAAAAGAGAGGTCTTTACTATACTCTTTTCCTGCTCATGTACCTGACTACAGTGCTGGGGAACCTGCTCATCATCCTGCTCATCAGGCTGGACTCTCGTCTCCACACCCCCATGTACTACTTCCTCAGTCACCTGGCACTCACTGACATCTCTTTCTCTTCGGTGACAGCCCCAAAGATGTTATTTAATATGCAGACACGGAATCAATCCATATCTTATGAGGGCTGTGTTTCCCAGGTGTATTTCTTTTTGTATTTCGGGTGTCTTGACAACCTCCTTCTTACCTCCATGGCCTATGACAGGTATGTGGCCATCTGTCATCCTCTCCATTACACCACCATCATGAGTCAGAGTTTATGTTTCCTGCTGGTACTTATTTCCTGTGTCCTATCCTCTGCTGTTGGCCTCTTGCACACCCTCCTCTTGGCCCGTCTTTCTTTCTATGATGACAATATTGTCCCCCACTTTTTCTGTGATGTTTCCGCCTTACTTAAGCTGTCCAGTTCAGATACTACAGTCAATGAACTGGCTATCTTTACAGCAGGATTTGTGATAATTTCTGTGCCATTTATATGCATTCTGTTCTCTTATTGTCGTATTGGTGCCACCATCCTGAGAGTTCCCTCTACCAAGGGAATCGTCAAAGCCTTGTCCACCTGTGGCTCTCACCTTACTGTGGTATCTCTCTACTATGGATCAATTATTGGGCTGTATTTTTTGCCCTCACCTAGTAGTAATTCCAATGAGAAAGATATCATTGTGGCTGTATTGTACACTCTGGTAACACCCATGCTAAATCCCTTCATCTATAGTCTGAGGAATCGTGATATGAAAGGGGCTTTGGGAAATGTCCTGAGTAGGACAATATTTTCAACAAAATGAGTATTGTTTCCTTAAAATTAAATATAAGACCGGCTCCATCCTGCACAAGCAACACAAATATTATTTGCTAACTAGAGTGGTGGTTTAACCATTTTTTCGGGGGGTCACATCCGGCAGTGCTCAGAGATTAGTTACTCCTGGCTTTATGCTCAGAAATCGCCCCTGACAGGCACAGGGGACCATATGGGATGCTGGGATTCGAACCACCATCCTTCTGCATGAAAGGCAAATGGCTTGCCTCCATGCTATCTCTCCGGCCCCTTAACAAATTTTTATAGGGCAATATTTGTTTTTGTCTTAGAGTCATCTTGAATGTGGTTGAACAGTCTCTGCTGATTTCTTGAGTAGTATAAGAAGTCTTAGGGGGATTATTTGACCTTAACTGTTAATTGTATATAGTTGCAACTGTATGCATGTACTTTTCATTTTATATTTTAATAAATTGTTTTACACCCATTATATTTTTATTGTCAGTACTTGTTTTTATATTTATAGACTATATAAAATTTTCTTCTATAAATTAAACTTTATTTCTTTTAAATTTAATTTAATTTAGTAAAACGTTATTTTTTTTTTTACTTTCATTGTTGCTAGTCCCTGGCATCCAATCAGAATACCACTATCTTTCCACCACTGTTCCAAAGTCTTTCATATACTCAGATTACAGTTCTACTGACCTCATCCCAGAGTTCTTTTCATTGGAAATTGTTTTATAATCCATTTATTTGATTATTTAAATCCTTCAAATGAGTGAAATCATCTGTTTGTCCTTTTCTTTCAAGTCACTTTACTTAGTATGACTTCAATTTTGCCCAACTTGCAAAGAAGTTTAATATTTAATCATTTCAATTAGCTGAGTATTCCATTGTCATATATCACTTTGTCCACTTATTTTTTGTTGGAAATTTGAGTTGTTTCTAGATTTGTGTATTATCACTAGTGTTGTTATGAATATATATATAGTACTTATATAATATAATAACCCTTCCTCACACCATATACTTAATTAATACCAGAGGCTTAATTCAAAATGGATTAAAACCTTTAGTATTAAATATGCTTTTATAAACTACATTCAAGAAAAATAGCTAGGCAGAAATCTTTGAGATTTTTGACTCCAGGAGTCTTCAATAATATGATCTCATTTGTATGAAAAAGAAAGCAGGAAGTGGTTACCAGTGCCTATCTCAGAGGGCATCTATCCATAAATTTAGTTTGAAAAAATATATACATGCCCAAGGAAAATGGTTAAATTATTTACCCCCTCTGTTATTATTGCCAATCAGAGTAGTTGTGTATATTTTAATGCTTGTTCAGTGCATAATTGTAAATATTTGGGTTCTCTTAAATGTTCCAAGTTTGAAAATATGATCTCTAGTTATGGTTATGTACATTTGCCATTAGGTTGGTTCTTTACTTGGAAAATATACTTATAATTACATCCCTATAACATTATACATACATACCTATGTTCATTTCAGTGCTTAGTACAGTACTAAGAATATGAAAGCAACCCAAATGTCCAATTACAGATGAATAGATAAAGAAGTCATGGCATTTATACACAATGAAATACTATTCACTGGTTATCAGTTTTAACTAAACTAATTTTGTGACTACATTTTGTGAACATATTTTCATTCATTTTAAATATTATAATATAATTGCTTGCTAAGTCAGGTTGAAAATAAATATTTCCTGTTTTACTTGAATGTAGTATTTAAAATTTTTGGAAAGCTTGTTTCATAAAAATAGGAATAAAATTGTACTATCTAGGGTCCTAGGGAAGAAGATCTGTAATAATATAGACAAAAGGTGCAGACTTTCATTTGTTTACATGATAAATTATAAGGAACTAATTATAAACACTATACACAAGAATAACAATTATTTCAAGTGTGTACTTGAAAGGTGTTAAGAATAGCATTAAACTTTCTCTCCAGACACATACAAGAAGTTATTACAGTACGGTAAGGGATAGCTTCATTATCTCAATCATGGTACATATTACATTATACAAATTTGTTTGTAATTTCTCATCCCTAGTAAGTTAATCTATTAATTTACTAAATTAATTAAAATGCTTTTTATTTTAACAATAACTTTGTCCACTTTTTCTGGAAATTTTTTAATTTAAACTTAAAATATACTGAGGTATTATACAAAAAAGGATATATAACAGTTTTGCTGTTGTTGTCTAATATTGTCTTTTGAAATTATTATTAGTATTTATATTCTATTATATTGTACAATGAAACTCTAATACCATTCTATTTGGATGCTGCATAACTCCTCCTCCTAACTCAGTGCTCAGGGGTCTATGCTGTAGCAGAGATCAAGCCATGTTCTCCACTATGCAAAGCAAATGCTGAGATCATTGGGTTATCTCTCTGGTTCACTGTTCTATATTTAGTGATGAAGGAGTGGAGGAAGATACTGGGCCATACAGTGCTGAAAGCTTGCTCCTGAGTCTGTGTTCAAAGATCACTGCTGACCTCACTGAGGGAAATACCATATGTAGTGCCAGGGATCAAATCAGGGTATTTGACATACGAAGCAGTCACATTAATCCTTGTTTGTCACTATCTGTCCTTTCCCCCACTGTTCTATTTTTTAAGATAATTTTGTTTTCAGCCTTTCAAAAAGAGACTAGATATTTTCTTCTTCTTTTTTTTTTAACATGAGAAGCAAAGTTTATTCACATATTTTCTGACTCAAACTACAACACATTCTAGGAAAAGCAAACGATAGAAACAATAAAGGATTCACATGGGGTTCTTTATGAGGGTTTCATGGATAGAGCTCAAAAAGGGCAAATAAATAGAACAAAGGAGCAGTGAAACAATTGTGCATCTACCATAAGAAAGAACACGTCATCTTTGTTAAAGAACAAATCTTTACAACCCACCCAAAGATTGCTTATATAAATACTAGTCTTTGTTTAATAATTTACTTCAATTGTAAATAAATCAAATGTATGCAAGATGATAATAATAGGAGGGAAAAGTTCCGATTTATGGGAAATCACCACTAAAAAGCTGGTTAAATTAATTCCTTCATTTCTAATCCACACTCTGGTTGCAAAGAATGAAATACAGTGGTCGTCCAAGTGGCAAGCTATCTTAGACAGCCAGAAAGAAGAGAATAGACTGTCCTTTCATTGAATACAATTTCTGCAACCTCACCTTGGCTCCAGACACTTGTGCCATTATTTCCATTACCGGGTACTTTAAGAACAGTTAGCAGGTATATGAAGAGAAAAGGCTAGCATATTTACATAGCCTTGGCCACAGAAGAATAAACAATTAGCATGCACTTTTATTCCCCACCACCACCACCACTGATTCCGCCAAGCCCATTCCCTTGGCTGTGGTTTTGCTGGTAGGTAGAGACAGTGGGAATCTCGTTCATCCATTCATAGCATGCACTTTTAATGTATAACACTGAGGTCATGCTAATCTTCTGTTCTATTCCTGTTTGAGTACATATTTGCAACCCTCATTGCCTAAACTAAGTTAAACTTGATTAACTCTGGGGTTATTCTGACCTTGGAGTTTTTATTAAGGGACCAATTTCACACACACACACACACACACACACACACACACACACACACACACACACTCATTTAAGATGGTAGGTAATGTAGAAAGTCTGAATTCACCCCTACCCTTGTGAGTTAGCTGAGCAACAAATAGAAGTGGAACCAATAAAAAAAAAAAACATGATATTTAAGAGTGTCAGAATATCCCACAATTGGAAGGAACTTCAATAACTTCAATTTTATTCTAAAGACCAAAGAGTTTGATTCCCAGAGCAGGCACCTCAATTCTCCAGAACGGTTTCAGAGGAAAGAGCCTCTTAAATATGTGTCATTGAAAGTCAAGCGTGTTCACACTCAGGATATATACAAGGCTGTAGACAACTGAGAAACAGTTCTAAAGGCCTTTGTGTACTTGGACTACCTACTTCAGGATACAGTGCAAAGGCAGCTGATTAGGAGCTAATACTGTGTGTCAAATCAACTATCAGAAATCAACTTCCTGGGAGCCGATATCTAAATTGATGAACATCTAGAATCCTAATGATAAGTAAGCTCTAGGGTTGGTCACCATTTTTGAGTTCTTCTGCCTCTAAAAAAGATATACACTTGTCTCCAGAGTTTTTTTTGGGGGGGACACATCTTATGGGCCTGGGAGAAAAATGTGGTACCAGGAAATAAACCTTGGCCTCCCGTATATAAAGCATGTGCATTAGCCCTTGATTATCTCCCAGGTTCTTGTGCTCATATTTCTACAGCTGCCACCAAACGACTTCTCTAAATTAACTGGCTTCAAAAAGCAAAAGGACCTCTGCTCCTGGATTCCACAGGACTATAACAAAGGAAGAAGACGAGGGATTCTTAACTAACATCAGTAAGACAGAATTCTAAAACAGCAGATAGATACACTCCTCTCTGAAAAATGCCCATAAGTTTGTCTTTAAATTTATTAGCTATGGTCCTAGTAATAGAGGGCTTCTAGAAACATATCTAAAGGTTGAATGTAATCTTCTCTCAAGATAGAAGAGCAGAAACTACCTTAGTGCTCTTTTTCTGCACCACTCCAGCTGACAATATCTCCCAGAAGGGAGATTTTACCTGCTTTTGGCTCCCTACTTTTGAGATTACTATTAAGTGGACTCCTTTTTTGGGGGAAGGTCCACAACTGGTGGTGCTCAGGGTTAGTCCTGGGACTGCATTCCTCAAGGCTCAGGGAACCATTTGGGATGTCGGAGATCAAACCTGGGTCAGCTGTGTGCAAGGCAAGGGTCTTACTTGCTGTGCCATCTCTCTGGCCCATGGGCTCTTTTTTGATTATCTGACATTGTAGCAATTAATTATTAAGTTTATGGACCATATAGGGCACCAGAAAGACAGTTATAGAGTACTACAACCCAGGTCACTTCATGGAACCTCACTTTCAGGGAGGCCAAATTAAGTCAACAACCTAGAGTGCCTTTCAATGGAGGCTTTTGTTTTCATTGGGAGTAACCAGCCTTTCCATATCCTGGACAGTAATATTGAAATGAGGTGAGTAAAGCTGGACCAGCCCCTATCAGGGGTCCTCAAACTTTTTAAACAGGGGGCCAGTTCACTGTCCCTCAGACCATTGGAGGGTCTGACTATAGTAAAAACAAAACTTATGAACGAATTCTTATGCACACTGCATATATCTTATTTTGCAATGAAGAAACAAAACAGATACAAATACAATATGTGGCCCTCGGGCCATAGTTTGAGGACATGGCATAGGCTCCCAACTCCACAGAAGGGTGCTGTGAAAGAAGTTAAAAGTCCAAACATTTGACTCTGTTATTTACCCCCTATTTTAACCCATCTACCTGGTCTTGAACATTCACTGGACTAGTTTCCAGAATATTTATGTCACTCTTGATCAACTTGTATCAGTATATGGTGGTGCAACCTATCTGGGTTGAAGATAAAATGCTAACCTATTCTATTAAATAGAAGAAAGTTTGTTTTGAGGCTGGAGTAGGTTGCACATGAGCCTAAGAAAGGGCCAAGGGAGGAGTTTCCCATGTCTAATGTTGCACCATGAGCAAAGAAAAGCCTCAAACCACCCATGGTAAACTGCCATGAAAACTCCTATCTGGAGTTATAAACTGGTATTTTTCTTATAGGTAGGGTGTGATTGTCTGGCTTTTGAAAAACATGTGGAAATCCACTCATGTTGGTGAACATTTCTTCATCTACTTCCAGTGAACTATCTAGAATCTGCTCTACGGGTAGCTCAACAGTAATAGTTATCTACTGTGCCTATTTCAGCATCAAAACCAAAGAAGAATAAAGTAATCTATAAATGTAAAATAAACAGTATTTATGTTTCAGTTGATCTTTATCTAATTTTTTTAAGTTGACCATCTTTTTTCCTCCTTTAGTTTAGGTAAAATGGTTAAAATGGCATTAAAATGTGTTGCCTCCAAATTCCACAATATTGACATTCTGGTAGGAGCAGAGCAAATTAAAATAGAAGCTGACAAAGTGCAGCAAGTGAAAACAATAACAGAAGACTCAGCTAACAATAAACAACTCAGTAAATCAATGACTTTAAGAACAACATTGTGAAATAAAACAATTTTAACAGATTTTCTTTCACTGAACTATTTTGACAGTATATTTTACTAAATTTTTTGTAATCTATTTAGCACTTTTTAATAAAGCAATAAAAAATAATTTTTCACCTTCTGAGGGGGCAGGCTCTGGTGTGGGGATAGGACAATGGTGTAGGAAAGGTTACACTAGAAAATGAAATTGGTGCTGGAACAATGAACACCTGAAGTAACTGTATTATGAACAACTTTGTAAACCATCATGTTTAAATAAAGTTAAAAAAATTGTTGAGTTGATCTTCAAAGTTACTTCAACCTCACTATTAAAGGTTCCATGAGCCTCAATTAACCACTGTTCTAGTGATTATTAGTCTACCTGAGTTTCTTTTCTACTTTCTTTAATCTCAGTTTTCCTATTTTATAATTTTGTTGTATGCATCTATGTATCATGTTTGTAAACTATAATCTACTACATGGTAAGTTTTTAATAGACCTTGAAAATTACTAGGTACTTGCACAACAAAGGGTATAAAGATGAAGCTCTTCTAGGAAATGGCATCTAGTACCAGGAAGTAGAATAATGCTATTTTGTGATTCAAAGAGATACTTTTAAATTACCATTTAATAAATTTTAAAGGGTCATGGTATTTACTTTTTTAGGATCCAGAGTCAAAGGATGAGATAATGGAGTAAAGCTGAACAAAAATTTAATTCACCTGCTAACAGCTCCAAACTGTCTGGTCAGGGTTGTCTCTCCCAGGAAATGAACCCTGACCAAGGTCATGAATCAGATTATATAGGAAGAAGATATATGGAGGTTCTAGCTTTTTGTTGATCTTTAAAATGATTGGCTGTTGTCAAGGGTACCTTCCTACTGCTCCCTTGTGTCCTTTCCAGATAGGCTACCCAGTATGGCCAGGTAGCTTGGGGGTGGTGCTAGTAGAAATAGGCTTGAGAAAGCCTAACATGTGACTTACACTATGTGGTCCTTACAAAGTGGCCTCCCTATTTGTTCAGATCCCAGGAGAAGCCTGACATGTGGTCTTTACGAAAAAGCATCCCTCCTTGTTCAGAACCTAGAACCCCACAACATTTTTTTTTATTTAAGTGACAGACATTTATTAGAATATATAATGGCAAATCTTACACAGTGATATTTAAGGTACACGGTGACAATAAATGAGGGCCTTTCCACCAGCAGTGTTGTCCTCCCTTCATCCCTGTTCCCAAGCATATATCCCTTATCTCCCTCCTTTATCCCCCAGAATGCTAGCGCATCTAAAAGCATATATGTTAACACTAATGTAAACCTTTTTTTTTCTCAGTTCCAGGTATTTTTACTAGTGGTTTCTAAAAGGTTTGGAGTCAAAGGAGCACTGTAAAAACAATGTTAGTGTGGCAATTATCGTTTGCATGGGCCCACTAAAGTATGGGGGTCATGGAAAGGAAAAACTTTGGCCTAAGTACAAGGAGACCCTACCCCTGAAGTTTCCTGACATAAGACCATTTCTAGGCTCCAGGCAAACTAGTTTGTCCAATCCCGGTCATTGTCTGTAGTACCCATACAGTTATATTTTTCACAGTCTCTGTTATTGATCTCACGTTTCTGTATTGAAGGTCCTGGAATCTGTATATCCTACATTGAAGTCAGGATGGTGCAGAGCGGCATCTAATTTCAACTCGCAATTAATGGGCAATGCAGAAAGCCCTGTCCAGTACGCAGGTTGTTGTTGTTGTTGTTTAAATCTTCTCAGTGTTAAGGGAAGACTCTTTTGAGTAAATCGATGCCAGAGCAGCAGCAGGGTCTTCCCTGGTAGAGGATCGCTTCCAGGTAATGTCATAAACAACATTGGATGTTTCATAGATGGCTTCCCTGGTTCAGGGGTGACGAGAAAATACCCAAACCTCTGAGGCCTGTGCCAGGTCATCATGTCAATGTTCAAGGTTTGTAAGGTTTCATTGCACCACAATATTTGTGTGTTCCTATCTCTATTAGATAATAACTTATTTGTATGTGCAGTATTTTTCATTTTAATGTGCCCATGCAAACAAGGAATAATGCCACCTGGAGTTATCAGTGCATAAGGGGGCCGCAAGAACAAGTCCAACAATCCCCGTGACCTGGTTCAACCATAAGAATTAAAATGAGGGACTCTATCACCAAAATTCCTTAGTGAACAGTTCACAGCGAGATTGGTGCCTATGGGGATGCTAGAACAAGTCCAACAATCCAATTGACTTGGTTCTTATATAAACGTTAAATGGAGGGACACTTCTACAAACTTCCTTATTTAACAAGTTACAAAGGGAAGGAAAGATAGAGAGGGACTCTTTCACAAAAGAGGAGAATAAAAAGTGGGGAAAATAAACAGTCTAACTTGAGACAGTGGACTCAATTGTCACCGTTCATGGAAACTAATCAGAAACCTAGTATGATAGCAACCACAGTTACACAATGAAAGAAGGAAGAGGCCAAAAGGCCGCTGAGAGTAAACAAGTAGGAAAAGAGTACTGGCCTCTTCCCAGCCTGAGAGTCCATCCTCTCATTTTTATTTTGAAAATATATGGTACCCCCACCTGAACTGGTCTCTTCCTAAACTGAGAGTCAGACCTCTCATTTTTATTTTAAATATATAGCGCCCCCCACACGGTTTTTTAAATGGAGACCAATGCCCCCCCCCCCTTAGTGTCAGGAGAGAAAGGGGGAAAGCCTGAAGACCACGATAGAGTCCACCTGGGCCGGCAACCAGGGAAGGCCTGGAGTATGGGGGTAAATAGCGGAACGGCTGGAGGCCTGCCAAGCCTCCCAGCACCCCCCAAGCTAGGGAGAATGCCATCCGGCATAGAACCCCACAACTTTTTATCTCATTGTTTGTAGTAAGTAGCATCACTGAATTTCCTGATTTGAGGAAGAAGTCTTTTCAGCTCTTGATTTTAACAAAGAAGTTCTTCCAACCGTATCATTGTAATTAATATATTTTCCACTATGATTCACAAGAATTGAAAAGTTTTTATGGTTTGTAGTGTATAAGAGGATAAAATAATAAATACATTTTGTGAAATTTAACCTTAAATATCACTTGATATTCTACTGTACTTCTTTAGGAAGTAAAGGAATAGAGCATGATTTCAATACATTTGGCATACATTTGTGAGGAAATTATGGAAATATACCTTGTATAGGTATTTAATGTGAAAACTCTTCACAAAAGAAGTTAATTTCATAGTCTCTAGTAGTCAAAAGATAAAACATTTATGAAAATTATTTCCATTGTCCTGAGTGATAGAATATAGTTTCCCTCACTATTTTCTTTAGACATTAAATGTAGTATTTATGATATTCTTGGAGTAGTTTGAAATACTGATACAAAGAAACTTAGGTTAATGTAGTCAATCTTTATTTATAATTGTTCCTTTTCAAAATTTTAAAATTTTGCCACCAAGACTTTCAATACTATTAATGTAAAGGTTTCATGAATACAACATTCCAGCTTCACATACTCTTCATCAGCATGTCCTCTTCCTCGATAATTGTTTTAGGAGTCACTTATGAGTTCCCTCACCCTACAACTCTCCTCATGTTAAGCTCAGTTGTTTAGAACCTGAGAACTGGCATACAGAACTGAGTTGAGCATGACATTTTCTTAACTCTGAATCACACATACATACATACATACATACATACATACAAACATATATTCATACATATAAAGGGAACTAAAAAGGCAAATACTTTGTAAAATACAAAATTCCTAGTAGAGTTTTTGGTTCAGTCATCTTTCCTTCAAGGATATATTCTCTATTGTTGTCAACAAATGGTCTCTCACAGGGACAAAAGGAAATGAAGTCATTATTTTTGTTCTCTATATCTAATTTGGAGCTAAATGGGGGAAGTTGTCCCTTGAGGATCTCTTCATGATTATAAATTTAGAACCATGCTGATTACTGAGAAATTATAAACAAGTTTACTTAGATATATTTTATGCTTCTTAGTTTTGAACTGAAAAGTCTTCTCCTTACTATACTGCATCATCAAAGCTCTTGGAGATGCCTTCTACTTCATTGCAATCTGTGGCTTCTAGAAAAAGATGGAAGAATTTGCCCATGACTCACACCTGAAAGTACTGTATACTCATCACCTAAGAGGCAGTGATAGAACAGGAGAATCACCTTCATCAGTGACATGTATGTATATGTTGAGTGTATGTATGTATCTATATATGCATATACAGTATAAGATGGTGCTCTAGAATAACTTTGCTATTGTCATCCCAAAGTATAAATACATTACCATGTAGTAATTACTTTCACATGCTATTCAAAAGTTGTAATTTACCTTCATCTATATTGCCAAGTTTAGGGGTAAGTGGGCATCATTAAATTCCTAAACTACTAGCTATGGTGTGCCTTATACATTATATAACATAATATTAAAATTTTTAGCCATAATCTGACAGTTCATGACTGTTCAGTTACTCTTAAAATAACATAAAATATTTTCACTTTAACAGAAAAGGTCTACATAATCTGTCTGATAACTAATTCTTTAACTTCAGAATTTTCCCATGCTGATTATGGGATCTGATTTTTCCCCTTATTCCTTGACTACCATAATCCTCTAGCTACTGAACTAGAAAGCCCACTTTTTATTTTCATTCAATTAGCTATTATATTCAAGATGCATTGGAAAAGCCTTAGGAATAGACTTACTAATGTATGTTTACATAACAACATCAATAAAATTTATGAGAATATTATACAATGCTATTTCTAGGAATTAGTTCTACAGATATGTCTACTGATATGCAACTTTCATATAAATATTATTAATAAAGACTTGCTATAGTAGTCAACCTAAAGAAAAATCCAAAGTTTTATCAGAGTCAGTTGATACTTTCATTGCAAGAAACTGATTTCTAATAATGAGAAGCAACACTTAACATGTTTGTGCAGTGAACTAAATCATGCAGGAACGATTGAGATAACTTCATATAAATTCAGAGGACTTCTATTAATCCCTACTATGGATGATAAATTCTATCATGAGGACATTTTCTTTCCCTACTACTTTTGTCAACATTTATATATACAGAATTAGGAGTAGCTTATCAAAAAATAAATAGAAATGGTAGCGTTAGCAAGTATAACAATTATAAAAGAAAATAATGTTAAATAGGAATCGCTGCATAAATCCTGGTCTTGTTTTTTCCTAATGGAAACAAAGAAATGGTGAATGAAGCACGAGAAGTAACACAAGGACTTTGGTGGAGAGTTGCTGAACTCCTGGTAGGGGTGAGTGCAGTAACCAGAATGCTACTGTTCATGAAAACCATATAAAACCAAAATGCTAAGACAATTTTAAATCTGTTATTTAAACAATAATATATATTATTATATACAATGTAATATATATTATCATGATATAAACTAATAAATTTAAACCAAAAGGTAAACAAAAGAATAAAATGACTAAAAAATACCCTCCACAAAATGAAGAGAATGGTAGAATAAAACATTGAAGGAGTGGAAAGAATTAAATGAAAGAAAACTGATAATATTACAAAGCATATTTTTAGATTTTTCACACTATTGGCTTAGATTTTTGTTTCTGCTACTTTAACTGAAACAGTACAAAGGATATTTCCAATAAGTCTCCAAATTCTGGTATGTGGGTGATCCAAAAGAGCCAATTGAGCTGTCTTGTAGAGAAAAATGTTCAGGAATAAAATATTAACCAAAGTTGGGCGAGAGTAATGGAAAAAATGAAGGAGAGAAAAAATAGATTAAGAAAATGATAGATATTTTATTATATAAAATAATGATTTCTGACATAACTTTGCACAGAATTCATAATCCCAGATTCTAATAATGACCTCTGAGACATCTAAGTTTTAATTTGAAGTTATCTCATATCAATTATGATATTTTATGGTTTCCTTAACAGAGGTCATATTAATTTTAGGTGAATTGTATTTGAATTAATTTTATAATTAATTAATTGTAATTATAATATAATTGTATATATTATAATAAAAATTAATTGTATTGATTTTCCGTGGATGCAAGATATCTTGATAAGACCAAAGCTTGTCTATTAGTGATGCCCAAAAAAATAAACCATAATAGTTAAAAATAATGACCTATATTTATCTAAAACCTATTCTGTTCTGTGCAACTTCTTATTCTTTCACATTATCATCTCTTTTTCATATCCAGTAAAAGAAGATCAGGAGGATGGAAAATCAGAGTTGTGCATCTGAGTTCATCCTTTTGGGGCTCCCCAACTGGACAGAGAAACAGAGCCTATATTTTATTCTTTTCCTGGTCATGTACCTCATCACTGTGCTGGGGAACCTACTCATCATCTTGCTCATCAGACTAGAATCTCGTCTCCACACCCCAATGTACTTCTTCCTCAGTCACCTGGCACTCACCGACATCTCTTTCTCTTCAGTGACAGCTCCCAAGATGCTCTACAATATACAGACACAGAGTCAATCTATCTCCTATGCTAGGTGTGTTTCCCAGATGCATTTCTTTGTATTTTATGGAGATATTGACAGTCTCCTTCTTACCTCCATGGCCTATGATAGGTATGTAGCTATATGCCACCCCCTCCACTATACCACTATCATGAGTCAAAGCCTATGTTTCTTGCTGGTGATTCTATCCTGGGTCTTGTCCTGTGCTAGTGCCCTTTGCCATACCCTGCTGCTGATTCGTCTCTCTTTTTGCAGAGACAACATTGTCCCCCACTTCTTCTGTGACCTCTCTGCCTTACTTAAGCTGTCCAGCTCAGATACCACAGTCAATGAAATAGCTATCTTCACTGTGGGCACAGCTGTCATCACTGTACCATTTATATGCATCATGGTTTCTTATGGCCGTATTGGTGCCACCATCTTGAAATTTCCCTCTGCCAAGGGGATCTATAAAGCTTTGTCCACCTGTGGTTCACACCTCACTGTGGTGTCTCTCTACTATGGATCAATTATTGGACTGTATTTTTTCCCCTCATCCACAAACTCTAATAACAAAGATGTTATAGTGGCTGTATTGTACACTCTGGTTACTCCCATGCTGAACCCTTTTATTTACAGTCTGAGAAATAGGGATATGAAAGGAGCACTGAGAAATATACTCAATAGAGCTATATTTTCACCAAAATGAGAATTTTATTTACGATAACTTTACACAAGACCTTCTCCTTCCTACACAAGAATTGTGATGTTTATTTCTTTTTGGAATTATCTTTTATTAGCGAAACAGTATATCTTTGTTCAGTTTCTGCTTTGGTCTCTATGTGGCTTTTACTTCATTTTCTTACTTATTTTTGTGCAGTGGAAAATTCTTACTTAAAATTATCTGTCCTACAATCTTTTAAGTTTTGTAGATAATCCAACTTTTTCTTTAATTTATATGCATATTCAATTGGTTGGGTAATTCATTATTTATTTATTTTAGATAATCATAATTTTTATCTTGCCAAGCTTTTCCAATTCTTTTCTTTAATATTGGGTGGTGGCATTTGAGAGGTATGTTATTCAGGTATATTTAAAGTGATGGTGAGGGTGACAGTGATGCTGGTGAAAGTCCCTGAAGTAACTTATATGAAGAGGGGAAAAGAGAGGTGGCAGTCCAGAGAAGGGAAACTACCACTTCCTCCCTATCTCTGCCACCGTGGGGGCCAGTGGGATAAAGCTAGGATTGATAAAGTCTGTGATGACTCCCTTCATGGCACAGACACCATGTCCCTCAAGCTTTACTAGACAGTCATCAAACCATACCTGACTTATTTTGCCCACTCTGGACTTAATTCCCACCACCCAAGAGAGTTTTCTCTGGGAATCTCTGAACTCAGGCTGAAGTCAAGAATTTCTCTTTGCTGGAAAAGAAAAGTCATTCCTAGACTTTACGCCTTTTGGGTCTTACGTTATCTCCCTGGAAAGAATTTCAGGAGGAGGGGTGAGCCGAGGAGTGTCACTCCAGCCCCATTTTCCTGCATAATCTTACCTGATGGTAAGATGAGCCCATTTCTGGGAGGGGTCTTTGGAAGGTAGCTAAAGGATGGCCTCAGGGGCAGGAGGGGGATTCAGAGAGGATTCAGCAGGAGATAGATATAGAAGCAGCAGGAGACATGACAGAAAGAGGTTGAGATGTCAGGACAGCTAAAGAGAGCATGCTTAAAAGGTTTAAGATTAAAGGCTACACATTGTGGCTAGGCCCTGAATAAAGCTCATGTCTCCTGTAACTTGAGTGCCTGTGGTTCATTTCCTCACCGCTGGCTGGAGGAGGTTACAGGCGCGAGCCAGCAAAGAAAGACCTCTCACCTTCCATCCATTTCACCATCATCCACAACCATCCTGGACTATATAATTAATATGTATTTCAACAGTGGAGTCAAAACAGATTCTGTCTGGTGGTACTGAAGAAAAAAGGAAAGGATAAGAAAAAGAAGTCGCCTGTTCAAGGGGAGATCGCAGGCTTCTCCAAAGACAGAAAATACATTCCCAGAGTTAAAGTAGCAAAATATGCATCACCCCTCTTGATATCTCAAAGGTGTCATAATGGCAAATCTAAAGAGGGGCTATTTCAAGAGGAAAGATGTGAACAACATAAGCCTGTAGACACCATTTGTGTGAACAAGCAACACATGTGTGTTGAAGTAACCAGTTTTTACTTTATTCAGAATAATTATTCTTTGTATGTACTTGTTCCACCTTGTTAGATCACACGTTTATTTACCCAAAACAAAGATCATCCCTGGTTTTATTTTTTTGTATCTATTTGTTTACACCTTGGTTTTACCCCAAAACAATGATTGTCTTATATGTAAACCTGAGTGGGTCTGGCTCAGGATAGACTGAATTATCTACCCTTACTATGTCCTTACTGACCCACCTGCAGGCAGTCTCTGTACTCAATAAAAACGACTGTTCCGGCAGGAAACTCGCTCTCCATACAAGGTAAAAGATTATCAGACTAACACATGTTTCACTCTCATCCTGATCTCATTCTGAAATAACCTGAATTATTTTGTGTAGTGATTCTGCTTTAGATGCATTCACCTGGGGTGGGAGGTACTGAACGTGAGGTGATTTTACACCACCTGAGGTATGTACCTCTAGATTGGCCCCTACCCTTACCTGTCCTCCACCCATGGGCATAAATGTGTCCTACTCTTCCCAATAAAGACCTCAGGTCAGAGAGACTTCTTTCAGTTTTGCTCCCACAACTAGCCTGTCTGCCTGCTGGTATCTTTGCCTACTAGCAGATAGCTTGTGGTGGAAGATCCTGAACCTGTTTTATCTCCCTAACCTGGTGTGTATTATTTCCTATGTTGATGTTGCATCCAGATCCATGTTCCCCAAACCCCTTGAGACTGGAACATAAGGCTTCCACTTCACATATGTGCACCTTTCCTATGTTCCAAATTGACTTTTATAGTGATTCTTCCAACCTTCCTCTTACCAGAGCAAAGCCCACAGTCCTAGATATCGCCAGGCACTTCCCTGGGTAGCAGAGGTAGGTCCAGAGAAAGAGGCAGAATCCTTTCTTGGAGCTTCCATTTTACTCCTCCTAACTCCACAGGACCTCCACCAGCTTCAGTTGTTTTTTGTATTTTAGTAGTTTACTTTTATGTATAAATTTTTATACATATCCATGCTCACCACCTATGCTCATATGTAAATATAGAAGTCCAATGTAGATATTTAATAAGTATTGGGTTGTGTGCATGTGAATATTGAACTTAAATTTCTCTACTAAACACTTCTCTGATAGTTGTCTCATGAAAACAATCTTAAAGGACTGAAAATATCTACTATATTACATGCTAGAAAATATCTACTATATGACAATCTAGAAAAGCATACTAAGACAACAGATTGGTTGCCAAGGTTCTAGAGATGAAAGTTGAAAGAGTGAATAAATAGAGAAAAGGAACTTTTTAGGTCATTGAAACTATTCTATATGATTCTGTGATTATAGAAACATGTTAATATATGTATTTATTAAAACCTGGACTCTGTAAAATATAAAGAATTGTTTAATTTTAAAACAGGTGCAACATTAACACAATTATGTTCTTAGGGAATATAGGTAAGGTGAGTAAAGTATATGAAAACTCTATTTAATTTTTATAAACATGAAACTGATTTAAGAAAAATGTCTATGATTTTATTAATTTAAAACATGTATTACAGGGCCCAGAGAGACAGCACAGTGGCGTTTGCCTTGCAAGCAGCCGATCCAGGACCAAAGGTGGTTGGTTCGAATCCCGGTGTCCCACATGGTCCCCCGTGCCTGCCAGGAGCTATTTCTGAGCAGACAGCCAGGAGTCACCCCTGAGCACTGCCGGGTGTGGCCCAAAAACAAACAAACAAACAAACAAAAAACATGTATTACAGAGACAATCACAATAGCACAGGGAGTAGAGAATTTGACTTGCATGTGGCTGACCCAGATTCTATCCCCAGCATCCTATTTGTCCCCCGAACCTGTCAACAGTAATTTCTGAGGTATAACCAGGAGTAGAACTCAGGTAGAATCCCTGAGATCTGGGTATGGACACCAAACAAACAAAAACAAAACAAAAAAGGTATTATAGATTATAGGTAATAAACATATAGTGCTTAAATTTCTTGTATTGAAGTACAAAATTATTGCCTATCCCACCACACAAGTGCCTATGACTCTGCCCCACAGCCCGATGTCATCTCTTGTCCTACATTCCTTTCCTCTCCCACTCCACCATTTACTTGCTAATTGGAAGTTTTGATTTTAGTGTATACTCTTACCTTCTTTAGCATTACCCATGTGCTCAAGACCTTCCAAAGTTCTAGTGTTACTTCCTGGTAACCTAAATTCATTCACTTCATCCCCTCCCACTGAATACAACCCTGAGTTTTATATTCTAGTATTCAAGGGTTTATTCTAGATTGATACTGCCCATTATCTGGATTTGTCTCTCTATATAAGACGGAGGAATGAGACCATCCTTCATTTGTTCTTATGTCTTTGACTTATTTCACTCAGTATATGTCCATGAATGACTTTTTTGCTTCACCTGGCTGCACATATTGCATTGTGTATATATAATTATGTTTTATGCAGTCATCTTTTTATTTTAGTGAAGTAAAGCAGTTTTCATTGAATGAAATCTAGAAAGGAGGGAATAAAGAGTATTAAAAAGAGTTACAGAGGCCCAACTTTGACAACAGAGACTGAGCAGAACCTTTAGATCCATAATATCCTAGGCTTCGGCTTAGGGACTGAACAAAAACAGGGAGCACTTGTTACAGAAGACTAAACACAACAACAATGATGGAACAGAACCTGTAGAACTGTAAAGACTCTATCCTAGACCCTGTCTTATGATCTGTGCAAATACCAAGATCGCTAGCTACAGTGGCCTGATTTTCTCACCCACAACTGAGAGGAAAGTTTCCTGGCACCACAAAAAAGCCCTAGGGATGGGGTAATGAGTATATATGGAACCAGTGGTTGATCCCATGATGATATGCTTCAAGGATAGAGAAACCCTGAATCTCTTAGGCCTCGGGAATTCCCTTTCTTCCCCAACGCTTACTGTGCCTATGCAAAAAAAAAAAAAAAAAAAGTGGGGGGAACGCCAAATCCTGCCACTCCAGCACCCCTTCTTTTTCTTGTTTTGTTTTTATTTGTTAGTTTTTTACTTTATTTTCCTTCTACTTTTTTTTCTTATTCACTCTTATGGTTATTATTTGGAGTTTTTTCTTTGCAGGGTACATTTTTTCTTCCCTCTTTTTTCTTTTTTTTTTCTCTTTCTTTTTTTGGTAATTGATACCAAATTTTTTCTTTTTTTTAATTTTAAAGTTGTATATTGAAATTACTTTTTTTATTTTAATTATGACAACAAAGATGCAAAGAAAGAGGACAGGGTAAAGTTACAGTGGAAGCCCAATCACCCATAAACAGAATTCTCCATAGTCCCATCGATGATATCCCAGCCTTGAACTTTCAGCCAAAGAACATTAAGAAAAACAAAACTGAACCCATGTACCATACAATTACTTTGTCCCTCAAATCCCCAGTTGTAGTACATACTAATTCTTAGCAGCACACAATATAATCTAAAGACATTAGACTTATGTAACTCCTTAAACATTGAGGGCAAAGTACATTTATCTAGTTCCATGCACATGCTTACTAGTTTAAGTTTACCTCAAAAGTTTTAGTGGGTTGTTTTTCTTAAGGATTGGAGTAAAGGGAACATAGTAAAAAACGGTATTAAAGTGGCATTTGTTTGCATAGGCCCACCAAAACATAAGGGACATGGAAAGAAAAATTATGGTCTAAATACAAGGAGACCCTACCCCTGAAGTTTCCTGGCACAGGACTGACTCTAGGCTCCAGGCAAACTAGTTTGTCCAATTCAAGTCATAGTCTGTAGTGGCAATACATCTCCATTCCTCACATAGTCTCTGTTGTTGGTATCATGCTTCTGTATTAAATATCCTGGAGTCTGCATATCCCATATTGCAGTCAGGATGGTGCAGAGCATCCTCTCAATTCACCTCACACTTAAGGGGCACTAGAGAGAACCATGTCCTGTAGAGCAGGTCATTGTTGTTGTCAAGTCTTCTCAGTGTAAACGGAAGTCTCTTTTTAGGAGGTCGATGTCAGGCCCTTGGTTGTGTCTTTCCTGGTAGAGGACTGTTTCCAGCTGTTGCTATAAACGACCTTGGATGTTTCGTAGATAGCTTGCCTGGTTCCAGCATGAATGGAGGATGCCCATTCTTCTGAGGCCTGTGCCAGGTCATTATATCAATGTTCAGGGTTTAAGGTACATTGTACTGAGATTTATTAGATAAGAACTTATCTAATATGTATGTATGGTGTTTTCCCATTTTAATGTGTCTATGCAAACAAGGATCAATGCCATGAAGCGTTATTGGTGCATCTGGAGGCAATAGGAACAAGACCAGCAATTTCCATGACATAGTTCAATCATAGGCATCAAACTGAGGGACAGTTCCACCAACAATCCTTATTGAACAGCTTACAAAGAAAAGACAAGATGAAAAGTGAATAGAAACATCATGGTAGAAGAATATATAGAGAGTTACAGCAGTTAAAGAAAATACCCATAAAATATTCAAAAGATATATGTGTTCAATATGTGTTCAAATTGTGTCCTTCTAAATAGTTCTGGGATTTGTTAGATCTACTGTATGTCTTTGGTCAGAGATTAGAACTGTGTGTTACTGAAGTTAAGAAGGGTAAATCTGGGATACTGATGATTGGGAGGAGCATATGTTCCATATGGTTTACAAAATGTTGACTGGTATGAAATTGCCAGTGACAGCCTGAGTATAGCTGAGCAGCTATCTGCCACCCCCCAGATCAAACTCCACCCCCTAAGCCAACCTCTGGAGCCGGCCTGGGAGTGGGGAAAACCCAGAGTGCCCCATCAGCTCCTCCCAGGAACCCACCTGGAGATTCGGAGGAAAAGGGGAGAGGGAGGTCGGGTGACCCAGGTCCAGGCCCCCCTACCGTAGGCCGGGCCCAGAGGCCGCTGGCACATGCTGAGCTCTGCCAGATGCCCGCCCATGCCAGCTAAAAATCCTGCTCCAGGAAGGGTGATACCAAATTTTTTCTTCCCTTTTTCTTATCCGTTTTATCTCCAATGACAACAGACTAGATACCCAATCTACAACAAGCTGTAAAGTGGAGACCAGATACACTAGTATTCTGGGGGGTAAAGGAGGGAGATATGGGATACATGCTGGGAACAGGGGTGCAGGAAGGACAACACTGGTGGTGGGAATGCCCCTCATTCATTGTCACAATGTACCATAAATAATTCTGTGAAAGATTTGTAATGCACTTTGGTCACAATAAAATTTTTATCGTTAAATTATCTTTATTTAAACACCGTGATTACAAATATGATTGTAGTTGTATGATTACAGTCATGTAAAGAACACCTCCCTTCACCAGTGCAAGATTCCCACCACCAGTTTCCCAGATCTCCCTCCTCCCCATCCCACCCACATCTGTACTCGAGACAGGCTTTCTATTTTCCTCATTCATTCAAATTGTTAGGATAGTTCTCAGAGTAGTTGTTTCTCTAACTGCACTCATAACTCTATGTGGTGAGCTTCATGTCATGAACTGCACCTACCAGCCCTCATCTCTCTTGTCTCTGAGAATTATTGCAAAAATGTCTTTCAATTTTCTTAAAACCCATAGATGAGTAAAACTATTTTGCGTCTATCTCTCTCTCTGACTTATTTCACTCAGCATAATAGATTCCATGAACATCCATGTATAGGAAAATTTTATGACTTCATCTCTCCTGAGGGCTGCATAGTATTCCATTGTGTATATGTATATGTACCATAGTTTCTTTAGCCACTCATCTGTTGAAGGGCATCTTGGTTGTTTCCAAAGTCTGGCTATTGCAAATAGTGCTGCAATGAATATAGGTGTGAGGAAGGGATTTTTGTATTGTATTTTTGTGTTCCTAGGGTACATCACCAGGAGTGGTATAGCAGGATAGTATGGGAGCTCAATTTCCAGTTTGAGGAGGAATCTCCATATCGCTTTCCATAAAGGTTAGACTAGACGGTATTCCCACCAGCAGTGAAAAAGAGTTCCTTCTCTCCACATCCCCGCCAGCACTGTTTGTTTTACTTCTTTGTGATGTGTGCCAATCTCTGGGGTGTGAGGTGGTACCTCATAGTAGTTTTGATTTGCATCTCCCTGATGATTAGTGATGTTGAGCATTTTGGCCATTTGCATTTATTCTTTTACAAAGTGTCTTCATTTCTTCTTCCCATTTTTTGATGGGATTAGAAGTTTTTTTCTTGTATAGTTCTGTCAGTACCTTGTATATTTTGGATATTAGTCCTTTATCTGATGGGTATTAGGTGAATAATTTCACCCACTCAGTGGGTGGCTTTTGTATTCTGGGCACTATCTCCTTTGAGGTGCAGAAGCTTCTCAGCTTAATATAGTCCCATCTGTTTATCTCTTCTTCCACTTGTTTGGAGAGTGCTGTTTCCTCCTTAAAGATGCCTTTAGTCTCAATGTCATGGAGTGTTTTACCTACATGTTGTTCTATATACCTTATAGTTTCAGATCTGATATCAAGGTCTTTAATCCATTTGGATTTTACCTTTGTACATGGTGTTAGCTGGGGGTCTGAGTTTGCTTTTTTGAGGTGGCTAACCAGTTGTGCCAACACCACTTGTTGAATAGGCTTTCCTTGCTCCATTTAGGATTTCTTGCTCCTTTATCAAAAACTAGGTGGTTATATGTCTGGGGAACCTTCTCTGAGTACTGAAGCCTATTCCACTGATCTGAGGGTCTGTCTTTATTCCAATACCATGCTGTTTTGATGACTAATGCTTTATAATACAGCTTAAAATTGGGGAAAGTAATGCTTCCCATATTCCTTTTCCCAAGGAGTGCTTTAGCTATTCGAGGGTGTTTATTGTTCCAAATGAATTTTAGAAGTGTTTAATCCACTTCTTTGAAGAATGCCATGGGTATCTTTAGAGGAATCACATTAAATCTGTACAACACTTTTGGAAGTATTGCCATTTTAATGATGTTGATCCTGCCAATCCACTTTGGTCACAATAAAAATTCAAAAAAAAGAGTATACAGCTTCTCTAGAGGGTAAAATGCAGAAAATGTATTTTGGGAAAAGGTTTATTTAGTTTCTTCAAATTATCTTGAACTAAAGTTTCTGTGTGCATAAAAGTTAATCTGGGTGTTGTCTCAAGGAAAATCTTGAGACCTTTCAAATATATAAATATATATGTATATATCTTTTTTGTGTCACTCTTAGCTTTTCACTCAGGAATCATATCTGGTAGTGATAGGAAGTAATATGATATGTCAGGGATTGAACTCAGGTCAGTTCATGCAAGGTAATCACCTTATGCACTGTACTATCTCTCCAGCCCTAATATTTTTTGAATAAATGTTTTTGTGTTTTGGGGGTAGATACTAAGAACTGGAATTGCTGGGTCATGTGAAATATCTCCATACTGTTTTCCATATGAGTTGAACCAGACAATATTCCTGCCATTAGTGATAAATATTTCTTTCTTTATTCACAACCTCACTATTACATCTTAGCTATAGTTTTTATTACATAAATTCTCACTTATGTGAGATAAAATCTCATTGTCATTTAAAATTGACTTCTCTAATAATAAGTGATTGACACTTTTTAATATGACTACTGACCATCTGCCTGCCTTCAGAAACCACCTGTCTGTTTTCCTCCCATTTTTATGGAAAATTAGATTCATTGTAGAATTTTGTGAGTTTTAAATATCTCAGAATAGTAGCAATAAAATTGGGAATGAGTCACCTTAGTGGTTTTACTTTAATGATATCAGCCAACCTTATACTGCACCTTTGATGTATTTTCTAATACCATTCTTTAAGAAAAGGAGAAATTGAAAATAAAGAGTAAAGAAAAAAGGGTATATACTGCTCCACTCTACCCATATTAAATAAGAATGCTATCAAAATATTTCTGAGTGATTACTGTGAAATAAAGATAAGTGAACTATATTTTATTTATTTGTATTTTCATAGTATTCACAAACAAAATCATGTGATGTTTAAACAGCAGAATCATTATCAGTTGAAAGAACATGTTTTTTTACTCAAAAGTTTTCTCAAAGCCCCTTTCATGTCTTTATTTCTTAGACTATAAATAAAGGGGTTCAACATGGGAGTGACCACTGTGTACATCAATGCAGATACTATGTTCTTCTCATTGGTGTTGTTGGATGAAGGAAGAAAATATAAACCAATAATTGCTCCATAGTATAGAGCCACTACTGAGAGATGTGATCCACAAGTAGATAAAGCTTTGCAGATGCCCTTGGTAGAGGGAACTCGGAGGATAGTGGCCCCAATACGTCCATAAGAAATCAGGATACATAAGAATGGTACCATAATGGCGGCTAACCCGGCAGTAAATATAGCCAATTGGTTGATGGATGTATCTGAACAGGACAATTTGAGCAAGGCAGCTAGATCACAGAAGAAGTGGGAAATAGTGTAATCAGCACAGAAAGATAGTCGAGCTAGGAGAAGAGTATGCAAAAGAGAACAAGCACAAGCTATAACCCAAGATCCAGCTACCAGCATGACACAGATGGTCTGACTCATGATGGTTGTATAGTGGAGAGGGTGGCAGATGGCCACATACCTGTCATAGGCCATTGATGTGATGAGGAAACTATCTAAATCGGCAAATAATATGAAGAAAAATGTCTGGGAAATGCATCCTTCATAGGAAATAGATTTGGACTTAGTCAGCATGTTCATCAAGAGCTTTGGAACACTGACAGATGAGAACGCGATGTCAGTGAAAGCCAACTGGCTCAGAAAGAAGTACATGGGGGTATGGAGGTGAGAGTCCAGTCTGATGAGCAGGATGATGAGCAGGTTTCCCAGCACTGTGGTTAGGTACATGCCCAGGAACAAGGCAAAGAACAAGTTCTCCTGCTCTGGTCGTATTGGGATCCCCAGGAGGATAAATTCAGATACGCTGCTCTGGTTCTCAAACCTCATAATGAAATATTAACTATCTGGAACTGAAGTTGAAAGAAAAAGGTGGAATATCTTGGGATGTTAAAAAATGATAATTTTAATATAGCATAATAAAGGTGCTCTTTTGACTTGAGCAATGTCTTCATCCATTTGATTCATATATTGCTGGATAAATATTGAAAAAGTATGTTTATGACAGATGGTAACTTTATCAATATATTATTCCAGACTATGTAACTAATAATACTAATAGTCACTGATTATCAAACATGATCCTTCCTCACTATTCAAATAGTTTATTGTAACGACTGATTCAACATTCTTAAATATGTGATTAGATTGGTTACTTTCACTCTTCAGAAGACACATTGGAGACAGAGTTCATAGTTAGTGAGTAAAGAAGAGAAAATAAAAGATTTTGAAATCAAGCATTTTGACTCCAAAAATTTCTCTAGAAGAATAACAAGTTATTTGCTAAAAGAAATATCATTGTCCTTCATAATTTTGTGTATAATGATCCCTGAGCACACCCCTTATATCCAGGAGTAAGCTTTGAGTAGTCCAGGGAAGGACTCAAATCTTACTTCCTAAAAACAAAGAAAAAAATATATAAACCCTCATTAAAAACTCAGGTTTAACTTAATAACCATGGAATCCTATATAAATTTGCTAGACTGGGGCCAGCGAGGTGGCACTAGAGGTAAGGTGTCTGCCTTGCAAGCGCTAGCCAAGGAAGGACTGCGGTTCGATCCCCCAGTGTCCCATTTGATCCCCCCAAGCCAGGGGCAATTTCTAAGCGCTTAGCCAGGAGTAACCCCTGAGCATCAAATGGGTGTGGCCCGAAAAAACAAAACAAATAAATAAATAAATAAATAAATTTGCTAGACTATGTTAGAGTATTCAAAAAAGTGCAATAAAAGTCAAGATAAGTTTACAGTAAATCTAATTTTTTTCATTGTCATTAGAATAGGCCATAGTATATTTTAACTCAATATTAAACTTTCTATTTTTAAAAAGAAGGTAGAAATTCACCATAAAATGTAAAAGCTAGTTTTAAGGCTAGAGTAATTATTATAAATAATGAATTTTAAAGAAGATAGTCCAGTAGAATAGAGAAGAAAAATAACTTAGAAGAAAGCATTTACATTAATAACATGATAGTTAATACAAATAAAACTACAAATGCTATAATAAAATTCATGAATTTTAATTAGTGTTGCTGATGTAGTCAATTTTTCTTAAAGAAAAAAATAACATTTTATTCATATCTTACATTAAAATATAAATTCTATTTCTGAGAAGGAAATTTTATATGAATCAGAAAAATTAGTAGTTTATATTTATGATTCTAGAGTAGCAAATATTTTATAAAGAACCCTATGGCATAAATTATAAAAATTTCTGAGTAATTAATCTTAAATAATGTTTCCTTATTAAAATTGCACCCCTACAATGAAACTACAAAAATCAAGCAAAGATGAAAAATATGAACTTCCCCAAGCCAGAAAAAGGTTAGTATTCAGAATACATAAAGTTCCTATGAGCTGATAAGAAAAGGCAACAATTTCAATCAACCTGAAGCAGAAATTCACATGGCCCATAAATATTAAAAGGATCTTCTTTTCAAAGGAGAAAGGAAGTAAAAACTAAAACAATAAGATACTACCTTTTATATTTAAACACTTATAGAACAAAAAAAGATAAAATGACTACATCAAAGGGATTATAAATCTTTAAACTTAAAACACATTTTTAAAGCACAACTTAATATTTATTAGTGCTTCTGAGTTTCTTCTCATCACATTTGCCAGTTTTTGAGCATGATGTTCATACATACAGACCTACATATAGAATTTGATCTTTTACTGTGGGAAGAAATGTAAGCACTTATATTAAGTTGTGCTTTAAACAGTGAACAATAGATATGCTATTTTTGGCTACACAGATGTGATAAACGTAGAACAACATATTTAAAAGTTATTTTTAAAACCTTCATAATATCAGTGAACCTATAGAGAGTATGCCCATATTTTTTTCTATTTGAGTAGTGGGCAAAGAGCAAGTCATACAAAACACTTAAGATATTGCTATACATAGAAAGCATCACTTCTAAAATGACATTCTAGAAAGGAACATTGAAAAAGTGTAGTAGAGTGAGCTATGTTAGCAGAAAATAGGACAGCATATGGGGAAATATATTCAGATAAATCCAATACATAATCAAGTATTACCAAAATTATTAGAGCACTGTATATCTGGGATAATGTTTACATTTTTTAAAATTACATTACTGCTTAATCTATATTAGAAACCTAGTGTGTGCCCCTTCTAATTTTCCCTGTCAATTTCCATGCTTCCTTTAGTCTATGCTTTTTCAGCAGTACATAAGATAAATTTTAACTACTAAAGTTGAATAATGTACTTTGGACTACCAGCATGCAAATGGGTAAAATGCTAACGCTAAAGATCCAAGGTACAAAGGCCAAACCTCCTCATAAACCAGCTGATAAAATCTAAGATTAATAGATCATAAAATCTATTGATATATTGATGCTTTAATGAATACAGAATTTATTCACTAGTATCTCTCTCCCATTACAAAAGGCAAAAATATTGCTGGTTTTATTCCCACCAGAACTTATACAACAATGGAAATGAGGTAGAAACCCGAAGATAATGTACAGGAGTCTCACCATCACTTTGGCAACTGGATTCACAGTTATCCTATCAATCACCAATCTTGGTTTTCTGATATCTGAGTGAAAGAAAACAAGAGTAATTCGAGCCAATTTAATCAAATAGGTGAAAATACATGTCAAATGTACCTCTCAATGACTACATAAAATGCAGAACTGACTCTCTCTGAAAAAAAGAAACCAGATATAAAATCAAAATAGGAATAATTTTTTGCCATGAGGTCTCCCAGAAATAAGTGAAAGCTGGTAGGCTTGTTATTTCATCTGAGAGGCAGGCAGATTTTGCAAAAACAAAACAAAACAAAACAAAAAAAAAACAGACATAATTTTCATAGGCTATGAGAAGTGAGAAATGAGACTCTAGTTTAGAAATTTTTAGTACATTGAGGGAAAGGAATTTGCCTTGCATGTAGCCAACCTGGGCTTGATCCTCAGCATCCCAGCCTACCAGGAGTGATTTCTGAGAGCAGAGCCAGAAGTAACCCCTGAGCACCACCGGATGTAGCCCAAAAACAAACAAAAGGAATGTTTATAACATAGCATTACCAGGCTCAGTTTATCTCCAGGAACATTCAAAAGTACATTTGTGTAGCTTCATATCCAAAACAATACTGAGCCTGCCCTGATCTGATCCTAATGTATAGCCCTCTCTCAATAGATTGCTGAATCAGAAACCCTTTCAGAAAGTTAAGAAACACTCTAAGAGCTCAACAATAAATCGTATTTAAAGATAAATATTTGTGAAAAAGGTTCTGATATTCGAACTCGCTGAGATGGAATGATTGTGGGCCATTTACATTTGGGTACCAGGTTTGAATGGCAGAATAAAGATACTGATGACCAAGTAAGGAAAGAGGATTAGAGATTACAAACAGAATGAAATAGAGACCTTGAGGACAAATTTTACTAACTTCCCTCCTTTTGTGAAGTGACTGTTAAAGTACTGAAGCAATAAATTGCTAGTAAAGGCCATGTGAATTACCTCCTAATTAGCCTTTCAAAAATTGTTCACTTCATCCCTCTACCTTTCATACAGTCATTTGAATTGTCCTTTGAGAGGGGATCACAGTAGGACTCAGCAATGCAGTTTGCCCATTGTCGCAGCTAATGTATATGGAAAATCAGGGATTTAATTTTGTCTGTCTGGTTCAAAAACTATATATTTTTCCCAGTATGGTAAATGGCCTAATGAAATATATTCTTGAATAAAACAATACTTGCTGTTTGGCACCCAATGTACCTTAGGGTAAGAAGGAGTAAATCAGAAAGCTTTCAGATGATCGGAAGAAAAATATGTATGGTTTCAAACTATGGGCCTTGATAGAAATGTTAACAAGGAAAAAAGAACAATAAATTGGGGCTGGGCAGAGTAAAGCAGATAAGACATTTATACTGCATGGGCCAATCTGGATTCCATCTCAAACACAAAAATATGATCTCTTGCAAACCTTTGAGCAAAACTGAGATTAACTCAAAAAACAATGAGTTATAATAAAATCATTCATTAATCACATACATGTTGGATAAGTAATAAGGACATCTGTTTGGTATATATTGCATATCTAGCTCTCTAAGCATTGACCTGTTGGAAACTAGGTTTCATAAATGAAAAGTGACTTGCCTAAAACCCTGAGAAGAAACAAACTATTCAGCTTTAGATATATCTCAATTAAAAAAAAACACATTTCTAATTACCTTCTATATTGCACCTCGAAGAGCATTACTTGAAGGAAAAGAGGTATCTAGATATTCTCACTCATTATAGAGAAAACAGAATCTAAAATTTTCCAAAGCCTTTGCATATATTTTATCAGCTCTTAATAATCTGATTGGAAAAAAATAGAATAGGAGCTGCTAATTTTACAAAACCAAATGAATTTCTCAGATCTCCAGGACAAAAGCCGTTTTGACTCTAGAGGGTGTTTTTGACAGACTTTTTAATAAGGAAAAAAGTCAAGGCAATGATGATGTACCTCCATTAGAAGTAATACTGCATAACCAATTAAGTTAGTTCATGGAAAGTTTATAATATTATATTTGAAATAATCATGAAATTTATATAGGTACATTCATAGCTTGTACAAAAATAGATGCCACTAATATTATTTTTTTTTTTTTTTTTTCACAAACTAACGACTTTATTTTTTTTTTTTGATTTAAATGTTAATTTATTTCAAAAACATGCCCACTCATTAACACTTAAGGAGACATCAGAAGTAATGCTTTATCTGGGCATTCTGTAACCAATATTACCAGCACTTAAAATAATCATTCCATTGGCTATGGATTCTACTTCTTTTTTTTTTTTTTTTTTTTATTTTTTTTTATTTTTTTTATTTTTTATATTTTTTTTTTATTTTTTTTATTTTTTTTTTATTTTTTTTATTTTTTTTTTTATTTTTAATTTTTTTTTATTTAAACACCTTGATTACATACATGATTGTGTTTGGGTTTCAGTCATAAAAGGAACACCACCCATCACCAGTGCAACATTCCCATCACCCAAGTCCCAAATCACCCTCCTCCCCACCCAACCCCCGCCTGTACCCTAAACAGGCTCTACATTTCCCTCATACATTCTCAATATTAGGACAGTTCAAAATGTAGTTATTTCTCTAACTAAACTCATCACTCTTTGTGGTGAGCTTCCTGAGGTGAGCTGGAACTTCCAGCTCTTTTCTCTTTTGTGTCTGAAAATTATTATTACAAGGGTGTCTTTCATTTTTCTTAAAACCCATAGATGAGTGAGACCATTCTGCGTTTTTCTCTCTCTCTCTGACTTATTTCACTCAGCATAATAGATTCCATGTACATCCATGTATAGGAAAATTTCATGACTTCATCTCTCCTGACAGCTGCATAATATTCCATTGTGTATATGTACCACAGTTTCTTTAGCCATTCATCTGTTGAAGGGCATCTTGGTTGTTTCCAGAGTCTTGCTATGGTAAATAGAGCTGCAATGAATATAGGTGTAAGGAAGGGGTTTTTGTATTGTATTTTTGTGTTCCTAGGGTATATTCCTAGGAGTGGTATAGCTGGATCGTATGGGAGCTCGATTTCCAGTTTTTGGAGGAATCTCCATATCGCTTTCCATAAAGGTTGAACTAGACAGCATTCCCACCAGCAGTGGATAAGAGTTCCTTTCTCTCCACATCCCCGCCAACACTGTTTATTCTCATTCTTTGTGATGTGTGCCATTCTCTGGGGTGTGAGGTGGTATCTCATCGTTGTTTTGATTTGCATCTCCCTGATGATTAGTGATGTGGAACATTTTTTCATGTGTCTTTTGGCCATGCGTATTTCTTCTTTGTCAAAGTGTCTGTTCATTTCTTCTCCCCATTTTTTGATGGGGTTAGATGTTTTTTTCTTGTAAAGTTCTGTCAGTGCCTTGTATATTTTGGAGATTAGCCCCTTATCTGATGGGTATTGGGTGAATAGTTTCTCCCACTCAGTGGGTGGCTCTTGTATCCTGGGCACTATTTCCTTTGAGGTGCAGAAGCTTCTCAGCTTAATATATTCCCATCTGTTAATCTCTGCTTTCACTTGCTTGGAGAGTGCAGTTTCCTCCTTGAAGATGCCTGTAATGTCCTGTAGTGTTTTGCCTATGTGCTGTTCTATATATCTTATGGTTTTGGGGCTGATATCGAGGTCTTTAATCCATTTGGATTTTACCTTTGTACATGATGTTAGCTGGGGGTCTAAGTTTAATTTTTTGCAAGTGGCTATCCAATTGTGCCAACACCACTTGTTGAAGAGGCTTTCCCTGCTCCATTTAGGATTTCCTGCTCCTTTATCAAAAATTAGATGGTTGTATCTCTGGGGAACATTTTCTGAGTATTCAAGCCTATTCCACTGATCTGAGGACCTATCCTTATTCCAATACCATGCTGTTTTGATAACTGTTGCTTTGTAGTACAGTTTAAAGTTGGGAAAAGTAATTCCTCCCATATTCTTTTTCCCAATGATTGCTTTAGCTATTCGAGGGTGTTTATTGTTCCAAATGAATTTCAAAAGTGTCTGATCCACTTCTTTGAAGAATGTCATGGGTATCTTTAGAGGGATGGCATTAAATCTGTATAATGCCTTGGGGAGTATTGACATTTTGATGATGTTAATCCTGCCAATCCATGAGCAGGGTATGTGTTTCCATTTCCGTGTGTCCTCTCTTATTTCTTGGAGCAGAGTTTTATAGTTTTCTTTGTATAGGTCCTTCACATATTTAGTCAAGTTGATTCCAAGATATTTGAGTTTGTGTGGTACTATTGTGAATGGGGTTGTTTTCTTAATGTCCATTTCTTCTTTATTACTGTTGGTGTATAGAAAGGCCATTGATTTTTGTGTGTTAATTTTGTAGCCTGCCACCTTGCTATATGAGTCTATTGTTTCTAGAAGCTTTTTGATAGAGTCTTTAGGGTTTTCTAAGTAGAGTATCATGTCATCTGCAAACAGTGAGAGCTTGACTTCTTCCTTTCTTATCTGGATTCCCTTGATATGCTTTTCTTGCCTAATCGCTATAGCAAGTACTTCCAGTGCTATGTTGAATAGGAGTGGTGAGAGAGGACAGCCTTGTCTTGTGCCAGAATTTAGAGGGAAGGCTTTCAGTTTTTCTCCATTGAGGATAATATTTGCCACTGGCTTGTGGTAGATGGCCTTCACTATATTGAGAAAGGTTCCCTCCATTCCCATCTTGCTGAGAGTTTTGATCAAGAATGGGTGTTGGACCTTATCAAATGCTTTCTCTGCATCTATTGATATGATCATGTGGTTTTTATTTTTCTTGTTATTGATGTTGTGTATTATGTTGATAGATTTACGGATGTTAAACCAGCCTTGCATTCCTGGGATGAAACCTACTTGATCGTAGTGGATGATCTTCTTAATGAGGCATTGAATCCTATTTGCCAGGATTTTGTTGAGGATCTTTGCATCTGCATTCATCAGTGATATTGGTCTGTAATTTTCTTTTTTGGTAGCGTCTCTGTCTGGTTTAGGTATCAAGGTGATGTTGGCTTCATAAAAGCTATTTGGAAGTGTTTCTGTTTGTTCAATTTCATGAAAGAGTCTTGCCAAGATTGGCAGTAGTTCCTCTTGGAAAGTTTGATAGAATTCATTAGTGAATCCATCTGGACCTGGGCTTTTGTTTTTCGGCAGACATTTGATTACTGTTTTAATTTCATCAATGGTGATGGGGGTGTTTAGATATGCTACATCCTCTTCCTTCAACCGTGGAAGATTATAAGAGTCCAAGAATTTATCCATTTCTTCCAGGTTCTCATTTTTAGTGGCGTAGAGTTTTTCAAAGTAGTTTCTGATTACCCTTTGAATCTCTGTCATATCAGTAGTGATCTCTCCTTTTTCATTCCTGATACGAGTTATCAAGTTTCTCTCTCTCTCTTTCTTTGTTAGGTTTGCCAGTGGTCTATCAATCTTGTTTATTTTTTCAAAGAACCAACTTCTGCTTTCGTTGATCTTTCGGATTGTTTTTTGAGTTTCCACTTCGTTGATTTCTGCTCTCAGCTTTGTTATTTCCTTCTGTCTTCCTGTTCTTGGGTCCTTTTGTTGAGCATTTTCTAGTTCTATTAGCTGTGTCATTAAGCTACTCAGGTAAGCTCCTTCTTCCTTCCTGATGTGTGCTTGCAAAGCTATAAATTTTCCTCTCAGTACTGCTTTTGCTGTGTCCCATAAGTTCTGAGAGTTTGTGTCTTTATTGTCATTTGTTTCCAGGAACCTTTTTATTTCCTCCTTGATTTCATCTCGGACCCACTGGTTATTGAGCATGAGGCTGTTTAACTTCCAGGTGTTAAAGTGTTTCTTCTGAGTCCCTTTGGAGTTCACAAATAATTTCAGAGCCTTGTGGTCAGCGAAGGTAGTCTGCAAAATTTCTATCCTCTTGATCTTATGGAGGTATGTTTTATGTGCCAGCATGTAGTCTATCCTGGAGAATGTCCCATGTACATTGGAGAAGAATGTGTATCCAGGTTTCTGGGGATGGAGTGTCCTATATATATCCACTAGGCCTCTTTCTTCCATTTCTCTCCTCAGGTCTAGTATATTCTTGTTGGGTTTCAGTCTGGTTGACCTGTCCAGTGTTGACAAAGCCGTGTTTAGGTCCCCCACAATTATTGTGTTGTTGTTGATATTATTTTTCAGATTTGTCAACAGTTGTATTAAATATTTTGCTGGCCCCTCATTCGTTGCATATATGTTTAGGAGAGTGAATTCTTCCTGCTCTACGTACCCCTTGATTAATATAAAATGTCCGTCTTTGTCCCTTACAACCTTCCTGAGTATAAAGTTTGCATTATCTGATATTAGTATGGCCACTCCAGCTTTTTTATGGGTGTTGTTTGCTTGGATAACTTTTCTCCAGCCTTTTATTTTGAGTCTATGTTTGTTCTGACTATTCAGGTGCGTTTCTTGTAGGCAGCAGAAGGTTGGATTGAGTTTTTTGATCCATTTAGCCACTCTGTGTCTCTTAACTGGTGCATTTAGTCCATTGACGTTGAGAGAAAGAATTGTCCTGGGATTTAACGCCATCTTTATTTCAAAATTTGGTGTGTCTTTTGGGTAGTCTTGTCTTAGATTAGGTCTTTCAGTTTTTCTCTTAAGACTGGTTTTGTGTCTGTGAAGTTTCTGAGCTGTTTTTTGTCTGTGAAACATGTATTCTTCCATCAAACCGGAAAGTGAGTTTTGCTGGGTATAGTATTCTGGGTGAAGCATTCATTTCATTCAGTCTTGTCACAATATCCCACCACTGCTTTCTGGCATTGAGCGTTTCTGGTGACAGGTCTGCTGTAAATCTCAGGGAAGCTTGCTTGAACATGATTTCCCCTTTTGATCTTGCTGTTTTCAGAATTCTGTCTCTATCTGTGGGATTTGTCATTGTGACTAGGATGTGTCTTGGGGTGGTTTTTCTGGGGTCTCTTTTGGTTGGTACTCTTCGGGCATGCAGGATTTGATCACATATATTCTTTAGCTCTGGGAGTTTCTCTTTAATGATGTTCTTGACCATTGATTCTTCCTGGAAATTTTCTTCCTGGGTCTCTGGGACTCCAATGATTCTTAAGTTGTTTCTGTTGATCTTATCATAGACTTCTATTTTCGTCTGTTCCCATTCTTTGACTAATTTTTCCATTGTCTGCTCATTTGCTTTAAGTTTTTTGTCCAATCTCTCCTGCTGTATGGAATTGTTATGTATCTCATCTTCCACAGCACCAAGTCTATTCTCAGCTTCTGATACCCTGTCCCAGAGCTTATCCATTTTGTCATTCACTTCGTTTACTGAGTTTTTCAGGCCTGTTAGTTGACATGTTATTTCAGTTTGGAGTTTTGTCATTTCTGCCTTCATATTTTCTTGGTTCTTATTAGTGTTCTGTTCAACTCGATCCATGGTTTCTTGGAGTCTGTTGAGCACCTTCCATATTGCTAGTCTAAAGTCCTTATCTGAGAGGTTGATTAGTTGTTCAGTCATTATCTGGTCCTCAGAATTGTCATCTTCATTCTCTATGTCTGATGCTGGCCTGCGCTGTTTCCCCATTGTCACATTTGTATTGTGGGTTTTTCTACGTGTTGTAGTGGTATTCATTGTCTATATGATGTAGGCAGCACACTCCTCTGGCTCCTCCCTTTCTGGATGGGCTGACTTGCCTCTAAGGGAGGGGAGTCCTCCGTGGATGAAGCCTCACACTGGGTCAAATCTTAGGCCCGAGCATGTAACAGAGAAGACAGTCCAGAGAGAAATGTTTGCTTCTGTGATATAGCGCCGTTCTTAGTGTGATTTTTCCTTCTTGTTGCAATGGAGTTCTTTCCTTAGAAAGAGTGCACGGCCGCGTAGCGAAGCGGAGCGGCCGTGCTCCTCTGAGCCTCTTTTTGCCCCACTCGCAAGAGTTTCACGCAAGAGGACAGTAGACAGACATAGACAGGTCACACTCACAGTCTTTCACAGCTGAGCCCCACTGGGCCGGTGTACTTTCGCGGATTTTCCCCGCCTGGTGTCACACACAGGGAGCCAGCTTTTGCAAAGGATAGCCGGTTTTTATGCTCTGAAGTCCCTCCCTGAAAATGGCGTCTGGGCGAGCGAGGTTTCTGGAGGCTCTTTTTGCCCCACTCGCAAGAGTTTCACGCAAGAGGACAGTAGACAGACATAGACAGGTCACACTCACAGTCTTTCACAGCTGAGCCCCACTGGGCCGGTGTACTTTCGCGGATTTTCCCCGCCTGGTGTCACACACAGGGAGCCAGCTTTTGCAAAGGATAGCCGGCTTTTATGCTCTGAAGTCCCTCCCTGAAAATGGCGTCTGGGCGAGCGAGGTTTCTGGAGGCTCTTTTTGCCCCACTCGCAAGAGTTTCACGCAAGAGGACAGTAGACAGACATAGACAGGTCACACTCACAGTCTTTCACAGCTGAGCCCCACTGGGCCGGTGTACTTTCGCGGATTTTCCCCGCCTGGTGTCACACACAGGGAGCCAGCTTTTGCAAAGGATAGCCGGTTTTTATGCTCTGAAGTCCCTCCCTGAAAATGGCGTCTGGGCGAGCGAGGTTTCTGGAGGCTCTTTTTGCCCCACTCGCAAGAGTTTCACGCAAGAGGACAGTAGACAGACATAGACAGGTCACACTCACAGTCTTTCACAGCTGAGCCCCACTGGGCCGGTGTACTTTCGCGGATTTTCCCCGCCTGGTGTCACACACAGGGAGCCAGCTTTTGCAAAGGATAGCCGGCTTTTATGCTCTGAAGTCCCTCCCTGAAAATGGCGTCTGGGCGAGCGAGGTTTCTGGAGGCTCTTTTTGCCCCACTCGCAAGAGTTTCACGCAAGAGGACAGTAGACAGACATAGACAGGTCACACTCACAGTCTTTCACAGCTGAGCCCCACTGGGCCGGTGTACTTTCGCGGATTTTCCCCGCCTGGTGTCACACACAGGGAGCCAGCTTTTGCAAAGGATAGCCGGTTTTTATGCTCTGAAGTCCCTCCCTGAAAATGGCGTCTGGGCGAGCGAGGTTTCTGGAGGCTCTTTTTGCCCCACTCGCAAGAGTTTCACGCAAGAGGACAGTAGACAGACATAGACAGGTCACACTCACAGTCTTTCACAGCTGAGCCCCACTGGGCCGGTGTACTTTCGCGGATTTTCCCCGCCTGGTGTCACACACAGGGAGCCAGCTTTTGCAAAGGATAGCCGGTTTTTATGCTCTGAAGTCCCTCCCTGAAAAAATCACTAATATTATTTTTTAAATCTTGAGAATTGTTTATACAGCCTGGATATAGCTCAGATATTCAGGAAAATTATAAAGGAAAATATTTTCCTATTGCTCAAGGAATTACCATTATTAGTCTACCTAGGTTTATTATAGATAATAGACAGAAATTATGCACAGGTTAAAATATAAATCTTCAAGATATTGTAACAGACCATTCTTTTTCTCACTCTTTATTTCTCTCTCTTACACACACACACACACACTATGCTGGGTGAATTCTTAAAACACTGCCCTTACCTATCTCAGGAATGCTAAAATTAGTTACTATAAACTCCAGAAATGAGCTGATTTTTCTTTTTTCCCTCCAAATCACTTAAGAGGTGATATGGGGGAAAATTATGAAATAAAGTCTTAAAGTAGGAAGGCAATAATACATGTTCTCTTCTTTTTCCTACAAGATCCAAGATCCAACAACAAAGGTATTTACCAGCCACGTTGGGAACCCCAGGGACCAAGGACACAAGTTTCTGGCAAAGTACAATTTGGGAGTAATTACTGCATTTCACTAACTGTTCCCAATAGAAATGTGACTTTTTCAAATACTATAGATTGTAAACTCCCTTAAGAATATAGACGGAAGCTCCTGTTATTTGTAGATTTATTTATAAATAAACTTTATATTGATGAACTACTTTAACCTTCCCAATAAATCTTAAAATAAATTTTTTTTATTGTAGTGATTATGAGATGGACTTCAAGGAAAGTACCCAAAAGTGTATTTAACACTTAAACTTCAAATGTAGAGCCTAGTTCCATTACACCGTGATGGCTTCTTTGTATAGTTAGCTCTGTTTGAACATTGTATTTCACACATTCGATCTAGAGATAGGAAGAGAGATGCTTCTAGTTCTCTGGAAAAACACAAACCTTTATCAAAGAATAATTGGAGTTCCACCTCTCAAAAATATAAAGTTTTCTTTCTATAGAAAAATCTCAATTTAGGAATGGAATTGTTCTGAACTAGGGCACATAATAATTTTTACCATAATACCAAGAGTAAGATGCCTAATCAATCAATCCAATTAGATGGCCTGCATAGGGAAGAGAGATGATGGGGTGAAGGATAAATATTTTTTGTTAGTCCTTGGTCTATACTGAGTATCAGGAATTCTTACATTTGTACTTAGGTCACCAGGTAGGCTCAGGAGTTAAATCTGGGTTTTTCCGTAAGCATCTCTTCGAGGCATCTCAGAAGTCCAGGAGATAGACAAGTGTCAATTTCTGTTTGTCATATGTTATGTATCAAATAAGGCAGATTTGGAAACACTAAAAATAATAAACCATTTTAAATAAAATTAAATATAAATATAAAAATAAAATAAAACCATTTTAAAGGAGTCAAACTATTCTGTTTGTAAGATGAAAACTGGATAAAACATAATTTGGCAAAGAGCTAATATTTATAAGCATAAAGAATGTACAGGGGAGACAGGTCAGTCAAGGCCTCCCAGAAATTTTTTTACCCAAACGAAGGAAACTTTAGCTCAGTGGGGCTGGCATGGCAGTCCCCAAAGCCCCCCTTTAAACATGTCAGTGGAAGACAGGAAGACATTTCAACTTATACCAAGTAAGATCGGACCTAGCACTTATTTCTCTTAGAAAATATACAGCCCCGGGGCCGGTGAGGTGGCGCTAGAGGTAAGGTGTCTGCCTTGCAAGTGCTAGCCAAGGAAAGACCACGTTTCGATCCCTCGGCGTCCCATGTGGTCCCCCCAAGCCAGGGGCAATTTCTGAGCGCTTAGCCAGGAGTAACCTCTGAGCATCAAATGGATGTGGCCCAAAAAACAAATAAACAAACAAAACAAAAAGAGAAAATATACAGCCCCAAACCCAGAAGAACAAACCAATAAACTAGTTTGCAGTATTTCTGTCATAGAAAATCTCACTTATTTAGCAAAAATAACCTCTAAAGCAGATAGAATTCTAACCACCACTTTTACAAATAGTTCAATAGATCACATTTTTTAATGGATCACTTTTTAACACCCTGAAACTCCAGCATTCCAACCCACCAAATGCAAAGAACAAAAATGGAAACTAGGAAAGACACCTGCAGCTGGGAATATGGAGAGAAATCCTGGCAAATTTCCAAGTCCACCAAGATGCAAGAGCCTTACAGAAAAGAACTTAAAATCAACACTTAATGTCTTAGAAAGAGAAATCAAGGAGGCACTAATCTGCAAAATTAAGAATTCTATAGATAAACAATGTAATCAACTAAAAGAAGAATTCTATCAGAAGATGAGAGAATCTATACAAAGGGAACTAAAGAAATGTTAGCAGAACACAATAGCAGAATGACACACATGGAGAATAGCATAGATGGACTTGAAGACAAATTACCAGCCAACAGTAATCAAGAAGTCAATAAAGAAATGTGAGACAAAACATTGGAGGAAAATGTAAGGTATTTAATGAAAAAAGATGAAAGAAATAACTTCCAAATTATAGAAATATCAGAAGGGAGGAAAAATGGAAAGGGGAAGAACAAGTACTGAAGGAGATAATAACAGAGAACTTTCTCACTCTCTGGAAAGAGGCTGATGTACAAATCCAAGAGGCAAAAAGAATGCCAAACAAAACAGACTCTATCAGAATAAAACCAAGATATTATTAACCCAACTGGAAAAAAACAAAGAGAGATGAACTCTTTAAAGCAATAAAGGAGGGGCTGAAGAGATAACATGGAGGTACAGCATTTGCCTTGCATGCAGAAGGACCGTGGTTCAAGTCCCAGAATCCCATATGGTCCCCTGAGCCTGCCAGGAGCGATTTCTGAGCATAGAGCTAGTAGTAACCCCTGATTGCTGCCAGATGTGACCCATAAAACAAAAAAAAAAGGCAATAAGGGAGAAGAAAAACCTCAAGTATAAAAGAAAGAACATAAGAATCAAATCAGATAGTCCATTTGAAATATTCCAGGAAAGAAAAGAATGAAATGATATAGTCAAGCTACTGAAAGAAAAAAGATTCCATTCAAGAGTTCATTACTCAGCAAAAATTTTCATTACATGGGAGGGAGGGTTAAAAACATTCTTGGACAAAAAGAACTTGCAATATTTGTGCTAACCAAACCAACTCTAAGTGAACTACTCAGAGATCAGGTACACAAACCAAATCCGCAGTTGTAACAACAACACTACACAATGTAACAGCACAACAGCCCTCTCTGTCAAGAAAGCACAGAGGGAGCCAGAGAGCTAGCACTGTGGCAAGGGTGTTTGTCTTGTACAAGGCCAGCCCAAAGTTGATTCCTGACATTCCATATTGCCCCCAAGTCTTCCAGGAGTAATTTCTGAGTGCAGAGCCAGGAGTAACCCCTGAGCACTTCCAGGTGTGACACCAAAACAATATAAAACAAAACTAAACAAAAAGAATGCACAGAGGCTGGATAGAGTACTGTTGTATATGTTGACTCTGATTAGATCCCAGATACAGCATATGGTCCCCTAAATTTTACTGGCATCACTCTTGAGCACAAAGTCAGTAATACTTGAATAAAAAAATCAGTGATATTCCCTGATCATGCCTGGTGTGTCCCTCTCAAAAAAATGCACAAAAATGATTCCATCAGAAAATGGGAAGTCCTTAACAGTGTTGACCTCCCAGCATGCATTCCATATCTCCACCTTTAGCTCCCTGGACTGCTAGTGTAACAGGTCCATTTTGTGTTTAGTTTGTTATGGTTTGAGTCTCTTTATTCTATTGTCATTGACTTTGGCTTGACTGTTTAGATCTGACCATTGTTTTTTCCACTCAATGCTCCTGAAACCAGTTGGCCCCTGGGTCCCATCCACTTTTTTTTCCTTTCTCAATTTGTAGGAAGACATAGAAATATGAGACAGGACAAAATAATTCAAGTTCTAGGGTTCTATGTAAAGGGCAGGAACCCCTATCTAGAAGATATAAATACAATTAAAAGAAAAACAAAACAAAATAAGGGAGAGGCAGAGGTGGTAAGTTCATTTGTTTGCATGGGCACAAGTAAATGTTAGAGAAATTAGAAAAGAAAATTCCCTTGGCCTAAGAGATACAGGGTGTCTTCACTCCTGAAGAATACTGTCATAAAACTGACTACATGCTCTGGACATGTTAGTTGTCCAATCCCAGAATCTTTCATTGCGGTCCCAGGAAAAGTTCTGCTCAGTTGTATTTGTCAAAGTCAGATTAGTCTAATCTGTAATTAGAGACCTTAGTTTTTGTACAAGTCATAGGACAAAACAGGTTAAAGTCTATATGGTCCCAGGAAAAGATCTGCTCAGTCGCGATTGTCTGTCTTCTGTAGAGATCTTGGTTTTTGTACAGATCTTAGAATGGAGCATCTTCTGATTTCATCTCACCATTAGGTGTTCAGATAGGATAGGCTGCCCTTATATCAAGTTGTTGCTATTTCCTCATTGTTTGGGGTCATATGAACCTACCCTGGAACAAGTTGGTGTCAGAATTTGCTCTTACTTATCTGAAAAAAAAAGTATTATGGTCAATTATGTCAACTATATGATGCTATATACTATATTACTTTCTTTAAGTAAAGTAAAAAGAAGTGTATGGTATTTATACACAATGGAATATGCTATTTATCTGTAAAAGTTGAAGGAATGCCTTTTGTTACAACATGGATGGAACTGAGGGTGTAACACTAAGTAAAATAAGTCAAAAGAGAAAGACAAATTTTATTTATGTTTTTAATTTCTTTTTTAATATTATCTTTATTTAAGCACCTTGATGACAAACATGATTGTAGTCGGTTTTCAGTCATAAAAAGAACATCCCCCTTCACTAGTGCAACATTCCACCACCAATGCCCCCATCTTCCTCCTCCCCCACCCCTTGTCTGTATTCAAGACAGACATTCTATTTCTCTCACTCATTAGCATATAAAGGCAAATTTTAAATTATCCCACTCATATGTGTAATATGTATAACAAAGTAAGGGAAGGGAAGATGAAAAATGTCCAACTAAAACTAACCTTGAGTTCTATAACTCAGGTTAATAGAACTAAGGCTATCAAAAGTGGTGGGGGAATAGACATGAAGGATCCAGTTGACTATGGTGATATAGTATTGTGGAAATGGTACTTATAAAATATATAAGCATTTATTTATATTTGTATATGTAAATATAAATGTACATAAATAAATATATAGGGGTAATCATTGTTATCCCAATTTTTAAAATACAGCAAAATTAGTCCTGGTTGTAAAACTGATAAGAGATTATTTCAAAATACTATATGAACTTGAAAATTTCATAGTGAATCTTTGATCAATATAAGAGTTGGGCTAATTTTTATTACTTTCATTTTTTATTTATTTAATTTATTTATTAATATCCCATTACCAGGATTTGAGTCCTGGCACCACATGGTCTCCTTAGCATTATCAAATGCAGTCCTAGAACTCTCCCCACCCCCCACTTTCAGCACTATAAGGGTGGATTGTAAATTTTGGCACTGCAAAGTGGGTCTCCCAGGCCTCCTGAGCACTGCTTGGGAGATATCCCCAAAATCAATAAATGCATCAACAAACAAACAAACATACTTTCTCCTTTGTTTTTCTGCCTGTATTATTTATATTTTTGTTTGTTTGTTTGTTTAGAGTCACACCCAGAGCTCAGAAATTGCTCCTGGCATGGGGACCATATGGAATACCGGAATTCAAACCACCATTCGTCCTGGATCAGCTGCATGCAAGGCAAATGTCCTACCACTGTGCTATCTCTCAGCCCCATGTATTATTTATATTTCTGTCATTAAATATAAAATGGCTTTATAAACAGATAATCCAAAAGAAATTTACACCTTAGAGAAAAATCCTATTTCACATGGCAATGGATGACTTAGGGAGACTTGAGTCTTCTGGGGAAGGGATTGTGGAGATTTTTTTTATCTTTTCACTCACAGGGAATACACCTAGACACTCTTCCAAATGAGTGTTCCCACCAAAACTGTACCTATATAATCATTTGCCTAAGAATTACCTGGCCTTACCAGGTAGAGTTGGGGTTTGTGATTCTAACAAGCTCCCCAGGTGATAGTGTTGAACACCAAAGTTTAGGAACAACTGCCCTAGGGCATCTTTCCTGAAGGGAGTAAGAAAAAAATCTGAGCAATTAACATCTGTTGGATGTATGTCTCTTACCAGAGCTTGGTGCCTGGTCCTCTTGGGTCTTCTCCTTGATGGATAGAGTCTTTGCATTGTCATTTCTGAAGGAAGTGAATTGAGAAGAGTATGCTCCAGGCTCATGATATTTCTCTCTCATGTCAGTGAGAAGTGTAGGACCATAAAAGTGGTAGTCTAAATCTGACTTCTGGCTGTCTACAGAGAAAAGAAGCAGCCAGACCAGAGTGGGCATCCTTCAGGAACAGGTGTGTATTGGCTGGGGTAGAGGAGGATGGGCAGGGGTAGGGTTGGGGTGTACATCACTTCTTTGTAATTACTGAAGGCATTTCTTATTACTTGTTACTCCTTTTACACTTTACTACTGAGTCTTGAGAATAGAGCCATGAACTGTGTAAACTAGTGGGTATATCTCCAAATGCAGGTAGGGGACCCCATATCCTCACTCAATTTCTAAGGGCAAGAAGGTGTACTTGTTTAATGAAAGATGAACCAGATCTTTTCTAATGCTTCTTGCTAATTTAACTGAGTATTTATTACCTTCCTTGTACATTTAGCACAATTGCTATCATTTGAGACTATGTTTGAAGAATAACATTTACCCAGAAAACTTTGATTTCTTTTTTCCTTATTGTAGCATTTCTATTCTAGATTCTTGCTATAATCTGCTGCATGATTTCTGCCTACTTCTCTGGTCTAGGATTATTCCTGGTATAGTGTTGCACTTTTATTGAAGGAAATAAACTTGGGCTTCAAGAAAGATATACTAGTTTAGTTATGTTTATTTGGGTTTCACTGCAGACAAAACTCTGAGTTTCCTCACTGGAGACTTTTGCATTTAATATTCAATGGAAGCAATGCTATTGTATCTATCCCAGGAGGTGTTATGCATACTTTGTCTTTAGTATTTTTTGCTATAATTCAGGAACTACTCATTTCAATTTTCAAGAGGACAATTGAATCTTAAAAATGGTAGTGATGTGATTTTAATTTATTCTGACACCAAAATCAATGGTTTTTCTTCCGTAACAAGTAGCCTCATTGTCAAGAAAATAAGTTCTTAGAATGTGTGTGAATTGGGGGGAGTAAATTATAAATCTTACCAGTTAAATAAATTTACAAATTTTGAAAAAAGGAATATTATTTAACAGGAAACTAAAGAAGGGAAAAATGGGAGGAAAAATTTAAGAATAGTGAAGTATTGGAATGATCTCTCCTGGGCAGGCAAGTTAGACAGACTAATTCTGTTTTATTCTTACTCTCCATGGCCTTTGCTTAGATCAAGTCATGATCCAACTATAGAGTGATTTTGTAGCAACTGACTTCTATTCAGTATCTGCCTAGTTAGAGAAGTGGAGGAGATAAAAAGGGGTGTCTCATGAAATAAAAATTGGAAAGCTCATTAACTTATGTCAACTGCAATTGTGCTTCCTAAATATTATTTTATTAATGTTAATAGCATGTTATTAATTAACTATTAATTAGATATTAATGTTAATAGCATTATCATGACAAATCATAAATTTATCTCTAGTTACAGATGTAAAAATTGAGACTCAAATGTGTTCACCTGCCTCAAACTCACATGGAATGATAAAAAGATATGTTGATAGGGTTGTGTTCTAATTTCAATGCTATTTTAATTATTCTACATCCAGGAATTAAGCACTATCTTCAAAGTCATGGCCAGAAACCACAAGATGTTTTATTGAACAATACAGACTGGGAATCTTGTCTGACTTCTTTGAGGCTCATTTCGAACTCTGTTGTGGCGACTGCTTTTAGGTAAGATCAAAAGATAATGGTTGTTAACTCCTATAGAATAGAAATACAAGGAACATATCATTTTAAAGAAGCAAAGAACTTGTATAAATTTCTTCTAGTTTATTTTTTAATTGAACCTCTATAATGGAATTCTAACATCCTACTACTTTTTTTGTTTGTTTGTTTGTTTTGCGTCACATCCGGCAGCGCTCAGAAATGGCTCTCTGCTCAGAAAGTCCGGGCAGACTCGGGGGACCAAATGGGAAACTGGGATTTGAACCACCATCCATCAGTCCTGGATAGGCTGTGTGCAAGGCACACAACCTACAGCTGTGCTATCTTTCTGCCCCTCCTCATCCTACGACATTTATGTCTTCCTTGACAATTATTTATTTTTAATTTTATTGATGGTCTGATTTATCCTGTTAAAATGGTTAATTCCAACACCACTCCTACCACCAATATACACACCTCCCTCTCCCACCCAAGGACTTCAACACCCCTCCTTAATAGATATTTTTTAATTAAAGTTAAGGGGGGGTTGTTTGCTTTGTTTGGGGAGACTACACCCAACAGTGCCAGGGCTTATTCTTGGCTCTGGATTCAGGGACAGAAGTACCTTAACCCCTGTACTGTATCTCTGTTCCTACAGTAAAAAAAATTTTAAGGGCAAAATGATACAACAAATTCATTTTCCTACTTAATTTGGAGGATTTCGTAACTTTGTTTTCAAATACTTTAAATGGTAGGTAGTAATTATTGAGAGAGAACACAAATAAATTTTCTAATATGAAAAATGTTCATGGAGGGACCTGAGTATACCTAGAATTTTTAGCAAGTTGATTAGAATTTAGATGTAAGAACCCAAATGAGTAATCCCAAAGAGAATTGGGGCATATTAAGGACCTCTTTTAATAATAGCAATTTGTATTGTGGTATTATGCATGATGATAATAGTTTTGTGATGTGATGAGGACTCAATGAGTCAGGAAGAGGTCAGAGATGATCTAAAGATGTCTGATAAATATAACTACCAATAAATATGAAACCATCAACAACTATATTTATAGAATCATATTGCAAGTCTGAATTCTAATAAACCTTGTCTTCAGTTGATAGACATGATTTTTTTCTCTTTGACCTTTATTCCAAATGAAAATGATATTTATTTTTATCTACTTTTCTTTGGTCTTATGTTGTTGCTTATTCATGTCTATAATTTGTAATGGAATTTGGGGTAAAATTTCCAAATTTTGATATATTATAGATCAAGTTATTCAAAGCATTGTTTTTAATTGTTTCAAAGTACAAAACTGATTTGCAATTGAGATGATTTTAGCTTCATAAATTAAGTTAAATAAATCTTATTTTGCTAATACAGAAGATAAATAAGTCTTATCTTGATAAGATAAATACATCTTATCTGAAATACATAAGATAAATAAATCTTATCTTGCTAATGCAATGGGAGACTTTTTCATGACTGATGAAATGAAGCAGCAAATTTTGACTTAGTGTTAAATATCTTCTCCCTGGATGTTAAAATAAAGTGAGTTGTGCCATTCTCTTTTAACAAACTGCTAAAAATTCTTTCCTATCATTTGAGAATACCATCCACTTTAAAAGACTATTGCAGGGGGCCAGAAAGTTAGCATGGAGGTAAGGCGTTTGCCTTTCATGCAGAAGGACAGTGGTTCGAATCCCAGCATCCCATATGGTCCCCTGTGCCTGCCAGGGGCGATTTCTGAGCATAGAGCCAGGATTAACCCCTGACAACTGGGTGTGACCCAAAACCCAAACCCCCCCCCCAAAAAAAGACTATAGTAAGTATATGGTCATGCAGAAAGACATGGCATTTACCTACGTAGAAAGGAGGTCATATCTATCTTCTTGCTGTAAATTAACATTTTTTGTTTTATAACAAAACTTTTCTTTTATAACTATTTTTTCATCTCCAGGATAGAAGAGTATCATGAAAAGAGAGAACTATAGTGTGTCTGAGTTCCTCCTTCTGGGACTCCCCATCCTCCCAGAGCAGAGAGGCCTCTTCTTCACCCTCTTCCTGGTCATGTACCTAACCACGGTGCTGGGGAACCTGCTCATCATCCTGCTCATCAGACTGGATTCTCGACTCCATACTCCCATGTACTTCTTCCTCAGTCACTTGGCACTCACAGATATCTCTTTTTCATCTGTCAGTGTCCCAAGGATGCTAATGAGCATGCAGACACAGGATCAATCCATTCCCTATGCAGAATGCGTTACCCAGATGTATTTTTTCATATTCTTCGCTGATCTAGATAGCTTCCTTCTCACCTCAATGGCATATGACCGTTATGTTGCCATCTGCCATCCCCTCCATTACACCACCATTATGAGAGAAAGTCTATGTTCATTACTGGTGGTGGTATCATGGATCCTCTCCTGTTTCAGTTCTCTTTCCCACACCATCCTCCTGGCCCAGCTGTCTTTTTGTGCTGACAACACCATCCCTCATTTCTTCTGTGACCTTGGTGCTTTGCTCAAGCTCTCCTGCTCAGATACATCCCTCAATGAGCTAGTCATTTTCACAGTAGGTGTGGCAGTCATCACTATCCCACTAATATGCATCTTGATTTCTTATGGTCATATCGGGGCCACCATTTTGAAGGTGCCATCCACCAAGGGGATCTGCAAAGCCTTGTCCACATGCGGCTCTCACCTCTCTGTTGTTTCTCTATATTATGGAGCAATTATTGGGTTGTATTTTGTCCCTTCATCCAGCACCTCCAGTGACAAGGATGTGATTGTCTCTGTGATGTACACAGTGGTCACTCCATTACTGAATCCTTTCATCTATAGCCTAAGGAACAAAGATATGAAAGGAGCCCTGGAGAAACTCTTCTACAGGGCAACAGGTTCATCATCTCAATGACATTTGCTCTTGGTAGAATGCACATATCTTTTCCTATGTTTAGCAGTTAGCACTACTAATCTTAAATCTAATATGAAATGAATGTCTCATACTTAGTAACTTGAATTGCATCTTGTTCCCACTACTCTTTATCTCCTTGAAATTATTTATTATTATAAGATGGTTATTGATTTTGTTGATTATTATTCAATTTAAGAAACTCAAGGCTAGTGGAACTAATATTTTTCTTGATATATTTTTAAATAAAAGCTTTTAGTAATTTCATTGTATATACTTAAAGTGTACACCTTTATGTTTGGACACATATGCATTATAAAATAATAAAGTTAGTTTATATATATATATTTTGCTTGATGTGTGTGAGAATGCAATTTTATATATTAAACATTTTTTGTTTATTGGGTCACACTAAGTCTATCATATGACCTTCCTAATGAATATGTTTAGAAAATAAATTTGTTGTGTTTATGAATCATCAATGTTGAATAAAATCACAAATTTTAAATTATTTCTGGAAGTTAGTAGCTACTGACACTATAATTGACCAATTTATATTATTCCGAAAAGTAAAGTTAATATTAGCTCTTTCCTAGTATAATAATGATAAACAATCTTCTTTAAAAAAGAAATGATAATATTCCAAAACCAGAACTCAAAAATCAACATTTTCACTTCTAACATGTTAGCTTGAGATATATATATATATTTTACATGCATTATAAGCATTATATATAGCATATATATAATTTCAACCTTGATAAATGTAAGTTTTGAATAACAAAGGAGGAGAAAGATTTATACAAAGAAAACTCTTAAGTCAGTGTTAAAATAAATAAAATATATAAGGAAATAAAAGCATATCTCCTTTCAAAGGTTAGAAAGATTAACATTGTTTAAAATGATCATTCTGGGGCCGTAGTGATAGCACAGCAGTAGGGCATTTGCCTTGCTTTGGCCAACCTGGGACAGACCTGAGTTCAATCCCCAGGATCACATATGTTCCCCCAAGGCTGCCAGGAGTGATTTCTGAGCTCAGGACCAGGGTTTACCCTGGTGCGGTCCAAACTCCTCCCACACACAAAAAAGTGACCATTCTACCCAAAACATCATAAAGATGTAAAAATATTTATAAATATAAATATTTCCATTGTATTTGGGGGGTCACTTCCGGCAGCGCTCAGGTGTTACTCCTGGCTCTCCACTCAGAAATCGCTCCTGGCAGGTTTGGGGAACCATACGGGATGCCGGGATTCGAACCACCATCCTTTTGCATGTGAGGCAAACACCCTATCTCCATGCTATCTCATCGACCCCATCCATTGCATTTAAAAAAAAAAATGAACCAAATGTTAAAATTTAAATGTAGGTAAGATTTAGCTTCAAATAATGTATCAAAGCTATAGTGATCAAGTCTGTGTGGTATTGGAATAAGAACACTAGAATAAGATTTCTATAATAGGAATACTGGAATACTAGATATTGAATACTAAAATAAAAAGACTGGATTCTAGGAAAACCTCTGAAACCAAAATGGTTTAAAAACTGGTTAGTCACATGTCAGTATAAATAAATATTTAAAAATTCATATCCTACCTCCCATTATCTATAAAATATAATTCATAGATATAATTTTATAGATATGGGCATCTTGATAGTATGCCTAAATCCATAATTATATTAAAGAAAACATAGGCATCTATGTTTTATGATATTGTCTTTAGAGGCATCTTTTTTTGTTATGTCAATTTTTTAATATTTTTATTTAAACACCTTGATTACAAACATGATTGTGGTTGGGTTTCAGTCATGTAAAGAACACCCCCCTTCATCAGTGCAACATTCCCATCACTAATGTCCAAATCTCCCTCCTCCCCACCTGTACTCTGGACAGGCTTTCTACTTCCCTCAAACATTCACATTGCTATTATAGTTCTCATTGTGGTTATTTCTCTAACTGCACTCATCACTCTTTGTGGTGAGCTTCATGAAGTGAGCTGGAACTTCCAGCCCTCCTCTCTTTTGTCTCTGAGAATTATTTCAAGAATGTATTTTATTTTTCTAAAAACCCATAGATGAGGGAGAGACTATTCTGCATCTATCTCTCTTCCTCTGACTTATTTCACTCAGCATAATAGATTCCATGTACATCCATGCATAGGAAAATTTCATCACTTCTGACTGCTGCATAATATTTCATTGTGTGTATGTACCACAGTTTCTTTAGCCATTCATCTTTTGAAAGGCATCTTGGTTGTTTCCAGAGTCTGGCTATTGTAAATGGTGATGCAATGAATATAGGTGTGAGGAAGGGATTTTTGTATTGTATTTTTGTGTTCCTAGGATATATCCCTAGGAGTGGTATAGCAGGATTGTATGGTAGTTCAATTTCCAGTTTTTGGAGGAATCTCCATATCACTTTCCATAAAGGTTGGACTAGACAGCATTCCTACCAGCGATGAATAAGAGTTTTAGAGTCATCTTTAAGAACTCAGTGCCATTGTTCAGGCAAACAGAGGCAAAAACAAATTTAGAAGTTTCTATTCTGCAAAAAGAAATGGTGGCTAGAATAAACAGAAACCCAATGGGCTGGAAAAAATCAGCATGCATCTGACAAACATCTACTTATTTAAATGTATTAATCAGTTGCAAAACTTAACATAAAACAAGCAATCTCATAATCTCAGCGTTTGGGGTTACTTCTGGTTCTTTGTTCAGAAATTACTCCTGGCATGCTTGGGAGACAATATGGGGTGTTGGGATGGAACCCAGGTTGGTGGTGTGAAAGGTAAATGCCCTACCCACTGTGCTATAGTTTCAGCCACTTTAAAGGCACATTTCTAAGTTTAGTTGTAATGTCTGGATCTCATGATCTCAGTGTTGTTGTTTCTGTGGTTTGGATATTTAGTTCTCTTTCCTTAATACCACCGATGTATCTGAATCCCCTTGGTCCCAGATCCCATTATTTCACATGTCTTTCCCCCCTCCACTCTCTTTCCTTCTTCTCTCTATACTCTGTGTCCAAGAGTAACTTAGGCAACTACCATTTAAACAATTGCATTCTCCCCTGCAATTATTATAAGTACCACATATAAGTTTATTTATCCTTCTTCTGATTCATGTCATTTAACATGATATCTTCCAGTATTATTCATGTTTTAGTAAATTGTACGAATGCATCATTCCTTACAAGCTATGTAGCATTTTAATATATATATATATATATATATATATATATATATATATATATATATATATATATATATATATATATATATACCACATCTCCCTGATCCACTGATCCTTTGTTGGAAATCCAAGTTAATTCCAACTCTTAGTACTAAGTGCTGCAGTGAATAGTGATATGCATACATCATTTTTGAAGTAATGCTTTTCTGTCCTGGGGATAGATAGTCAAAAGTGGAATTTCTGGATCATGTGATAGCTTGATTCTGGGTTTACTGAAAACCATCCATACTGTTTTCCATAGAGATTAGACAAGACAATATTCCACGAGTAGCAGAAGGGAGTTCCTTTTTCACCACATGCCTGCTAACACAGATTGTTCCCAGTATTTTGATATGTGACATTCTCACTGGTGTAAGATAAGCTATTGTCATCTTGATTTGGATTTCCCTAATGATAAAAGATGATGGTCATTTTTTATGTGCTTATTGACCATTTGTTGGAAATGGTTTCTACCTGTTTGTTTCTCTTCCCATTTTTTGATCTGATTTTTAGACCTTTTTGTTTTGTTTTATTTTTGGGTCACACCCGATGGTGCTCAGGAGTTACTCCTGGCTCTGCACTCAGAAGTTGTTTCTGGCAGACTTTGGGGAACATATGGGATGCCAGGATTTGAACCAGGGTCATCCTGTGTTGGTCGCGTGCAAAGCAAACACCTTACTGCTGTGCTATCTCTCCGGCTTCAGACTTTTAGATTTTTTTATATCATCCTGAGTACTTTATATGTCCCAGATAGCAACCATTTGCTTTTAATCATATAAAAATTGATAACTCCCTATGCTTACTAGGAAACAAAAGAAAAGAAATTTAAGACCATAAATGTCAACATTATTATAAACATATAATCAAAGCTAAAATAAATTTTTAAGAATTGGAAATGAAAAAAGTTATAACAGATACTTCCATATCAAATTGCAAAAACTAGAAGAAATGAATAAAATTTATATTATAAAACTTTCCAAAATTGAATCATAGAAAAACATTTTAAGCAAACCAGTTATGAGTACAGAAATTTCAAAGAGTAGTCAGAAGTCTCTCTAAGAACTCTAGTATCACAAAACCAGAATGCGTCATTAGTCAAATCTACCAAAATTTCAAAGGATATAAAATATTTATGTCACCAATGTACCCAAGCTTTCTGGTCCCTCATCTCTAACTGGTATCTCCTGTCCACTTCTTATTTTCCACCTTGATTTTTCTTCTTTGCCTTTCTTGTTTATAGGGTCAGATATAGATATGTCTTTCAAGAAAGTAGGTTGGGGTGTAGGAGGGAACTTGGAGACATTGCCAGAGGGAAGTTGGCACTAACGATGGGATTGATGTTTAAATATTATATTCTGAAAAATCAATTATAAATCACTTTGCAAAACATAATCATTTAATAAGAAGATAATAAAAATAACAGAATACCTATTTATAGCAAACTATTGCAGAAAACCAAAGATGGAAGTATTGTCCCAAATAAATCTTATGAGCCAGCATTACCCTAATACCCAACTAGAAAAGAAAACCACATCAAAATTTATAGAATTATTATTATCTAATAATATATGAAATATAAAATAAATATAATAAAAATAACTATGAATACAAAACTCCTCAAGGTTTTGAGAAAATAGCAAAACAAAATCTTGGCAAATCAAATGCAACAACTCGAGAATTATTCATCATGGTCAGACAGGATTCATTCAGCAATGAAAGATAAGTCAACATATGCAAACCACATTAATATGATAAATCACACCAATAAAAGGATATATAAAAATACTATGGGTGGGATAAAAGGCTTATGGTCCTAGGGATTGAACAAGAGGTGTCTTTCATGCAAGGCATGTTCCTGGCACTTTGAGTTATTCTTAGACTCAATACATATTTATAACTTGAGGAATGCAAATGGAAAGAGATTCTTAAAGCACTAGAAAAAGAAATTGAGAATTACAAAGCTAAAAATAGTGAAATAGTTTAATGTGAGCGTTCTCTCATATAATTTCTAGCATTTCTGCACTAGGGAAGTATTGCACTTATGTCTGAGACATGAATTGCCTATTGGTTAAGTATTACTGAGAGTGACCTCCAGACTCAAATCATTATTCAAAAGGTGAGCTGAAAAAGAATGGTATTCACTCTTAGGGATATACCCTAGGAACACAAAAAAACAATACTAAAATCCCTTCCTCACACCTATATTCATTGCAGCACTATTTACAATAGCCAGACTCTGGAAACAACCAAGATGCCCTTCAACAGATAAATGGCTAAAGAAACTTTGGTACATATACACAATGGAATATTATGCAGCATCAGGAGAGATGAAGTCATGAAATTTTCCTATACATGGATGTACATGGAATCTATCATGCTGAGTGAAATAAGTTAGAGGAAGAGAGATGGACGCAGAAGTTTCCCTCATCTATGGATTATAAGAAAAATAAAAGACATTCTTGCAATAATTTTCAGAGACAAAAGAGAAGAGGGCTGGAAGTTTCAGCTCACTACATGAAGCTCACCACAAAGAGTGATGAGTGCAGTTAGAGAAATAACTACATTGAGAACTATCCTAACAATGGGAATGAATGAGGGAAGTAGAAAGCCTGTCTAGAGTACAGGTGAGGGTGGGGAGGAGGGAGATTTGGGACATTGGTGATGGGAATGTTGCATTGATGAAGGGGTTGTTCTTTACATGACTGAAACCCAATCACAATCATGTTTGTAATCAAGGTGTTTAAATAAAGATATTAATTTTAAAAATAATGATACATTTTTACTATTTTTTCTATTTATCACTTTTTACTATTTTACCTACTTCCTCTTACTAAATGCTACATAACATAACTCAAAACATAGTATTTAGGAAACAGCTAGTTGGCTTATGCTCCTGTGGGTTGCAAGTTTAGGTTCAGATCACTGGACAATTATTTTTAGTGGTTCAGGCTTTCCATCCAATTTTTGGTTTTGGAGCCACACCTGGTGATGCTCGAGGCTTATTCCTAGCTCGGCACTCAGAAAGAGTGCAGTACTCTTGAGGGTGCTCAGGGGACCATATGAGATTCTGGGGGTTAAAACCAGATCAGCCACATGCAAAAGAAGCCCATACCTGTTGTACTATCACTCTGACCCCTTCACTTTTAATTTTTAAAAGTGTTACATATTGTTTTCCAGAGAAGCTGTATCAATTTACCTTCTCATTTGATAGTAGGCAAAAATTCCAGAATTTTCTTTACACTCCAACAGTCAGAATTCAAAAGCATTAATTTCAAAATGGTGGGAAAAAATAGACACAAGGAACAGAACTAAGCAAAAGATTTTATGGAAACCAACTGGGCAAGAAAAAGCAAGACCCACATTAAGAGAGAAAAATTCACTTTAAACAGTTCCAAGACTGAGCTAGACTGATTCTAAGAGCACAAACTGTATTGTAAATAGCCTGTACCTGTGAAATATTCACTCTCCTCATTCTTTACAGGTTTAAATGAGCTTACACTTTAATGCTCAATTCATTGCTACTATACCTGATCAACTTCAGATAAAATAATTTTTCTTCTTTCTGTGATCGAATATTTATGGCAATGATCACCATCCTCATAATTAATGTTAAATTAGACAAGGATGTCTGTTTCAAGCCTAAAAAGAAATAATATCTTGCTCATTTTTAAATTTTGCTAGTAATTAATAACACTATGCCACCACATATGTGGTTCAATTTTTAGAGCAGATGACCTATATGTGTCAATGCCTAGATTTGATCCCAAATAATTTCATATTCATGCTCTACTAGTCTCACAACTTGTATGAATTTATATATATATTTGTATGTATAAAATATGTGAAATAATTATGCATGCTCACATCTAATAAAGCAACACCATGCATAAATAACACCATGCATACCATATGTTGAGCATCAGTGCATACAGATTACCTTAATATGAATATGTCTCTTGAAACAAATATTACCACCAAGAGCAGGATACTAAAGTATGCAAGTACTATCAGACGATAAAAAAAATTCTACTGCTGGCCCGGAGAGATAGCACAGCGGCTTTTGCCTTGCAAGCAGTTGATCCAGGACCAAAGGTGGTTGGTTCGAATCCCGGTGTCCCACATGGTCCCCCGTGCCTGCCAGGAGCTATTTCTGAGCAGACAGCCAGGAGTAACTCCTGAGCAACGCTGGGTGTGGCCCAAAAACAAACAAAAAATTCTACTGCATCCACTAGTTATAATTTCTCCATCTATAAAATATGATGATCATAGGATGAATGCAAGATAGATATAAACATAGAAACTTAGGAATGTGAAACTAACTAAATATAAAGTCTGACACATAAATGATCATCACCAATCTTATATAGTTAGTTACATATAATTAGTTAAGTTAGTTCCATATGCTTATAGTTAGTTGTATATGTCATTAGTGCAACTACATTAGATATGGAAAGGTGAGTTCTGTAAGGTATGTAATCAATAATTCGGTTGGTTTAATGCAGTATCTGGAAAATGGAAGATAAATAAAATCTGCTTACGCTATATATTGAGTGTTCCTATTCCGGGGCCGGAGAGATAGCATGGAGGTAAGGCGTTTACCTTTCATGCAGAAGATCGGTTGGAATCCCGGCGTCCCATATGGTCCCCCGTGCCTGCCAGGAGCAATTTCTAAGCACGGAGCCAGGAAAAATCCCTGAGCACTGCCGGGTGTAACCCAAAAACCATAAAAAAGAAGAAAGAAAAGAAAGAAAGAAAAGAAAAGAAAGAAAGAAAGAAAGAAAGAAAGAAAGAAAGAAAGAAAGAAGAAAAAGAAAGAAAGAAAGAAAGAAGAAAGAAAAGAAAAGAAAGAAAGAAAGAAAGAAAGAAAGAAAGAAAGAAAGAAAGAAAGAAAGAAAGAAGAAAGAAAGAAAGAAAGAAAGAAAGAAAGAAAGAAAAAAAGAAAGAAAGAAAAGAAAAGAAAAGAAAAGAAAAGAAAAGAAAAAAAGAAAGAAAGAAAGAAAAGAAAAGAAAAGAAAAGAAAAGAAAAGAAAAGAAAAGAAAAGAAAAAAGAAAAGAAAAGGGCCCGGAGATATAGCACAGCGGTGTTTGCCTTGCAAGCAGCCGATCCAGGACCTAAGGTGATTGGTTTGAATCCTGGTGTCCCATATGGTCCCCCGTGCCTGCCAGGAGCTATTTCTGAGCAGACAGCCAGGAGTAACCCCTGAGCAATGCCGGGTGTGGCCCAAAAACCAAAAAAAATAAGTGTTCATATTTCATTAATATAACATCAAACAAATGTTTTAATTGACCTTGACTTTGTATAGTTTAGATCACCTATAAAACACCATATATCTATAAAAACAGTTAACTAAACCTTTAAGAAATATACTGACCATATATACATTGCAGGATTTGGTGATTAAAGAGTGATTTATAGTCCATTTTTCTCTAAAATCTAAGCAAAGGTGGTGGGGGAAATGGCATTTTGCTTCATAAGCATGTGGATTCTTCATCACTTAACTTTAAATATGTTTATAGAATTAAAGTCTCTGAGAAGAAAATTCATGAGTTCCAAAAAGTCTTCTCAGTGCAGTCTTCATATCATTGTTTCTCAGGCTGTAAATGAAGGGATTCAGCATGGGAGTCACCACTGTGTAAAATATGGCTGCAGCTCTATCTTTCCCCCCTGAGTTTGATGAAGGAGGACATAGGTAGACACCAATTGCTGCACCATAAAATAGGAAGACAACAGTGAGATGGGACCCACAGGTGGAGAAAGCCTTTTGTCTGCCAGAGGCAGACGGGACTCTGAGGATAGTGGAGATGATCCGTGCATATGACAAAACGATCAATGAGAGTGGGCCAGTGAGTATCATGGAGCCCACTATGAACAGGGCCACCTGGTTCGTATCAGTGTCTGAGCAAGAGAGCTGAAGCAGAGGGACTATGTCACAGAAGAAATGATGAATAATGTTGTCTGCACAGAAGGAAAGCCTAGTCATAAGCAGGGTGTGTAAGAGAGCAGCAAAGTTAGTGAGAACCCAACATGCTACAAGAAAGAGAATACACACAACAGGACTCATGACTGTGGAATAGTGAAGAGGCCTGCAGATAGCCACATAACGGTCATAGGCCATTACTCCCAAGAGGAAGTCATCCAGTGCCCCAAATGTCATAAAAAAGTGCATCTGGGCCAAGCATCCTTGATATGATATGGCCTGACTATAGGTCTGAATGTTCACCAGCATCTTGGGGATTGTAGTAGAGGAAAAGCAAGCATCAGCAAAAGAGAGGTTGGCTAGAAAGAAGTACATGGGAGTGTGCAGACGTGGATCAAAGTTAATGGCCAGAATAATAAGCAAGTTCCCCATGACAGTGATCAGGTACATGCCTAGGAAGGTGCTGAACAGGAGAAGCTGCTGCTCTGGATTGTCTGAGAAACCCAATAGGAGGAATTCAGTGACAGTTTGATTTGCTTCAGGCCATCCCATTGTTTTTTCTGAAAGAAGAAAGATGTGTCAAAAACAAAAGGAAAGGTACACTGGTGAGTCCTCTGGAAAATAGTTCTCATCAAAAGTCATGTTTCTGTAATTAAAACACAAACGTAAGGTCATCATTACTGATTAGAGAAATGAATTACAAATTCTCTTTGCTATATATATATATATATATATATATACACACACACATATATATTCATCTTTGCTATGTATCCCCCAAGAGCCATGTTTCATGACTTTCAAGTTTTCAATTTATTGAATGAACAAGAAATGAATAGCTACCTTGAGCCCAAAGCAATAAACAATGCAGCATCAATGAATACTCAAATATTTTACTATAAGTATCTTACAAATAAAGTTTCAAAACTCAGATAAATTTAGTCATTTGCACAATATCACAAATAAGACAGGAAGTACATATTGCTATTTTCCATGTTTAATAGCTACCTCTGTGCCTCTTGTCCGCTCATGCAGCAGAAAAAAAATAGTTCACTGTAAGGAAGTAGTTGCACTGCTTATCTTATCTGAAAGATAGAAAATAAGGGTGCTGGCAGGGATTTTGTGCATCCTGAAAGAAAATACAGCATATCCCTTTCTTGCATTATTCACCAAATGGCATTGGCTCCCAAAATAACCTACCCTAATTATGCAGAGTTTTTTCTTTTTCTGCATAACACAAGGAACTCTTCAAAGTCTATAAAACATGAGAAGAGTGAGTGGATACACGATTTCTCATTTTATTAGTGAAGCTACAGAGCAGCAAGCAATTTTCAGAGATTATATGTTCTTTGTATACACTGTCAGAGAAATATTTCTAGGTTCTAGATCTCTTGGGTAAAATTTTCCCTACTGAACCTCAGAGGAAAATATGAAATAATTACTCTAGTTTCACACTTTGACTCCCTAAACTATCAATAATAAAGGAGCATGAAAAAAGAAAGTAGAGATTATTTACGGTTCTGCACCCATAAAATTTGTCTCCAGGGATATATATGTATGTGTTTTTTATTATAGTCATTTCTTTGAACCTTTTCCTGAGAATCTTAAAAGCATGCTAAAAGGGAATCAGAATAGGAAGGTAAGAACAGCAAACAGTGATGCTAAATTTGGTTAAAAAAATATCTTTGCCATCTCGGGGCTCAGTCACACGAGATACCATACTCAGCTTGCACTATGAGAATGTCCCGAGAAAACTCTTTAACATACACCTTATCTCTAGGTTATACCTTCTTTTAGGATTTGAAGCACGTGACCAGTCAGACCACAGAAGCAGCAACTGTGACCTACAGACTTATACTACAGGCCCTACTCATCAAACACATTCAAGCAAAGTAGCATTCCCTTGCTATTTTCTGCTCTCTTCTCACTACTTTCTTTTCTTTTTTCTTCTCCTTTTCTTTTTAATGTATTTTCTCTTTTCTTCTTTCCTGACCCTTCCATATACTTTCCCCTTTCCCTCTTTAGAAATCCAACTATCCCTTCACCCCTCAATCCCATCCAGACCTCCCACCTTATTAAAACTCTTCACACTCAGTTCTTAATCCATTAGGCATCAAGACTGACCTTCTACCCCAATGAACCAGTACCCAGCACCTAAGCGAAGGGACACCCAGTCAAACTCACACCTCGTCCCCTGCAAGAAAAGGCAACCAACTCCCCTGCTGTCTCATGCTGTGGGGCCCTCCCTACCAACTCCCCCTAACGTGGACTGTTACTTGAAACCGGACTTAGCTCTAAAAGTATCCCCAATGCAAGAACTCCTCCAAGACCTCCCTGCCTCAAATCTTTTGCCAATCTCAAGAAGGTGAGGGTGTGTGATGGAAAGGTTCCCCGGGAACCCACACACCACATGAAAATCTCAAAAGACAATGGGGAAACCTATACTTCCATCATAAGTGTAAGACCTGTATTACACCACCTCTTTACTTGCTTTTCCCCAGAAGTAAGGTAGTCTCTTGCATCACTTTGTTTCTTTGATTACTTTATTTCATTTTTTTAAATGTTTGTTCTTCATTTACATATGTGAGCATATATATTTTTATTCCTATTTTTATCTTTTTGGGTGTGTGACCTGTTTCTGTTTTCTTCTCTTTCCAACCCCAAATGCACTGACAATATAATGTAGCAGCATTTCTTTCTGCAAAGACACACTAAAAAAAAGGGGGGAAATCTTACACATAAAAACGAGCTCTTGGGGCCGGGCGGTGGCGCTAAAGGCAAGGTGTCTGCCTTGCCAGCGCTAGCCTAGGACGGACCGCGGTTCGATCCCCCGGTGTCCCATATGGTCCCCCAAAGCCAGGAGCGACTTCTGAGCGCATAGCCAGGAGTAATCCCTGAGCGTCACTGGGTGTGGCCCAAAAACCAAAAAAAAAAAAAACAAAAAACGAGCTCTTATCTACTAGGGATAAGAACTCATACTTGTTTACAATACAGGGATATCTCCCACCTTGAAAATATGTCACATGGACCCAACTTAGACCCCAGGTGATTAGACACCATTCATCCAGCCTTGAACCCTGGATCCCAGACATAGAAATGACACAGTTCTTCACAACAGCTACAGGAAACAAATCCCATCTGGGACATCCTTAATACTGCTGGGCCACCAACAAGTGCCAGCTCTAATATGATATCCTGACAACGAGGAAAATGGGAACAACTTGACCTAAGAGCAGGTTATCCTACCTCACCAGCTAACGATAAGACAAAATCAGAAGACTTGTCACCCTTTGGTCTGTCCAAAAGCCAAGATCGTGATTTACAGATGACTGGCGGCTAGAACCATGACCGGGCTGTATGTATCCTGGGACCAATAAAAAGCCCTAGTCTAGGGTTTGAGCTACGACCTGCACAACAACTATGATATCCAGGTCCAACGGTCTGGCTGAGACAATTGCAACGGAATGGGTCTTTTGGAAACACAAAGAAAGACCCTATCCTAGGTTCCATCCTAGGATCAGCGCAAAGACCAAGACCACCAACCAAAGAAGACGGATTAAAATGACACTGAGGGAACAGAACTTCTAGAACCACAAAGAAATACTTCATCGTAAATTCCACTCCTGGACCTGTGCAGATACTGAGATCTCTAGATACAGAGGTCTGACTTTATCACCCAGGGCAGAGCAGAAGTCTTCCAAACACCACGAAAGCAACAAGGGGAGAGTAAATGAACCTGAACGAAGTCTATAATTAACCCCATGACAATATACTCCAAGGGTGGAGAAGCCCCGTATCTCTTAGGCCAAGTGAATTCCTTTTCGAATGACCCCAATATTTACTGTGCCCGTGCAGGAGGGAAAAAAAAAGGCAAAAAGCACAAAACATTTTTTATTTTATATATTATTTTTTTTATTTTTACTATTTTTTATTTACCTATCTACTTTTTATCGATTTTTTTGTTTTGGTGTGGTTATTGAAGTTGTTGTCTCCATTTATATTTTTTTTCTTCTTTTCTTTTCTTTCTTTATGTGCTCTGCCATGTTTTTTATCTCAAGACCATGGTTTTTTTTTGTGGTGCTTATCTTTATTGTTGGAGTGCTCACCGGATATTTTATTTGACACTTCTATTTGTACTGTTGGGGTGTTTCACCTTCCTTTTCCCATTCCCATTCGTCTCTCAAACCGATGATGAGAGCCTCTAGGATTCCGCCCATTTTCGGCGTATTTGATTTTTACCCCAGTTTATTACTTTTCTCTTCTTCAAACAAAACCACATAACTTGAACTATCTAGTCCTGCCTCCCAGTTAGTGGGGGAAATAAGGGAGGCACCAAGACCAAGACTACTACATAGTAAGCTAGGTACAGAGGGGACCACATATTCTAGTAGCCCCAGAGGTGAGGGAGGAGGATATGGGAGGTAGGACAAGAACGGAGGTGTAGGGAGGACAAATCGGTGATGGGACTCCTCCTGATTTTATGTAAATATGTACCTAAAATATTATTGTCAACAATATGTAAGCCACTATGATCAAAATAAAAATTATATTAAAAATATCTTTGCCAGGTCACTCTGGTTTATTCTAGGAGCCAATGAATTTTAAGTTTTGATAAGTAAATTAGTGGATGACAGAAGTTTGGATTTCTACTTAAAAAGTTATTCTAGAGAGTAAAATTGAGAAAAAGACATTGAGCAACCCAGTCTGGTCATTGCTCCTCAACTTTTCTCACAAAATATGCAGGATTTAATATTGAGAATGTATGAGGGAAATGGAGAGCCTGTTTAGAGTACAGGCGGGGGTCGGGTGGGGAGGAGGGAGATTTGGGACATTGGTGATGGGAATGTTGCACTGGTGATGGGTGGTGTTCTTTACATGACTGAAACCCAAACATAATCATGTATGTAATCAAGGTGTTCAAATAAAAAAAAAAAGAAAATATGATAACTGCAAAAAAATACGCAGGATTAAGGTGCTTTTACGAGACTTATTTAAAATAATTTGTTCTTCCTAGTGGGTTGAAGATAAAAATTTGGCACTAAATCATTGGTAAAAGAAATACTATAAATATACCAAATTGTTTGTATTGCATCATATGCTTAGTTTTTATACTTAGAACTTATCTGACCCTCCTTAATCTTCTACATGTAATAAAACTTTTATTATTTATGTTTCATTTATGTTTATCTAATACCCATGGTAAGTTACTTTTATGAAAGAAGGAATCTAAGGAAATTTCAGAATTAAAATAACTCGTTAACTAGTATTATGAAGAAGTGGAAATTAAGGAGTGGTAGCAATATTATAGTGAGTAGGGTGATTGACTTGCATTTGGCTGACATTGGTTTAATCCCTAGTATCTCATTTGGTCCCTAAATCCCATCAAGAGTGATTTCTGAGTGGAGAACCAGAAGTAAACCCTGAATATCCCTGGTATACTCCAAATAAAAACTAAACTAAAAAGAATAAGGAGTGGAACTTTCAGAAACTAACAAAGAATCCAGTATTCATGAAAATAATTTAGTGATGTCACCAGTCAATTATGACTCGCAGAAAATTACAGGAAAAATAACAGAAAAAAGATTTTATCTAGAGTTACCACAAAAAAATATTGTAAATTGTCAATTTTACAAAAAGAAAGACATAAAAGAAATTGTTGCCCACTTTTACACAGAAAAATTAAAAGAAGTTAAGAATAGCTGTCTAAAGTACAAGCATTAAAGTTAGTAGGCAAAAATTTTAAATTAACTAATAGTAGGTATGTACAAAGGACCAAGGACATGTAGAGGATCAATAGAAAATATCTACAAAAAGTCAGAAGTTATAAAAGGGAACCAAAAAATATTCTTGAACTGAAAAATATAATAATTGAAATAATAAATTTCCTAGGGGAGTTCAACAGAAGATTATTACAGACAGAAGAATCTGTAAACTTGAAAATATAAATAATAAAATTATATATTATAAGGAACATAAAAATGTATTAAACAAAATAAGCAGAGTACAAGAAATCAGAAGAGCACACAGAACAAAATTCAAGAAGAGGATAAAAGAAAAAGGTAGACATACTATATGAAGAAACAATACTTAAAATCTTAGTTCACAAGATACAAATTTATGAAATCATACATGAAATCATACATATTCAAAAATTTTGATGACCTTTAAATGAATAATAAAACTATTATACTCAAAAAGGTAATAGTAATATATATTAAACTTTAAATATAATAACAAAATCTTAAAAATAGCAAAAGAGAAAATAGATGTACAAGTTTCCTTGAAAAAATTATCAGCTGATTTCTCTTTAGAAACTATGGAGACCAGAGTTAGTGAGATTATGCAAAGTGCTGAAAGAAAAGTACTGTAGACTGGGTTTTATTACATGCTGAAATAAATTTAAATAATGGTGACACAAATAGGTGGAAGAAAATATTTACATTCAACATAGCAAGTGAAAGTTTAAGATCACAGATAAGTTAAGAACTCACAAAGATTAGGGTGGAGCTATGGAGCAGCGGTAGGGCATTTGCCTTGCACGTGACTGACCCAGGACCGCAGTTTGATCCGCCAGCGTCCCATATGGTCCCCTAAGACAGGAGCGATTTCTGAGTGCACTGCCCTCAGTTATATATAGTCCTTCAAGGTCACTAGGTGTGGCCCCCCAAAAAAAACTCACAAAGACAAAACAAAACAAAAAAAAAAGCAAAAACAAAAAACAAAAAAACAACCTACCCAAAAATGGGGTGAGAAAACAGATGCTTCTTATAAAAAAGATATATGTATGCCCAATATGCACACAAAAGGATCTCATTATCACTGGGTAATAAAATCAAAACAGCAACAATTATAATGTCACCTCTAGAATATGTAGAAAATTAATATGAAATCATATTTGAGCATCAGCATGGATGATTCCTTAGCTCCAAGGTTGTAGTAAACACTGAGCACTATCAGATATCCAAAAACAAAAAAAATCTGGAAACAATCTGTGTTAGTGGGAATGTGAAGAAAAAGAAATTTTAACCAGTAATGGTAGGAATGTTGCTGCATATGAATATTTTTCAGAAAAGTAAAAATAGAGTTATCAGATGACCCAGAGAATATACTTCTTGGTGTGTAGCTCCAAAACACAAAAATAATCATTCAAAGGAGACATGCACATGATTATTCTTTGCAGCACTGAGTAAAATAACTGGGATATGGACTCAGTCTAGGTGTACAATGATAGATTAGTGGATCATGAAGATGGGACATAAATATATGCAACGGAATAGTATTCAGCTGCAAGGGGGAGTGAAATCATACAGTTGACTGCAACTTGGATGGAACTGGAGGCTATCATATAAAGTGAAGTCAGAAGAACAAATGTTAGATAGTTTAGCATATCTATGTTATATATAACAACAGGACAGCTAAGTCAAAGTATCAAAGGATGGAATACTTAGATTATTACTTGACTTTAGAGTATAAAAATGATAAGGACAGGGGCTGGAGTGGTGGTGCAAGTAGTAGAGTATTTGCTTTGCACACACTAACCTAGGACGGACCACGGTTTGATCTCCCGGTGTCCCATATGGTCTCCCAAGGTAGGAGCAATTTCTGAGCACATAGCCAGGAGTAACCCCTGAGTGTCATCGGTGTGGCCGAAAAACAAAAAAAGTAAAAGAAGAAGAAGATAAGAACAGGGAAGAAATGATATCAAGGTGGGAAGAGAGAAGAAATAGATGGGAGATAAGAGGAGCATGGGTAAGGGGTCTTGGGCACATTGGTAGTATAGAGGTGAGGTGCATTTATAGATCTAGACTATGGAGCCAACAAAATTCTAAGTATGAGACCCAAACTATAGTAACCAAACTATAAAATGTGTTTGAGTAACTAGGCTCATGGGTGGAAGAGAAACTTGGAATTTTGGTTGAAGGAAATTGACACTGGTGATGGGATTGGTGTTGGAACATTATATTCCTAATATAATAATAGAATACAATGTAATAAACATAATTTAATATAATATGATATAATGCAATATAATATAATATAATATAATATAATATAGTATAATTCTATTATATTAGAATCCATTTTGCAAAGCAGAGTAACTTAATTTTTAAAAATTATAAATAAGTCACATGATCTAAAAACATTTTAATTTAAACATTTAGAGTAAATAGTTCAAGTAGAAATGTCCAATACTGAATGTCCAATATTCATAAAGGCTAGAGAATAGTAAAGGCATAAGTTACTTGCCTTGCATGTGGCCAATCCATGTTGAATCTCCAGCATTACATATTGTCACCTGAGACTTCCCAGGATTGACCCCTAAGCATAGGACCAGAAATAAATGCTCAAGCACTGCTGGGTGTGGCTACCCTCCAAAAAAGTCTCATTGCTGACATAGATATTTATCTGCTGATATTTTTCTATCACATTTGTCTATAATTTCGATCTTTAATAGCTTTGTTGTCACAAAACATCTTTTTTTACTGAGTTAATTACTAAGTTAATATTTAACTATCAATAGATACATTTTTTTATCATTTTCTCTTTAATATTTATGCTTAATACCTTATCCTAAAATAGAGTTTTAACTCCTGATCCTGTGCTTTCTTTTGTTTGTTTTTTAGCCACACCTAGCAGCTGGTTCTGCACTCTAAAATCACTCCTGGCAGGCTGGGTCAGGGATTATATGGAATGCCGGGGATCAAACCAGGATCTGTCCTGGGTTAGCACATGCAAAGCAAAGGCCCTACTCACTGTGCTATAGCTCCGGCCCCATAATTGTTGTCAAATTTTTGAAAAGCAATAAATGATGACTAAATGCAAACCAAAGAGTTCATCATGATATCTAGTACACTGGACAAACTCAATTAGTGACTGCACCCTTTATTGGGCCACTCTGTCCTTCATAGTTGTTCTTGTCATTGTTATAGGTCTTGTTAACTTGACTAATCAATCAGAAGCAGCCAACTGAATTACTGTAACTTTATGAGTTTACTGATAATAAAACATCTGCTTATTATAAGCAATTATTATAAATATAAGCAAATTTATTATTATACTATTATTATATTATTATACTACTTTTCAATTTATTTTTTATTAAGGTTCTGTGCTTTACAAAGTTGTTCATCATAAAGTTTTATGTGTGCATCATTCCAACACTTCCTTCCAGCAATACCCCTTATTATTGCAAAAATTGGACCATTTTTCCACTTCATTAATTTTTTATTGAGGTAACACTCATTCACTCATGTAACTATTTATGTTCACCAGACTATCCCCTTGTATTGTTACTCACATATAAGTGAGGTAATTTGGTATTTGCCTTTCTCCCCAATTCTAAGTAAGTCACATAAAGCTTCCAAAGGTGTCTAGCATAATATTGAACTTAGTATGTATTTATTCAAAAACAGATTCTACGCCCCAGATAACGATTTGAATACAAATAAGTTACTTTCGAATATGATCTCAGATAGAGTGAAGAAACCAAAACAGAAAAAGAAAGATACCCATAATAGTAGAAATTATCAACTTGGGGCCGGTGAGGTGGCACTAGAGGTAAGGTGTCTGCCTTGCAAGCGCTAGCCAAGGAAGGACCGTGGTTCAATCCCCCGGCGTCCCATATGATCCCCCAAGCCAGGGGCAATTTCTGAGTGTTTAACCAGGAGTAAATCCTGAGCATCAAACAGGTGTGGCCTGAAAAACCAAAAAAAAAAATTATCAACTAAATTACTGCTATGAATGATTGAAACTTAATATGACTGGGGAGCTCTGTAACTAGCACAGAACATACTCTTCTAAGTTATCCCTCCCAAGAAATATTTACCTTTAACCATCCAACTCCCATAAGTTGCTCCTAGGGAATATTATTTCTAAGCACTTTCTTCTGAATACAGGTGCATATCAGGAACTAGTGGAACTGACTTGAAACCATTAGCTGATATAGACAAACATAGGACATAGTTGGAGATAACTGGCATATCTCAACATATACCACACTTCATTACAGTGTTGTTATGATGGTAATAATTGAAGCTCCATGGAAGAAGCCACAACAGCATCTACCTAGTTTATCCCTTGCATCAGTCAGTCAGATAATTTTATGCAATGTCATTGTCTTTTTAAAATCATGACTAATCCAAACAGTTCTACCTTTTTGGAAAATAATATGGATGTTTCCAAAACACCAAAAATTGAGCTTTTATATGACTCATTTTTCAGCCCCTACTTAAGGGTCCCAAAATACTAGTTCAAAGCCATTTGTACCCCTACATTCATTTTAGCATGAGTCACAACAGTCTAGCTATAAATACTGCACAAGTACTCAAGAATAGATGATTGGACAAAGAAATTGTGATATATGCCACAAATGAAATACTTTTAAGCTGTAAGAAAATATTAAATTTTGCAATGTGTGCTACATTTGGATAAAAGTAGAGGGTATCATAATTAATGTAGTTTGTCAAAAGGAGAGAGAAGGATACAGAATAATCTTTCTCATCTGTAAGATATAAAAATATAGGAAGGGAGCAACAAATTCCCAAAGCAACATAATTATAAGTTGGTCTACAGAACTGAGCTTATCTGAGGAGAGAGCCATGATGAGAGAGGTCGTTGAGACATTAAAAGAGGGAAGTTGGCACTCTGCTCTGGGGGGGGGGAGTGGTAGTGAGAGAGAGACATGTGCATAAAACAATCATTAACAGCACTGCAAATAATAGTACCTCAATAAAAATGAAGGAAAATATAATTAATGGTGTGACTCTGGGGACTAGATGTACAGCTTATTTGCATTCATATGTAGCACTTATCTTAAATATTTTATAAAATATTTTAAAAGAGAAAGATAAATTTTAATGATTGACTTACATTCTTCTTGGTCTTGGCCAAAAGGCTGAAAAATAATTATGTATAATTTATATGGTTAGCTAATATATTGTTCATTGGCTATACTAAAAATTGTGACTTATTATCTGTCTTTTAAAAGGAAAAGGTATAAAAAACTGTTATCACTCTTCTTTAGTTGAGCTCAAGATCATATGTGATGTCACCATCTTCTATTAGTTACATATATACAATATACTAGTTTAATTTTTATCTAAAACCAGTCTGAGTTGATGACTGCTGGCAGTCTTCAGATTATTATATAGGTTCTCAAACTCTGATGATCATTTCCTTGTTGTGTTCTGTACAATACTCTTAGACGGACACTATTGCAATTTTGAATTTTTTGTGAAATTATTTAACAGAGATATATGAAATTAAAGTGGATATGAAGTCTAACAATGTTGGAGTTTTCCTAAATAAAATAGTTTCTTCTACCTTTTTAAAGGTAAATTAAAATTTTCCTAAACATTCAAAGCAAAGGATATATGGAAAAGATTTCCCTAAAACTATAAATGAGTAATATAACTCACAAGCATATATCCCTTATTACCATTATGTCACTCTATAAAAGTTTATTTAACTATAATAAGTCTGTATTATCCTTGTGGTGCTACAAAAAATTAGAAAAGAAACAATTTAAAGGAAAAGTAAATGCATTGAGAGAATAATCAGAGAATTCTTTTGATGTGACTGGGCTACTCAGTGCAACTGCATTTGTGGGCCTGTTTTCTTTTTTTTTTTTTTTTTTTTTTTTTGGTTTTTGGGCCACACCCGGTAACGCGCAGGGGTTACTCCTGGCTATGCGCTCAGAAGTCGCTCCTGGCTTGGGGGACCATATGGGACGCCGGGGGATCGAACCGCGGTCCGTCTCCTAGGCTAGCGCAGGTAAGGCAGGCACCTTACCTCCAGCGCCACCGCCCGGCCCCGGGCCTGTTTTCTTAAAAAAAAAATTAAATTTCCTTTTTGGAAAGAAATGCTCCTCCATTGCTGGTGGGAATGCAACCACTATGGAAAACAGTATGGAGGGTTCTCCCTAAACTCAAAATTGAGCTGCCATATGACCCAGAAATACCCCTTTAGTGAATCTATCCCCAAGACAGAAAAACATTCATCCAAAAGAATGTATGCACACTGATATTCATACCAGCACTCAATATAATAGCTAAAACTTGGAATCAACCTAGATGTCCAACAATAGAGAAGTGGATCATGAAGATGTGGTACATTTATACAATAGAATACTACATAACTGTAAAAGAATGATGCAACCATGCAATTTGCTGCAACATAGATGGAACTAGAAGATATTATGTTAAATAAAGTAAGGCAGCAGAAAAAGGATAAATACAGAATGATATCACTTATATGCACAATTTATAATAACTAGACAATGGTCTAAATGATAGTTGTCTCCAACGCCATTAGCCCCAGAGTATAGAGAGGAGAAGACAAGGAATTAAGCGGAAGAGGAGAAACACAAAAGCTTATATTCTTCTCTGTACTTCAAAGAGATCTTCAGCAATAAATACAGCTGTTTAGATTGAGCAGGAATCCAATCAATTGCTCTTTAAAGATATTTGTAATAATGTTCTAATGCTTTTATCCACAAGAACAGGTGCAGGATGCTTTGGGAAGTCATATACTCCCACTACAGTGCTCACTTTAAGAAGTTTTAGTGTCTGAATTTTACTATGTCTATAAAAACTCCTTAATCTTTTTGTCCACAGAGGTACTTGGAGATATAGGTTGGTCTCTCTAGTTTCACTTCGTAGTGCTTTTTATATTTGACTCAAAAGACAGACTCATTAAGAAAATATCTTGACAAATATTCTAATCTATTCATTTTTCATTTGATTATGCCTGCTAATATGATCCAATGTTTATGTCCACAGGTAACATTGGAATTTGCAACTGTATGCCATAGACTCCTGCTACAGTCCTCATTCATTGAGTATGTTATTTTAATTTATTTCAATTTTAGGTAGTTTACCATTATGTTATTAATACTCATGATTTCAATTTGCTTTTAGGAAAATAATCTGGATGCTCAAGACTCACTAGGCAATAATTCAATGTGTAGACAGACTCCTCTTATAGTGTTCATTACCATAATCATTTATTTTTCTAGATTTGAAAACTATGATTGTTTTAAGAATTTACTATACAAAATTTAATTTGGGAAGCTTTTCTTCAGTAAAGTTTACCCTCACCAATAATGATTTGTCTAGAAAATGGAAAACCCTTCCACCTGACTTGCCGGCTTTGGATTTTTTTAAGCATTCTGACCCATTCCACCTGGGTCAGCTTTTCAACTACAGCCCATGAATAGATCCACAGTATCGTCTATGTGTGTGCATGAGTGTATGTGTTGGCCACCTCAAAGTCTGTCTAATGTCCATCTGTCCATAGTCTATATTGTATATTGCTCTTCCACCTGTTACATATAACCTTTCTTCCCCCCACCCCCGCTTACCACTTTACAAATCCTTTTCTAGCCCTTCAGTCTCTCACCTCCTATCTGCTATTTCTCCCCATTTAAATCTTTTTTTACCGTCAGTTCTTAACTCCACAGGAGCTGGAATGTTTCCCCATCCCAACCAGCTGCCAACCAGCTCCCAAAGCAAAAAGACAGCTTCTAGCTGGCTGTTCTCAGCAGGAAGCTGCCATCACCACTGTTACTGCTGGTTTGTTCTTGGTAGCCTCTTTTCTTTCATCCACCTCCCTTCACTGTGGACTGTTGCTCGTTACCAAACTCAGTTTTCGAGAAACCCCCAGGTCAAGGACATTTGTTATCTATGATTGCTGGGATCCATTTTTTTCAGACTCCACAAGAGTTTTATCCCCCACCCAGACTATTTCAAAAGACTTAAAGGGAATATGTATATTTCCTTCATATATTTCTTTACATGTACTTCCTTAATAGGTATAATTCTTATTATCTATTTCCTTATGTAAAGGTAGTTTCCCCCATTTCTTTTTGCTTTTTGGATCTGTTTAGTAGGAAATTCTAATAGATAACTTTCTCTTGGGTTCTGAGTTCATGTTAGAACCAAATTATAAGGATTATTAAACTTGTTGTTTTTACCCCCATATGTACCAGTAGTATCATACGGCATTGTCCCTCTTTGCATAGGCACTTTAAAATGGGGAAATCTTATGTATGGAAACAAGTTCTTATCTAATTAGGGATAGGAATTTATAAATTTTATATTGCAATGGGCCTTTCACCCTGAATGTTTGTCATAGTGACTTGGCTTATGCTTGAATGTTCAGACATTGGCCATTCACCCCTAAACCTTGGAACCCATCTATGGAAACAGCACCGTTTTCTGCACCAGCACCAACAATTAAATTTCTACTAAAAAATGCCATAAGGCTGCCCTGGCATCGACTCACTCCAGGATGGGTTCATATGACATCTTGACTATTTGGAAACAGCAGCAACTTGCTTTCAGGAAAGGGTTCCCTGCATCATCATCTAATGGTGCAATGAAATCAAAAGTGCTCTCTAATACCCTGACTTTAACACTTCTCTGACACCCTGTCACTATGACTTTAACATAGAATTTGTGCAAAAAAACCAGGATCTCTAATTACAGAAACATGACTGGGACAACCATGATTGAGAACTTTTACTGAGACCACTGAGAAAGACTTTGGAGTTAGACAATTTAGTATGCCCAAAAACTGTAGTTGGTCTTATGACAGTATCCTTCAAGGGTAAGGTTTCTCTTTTTTAGGCCAAAGGCTTTTCCTTTCTATTTTCCCCATCTTTTGCTGTGCATGTGCAAAAATAATTAAACAAACTGACAACACATCCTTTTTGTTTCTTCTGTTTTCTCTTCTTTTCATATTGTTATTTTTTATCTTTTAAATAGGGGCTTTATCTTTTTCATAGAACTTTGGGGCATAGATTATTTTGTCTTGCCTCATATTTTTTCTATAAAACTAAGAAGAAAAGAAAAAAGAAAGACTAGAGACCAGGACCAAGTGGTCTCAGTGCATTGGTGGAGAAGAAAAGGACAGAACTAAATATCCAAGCCAAAGTCAATGACAATAGAATCACGAGACCTAAACTTTAACAATCTAAACTTAAATGGGCCTGTTATACTAAAGGTCTGAGAGTAAAGAGAGTGGTGTGATATAGATGCACTCAGCATCACTGGTGGAGGGAAGTTGATGCTAGTGGTAAAAAGGCTCTGATTCAGTGTATATCTGAAATTTAACTATGAAGGACTTTGTAAACCAAAATGGTTTCAATAAAATAAAATTTGTTAGTCAATGAATGAAGCTCCTTGAAAATAAGAAGAGTCACTAAAAATGTCACAGGCAAAGAAAATGATACAGGAGTCAGAGGCAACATGTCTTGTATGCACCAGTCCCTAAGTTTAATAATATTAAGTTATTAATAATAAGTTTAATAATATTGCTCCTGTAACCTTTGAGCATTACTTGGAGTGAACATCCCACTCCCCCAAAAAATGGAAATGAAAGTGGCTTTTCGAATGTGTATTCAAATAAAATCAGAAAGCATTTGCCTTTGTACAATTTGTTTCGTATGTAAAACCTTCATATTATTACATTTGAAATTTGAAATTGAACTTATTGTTCCTTCTCCAGCATTGATCATGAGTTCAATCTCTGGTGCTACCACATGGAATCCTGGAAACTGATATTTGGCATCAAAAGCCATTTCTTTCAACAGACACTTACCTTAATCCCATATATTGGACATCTTGAGTAATTCTGCAGTGAGCATGGAAGTGACTCATAGATTACTCATGGGTAAATAAAAGACATAAAAACATTTGAGCACTTTTTTTTATTTTGGTTCTTGGCCCACACCTGGTGATGCCCAGGGGTTTCTGTGGTCAGAAGTTGCTCCTGGCTTGGGGGACCTATGGGACCCTGGAGGATTGAAACATAGTCCGTCCTAGGCTAGTGCAAGTAGCCTTACCCCTTGTGCCACCGCTCTGACCCCAACATTTGAGCACTTTGAAGATGACACAGAAAATACACAATACTTATATTATTATCAACTATGTATAATGAACATGTTCTACATCCAAATGAGTTCAGATTTTTACTAGTTGTGAGTTGGTATAAAATGCCCTGTTTTACTTTCTAAAGAAACTAATGGTTTGGATTCCCAGAGTGAACTATGCATAAATAAAAGATAAAATGTCCATCAAATTAAGGTCCAACACCCATTCTTGATCAAAACTCTCTGCAAGATGGGAATGGAAGGAACTTTTCTCAATATAGTTAAGGCCATCTGCCACAAGCCAGAGGCAAATATTGTCCTCAATGGAGAAAAACTGAAAGCCTTTCCTCTAAATTCTGGCACAAGACAAGGCTGTCCTCTCTCACTACTCCTATTCAACATAGCACTGGAAGTACTTGCTATAGCGATTAGGCAAGAAAAAGATATCAAGGGAATCCAGATAGGAAAGGAAGAAGTCAAGCTCTCATCATTTGCAGATGACATGATACTCTACTTAGAAAACCCTAAAGCAGGGGGTCCTCAAAGTTTTTAAACAGGGGGTCAGTTCAATGTCCCTCAGACCATTGGAGGGTCTGACTATAGTAAAAACAAAACTTATGAACGAATTCTTATGCACACTGCATATATCTTATTTTGCAATGAAGAAACAAAACAGATACAAATACAATATGTGGCTCGCGGGCCATAGTTTAAGGACTACTGCAAAGTCTCTACAAAAAAGCTTCTAGAAACAATACACTCATATAACAAGGTGGCAGGTTA